>NC_134277.1:70885291-71510291 GCF_949628215.1 Phalacrocorax aristotelis
GAAACTCATATCAAAACAATAGTAATAGCACCATTCGTGACGTTAGGCTTGTATTTTTCTCTGATGAATGATTATGTTAGCTATGAGAATCCCTAATATAAAGAGACAAGTCCAAGCCGTGCTCAGAAATTAGGATCCTTGTCCTACTGAAACACAAAGTTAGATGTCTAAAGAGATCCTGATATCTGAGTGGTTTTTCGAAAGCACACAAACTTTGCTGTCAGTGAGCGTTTGTCAACCAGTGGAATTTTCCAAAGTTCATAGGCACATATGTACATTTGGAGCCCCCACATACCTTAAATATTCATGCATGTACATGTGCGCATATGTTTCTTTCAGTGGCTTGCCTAAGGTAGAAAGCCTATGGAAAATGCAGCCTTCCCAGAGCATTTTAACTACAAAGCCTCCTTTCCATTCAGCACAACAGCTTGCCAGGACAACAATCACAGAAAGGAGAGCTGACAAAGGTCTTGGGAGCCCATCTCCCATCCGCACCCCTCCACAGAACCCAGATCAGTTCTGCTCAGAGTATTTATTCCTGGCAGTTGAGCCCACATATGTAATGATAACTCAGTTTCAGCCTGTCACAATAATCACCTGCTTTTGCTGCCTTCCTCCTGATGCTAAGGGCAATTTAGATAGCTGCCTTGGGGTTTCTCATAAATGTACAGCTTCCTCACGAAGCTAAACTAAAAGGGAAAAAAAATTCTGTTTTCCCTCTGTACCACCACGGCTAAAACCCAGGCTCAGTCCTTTGCGGCTTTTTTTTTTTTTGTCGCCTCCATTCATGAATCTAGTGCTGCCGTCCCCTCTAATCCAGGATTTAGATGAGCTTGTTTACCACAATCCCATTTTCCGTGTGATTTATCCCCAGCACCCGACATGCAAAGAGGCAAGCTCCACACACACACGCGCGCGCGTGCGCGCTGCCGTTGGGGATGAGCTCTTGCTTTAGGCGCTTGCTTTTCTCCCGTTAGTGCAAGCTAACAATAAGGGTGAGAATTGCAGACGTCAGAGGTAATTAGAAAGAAATTATTTCACATTACCCAACAAAATGAGGTCTGTGAATAAAGCCTAATCCCGCTGTCTGCCCATTCTTTTTATCCCTAAATGACTTGGAAATGGGGAGGGCACAAAATGCTCTTCACAGTCCTGGATGGGGATCAGTCACGAAGAGATTCAGCCATGCTCGACGGGGCCTTCTTGCTGCCGTCCTCTGGTTGATTAAACCCTCCCCTCAATGGGACTGCAACGCTGTTTAAATAATGAACCGATTCAAAAAGCTGAATCTCCTCACAGCCTTATTTTTTAGTAAAAAATAAAAATTATCACTTTGGACTGTTCAGTCCCCTCAGGCCTCTGAAGAAACTGCTGTGCATTTTAACAGCTGTGCAAGCCTTGTACACCGACCCTTCCTCAGCACTGGTAATGTCTCTGTCATCTTCATGGTGATGCCAAAGACGAAATCCTTTTCACAAATTGCCCGACTTTTATATTCTTATTTCTCATTCACATCTCTCCTTCTGTTTACAAACATACTCTATTGCTCTTTCTCCTGAGTACTCTCCCTCATGCAGAGGGACACACGGACAACTAGCACCTGATGTGAACAAGACCAAAAACCTCACAGCAGCCTTGTGACATTTTGAAAATCAATGGCAATTTTTTATACTTGTGGGAATTCAACAAGTTCATTTCATCACAGGATTTCTGTTTCTGAGCAGTATCTTTCAGTACAGCTGAGGAAGACGTAGTATTGATCAGGGAATGTGTAGAGTAGATTACCTTTCTGATCGAAGTAGTAGGTGACCATCATCTGTCAAACCCGCCGCTCCACAACAAAGATTTATGACTTTTCATGCTACATTTCTCAGTCACAGACATCTCGGTACTATTTCCAAAGCATCAATGGGTCTATAAATGCATCTAGTAGGTGTGTAGGTCTGTATCTCAAGTGTACATATTTACAGCCATATGCACACAGACAGTGTCTCTGTGATCTATTTTCATACTTCCTACCCTTTGCCTTGTGATACTTGCAATATATTATTTATATTGCTTCAGATCAAGATTTTCCACTTGCTGGTATAAGGACAGCACCCCATAAGGTATTGTAGTGAATAAATCCAGGGCTATACAAAAAGCAATACAGAGCACTACTGTATATCTGACAGAGGAGCTTGCCATTGATTCACTGCTTTAAAGCCAGCAGAACACATATACTGACACGCTCACAGGATTCAGTCGAGCAATGGGATGTCCATCACTCAAAGTCACAAGAGAGGCTGTGTGGACACTGCAAGAATCACTTTCTTCTTTATTTGTTTCTAATTTAATTATTTTCTATTTAATTATTTCGTTAATGTGCAGAGGGCTGCTCCCCCACCTCATCACTTTTTGCTTTCACACTGGGCATGGTCTTGGGTTAAACATGACTCCTACAACTGACTGGTTCTGGCAGCAGCACAGCACAAAATCTTATCGGCTGCAAAATCTCACTGGGCTGTCTGTGGCACCTGCCAGTGATAGGTAGCAGTCCCCTGACACGCACTGCTCACCCATGGACAGCCTTTATGTATCTGCTCTGCCCTGTAACCTGCAGTCAGCCTGCCCTCTGCCCTGAGGTGGGTAGGAATGTGCTGATGAGACAGACATGACGCTGACCAGTAATAACACTGTGAACATCATGATGTTCCCTTAGCATTGATTATTAGCAACATGGTGATAATAGTACTGGATTACCAGACTTTTTGTATAACTAGATCATCCTATTCCAGCAGGTGGGAACAGCCAGGATGGAAGCAATTCAGAGAAAACAGATAAGGACACTGCCATACATTCTTGGAAAGCAGTGGACAAAAATCTCAGCTTTAATATTTCTGTATCTAATTGCTAATGAGCACCTTCACTAGCGTTGGGGGGTTAAGAGACTCAAAAAAAGACTTGAGTGATTTAGAAAGCCTATCCCATAGGATGCATGGCAGATCAGCCATAGTCTAAAGACACGTTGTCTCAATGTATGGGAGAGACTTTGTGAAAGACATACAAAGAAACCAGATCTTCCCAGTTCATGGGTGTACAAAGTCCTCAGCAAAGTCTGGTGTAATGTATAGCTATACAGAAATATACAGATATATTTTCTCTAAAGGGCTTTTCTGCTTACTAAATAATATGCTGATTGAGGAAGTCTTTGTGGTCTCTTATGACCACCATTATGATTCCTGGGTGAAAGTGCAAGGACCAGCACTGAAGCACCCATCTCAGTACCAGGGGACAGTCTGGCAGTCTCTGGGAAACACGTGGCTCTGCTGTGCATCACCCATCAGTGCTGGTCCTCCTCTTCACCAGGGGCTCCTGACAGGCGTGCCTTTATCATTGCCCCAGGAGAACCTCCCAGCCCAGATCCAGAGCCTGTCTGAGTCCTTGCTTCACAATCATAGCCCGGATATGCCTCGCTCTCACCCTGATAGCCACTGAAAGTTAAACCCAGGTCCTCCTGCTCTAACCTGAATAACCAGGGGACCGGTGCTTCCCAGCAGGTCCAACACAGCCAGCCAGACAGGCAGAAGGCAGAAGTCTGTCTTTTACCTCTGCCTGTTAACTTTCAGAGTCCTGTTTTCCCTCCTGTTTTCTCCTCTCTGCCTTGTGGTCACTTATACACTCTTCTTGAGCAGCTATGAAGCTGTGCAGACAACAGAAGGATAAAATGGAGGAGGAGTTCAGGAGAAGCTGAGCAGGCAGAAAAAAAAAACCAAAGAGAAAACCTTACCCATGTAAAGATTTACTTAGTGTTGAAGGTCTGCATTTCAGTGTATAAGTTAATGGAGTTGTATGGGTTTTTAGCAGTCAAGAACAAGGCCTCCAGCATCCATTTCTATCACCAAGTCACATGAGGTTATGAGCTGGCAGTTGTGTATCTTAATTCACTATTTTAGCTCCCAGCTTCATAGTAGGTATCACTTTTTGGAGTAGTCCATTCTGGTTTTGTTAGAGGAGGAGGTCTTCTAGTTAGTTGCTGTAATTGCTGTGTAAAGACTGACCAGAAATAGTCTATGGTGCAGTGGCGTATTCACATGGCTAAATACACATAATGTGAGATTTCCTGCCTTTGTTAGGACATATTTTGCCATCCGGGGCAAAAAGCTCCATTTTTGCTTGGATCTACATGTGCTGAACCATGATACAGAATACACACCAGCGAAGCACTATACTCATGTCAAGTGTTCCT
Source organism: Phalacrocorax aristotelis (assembly GCF_949628215.1). NCBI lineage: Eukaryota > Metazoa > Chordata > Aves > Suliformes > Phalacrocoracidae > Phalacrocorax > Phalacrocorax aristotelis. Next base: position 70,889,520 of record NC_134277.1, read on the forward strand.
ACGATAGGTACAAAGGTGTTAGTTTGTCTCATGGCTGAGCTAATATTCTGGTGTGTAGTGGGCCAGATCCTGCTATAAGATACAGTCATGGAATCATAGAATCATAGAATGTCCTGAGTTGGAAGGGACCCACAAGGATCTTCAAGTCCAATTCCTGTGACTGCATAGGACAACCCTAAAATTCACACCATGGCTCTGAGGGCGTTGTCCAAGTGCTTCTTAAAATTGTCAGGCTCGGTGCCGTGACTGCCTCCCCGCGGAGCCTGTTCCAGTGCTCCACCACCCTCTGGGGGAAGTCCCTTTTCCTAATATCCAACCTAAACCTCCCCTGGCACATCTTCCTGCCATTCCCTCGGGTCCTGTCATCGGTCACCAGGGAGAAGAGATCAGCGCCTGCCCCTGCTCCTCCCCTTGTGAGGAAGCTGCAGACCACGATGAGGTCTGCCCTCAGTCTCCCCTTCTCCAGGCTGAACAAACCAGGTGACTTTAGCTGCTCCTCATACGGTTTCCCCTCTAAGCCCTTCACCAACTTCGTGGCCCTCCCCTGGACACTCTCTAGTAGCTTTATATCCTTAATATACTGTGGCACCCAAACTGCACGCAGCACTCGAGGTGAGGCCGCACCAGCGCAGAGCAGAGCGGGACAATCCCCTCCCTCGACCGGCTGCAATGCAGGGCTTGATGCACCCCAGGACATGGTTGGCCCTCTTGGCTGCCAGGGCACACTGTTGGCAAGTTGAATATGAGCCATCAACCAGAACCTGTATGTACACCCAGGGTTGCTGTGCCCTAGGTGCAAATTCTCTGCAGCCTCACCCTTACAACTGGTCTGGTTTAAGTCAAGGCACCATTCTTCCATCACGGGAAACAGGTGACATGGTGAAGTCTGCTCTGGAGTCTCTCTACCAGTTGGCGGATGCAGTAATAAAGTAATAAAATTTTTCTGGGACTAACTGGAGGTTCAGAGGTTCCAAGCTACATTTAAACAGGATCTGAACAAACAGTTCTGAGCCAAATGGATTCCTGGTGCAACTCTAATAAGTCTGGAGGAACTACACCTGGGATGACTTCAGTCCCACACAGTATGTCAATGGTGAATCTCTCAATACGCCTGGCTGTAAGCATCTTTAAAAATGACATTCTCTTTATAGTACTAAATTCTGCTCTGCCAAATGTGGCAGCCAATGAGCTCTCCCAAGCTAAATACTATGAGGATTATGCATAAATACTGAAGTATCCTAATCAGCCTCTTGGTGAAAATTAATTGATCCATTACAGACAATAACTATTTGCTGAAGTTTTTATTCTGCATTTTTTACTTCTGTAAGTAGCATATGTGATTTCATTGGCTAGCTATTTTAAACCGTAGGGGACCATTCGTGGAACAGTACATATCCCTCTGAAATCTGAAATTGCCAGCTGCAATTATAGTCCGCATCTAGCATCTTCTCTAAGGACTATAAATGCTTCACTACTTTAATTTTGCTTGGCATTTGCATCACTGTGTGACAATTACTAAGCAATGGCAAAGGATGGATTCAGTAATGAAGTCTGGACAGTTAAGAAATACTGTCCAAATTGAAATACTCTTTCTATTGCAATCTAATGTTCATCAGTCTGTGCACATGGACACATCACATATAGATACAAAACACTGGTAAGATAGATACCTTCCTTTTTTCTGCTGAAATGTCTGTGGCTTTTTGCATATTAGAGAAGAGGAAAGATTTTTTTCTCCTCTTATTTCTTGATTGTTTTTAACTACTCAAAAGGATAAGATAGTAAGTTGTAAATACTAGTAATTAAAAGGTCAGACTGGCAACTATATTATTCCAGATAAGGCTTGTGAAATTCTACCAATTTCAGTGATGTTACACTGATATAAAATGGGAATGAAAGAGCAGTGGCTCAGCTATTTTTTGAACTCATATATATACAGTTTTAATTATTTGAACTGATTGCCCCTAAGTCCTAGCTATATTAGAAGACATGATCAAGCATTATACCTCACACTGAATGAGCAGAGATGCAACTGGGGAAACAAACAATGATATCGTGAGAATATGGGGCTTACACAGGAAGGGTTCTGGGTATTGCCGAAATTAGTTTCCCCTGTTAAAAAGAGATATGCTGAAGAAACATTGTTTAATGGGGAAAAAACAGGTTTTGGAGAGGTGCAATATATGATAAAAAACACCTGGTGCACAGTGAGCTGTGCAGAGTCAATGTTTGCAAATGACACTATTTACCTTCATCAGACAGGGCTGTAAAACTTCTGAGAGACCTAAGTAATACAGGCAAACAGGCAACACACTGGAAATGCTGTTCAATGTCATTGCAAGGTCAAGCAGTACACAGTAAGATCTGCTAAGAGACAAAAATTTCAACTCTCCACATGCTTCAAAAGGGTTCAAAATTAATCACATAAGCATTGGGACCTTGCTATCATGTGCTGCTCTTTGGGACCCAGAGCTCCATGTGCAGCCTAACAAGGTATTAGGCTGAATAAAGACTGGACTGAAAAATCCCAGTACCAGCAACAGTGCAGTGCCATCTTGCATACTTCGGGCATCACTGCTGAGGCCCTTCAACAATAATACTGAAGAATTAGACAGGTTTTGGAGTATGTTAGGCATCATCCAGCACAAAGACTTTCAAAGGCAGACTGGAAAGATGTGGTTAGTTTATTCCAAAGAGGCAATACATGAGGCCATGAAAAAAGTAGATAAAATGCTGAAAGCGGTATTTACCAGGAGCTCCTATTCTTCCTGTCTTCACAACATGGTAGCTGTGTTCCTCCCTTATCTCCCCACCGGAAAAAAAGAAAAGAAAAAAAAAAAAAGAAAACCCACAAGAAAATTCCCAACAACTGGCTGGTCTTCTCCTTGTAGTTTTCTCAGAGTCACACTGGAGGGCAACTAACAGTATTCACCAGTTCTGTATACCACCAGGTTGATAACAGTACTAAACTGATTACAGAAATAATGGCTGGAGCACAGGAGGTTCTTAGATATTTCTACCTGACCTCAGTTTACTAATTCTTGACAGAAATCTTCCACTTTTAATGGCCATGCCCCCTACCCCATGCAATACAGAAAAAAACAGAACAGCTGGTGAATAACACTGTTATGAAGAAGAAAGAGTCTAGACAGGGTAAATCTGTCCAACCTGACCCAACCAAAGCAGGTACTGAAGGACAAAAGTATTTTGGATCAAGAAAAGACTCAGCTACTCACGGGAGGTGCAGTCAGAAGAGAAAGTTACACCTCTGCCTTTTGGCCAAACTAAAAGCCTATCCAATGACACCTGCAGCTACAGTCCAAAACACCATCAAAGCTGAACACTTCCCAATGGTGCACCGAAGACAACCAAATCCACATAGTTCATGCTGATACTTAACACAACCAAAGATGCCATTGGATATGCCAGGAAAATGAAAGGGGCATTGTATGGGAAGTTATATTGGGGCAGAAATAATGTCCAGAGTCTTTTTTTTCCCTCCCATGGCTTTTCCTCTTGAACATGTTGAGCAAACAGATCTCAAGTATTTACAGACTAAGGATAAAAACTGCATCCTGCCACTTATTTCCAAAAGCAAGAGTTAGAAAAATGTTTGTCTCCTACCTTGTTAACTTTGTCCCAATCTGCTGCCTAAGTTCGAGCCTCTCTTCATCTGTCTGCATGGGAAGGATGTTCTTTTCCTCTAGCTCTCGCTTGGAAGGCCTGTTGCTTAGTTTGATTGCTAACGAGTCCTTCCTGCAGACTTTCATTGCCAGAGAGCCTGTGGGAGAGAGAAGAGGCTCTGCCAAAGGAGGTGTCATCATTTCATTACAGCATGCAGCAGGCAAAGAAGTACTAGCCAAGGGAGGATACTAGGTTCTCATTTACACTGGTATGGACTGTGGGAAAAGGGGTGTCAATTAACTTCACATACTCAATTAACCTCAATTCATATCATAATAAGGAAAAGCTGAATTTGGTAGGTATAGAGGAAAAAGAAATTAAAATATCGCTCCACAGAGGGGAGTGGAGAAGAAAGGCTTGTTTCAGAATTTATAGTAGCATCTGTAGCTTCCTCTGGCACAACGCTTCTGAGCCATGTAATAGAATGAATAATTCAACCTCAGAATCTGGGCAGGCAGCAGAGCTACAGCATGAGGAAAGAGAGAGGTATCTCTCTCTCTTGCAACGTAATATCAAAACATCCAAGGTAGCACTAGAAGGGATCAAAAGCCAATCAGAAGCAGCACAGATCTCTTGTACATTAATTGACACTGCTTCTCAGGCAGTGACAGTAGCAAAGACACTGTGAAAACCAGTGGTCTTTCATGGCTTAAGCTTGCTTTCGTAGGCTTGCATCCAAAGCAGTTCGAGCAGGGAAGACAGACACAAGTGGACAGAGAGACACAAACCCATGAGGGGTTTTGGGCCTTGGCAGGAACGTGAGATAGTGCAGTTCTGCTCTGTTTCTTAGTTTAAGAGCAAATACTGCTTAATTTCACTTGTAGGATACAGGGGGATTCTGAGAAGATGAAATATGCTTGTTTTAGAATCTTCTTTCTGTGTGTTTTAAAAAGGGTGTTGTTTGATTGTACTGCTCCCAGATTTTGGAAGAAAAGAAATCCAAGGGCCTGAATCTTCAGATTGACCTGCAGGATGACGAGCAGTTGTCACATGCAAAGTACTGTATCTTGTCTTCAAGGGAGAGGCCTACAACGCCACACCAAGGCAGGAGATGGATATTCTCACACAGGTCAGGAAGGGGCCACAGGTCCCTCTCCAGACTGTAACTGCGATATGGCTATCAATTAACCTCTCCTCTTCTTATCTGAGCCCAATTCTCTGATCGTGATCCCTTTCAAAGTATGGGCAGACTTATGATTCTGTCATGATTTCTTACTATATATAAAAGCTCTGATTCTGTATTGGTGGCACTTATTTCATCCTCCTGAAATAGCTATTGAGCTGACCTTGACTTAAGCCAAAGGCAGGGCTTCTTTACACCGTGGACACTTGGGAAAGTGAATCCAAAAGTCAATTTGGAAATGAACTAATAGAAGCCAAAACCAGTAATTTGAATTCTGTCTGAGAGCTACCCAGACAGGGATTAATGCAGATTAGGGAAATCACTATAAATTCATACTACTTGTTATTGTGGATTAATTTACCAAGCATCCCCATGTAGTCACACCCTGAGAGATGCAAAAGCCATGGTCAAGAAAGAAAATTCACAGGCCTTGTGTTTACCTTGTGTATTGTGAGTTCAGAGTACAAATTAAATACATGAGAAAGGAAAAACAGCATGAGTCTTACTTGTAAATAATGAGTTATCCTCATCTTCATCTTCCTCTTCCTCCTCTTCCTGTCTTGGGTACAGGCAGGAAGAGTCTTCATAGTCAGTTTCATGAGGCACATTTTCTTTATTGTCATCGCATTCGATCACAACAGTTGGCACTTGTCTCATGTCTGGAAGGCCCCCAGGTCCTGTTTTTGTAACACTGTCACCTGTGTGTAAACCAGAGCTGTTGGGAAAGAAAAACAAACAAATAAACTAAAGGAAAGAGCTCAATGGAAGATGGAGCTGCTTCTCTCACTGTATTTAGGAACACAGTGGTCTTTCATCCCTTTTTGAGAAGAAATGAGACAGAAATATCATGACCAGCAAGACATCTAATGGGTTTAAACTGAGTACGTGTTAGATTTAAGGTACAACACTTGTTAGGGAGAGGTAGGACAGCACGCAGGCAGAAATACTGGCAGCCAGGACTGAGAATTAAAGATCTGTGGCAAATACAGCCTCAAGGCTTAGCGAGAATTGCACCAGCTACTCAGGCTGATAAACATGTGTTCAGCCTTCAGAGGTCTGTGTGACCTCTCCACTGGCATGCAGGCAGGAAGGAGAAAATGTCTCACCTGAATGCAAAAGGTGGAGTGAGAGAGTGGGAGGAAGGGAAGTTATAGATTGTAGAGGAGGATTGTAAAAAGGCAGAGAGAAACTACGACTTGCACTCCTTGGGCAAGATGATGTTGATTGACTTGAGGGGAAGGCAAGGGCACAACTCTCTGAAGTGCAGGGGACCAAGCATGTGAAACTGGGCTCGGAGGAAGGAGGCACTGGGAGCTGGTGAGAGCAACAAGGGACGGAGCCAAACCAAGGAGGTTTGTTTGCAAATAGCACGTTATATGTTGCGGGGGCTGCAGTGACGATAATCCTTCTCCTGCCCTGGCTTCTCACTCCAGCCAAGTGCTGGAGATCAATCTGAATTGGAGCTAAGATCGTATTTCTTCTGTCACATAAGGTGTGATTGATCATTTCCTGCAGCTTACTAAGTTAAGACCTGTGGTCAGTACTGCTACCATCTAGCTCTGTTTATGTGTTGATTTCAAAGCCCTTTACCGAGGAACATATCAATACAAGTAGGGAAACCGAAACTGAGAAGGTGAAGATCAAAGTCAAACAAAAGGTGAAAGGAAAAATCAGGAAAAGAATCAGGTTTCCTAAACCATTTTTATCTAACAGGTTATGCTGCTTTTCCAATGTGAAATGAGAATGAGAGACTGGCAGGCAAAAATGATAGCTGCTTAGGTTTATTTGTGAGTCAGCAGAAACCACCCTCTCTCTCAAGTCCCAGCTGAGGCAACTGCTATATGAAAGATGGGGAACATTTGCGTGTTGGACACCCTCTCTATATCAAACTCCCATTTTACTTTCCAGAAGAACATGGGTGTGAAAACAGATGTGCTGGCCGAGTTGCACTTGAGGCACACAAATTTGGGTCTGACCTTATCAAGTGCTGAGTAGCCTCAATTCCCTTGAATATTTTAGCTGGCTCAGAATACCTCTGGTATTCTGAAAAACTGTTGTATTCTTCTCTTTAAATTATTTTCTACTGAGTCAATTTGAAACATTTCTCTTTCTTCTAACGCTAACATTAACATGGGCTCTTAAATGGCTGCCAGATAACATCCCAGAGAGACTTTACAGAATGTACTTCTGGCTATATGATGCTAGTCCACAATGTGCTTACAGATTAAGGAGAAGAAAAGGCTTCAGATCCTGTAAGCAAACCATACCATGCTGTTATCATCATCTTTGGCTTCAAAGAAATAATTCTGTTAATTGCAGCATTTACTACTGCAGACTAACCAACAATGAGATGCACAGCTTTTCTGGATGCCTTGAAGAGAGAAACTCAATTTTCTTAGTGATAGTCCATGTTTCGTACCACAAAGTAAGAGAGATTCATGAAGAACTGGCTTGTGATTTTTTGTATTAGACTTCAATGAATTCAACCCAAAAAATTTTATCCCAGAATTAGTTTTAAAATCCATCAGCTGAATTCTCCTAATGACACATAAATGCACTACAGTCTTTAAAAACTTTCAACTAACTTAATTTAATTGCTTCAATAATTTTAATTTTATGAACTTTGTTTTTAAAATCTGTATTCTCTGTAACCTATTTTTGTGTAACGCTTTTTAAAAGGAAAGGTATGAAATTCAAAAGCCTGGAATTAAATTTCCAAGAGAAACTAAAATGCTGTGAAATTCTGTTAACATTGTTAAACAAAAAAACAAACTGGAAAACCTTCCAACGGTGAACACAACCACTGGATCATTCAGTTAATTTTAAAACAATACATACACAGAGAGTAAGTACAAGTTCAATAAGCCCCTTCTGGAAGTACAAATGAAATGAGCAAAAAGTAGTTTGGCATCCAGGACCATGTGGTGCTTCCCTGTTCTGCGAAGGATGTATGTAGGTTACATGCAGATGCATCCTTGTGAGCGTGCATACAGGGTAGCAGTTATCAACTTGGTTCACCAATTTAGGTTACCAAGCAGGTATTGGATGTCAACAAGATTTACGAATTACTACAGAGGATCTTTATTTGAACTAGTGATCTAGAAATCGGTGGCTTCTCATCTCATTGTAATTTTTCTGAATCATCCACTTTCTTGCTAATACTACTTTCTATTTTAAGCCCCTCATTTTTCTTGGTGTTTTGTGTTCATCTTGATTAAAATCAGCCTTTTCAACAGCGTTTTGACTAAGTCAGCTGTCTAAGCAAAGCACTTACAAAATACATGCAGTACTGCAGTATACTTAAGAAAGACGAATCAAGGTCACTGGAGTTTTCCGTTGTGTATAAATTTCTCTGGGTCATTAGCAAAAACCCCACATGGTCAGGTGGTCTGCACCACAAAATTTTTTAAGCATTATTTACCAAAAAGCACACTATTGTTTCAGACAGTCCATTTTAAATCAGCTTCGTGTTTTGCCACAAAATTAGAGAACAAAGCTACAGCTAAGCAAGTACTTGTTTTAAGACAAATGTATCTCAACACATAGATTTGAATAATTCATAGCTGACTAGTACAATCACTTGCAATTACTGTTGCATCATCTTTACATGATCAAAACTGCAAAAGTTACACCACTATAGCTTAAAATATTTCTAGTGAGAAAATATTTTAATGAAAAATCAGAATTTAAGCGTATGAGTGACTCATGGTACAGACGAAATCGAAAAAGAAAGAAGTGAAATCCCTCCTGTAAAATCTAGTGGGGAAAAAAACGCATGCTTCTCATCTGTCATCCCAGGCTCTTTGATTTTGGAATACACAGTTACATTTTTATCAGCATGTTTTCAGATCCACAGTACACCCTTCTGTACTTACCGGTTAAAACGAAAACTTGAAAAAACTTCAAACCATTGTATATGCCTTTCTATAATACAGGCATATGTGTGAGAGACAGAGAGAGAAGGCAGAGCTATAAATATTGTGTTTCTATCCTTAGGCAATGCTAAAGTTTAGACAAAAAGCAATTCTCCTGACAAGTTTTAAGGAAGATAAATATTTTCTGACTCAAATAAGTTTTATAAGATTTACAAGACACTGGCAGGAATGTCTAATGCATTTCATTTCATAAATTTACAGTCTGAAGCTGAACCGGGTGTCCCAGAGGAACTGGTCTCATGCACTGTCATTTTGGACACAGCAATTTTTCACTGCTCTGCCACGGATGCAATTCAAGCCCAAAGTGAGATATTGCCACTTAACAGCTCTTTAGTACACACACTGAACAAACGGAGGCCTCGATTCAGCTGCTAGTGTACAAGAGCCCACAGAGTAATTGAAATTAATTGTCGTCTTACGAGACAGACCGAGAACTATGTGGGCAAGGCAGAAAATAAGGCCATTTCAGATCAAGAAGCTGCCTCCCTAAGTCAAAATTAACATACATTCCAGTGGCACAAGAAGGTTTCTAAAGCTTCTTTTGTGGCTCTTCGTGACACACGGCTTTTGGGCATGGTCTTTCTTCTCAAATTCATTTGTCTGTCTTCTCAAATTCTTTTCAGTCAGGAAACCTTCTGCAGATTTTGGTGGCAGGGCTTACCAGATTTTCACCAACTCTTAGAATGCATTCTGAAATGGTAAAAAATAGCCCAGACCTAGCGTTTTACTTATGCTTGACAACATACCCTTTGGGCTGAAGGGGAAAGTCATTTGCTTAGGGCACAAATGGGCAACAGAGGTTACAGAAAAAAGGTTACGTTGAAATTACACTCTTCTCTGTTTCAACTTAATCTATCATAAAGCTGGTAATTTATCAGAGAAAATAGAGGCAAACTGGCAGCACAAATGACATGTCATAATACTCATACTATGACAAGGGACAGATTGCCCTTCTGAGGATAGGTTATGAATAGACGTTATGAGTACCAGAAAACGTTTGCAATCAAAAGCGTTAAGTGTGCAAATGAACTTAATGTTCTGTAATGTCTGTAATAAAACTGAATAAAAAAAATCCAGGAATTAACTGCCATTTTAAGTCATAAGAACAACTGGGACTTGAATAGCTATTACACGCTTTTAATGTACCTTAAGACATTAACTGATTAATATGCACTAGGTCTAGGTGAGGCAGTGACATGCAACCACTCCTGCAGAGGGGAAAATAGAGGTAGAGAAGGTCAGTAGATTTCTCAAGGTCAAAGACAGCAAAAGAACTTCTGACTTCCAGGCCGGTACAGAGGGACAGCTCATTTTTCTCCGGCAAGCTTCTGGCTCATTGGCAAAGCACTGATTTCAAGTATCAGCCTTCAGATGCTGTTAGACTATACAGATTCCAGAGACCTCATCTGTGAAAGCAAAAAATCCAGATTGCTAGAGGAAGTGAATGGTCTAGTCTTTCATTGTTTGCTCCTGTCCACACTCATAGTCCTGGTGGAGAGAAGAGTTGTAACGTCTAAGAAAAGTTTACCGAGCAAAATGTGGAATTGATACAAAATGATTATGGATTCAGTGAATATCAATGGAGTTTAACAGACTTGAGGAACTTCCACTGCACTAGGAGCATAGAAACTAGACACAGGGAAGAAAAAAAATTATCCTAAAGGAAAAAGAAGACAAAATTTAGAGCAGAATACTGATCTGCCCTCATCTACATAATCCTCCCCTATTAAAAACAAAATACTACTCTAAATAATCCCCCAAATTACCTGACTTGGCAGCATTATTACTGTAAGATCATGGCAATTATTCTATAATGTTGTAGGATTCTTTTGAGATAAAGACTGAGATCAGCCAAAATAAATGCTGCCAAAGAACTTAGCATTCTGCAGAAGGTGCCTCAGAGACTTGTCAGGCTCTCTCGTCTCCTCAAGGTCATTGACCCAACAACAGTGACCCAGTATCATGTTATCCTAGAAGGAACAGTAAAGCTCAGGAACCCACTGCATATCCTATGCATGCAACAGATGTGAGCATACTACCAAATTTTAAAGAGAGGAAAGCAGATCTAGGATCTGTGCAGTTTTACAAAGCCCTCAGTACTTCCGGGCTGAAGTGTCCAGTGACAAATGCTGCTGTATGATTTCCGCTGGGTTTAATCCAGTTTTTATACAATTATGGGAAAAGAACTGTTGTCAAAAATACTAGAAAATAGTGGCATTTGGTGCAAATAATCCTCTGCCAAGTTAAAAACATGTATTTTAAAAATCTGCACAAATTTTCAAGAAAAGTTAGCAAATTTACTAAGACCACAATGTGGCATGAAAAAGCAATTTAAGTATTTAACAGCAAATGTCAGGTCCACAGACTCTTTTACCTGTAAATACTATGAAAATAACAATTGCTGTTTCAGAGGAAACAGTCATCACCTATTTTCTCTCTTGTGAATGCAAACATTATTGATTTGTTTTGATGAGGAGAATAACTGAAGTACTCAATACTTTATTTCATGATTGAAATAATAGCCAATCAACAAAAAAAGCCTAGGAAAAAATCAACTGCCTGCAATATCATGAACTAGGATTCATTTTCATTTAAAATGTGAAGTATCAGTGCCACAACCTTTTCTTATTTCTTCCTACAAAGCGAGGCAACTCCTTTATATTGGGAAATGAATCCTTGCTTATTCAGCTTTTAACAAGCAGCAGAGCTTCAGCTTCAAATTAATAGTTTAAACCAAGCAGCATCACCTTCTTTAAATCAGTTGAACGTATTTGTATACATAAACATGATGGATGCCTAGAAATTGGAGCATTCATTGCTGTGGGGCAACAGATGCCACAATGAAGTCATACTCTGAGAGATGTCACTGGGCTCAGGATACAAAGTACCTTCTGCACACACTGTGAGCCAGCCAGTAAGACATCTGACCTATGCTGGGGACGCATGGGCAGTGCAGCCTCAAAGGAGCCTTTGAGAGACACCAGTTATCCTCTGTGCTTGGTGCACCAAGCTTTGGGGTGATGCAGATGCATGTGACCAGCCCTGCTGGCAATGTGAGAGGTAACTGCGTAGTCATTGGGCATAAGGGGAATGTGGATGCTTTTTCCGATCCTACTGCTGCAGCCCTTTTACTGATGGGAAGAGGAACCTCTTTCACAGCCCTAACAGTTTTCCCCCAGCAGAGATTTCCCCCCCACTGCAGAAACATCAGCCCCCCCTGATATAGCCACAGAGGTCTCACTAAGCCTGGTACTAAAATAAGCTGGCAGTATGGGACAGCCTCGGTCCCCTGACTGTTTTTCATGCAGTAAGGAGAACCTGCCATCCCTAATCAAATTATTTTTAACTATGCACTATAATGAAGGTAATATTATCACAAACAGGTATTGGGGCAAATCATTAGGCATTTTGTCTGTTAGACCACATATTTTCACCTCCTGTCTGAGAGAAGGATGATGTGAGGCTCGTAGAACACACTGCCTATAAAGCTGTCCTTGGTACTAAATAGAACGTCATTTTTTGGACTACCTTCCCTGTTCTGGGGCTTGCTCGGTTTTCCTCTACAAGATGGAATATATTTTCCAAAGCTTGCTGATCTTGCAGCCTATGAGGACAGCTTGGCTTTATACAACATGCTTCACTTAGACTATCTGAAGCAGCTTTCAGAGATACCCACAAGTGACAATAACAGAAAACAGCCCCAAGGTGGGTAAGGCTTTTCTGATCAAATGTACAACCTTCCTCCAGATGCAGATGGCTAAGAAGGTAGCTGCTGTGGAATGGGTTAAATACTTATTTTAAGATCAAACATATAATTTAATTTAAATTAATTGAAATAGTATATTAAAACCTCTCTGAATAACTTGTAGGAAGTCCTTATAGGTTGTTTCAAGCTAATTGGTAACACTAGTCACATGCCCTGGTTGAGTGGCACATTTGGTTTTTATTGCCCTTTTGTGAATCTTCAATTTTCTCTCTCTTTTTTTTTTTTTTTTGCAACCCTCCACATAACTAGAGCTTTGCAGTTATGAACTTTGCAATATATATTGCCAGCCTGTCCTATTAACATCTTTTCCACTGGCTGTATTATTGAGCTCCTTGAACAGGACAACAGGGTCCAGAAAATGTGGTCTTTTTCTCCTTTCTGCCACAAACTTGTCAAACAAGCCTGGAAAGGCTCTTTCCCCTTCTCTGTTTCTCCAGCAGTGACAGCCCCAGAGGAGAGGCCTCATTCAAATACTGTCAACATAACTCAAGTGGTGATATTGATACTGAGGTTAGCAGGAAACAGTGCACATCAATATGTAATTTTAAAAGGTGATCCATTACCTTTCTAGCCTTTGCATGGTCATAGCTAGTGTTTTGTTCAGTTCCTCTATCATCCGACACCCTGAAGGGTGAATGGGCAACGTGCTGGACCCAGAAGGCAGGTGCTGGCTGTGGCTGCCGTACTGGAGCTGGTGCTGGTGAGCTGCTAACTGGGATGGCAGGACAGTGTGATGGTGCTGGGTCAAAGGCTGCTGGGAGCTCTTCTGCGTTGAATAGGTTGAGAGAGAGAGGTCTGGCCCCCCTAAAGGCATGCAAATCATGACTTTCTTTGGAGGTAGTGGAGGTGACAGTTTAACTGGCATACAAGGCAGTTTCACAGGAGCGCCAGGATCTAAAACAGAAGAAAGAGAGGCCCTGGTATTATTTTTCATGTCAGTGAGATGGAGAACAGAGTATCTGCCTGGGCAAGCAGGTACTGAGGTTGTTAGTCAACGTGGGAGTGTACACCCCTTCCCTGCTGCGACAGACAGCTCTGTGTAGCGTGTACTCGGCCCGGTCTTCAGGAAAAATACTGTTACTTTGCAGCACTACCAAGTCTCACAAAAAACATCCCAGGGCTGTGCACGCCCCTTAATAAACATGTTAAGCAGTGCTTAACAAGGCTCATAGCATACTTTGATGCTTTAAAGGCCTAATCCTCCAAAACGGCCCTGTGAGGTAAGCACAATGTCTCCTGCTCAACAGACAGGCAAACGGGGAGAGCAATTCAGTGTCTGAAGTTACAGAATGACTCACCACCACTACTGCTGGAGCAAAAGCTCAGGGTCTCCTGATCCTTCGCAGCCACTGCAGTGCAATTACTACAAGTCACATTTCTTACAGCTTTGTAATGTGCAAAACATCTGGTGTTAAAAATTACATTACAGGGCAAGAGAGAAAAGAAATAGGGTTTGAATACTAAACAGGATGGGTCTGGAAAAACGAAGGGTACAGGAGGAGAAAATGATAAAAGGCAGAAGATTGTTAGGATTAATGTTTTATTTTACAGAAGACTTGGCAGGCACTTTTCTCTGGACTCACACACTGAATTTTAACCTTTTTAGCGCTAGGCATGTTCCTTGAATCACACAGTTGACCTGCCAGGCAAAGACTCCCCTGACATGGGAAATCGATGAAAGGTCCACAAGCAAATCTCTTTGCCAGGACTCAAATGCAATATGGAGACTTTTGGAGTTCCACTGTGGAAAGTTTTCAGATGGGAAAAGAAGTTAATGGAAGGGCTTATATATCCCAGGATGGGTGTGGGAAATGGCCACCATCTATGCTAAGAGCTAAAACGAAAGCAAATATATATGCTGAGAGCTGCAACCGTGAGTTTGTGTTTAGGAAGAAGGTAGACCCTTTCCAGCCTGGAATACTACAGACATTTGGCTCTGCAATGCAGCTCTGTGGGCCGGGCTTGCATGCTCTTTGGCCTCTTGTTGCTTCAGTTCACTCTTCTTGCTGTAACATGGTAAAGGAACTGAAGGGCTAGAATCTTCTTTTGACCTGAGAAAGCTTGGGAGTAAGATGTTGTCCCCCAGGTTTCAAAGGTCATCACCCTCCTGAGCGATACCAGATTTCTAAAGTCCTTTTCCAGATGGTTCTTTTTAGCAATAACTTTCCTTCTCCTTGCCCCCTTTATTCCTTCCTCCCTTCTGGCCTATTCTGGGTATTGCCTATGTTACCATCCATATCTACTAGACAGGGCGCACAAGGTTGATACTAGGATTTCCAAGCACTAACACTTCTTGAAAATTATTAACAACAGTAATGTGGAAAAAGACCATGCATGAAGCCAAGCTCACATATGACCTTAGACTTTTTTTAGTGCTAGTCATAGCTTCATTATATCCACAAGAAGTATCCACTTGATACTAGTGTTTTTACTATGCTAGGAACAACACACTGACAGCAAGTATTCCCTTTCTTCGAAGGGCTTACAGGCTATAGACATAGGAGAGGTAGAGGGTGCACAAAGATGAAACAGAAACATGGAGAGAAAGTGGTCTTCCCATGATGCGGAGTGGAGAGAGTTACAAAGAGCAGAACTCAGATCTTTCAGTTTTCAGTGCAACATCACATCCACTTGAGATGTCTCTTGAAGGCAAAAATTCTAATGGCTCCGCCAAGGCTGAAATTTAACTTATGGGCTTGCCAAACCACAGGGTGCTGCCCTCTCCTCTAAAGCAGATTGCCCCTTTACAGTAGAAAAAAACATACTTTCAGGACTTCCTATTCAAGCACAAGACGGTCTCCAAGTTACTGTGTTTTTTCTTACATACTGTGTATGTTTCCTCTTTGCATCCTCCATAAAAGAACACACAATCTTCAATAAAAGATAAATAACAGAAAGAGTAAAGAGTAAATTGTATAGAGCCCTGAGAATAAGGCTTCTATGGGATTTGTAGCAAGAAAGTGTTTTCGTACACTTGTGCTCCAGGCAATTTAACTTCTAGAGCTGGTCTTGAATTACAAAGATTACACTGAGATCTGCACTTCCATTTTGAAAAGTGCAGGTTCGATTGTTGGTTTACACTCTTCAAAACAAAGGTATAGACCTTTAGTTTCCATTTAGGTTTAAATAAATCCTTCACACCAACAGGTTTCAGTGGTATCAGTGCTGGGTGACTCCGCTGGACACCTGCCAAAAATCTTGTCTTATTTTTAACGTAAGGCTTTATTCAGACCAACTGTGTTTCACCCAGATTCTTAAGCCTGCCTGAATATGGCCCTATTACTTAAATAGAGCCTTGAAAATGAAAAAGAGGCATTAAATCTACTTGTCTGCCCTTCACCTTTGGGCCAATTCTACTTGTCTGTTAAAAAAAATGGCTAAAAGGAGAATGACTGCAATAGGAGATGAGTTCGATCCATTCGTTTGGAAACGTGTCAGTATTTCTTCACCGACATTGGTAATGGAGACCTTGTACTGCAAGTTTTACTGCACGGTCAGATCAGTGAGCATGCTGAACAAATAGGCCTTGCTGAAAACCGTGGGCTCCAGGCATGCTGTTGGAAACTGCGCTACCATCATCTAGAGTAAACGAGAGAACTTGTCCCTGGGTGTAAGAGTGAGAAGACTGTGTTTTACATTTCTTTCCTGTTTAATTTCACAATGTATGTGATGTATGAACCAGGGGTGGAAACAGTTATTGTTTCCAGCATGGAATATCCATCAGACATGGACATCTGTAGATGAACAAGAAGCTGGACAGTGGAAATATGAACAAGGAGTCTGTGATAAGTGTCTTCTCAGTGGAACATTACCATGGTCTTAAATCATTGCACAAAGCACTCATATGACAGAAGAGAAGCAAACTGTGTGAAGCCAGGTGTGCAAGTCTGATTAATCTCTTTTGGCTGAGGTTCTTCATGCTCAAGAGAATAATGAGCAATTTTGCAAGATATTGGTTCCCAACAGGGTTGTGACCACTCAGCACTGTGCATGGTTAAGTAGTAACTGTGCCAGAATTGATGATAGAGATGTTAAGACATAAAAAACTTTCCACTGCTGATTACAATAGATTACTTAAAAGACGGTGTGGATGCCACAATATTTGCTGCACATCAGACCTATGACAAACAGGTCTGCCCTTACCCCTTCCATATAGATAATTCTTCTAATACCTATAGTTACTGCATTTCTGCTTGCGTTTTTCAGGAGGTAGGTAAATATACTTTTACTCTCTGCACAGAAGGTGTGCCCATGTGTGGTTCTTTTGATGTGTTTGTGGTACACTGAAGCTGTATGCTAACTACACCAAATCTGATGCTTCTCAGCCATTGAACATGGCTGGAGAGTTGGTCAGCACATGTTGCAGATACAGCATTTGCAGATAGAGTGCTAGGAAGTCCCGGATGTATGGCAGCAAATACTGCTCCAGCAGGGCTGCTAGAAAATCCTCCCCTAGCACAACTACTGTATGGAGTAAGAGGGCATGCCTGGGAATCCTGGGCTTGCAGCAGAGCTAGCTGTGTTTGCTCTCCTGCCAGTGGGATGAAAGCTCTTGACTCCCTGTGATGCCAAACAGAAGCTAGCATTGTACCCCAACAGCAAGGAAGGCCAAGAGCCTCCTGGGTTGTAAGAATAGAAGCACAGCCAGGAGATCAAGGGATTATTCCCCTTCTATTCAGCATTCCTTGGACTGTATATACATTACTGTGTCAAGCTTTGGGCCTCCCAGGAAAGCCATCAAAAACCTAGAATGAGTTGAGCAGAGAGCCACCACGATGGTTGAGGGCTGGAGCACCTGTCCTGGCTGGACAAAGCCCTAGGCAACCTTTTCTGATCCCATAGCTGGCCTGCTTTGAGCAGGAAGTTGGACTGGAGACTTGCTGAGGTTCGTTCCCACCTGAATGACCTTATGCTATGACCTTTGCTGTACTATAGACAAGTAATACAACTTGTCATAAAGTTAATGAGTTACTCTCTAAATTCCATCCAAGTAATGAATTCTGTGACGTGTGAAAAAAATGTGCAAAAACCAGCATGGCCTGTCGAGGGAGCTCCATGGTGGAAATGAGCTGATATGCCTGATATTTGCTGGCAGCATTTGGGCAAGTAGCTTTTACTTTTTCAGGTCTTCTCTCCAGGAATCACTTGTGTCTAAACAGTGGGAGTCTCCTTATTTCAATGAGTTTTTTGGGCAGATTCATAAAGACAAGTTAAAAACTGTTCTGAAAGATCTGCCATGCACCTCCTGCTGACTACAGCAAGATCTGCAGCCATGTCTTCAGGGAAGATTTGAGACTGAAATTCCTTGCTGTTCTTCTGCACCATGTATGCATCCAAGGTTCAAGTTCAATTTGGAGAACACAAGCGAAGCATGCTTAGCCTAACGGTTGAAAAGTACAGCTCTGCATGAATTCCCATGCAGAGTCTTGAAGAGGGTTTCAAAGATGAGAAGATTTCCTGCTGCCTGTATGTGTTAGGTACTCCCCCCCAGGTAGCGGCAGGCAGAGGAAGTGCGGAGAGAGCAACTGCATCAGGGTCTAGTTTCCCACGGGAGCCTGGGAGCGCTGGTGAAGGAAAGCTGCTTTTGCTCTGCTGCTTATCCCTCAAGCACACAGTGGAAAGAGAACTGTCCACTGCCGCCACGTGAATGCAACCTGTCTTCATGAATGTGGCCTGCCAGAGCAGGCACCAGGAGGCAACGTCACAGAGGAGGAAGTGTGTGGATAATGCCTTGGGATCTACAGAGGAGCCTTCTGAGACACATGTGACTGTTGCATCATAAAATACTGCAGAGAATATTTATTGGATGAATTGAGTTGTAAATACTTTTATAATGTTGTAACTACCAGCTGTGTTGTGGCAATGCAGCAGGACACCAGGCATCCATTTTCTCAAACCTCATCCTTGGCTTGTCTGCATTATCAGAAGTAACTTTTGGAGACTTGTAACATTTCCTACCCTGTTAAATGTTTGCCTCTAATTATGAATTAGTTCTTACTCTACAGAGAAATAAGTGGCAAGCACAATCTCAGAACTAAAAATGCGTTATGCCTTTCCTCAAAATCCTGAATTAAGAAAGCAAGAGAATACAAAAGGTATTTTCAAAGCTTAAATACAATAGCTGAGTGGCCATATACAACCAGGCTACACCCTACTAATATTAGGCTAACTTTGGGCTCAAATACACTGAGCTGTTGTTGAGATCCCAGCTTAGTGGCATATATTTTGTTCTCCAATGTTTTTGGGGACTTTATGGGTTACTGGCAATTCAGCTGTTTGAATGGAGAATATCTAATTAATTTCAGAAAACATTATCTGTGCTGGTGAGAAGTAACAGCTTAATGAATCATGATCAAAAGGAGTTTTACACCACTGGGGTATGTTGTCTATCAAATCAGATGTGACCAGTCTTGTTGCTTTTGGCCATTGAAGATTTTATGATAATCTGGAGACTTTACCCCAGCAGACCAATTAAATTTGGTCCCAGGTGATTATTTCAGCTCCTCCTACATTTTCAACGAAGGGGGCTGAAAATGTTGTCCTAAATGCCAGGGTTCTGCTTGTGATATGGAGAATTAAAATGGTGAAAGAAATTCTGTCCATGAATGTTGTCCAATAATGATCGTATCTGAAAACGAGAAGAAAGCTCACCAGGAGGTGACAGGCCAACAGCAAATGAAGAGCAGTGAAACAATGGTATCAAAACAGTTAAGGATCAGGCTTTTCTCCTAGGGTTGCCTGCCTTCTAGGGCTGCGTGGGCACTTCCACACCCAGTGCTGTGACAGGGACATCCCCTGTGGACGCAGCATCATCAAAACCGTGGAAGATGGCGCTAGGCAAGGCACGGAGCATCTTCTGCAGCAGCAGTGGCATCACTCCCAGTGGCTGCTCTGCAGTCTGCTCTTGGCTCTGTCCCCATTCCTGCAATGTCCTATCCCCACAGTACCTCCGCCTTGAGAAGAAGCATGCCAAGGTTGATTGATTTATATTTGCTAGAGACAATTCTCTTTTCCTGTCACCTTTAAAACATGTCTTTTCTTTTCATTCTCTCCAAAATTAAATGTGCTCTTATATGTTTTTTTTAAAGCCTGCTCTTTTATGTGCATTTCTTATCAGGGGGAAGGCCAATCTTTGTCTTGGCACAGGCAGATAGATGCTTGAGATGGTTCACAAATGCTTTCAGAGGTGACAAATGTTTCCTTTCCATTTCTAAAACCTGTATTAAGTCCTTTGCCAAACCCTGCAAGTCAGTCTTCATGCCTTTATTGAAGAACTTTGGGATAAGTTCACAGCAAGAAGGCGGTTAGACTCAAAGGAAGCTTTTCTTTCCTCAAGTTTTGTACTTTAAATATTTCTCCTTTCTTTTTTTCTGCTGACCATGTCTGTAGTGATTTTATAATATGCTTATATAAAACATGTCTCTATTAAATAAATATACATATGTACAAATACACATATACATGTACCTTGAGTACTGTGTGCAGTTTGGGTGCCACAGTATATTAAGGACGTAAAGCTACTAGAGTGTGTCCAGGGGAGGGCCACAAAGTTGGTGAAGGGTTTAGAGGGGAAACCGTATGAGGAGCAGCTAAAGTCACCTGGTTTGTTCAGCCTGGAGAAGAAGAGACTGAGGGCAGACCTCATCGTGGTCTGCAGCTTCCTCACAAAGGGAGGAGCAGGGGCAGGTGCTGATCTCTTCTCCCTGGTGACCGATGACAGGACCCGAGGGAACGGCAGGAAGATGTGCCAGGGGAGGTTTAGGTTGGATATTAGGAAAAGGGGCTTCCCCCAGAGGGTGGTGGAGCACTGGAACAGGCTCCCTGGGGAGGCAGTCACAGCACCAAGCCTGACAATTTTAAGAAGCACTTGGACAACGCCCTCAGAGCCATGGTGTGAATTTGGGGCTGTCCTGTGCAGGGGCAGGAGCTGGGCTCGGTGATCCTTGTGGGTCCCTTCCAACTCAGGACATTCTGTGATTCTATGATATCTTAAGACAGAAGCGAAGAGGCAGTTCTGCATTTTCAGATGTGTACCTGAACCCTTCACAAGATCAAATCTCCCTTTGCAGTCTTCTTGAACGGAGCTACCAGACCATTAAAACACCGTCACTCTCCATTAGCCAAGCCCAGTATGTCTTAATCTGTCCTTCAACCTTCTCAGAAAATCTTCAGTAGAAAAATGGGTATGCAGCAAGAACAGAAAATTCTTCGCCTCAAACGCCAGAATTAAAATTTTACTTGTTTTCTCACACACAAGCTGAGGATGTCTCTGGAGTAATTAGTAAAAGAATACCATTAATTCTGCTTCTCACTGATGAGGGTGCTTCATTAGGATTGATTGCTCATTTCCAAAGATTATACACGGCTAAAATAATTACCAGTGGAGAACACAAGGCACTGAACGACAGGTATATTCTTTAGACCACCAAAGTAAATGGACCCTTAAGAATAAGTTTAATGCTTTTATTTATAAGGTTTAAATGAGGCTTTCAGTTCCACCAGGAAATATGTCAATTAAATTAGGGTCCTGTGACTAAATCTGAATCTCTGTTCCTTTTCCCCGAGGGTTCTGTATACGCATGTACAAGAGTGTCTATATGCACATACAAGAGTTTATTTAAGACTGGATGATAGACCACTAAAGGCCACCACAAAGTAAGAGAAGTCACAGTTCTATTTCACTTTCATTGGAAAGTCATCACCATCAGGCAATTGACTTATGCGGATAGCTTCAGCCCAATTCTACTTCACACAAAATTTCCAGCTGCAAAAACACCCACACCAGAAGCCTTCATCCTTTGATTCTTCTGCTATCTCTTACAAAAGAAAGGCTTATGAATGAAGGACATTTAGTATCTGAGTTTTCTCCTATGCTATTCTTATTTTTTTTTTATTTCTTCCATGTTGGCCTCATTTCTGAGCAGCTTCTTATAATTGGGACAGAGTGTTATGGGAGATCATAGGAAGCTAGTTTTGTCCTCACCTGAAGCCATTAATACTGCTGCCTGGCTTTGCAGGCTGCAGAGCTGCCCATTCCGTATAAGGCAAAACACTAACCATTATGTGTAGATTTTGGCAGGCAAGAAAGAAAAGAGATTTCACATAAAATGAACAAAACCATACAGAACAAAAATGTGTGGTCATCCAAATAGAAACGTGCAGAGACTACATAAAGGTATGAGAGAAAACCAGAACATGCCCTTTCCTAATGAGCTCTTTCCTGATATATATCTTAACCCAAATAAAATGAGTATTAACTGTGAGGACAAAAAACCCATCTAGAATCTATTAGTGTAGGCTGAGCGTTTCTCACATCAGCCCTGAAAAGATCAGGGCAGTGTTGACAGAAGAAGATCAACCCAGTGAGAAGACTGGTAGCTGCCCCAGAACAGAGGTGCAGCACACCTCATCTTGAAATCAGGGTTTTGAGGTGAGCAGCAGCTGCAGTTATGAGCAGACTGTTCAAAAGGTGCAGGCAAGCATTTAGGGAACCATTTTTTGGTCTATGTAAATGTAGCCATCCTTTGCTTCAGTGGTCTAAATGAGAGACTGGAGAGAGGAGACCCACCAATCCCCCTTCCACATGTACCTAGAGCTCTGAATCACAAAGAGCCTGGACACTTGTGAAAACATATGGAACACAAAAATGAGCCTGTATTGTCTACTCTTGCTAGCTGCCATGCAGTGAGAGATAAGCTGCCGCATAAACTGCAGGGCACCAGAATGCTGGTCTCTGGGAACTGGAGCTGCCCATCGTCATCAGGACTCACCAGTGGGTGGGGAGTAGTCAGAGCAGGGGTGGAAGGGGGAGCAGTTAGGCAGGCAGTGTAAGCAGGGAAGCAAAATGGCAAGAAGCCATGAGACAGAATTGACTGTGTAAGGATCAGGGGCCAAGTAAAAGACAAACACATGGAAAGTTACAGGGTGTGTGCAGGGGGACCTGCCCAGATGGCAGTTGAGGGGAGAAGCAACAAAGAGCAAAAGGAGAAAGGAAAACTCTCTCTTTCCCCTCAACCCTCACCCCTTTTCTCATTAAAGGCATTTAAAGATATCCTAGTATTTTCCTGATACTTCCTTTCCCATTAAAGCACATCCTGCAATTTTTGTGGTGATGGTAAGTCTTGATGAATAAGACGGAGGAGGGTTAGGAAACGCAGCGGCGGTCTTAGGTAATTACAGCTGAGAGGGGAAGTGCCCTGAAGCAACCTTGATTAAGTTATAGCCTGAAAATGGTTCATGATTCTCGCCCTAGGTACAACACAGATACATTACCAGTACACACAACAACATGTGCAAACAGCATTACAGAAGGAGGAAGGACACTGAGAACCTTGGTGTAAGGGCAGGTTTTCCCAATAAGGGAAAAGGTGGTGGTGAGGGTCCAGGAACACCTACTTACCAGTTAAGTGGCTGGCAATCCTGGCAATAGGTTTAGGAGGCAGGGCAGGGGGCTGTTTGAGGAGGGACAACTGTTTCACTGGGGTGTCCTCATGGTCTCCAGGGAAAGCAGCAGATTTTTTGGGGGGAAGTAGCAGGACTGGCTTAGCTGTAGGATCTTGGGACAGGAGGACGCCGGATTCATTGGATGTGGGGCTCTCTTCAGACACTGGAGGACACAACCACATCATAGACGCAACAACGTTACAAGCAAAGCAGCAGTGGATACAGCCGCAGTAAGACGAGAAAAGCAGCGCAGCAATGCAGATTGAGAACGACTCATAGGTTTCACTCAAACATAAAATAACATAGAAAGTAGAGGAAGAAAGAGAGAAAAGAGAGAGGGAGTAACACACATCTACACAACAGCCAAATTTCCCATTACCTCTGACAGAAGCCAGCTCCCTTATGCCAGGCTGGGACGCATTCCCATACCTTGAACACAAATCAAGAGCCTTAAAATGTCACATCTCAGACGGTCTGTCACCACAGCTTGCTCAGGACCAGATATGTTAGCATGCGGTCTCTAAACTTATCCTATAAATGTGAAATCACCTCATGGGGCCCACTCTGTTTCAAAGGGGCTGCAAAGCTGTGCAGGATCACGGATGAACACTTCTACCAGTCACTTTTCCTCACTTGACCTTCATCCACAACTCTCAGCATTAAGTGATGCAGAAGGAGGAGCTAACCTAGATGTAGGGTGTTACAGTCTCCGCATGGGCTGGGGAAGAAGTGCAGAGAGCCTCACCTAGGGTAGGGCAGCTTTTTGTGTTAGTTACTGAAAGATGCATGGTGTGAATGTCATCCAACACCATGCGGCAGCTAAAGGGCATGATGTTGTACCCTAGGGTTTAAAAATGTTGTCAGCTTTCTGCTGATCTCATTGGCACAGCTGAGATGTAGTCAGAGAGTTAGAAATCTACTCCTCCACATTCACAAAGTGCAGGGACGTTGCTTTCTCACAAAGAGGTTACTTGTGTAGAAGTAAAGGCTTTTTCTACGCCAAGTCAGCCAAATTTCTGATGGAACATCCAGTGACAATCTGTATGCCGTCACCTCCTTCTTCACAAGACCTTTGTCTTTGACAAAGATTTCTCAGGGCTAGACACCAAATGTTAGAAGTAAAAAAATTGTTTCAAACAGCTTGGTAAACCTACATCATAGTGTAAGCAAGATGTTACCTGTCCCATCCATGATCTCTGTGGTTGGGAGCACCTCGTATGAGCAGGGTTCCCCAGATGCTGGACCTGACTCCAGTTCTGCTAGAGCTGGCAGGGATACCTGGCTGGAGCTCAGCACTTGCCCGGAGCCCAGAGGCTGCCCGTTCTCCAAAGCTGCTTCTTCATTTGGTATGGAAAGTTCCCCATCTGTTCATAGTTGGAGGAAAACAGAATGACAAGAAAAGACACATAAATAAGATGCAGAAAGAATTTTAAATGAAATCTGCTATCTCCATTAGCTTGCTTGCACATAAGGAACCTGAACTGAGATCAGAAGACACAGGGCTAAGGATCAAAACAATATGGCTTGTGTCTCAAAAATACAACTTGTGCAGAGCAATTTTTGGAGATTTTGACTGTGATGTTCTGTCCACAACAGTTTCACAGCAGTCTGACAGCATTCCACTTGCCTTAAGGGGTTATTAAGATTTCGTAAAGACCTGTTAAATATTTGTGTTGATCCTTTGCTTACCCTAGGATGGTCGTTATGATCCACGGTCTAAACTGAATGGTTCCTGACCATCCTCCACCCATGGGACAATGAGGCCCCATCCAGGGCCACAAAATCTGTTTTTCCTCTGTCTCTGTTGAAGCTGGAAAGTCAGGAACGAGAATGGGCTGGAACTGAAGCTATGGAGCTTTCTTAGAGAATATTAATATACACAGTATATAATTTATAATATTTTAATACTAATAACAAGAATTATTATTTTCCCTCACACCAGTTTTTATGCTGTAAGGGACACAAGCAAAATCACAGAAGTATGTCCCTATTTTACTCACAAATAAAAACATTACAGCCACCAGCATCAAGATTTTAAGTAAGGGACAGAATAACTTTTAGAGTTGCCTGATGTAAGGTCATGATACTGGGATATAGCAGATTCCATTTAGAAAGCCTGGTTTTAAAGTTATTAATAAGATCTCATCTATCTGAGCAAAATTTCTATAACAGCAGCTGGTAGTTTCTTTCCTATCAAACGCCACTTCACATTAGAAATAATAAAGAACAGAAGTGAGGGATCAGATCATTCTCTATGGTGTCAACTCACATGATTTTTATCTCAGAACTTGTTATGCACAGCACTCTGGTACCTTGAGGCAATGATGACATGGATATCTCAACTACAATTTTATAAAGGAAAGTGTTCAGCCCCTATGGTTAGGAGTGGAAGCCTGAAAACAGAACTGGAACGTGACCTGTAAGACTAAAAACCAGCAGGCAAATAAACGGAGCCTAATTTTACTATGCATTTAGATTATTTTTTTTAAGTCAAACTCAGGATTTCAGGATCTGGTTCTTGATTTTTGGGCACCTCTGATTAGCCATATTACTGCTCAATATACTGAGCAGAGATGTACATCATTCAAGTGAGTGCACATTCTCCCCTCACAGGCTAAGATGTGCAAAACACTTTGGAAGCCAATGCTCAAAACAGAAAAAAATATGTCTCACTTGCGTCAGGACACAGCAATTAACAAGTCTGAAAGTATGTTAATTGGTAAATATTCAGAATTATGTTTCTGCCTTTAAAGCTTCTCTACAGCAAGTGAAGATGGTCTCCTGCTTATTTTGGAATTATTAGAAATACCAAGGTCTTGACTTTCTTGTTTTTGTTAGAGGCTTTTTGAAGACCTAGAGAGCTATTATGGTGGAGCAGCCACGTCATACTAGACTGAAACCCAGCCCACGGCTTTCAGAGCAATCGACTGAGCTGGCTAAAATGTGGCAACATTAATCAAAACTGAAGGTTTTGGCCAATTGTTCGCAGCACAGCCTCCTTCTAACTGCTGTGGTCATTCAATACAAACCTGTTTATTTCCCTAGGCAGCAAAAATCAAACAACAGTTCAGCCAGTATTTAAGCTGAATGTTTTTTGACTTAGCTGTTTGGGTGGAAATGCTATATATTCTGGGCTTGCTCTGTCTCCCTTTTATAAACACACACCTATACAGGTGATTGGGATATGGGCTGCTGTTGTCCCAGATACCTGGTTTCATGAAAGAGCGTAACTGTTTCTTATGCAGAGCAGCTGTTTCTTGAATGAAAGGCAGTGATTGGGTACAGCAATATTCATTAATTCAGTGCAAGACTAAATGTGACTGTAACTGCAAGCAGACTAAAAGTGTGCATCACAAAACCAGTAACATTCGTTCTTTGGAGGGATGTCTACACATTTTTAATGAAGTGGGATGTCTATCATAACATGCTGAGCACCTTGAAATCTTACTGTCTTAACTGCACACTGCAGTTCTCAAGGTATATTCAGCATGATTTAAGAAGACAGCATTCAAATGACCCGTTGAACGTTTATGACTGCAAAAAAGTAAAATGTGAGACAAAATTTTGGCCTTTAGTTTTTGTCATAACAACAAGCATGACAACTCTCTTTAGTGACAGCATAGCCTCTTTTAATCTTACCTCTGAATATCTTCAATCTTCATTTAGACTCTAAAACTTGCCTTTGGATTTGACTGAAATCATCAGACATGATGCAGAGTCATGACTGAGATACACACCCTAAATCAGGTCTAGCTTAAGGAAGAGCTACATGGGGAGCTGCTCAAGTATGCCAAACAGATCAAAGATGCAGATAAAATAATTTGTACAGTGAAGGATATCTTAGTGTGAATTAATCCTGGATCAGAGACATGCTTGACAATCAGACGTAAAAGGCAAATTACTTATTATTTTTAAAGTACTAAAAGCTCTCCTGGTTAGCTGACATACAAACAAAAAGAATCCTGGTAATGCAATTATTACATATCCATGGATTAATTGATTAGTCTTCAGGCACTGGCAATGAATTTAAAGTTAATTTTGCACGGTGATAACTTATGTAATCTTTTGTTCCCACACTTGCTAAATCCTTTGCTGTGTTTTCACAGAGCCTGCTGCTACTTAGTGGAGTACGACTTTCACGAAATGTGTGAGCTTTGATAATGCCGGCTGAGTTAAATCAAATGGATCTGGATGGGACCAGGGAGAGTAGCTTGACCTCTGTGGCCACAGGAGCATGTGAAGGCTGCTCATCTGTTACTCAGGAGGCCCCGCACACCTGAAGTCACTGAAGTAACAGGACCTCAGAGGACACTCTCTGATGCAAAGGACTGTACCCAGACACTTTGATTCACCTTAGAATGTGAAAGTACCAGCATGGGGTGAAGGCCCAGAAATGCATAGATGATACATTCAAAACATGTGTCCCTTAAGCATGGTTTGAACTCACCTTCCATTTCCACTTTCGGGTACTTTTTAAAAATTGCCTGGTGCGAAGCAGCCCACAGTGCATCATGTTGACTGGCACAGACCAGTCCTTTTGCTGTTTCTTTATGTCAGAGTTCTGCCTACTCTCTCGCTGTGTTTTTTCACTCAACACTTTGGACTAGGGAACGTCTTGCATGTCTGAAGAGTGCCATGCTCATGTGCTCCTTCCATAGAAAAATGGCTAAGGAAGTCAAAATGATGAGGAGAGTTCGGAATCCTGAGCTCTTTCCACTTTGTGTTGTCTCCTTCAGTACTTGCCCGCTCTCAAGTAAGACTGTCCAG
Organism: Phalacrocorax aristotelis; assembly: GCF_949628215.1. NCBI lineage: Eukaryota > Metazoa > Chordata > Aves > Suliformes > Phalacrocoracidae > Phalacrocorax > Phalacrocorax aristotelis. Next base: position 70,917,238 of record NC_134277.1, read on the forward strand.
GTAAGCATTCTCAATGGCAAAGGCTAGGAACGGCGAGGAAAAACTAATGTCCTTCTCTGCCGTGGTCCCCATGGGCTAGGGGATGGAAAATTGAGTGTCTTTGCACGTGGTCAAGACCTGTCCCCCAGGGCTGTTGCCTAGCCTTGGTGGCTACCTTAGCACAGTGGCTAGGATACTCTTTGACTTCAGTCTCTAAGCAGACTCCTGATTTTGTGTGATCCTGTGGAGTTTGAGACAAGCTGACATATGGATGTCCTCCCTGCTTCTGGAGGAGTTCAAATCCTCTCAACATATTGAAACTGCAGCGGAACTGGCTCTCCAGTGGCTGCCTTGCCTTCGTCTTTGCCTCATTACCAAAGCCACTTCTTCAAACTTATGCTCACATGCTGCCACAAAACCTGCCTTAGCATGTGAGTGCAACACTTCCAAATCCTGTCAGGATTTAGGTAACCTGAAATTTGGGTCTAAATCCACCATTTTGATTAGATAGAGAGTACAAAAATACAAAAATATAAAAGAGGAAGACTGCCCTTGCTTCCTTGCAGAACCACTGCATCGTCGCCTCTGAAGCTAGCAATCAGTACACACTCATATTCAGAAATTTCTCACTACAGGCAATCTCATCTATGTTCAGATGAAAGAAGAGGTACCTAAATACTACAAGTAGATTTAATTCTTTGAATGGCACCATGGAACATTGGACAATTCTAAAGACAGATGCTTTTGGGATGGTTACACCTTCACGTGAAAATCAAAGCTGTTTATCTATGTGTGGCATCAATGTTATAGCAAAAACGTGAGTTCCTCTAAATGCTGTGGTATGTTCTGAGCTGCAGGTGGAAGCTGTATTTTTAACCTCTTGGTACTGCCTGCTCACAAACTATTAGAACAGCAGGTGACTCATCAGATACTTCTTCAAATTACTATTTTTCCAGAAGTACACAGTATTTGAAAAAATTACAACCTTTGCCGATATTTTCAGAAGATTTAAGTCACAGACCCTGGAAATGGAAGATGACAGAGACTGATTCGGTCATGAGTCTGGCCCTTGCCAAGAAAAGAGCTCTCTGCAGTTCCGTCTGGAGTGGTTTCACTTGACTGGTTTAAAGTGTGGGGGTCACTGAAGTGATAAAAGCATTTCTTGTTTCCCAAATATAGCAGCTGGACTGCAGTGACTCTCCCATGTGTGAACACTGTGACTTAGTGCACTCTGCTAACTTTCACCTGCTGGATGACACAAAGTCCTCTGAAAAGCTAGCAAATCCTGAAGCAAACAGGTCAGAGTTTCATTTTATACAGCAGGTGAACAAACTGTTTTTCTTCAACATAGAAGATATGATAAAACCAATACTAAGCACACAGCAAGCTCCAGAATTTCTGTTCTGGAGTCAGTCTGTCCATATTAAGTTTCCTTTGATCTATATGGATTTTTTTAAGAAAGAAAAAGGCAAAATTACCCGCTCACAGGCTGATTCTGTATGCTTTGTCCTCCTCTTCAGAAAGGGAGACAAAAAGATTTAATGTTATGGCTACACATGTTGTCTGTGCAACACGGCACTTGGCATGGAAGGTGCTACCATCATCAAACAAAGCCTTCTGCTAGAAAATGCTAAAGTCTGCTGTGTTTTCTTGAAGGATTAGAGATTACCTAACAGGAATCACAAGGAAATGTTAATTCTACTTAAGGTTCGCAGGGAGATGTAATATCCTTTATTAGAATTACTCTTGGATTATTACACCGCTGAAGGAAATATTGCTTTTGCTCTACAAATCTTGCCTTACTCATATCCTTATATCATGAAAGCTACTTGATCACTGCTACTATGCTTGCGCATTACCACTTTCTTCTCTGCCCTACCTCTTTCTTTCAGGGAGGGGTATCAATTCTTAGCTTCCTGCATTCACAATCAGCAGGAACTAATGTAGGGTACTGAGTAAGAAGTCCAGCTGTTTTGCATTATAGTTTCCCTTTTAGTGGCACCTGACAGTGAAAAAGCCCAATGTCTCTGCTTTTTGCACTGGAAATAGGAAGAAGCAGCATGTGTTTCATACCAGCTTTTTCTGATATGAAAAGGTGAAAAATTACTATAAGGAGGAATTAATTACTTTTTTTCAGACAAGGACCTCCAGACAGCTTAGCTTGACAAGATGACATAGAAGATTACAAACTACAGCATTATTTGATGAATAGAGAGAGCTGTAGCGCTTGGTAGCGAAGCAGGGGAATGTCCACAAGTTTCAATGTGGAAGGCAGGGTCAGGCTGCACAGAAAAGGTTTTTCCTGGGGATGCCTTTAGGTCTATGTAGGGGTGAGTCAGAAAGCAGCTACATGTGGGATGGGAGGCAGAGATGAACAAGGGCACTCCCCAGATGGAAGTGTGACCGAAGGCTGACTTCTGAGCTGGCCAGGGCACTGAACGGGGAGCTACGCCCTGGCCTCCCCAGACTGCGACACACTTGGTGTGCCAGCCTGGACTGTGCCTTGCTGGCCGTGGGGATGCCTGCCTCATGGCTGCGCATCCGATCTGAGTCACGCTCCAAAACGTGGACAACCCAAAGCAGGGAGAAAGGCAAAGCTTTTGCCAGGTGTTGTTTCTACCCTGAAGCTGCATCTAGGATGACTTCCAAGGCAGCAGACCGTAGTGAGAGCACAGGCAGTGTTATGTCTAAAGGACTAGCAGCATCTAAACTACATAACAGGTAACAACAGTAGAATTCAATGACAAGCAGTATATTTCTTTGGTTTTGCAACGTTTTTTATTTTTTCACACACAAAAAAATTGTTAATTCCCTATAAGCTAGCTTAAAAAAGTAGGTAGCAGATTTAAATGCTCCAGACTTTATGAGGTAGACCCTACTTCCAGTATCTGTGACAGTTTATAACTTCTATTGACTTCTAACAGTTTTTGTACTGGTACCGTTAAAGAATTTTAGACTTTGAATAAATGAGGCTTTAAAGCACATGCATGAGTTCTATTGCAATTAAGAGGCAACTTTGGCATGTCTTTACACAATTTGCTGAATTCATTGCCTTAGTTATTGACAAGGGAAGTAGCAGAACAAATAAAAGCTGTGGTTAAAGATTGACACATACATAATAGATGTCAAATATGTGTTGCATTACCAGTGTAAAACAATGGTGTTTGTAAAACAATGGCGTTTTGCATAAATAATACATTACCAACTCAACAAATTAATTATCCCGAACAGGGAATTATTATGTCTTCTGAGCTATTTCAAGGGAATGTGCACTGTTCTGTGCTTGCCAGTATCAAAAAACTTTAAATGTTTTTCTTTTCCACAACAGTTAATCCCAGAGTGACTCAACCAGACAATTATAACACATGCAGGCATGGACCCACTCCATCGCCCCGCAGTCTGGATGACTTGCTGTTTTGCAGCAAGTGACTCCTGCACGCTGCTGTGATTTATATTTCTACTGCTTTAGACTTCTGATTAGCTTTTAGTTTTATTTGTTAGATAACTATCACACATATCCAATGGGGAGGGCCAGCCCACAGTGAAACCAAGAGAGATGTTTGGAGACCTTATTCTGCACAGTCCTGCAATTCAGGACTGTATTCCCAGTTCTTAATACTACAATAATGTAATATCTGGCTATAAAACTATATGGGATGTCAATTTAATGTTGTGAAAAGAACACTTACCTTTATCAAAAATTTCTTTCAGCACTCCTCGTTTTATAAGCTCCTCTCTGCTTTGCCTCATTGATATTTTTCTTTCCAAAGCTGTAAGCAAATGAGAAGGGTTAATATAAATAGAAAAGAAGGGAAATTATTGTTTTAAAAGGCTCTATGCCTTTTAAGGAATTTAAAAATGCTTTTTCTCCTCTTCAAATCAGTGGCAAATTAGCATCTCAAAATAAAGGCTACTGGCAGTCCAGAGAATCTGCCTGCTGCTGCAGCATGGCCGTTATTGACAGAAATGGCTAAAGACTGACCGATTTGAGGGCATGCCTGCACTCCCATTGCTTAATTTTGACACATGACCGAAGCATTGCTGCGGAGAATTAGAGACAGCAATGGGAGAAAAAGGCAATTAGTGCAGAAACCGGAGGGGGAAGGTAAGAAAGGAGGCAACACAAAGGATCACACCAGTGAAAGACATGGCCATGGACTGCTCCCAGGCCACGGAAAAGGACTGGCACTTCTGTTGCCCAGAAGCCAAGGCTTGTTTCCCACTAACTCCAGTGAGAGCAGAGGAAGGTGTTTGGGACAGTTCAAAAAACCAGAGCTGTTTAATGGAGCCTTCTCCTCCCTAGAGGGGTGTTTTCCCCAAGAAGGTATAAATGAAGGGAATGTCATGAGAGCCACTGCAATTTACACCAGGTCTGAACAGCCTGAGTCCTGTACTGCCTGCTTGAAGACTGTGGTCACTGGGGCGGCAAAATGACAGATAGAAATTTCATGTTTGTTTAGTTCAGCAGTAATTAAAACAATGTCCAATTAACCAAAACACCACAAAGGACATGCATTCAGGCAAAGAGCTGAAAGGCAGCAAGCAAGGGGCGCAAGAAGTGATGTGCAGGACTGGCTGCGACTGCGCGCGCTCTGTGAGAAGCAAGCCTGTGCCTGCCAAAAAAGAGGCACAGTCAAGGGCGAATTGCTTCTGCCATATGGTCCCCTATCAGACCCAGTACAGATGCACACGCATGTACAGATGAACTGGGACTTAGCATCTCCAGTCTGCCCAAGGTAGATTTAAAGCAAAAGAGGCTCTGAAACCCTCTCTCCATCCCTGAAAACATGAGGGCGTAACCTTTTCTGGCACTTCTGTGCATTGGCTGCTCCTGCAAGGGCACAGTATATTTGGTGAATTAGCTCTGCTTACACTGATACGCTGCACTCATTGCAACTTATTGCTGTCAGATACGTATTGCTTAGTATGAACAAGGCCAGCTCTGCTTCACTCTTTTCCATAGGATAAATTCAGCCTTCCCCATTTTTAAAATCAGTTTTGAACATGTATTCTTCAGGACAGAGAAGGTCAGTAGGCACAGTCAGTAGCTAACAAAAAACCCGTTCTCCCCTAAACACACCCTCTGAACTTCAGCATCGATCAGAATTAATGGCAGGTCCCTTTGCTGAGGCACAAGACCCCATACCCATTAGCCAGACATATGGTACAGTTTTATTTTTGAGGCTGTTAATGTAACAGCCACAGCATTTTGCAGAGTGCCTTAGCCCCATTTGAAGAAGCGCTTTAGGCACCTCACTGACTTTCAATGAAACTTTGAATTTTAAGTTTCTAAAATGCTTCTGAAAATAAATACCCAACAACCAGACTGCAGAGTTACATTGCAGGCTGCTCCCCAACCTGCCTTTTCCCTGCACTGAAGGGGCCTTGTTCTGGTACAGTATGTAAAGCTTTTTCCCTGTCCTCCTTAAGAATAGCTGCCTTCAGCCCCTCAAAAAAAAAAAAGGAAAAACAAGCTACAGATAACTCCTGAGCTTTCTCCCACCAAAGAAATTGTTAAAACCCTGACTAACTTTGAAGAGCAATTTGGTGGCAACCAACACCTTTTCCAATAGGTCCGGGAAAGCGTAATTTTCTGTCAGTGCAAGCAGCAAACAGCACCCTGTCTGTCTGTGCCTGTTCTTCAGTGGGAGATCAAGTTGGGTGAAACAGCAGCAAAGCAGCAGTTTCTGCATATAGACAGCAGCACTGCTCACCAAATGGAGACGTGGGCAAATACTGCTATTTCTATACTTTACTGTAAATAGCTAAGTAACGGATCCACATTTTACACACAAATTCACTGGCACCCACCCAGGGTTCACCATCTCACCCTCCTGCCTATTCAACAGCTGGCTATGCAAGGTAGCAGCGTTACTACTGACTTCACGGCTAGGAAGTCCCATCGCATTAATAAAGTAGCAGTAAGAAACATGACAATTTTGTGCATTGGAGTTAAGGTTTTCAGGGGACCGCTTGCTATAGAGGGCTAGCAGGACACATTGAAGAAGCACAGGAGTGCCTTTCCCAAAACAATTGCTGGGCAAGACACTCAAGTATTGACCAAGACTTCTCAAAGTCACAGACTATTTTTGCAGTCCAGCAGAATTTCGAAGACAGGATATATTTTTGGAAGAGAGAGGTTTTCCAGAGACTCCCTTTCAGTTGTAATCTGCTTCTACTCAAGAATGAAAAAAAAACAACCCCCAGTTTGAAGCTCAGACTAAAACAACTTTTTGTTCCAAATCCTTTCTAAGTAGGTACAGGACTTAAAGTATTAATTATTTTCCTGCTAAGCCAGTTTAATTAATAAGATATTTAGAGGAAGGGCATGCTGGGCTAAGAGCAGTACTGAATGATAATAACAGATGTTATCCTAAAAACTATGGAACATGCTGCCTTCCTTTAATACAAATCTTCCTCCCAAACAAGTCTCCTACTTTAAGTGCATGAACTGCTACGCTACTGCTGGATCAGGTGGGAAAAAAAATCACAAGCGCTGAAATGCAGAACTCATTAGGATCTAAGAGCCCGAACAATGAAATGTTTCACTCGGTCTGGATTTCTCTGGCAAAGGTTGCCTGTTCTTTTAGGAAGGATTTTCTTTTCAAGTAGAAAGCTGATACAGAATAAACTCATTCACTCTCCACTGAGAAGTGATCCATTCACAGCAGAGGATAAACAAAAACCTCCAAATTAATCCTCGATTCATGAGAACCTTGTAAATTCTGTGACGAGGAAAAATTAAATATAATTAATATTTAACAAAAGATGTGTTACTTCATTGGCGATTTTCCGTGGTGATTAACCTCATTTTGTGCATTTTTACAATCTTCCAGGAGATTATAAATAAGCATTAAGCCCTCTTTATAGAATCTACTTATGCCAGAAACTGGTTTTCTTAACATTCATCCATTCTCCAAGAAACTCTTAGTTACTAGTTTATAGAAATGAGCATATGTGTATTTTATGATATAAGCTCACAGATTCTGCCTGTGTGCTCTGCCATATGCTGTTTCTTTTAAGCTCTGATGAAGAAACAGTGGGAAATGTTTTTATTAATGTTTCTGAGCTGGTGTTTTTGAACTCGTCCCTCAGGAGCAGCACCCCTCTGCTGTTCAAGCAGAGCTTTTCTCTGTGGCAGACCCATTAAGATCCGTAAAGCCTTGACAGGGTCAGGAGGATTTCCTGCCCCTTCGTTCTGGAAATCAAGTACAGTTTTGTCTTTATTCCTTTAATAAGCCTTTGAGCTCCGTGACGGCAGTGATTGTGCGCTGCTCCCCCAGCTGAGAAGGTGAAGCTTGCCGCCACCTCTGTGCCAAGCGCTTCTGCTGTTCCATTAACCAGCCAAAGAGGTGTTTATGTAGTCAGGACCTGTAACCTTTCTGTCCCTCCCATCCTTTCCTCCAAGACCAAAACATCTCAGATGAAGTCTTCCAACCTGCATCTACATGAGAATAAACCGGTCCCCTTTGCATAACTTGTCATGTTGCTGCTTAAACCAAGGGGTGGACTAAATAAACAAGTCCTGCCCTTCCTTCTCATCTGACAACTGAAACTAAACCCCAGTCTGTGCCAGCCAGTTGTATCTTAACATCGCTTTTTTCTGAGGTTGCCCTTGGTCTTTGTCTTAAAAAGCCCTGGGGGTTACTTTGCATGAATTCTTCCTTTCAAAGACCATTATAATTTTCATGATGATTTTAGGAAGCAAAGGTCGTTATAGGAATGGATCTTAGAGCCGAAGCTTTCTGGTGCATCAATTATATTTGGATTCAAGAGGCAGAAATTTGCTTTGCTAATAATTCAGATCTGAATAATTAGAAACAAGTAAACCAATTGCTTTGCACAGTGTTAAGATAAACAACCGTCAATATTTCCTTTAGACTTGTTAGGAAGGAGAGATTTTCAGATGGGACAGATTATGTATCAAAACATGTTACATCATCTGGAAATTCTTCCAACTACGTAGATTTTCTTGATAATCAAATGGAGCAGGATTCATCTGATACAAATTTTTACAGTGTGGGCCTCTGCCTCTGAGTTGGCCTTCTTATATATTAAGAGCAAGTCTCGGGCATGATTAACCTCAGCCTGACGTAAACATCTAAACCAGTCTGAACTGCACCTTGGAAGTGCCTGTTAGTCTTTACTGACTGTAAAGGAAGCTAAGGGTGAGTAGTTGAGATAAAAATCATAACATTAGGGCTGCATCCACTCCTGAAATCAAAATTGACTGAAGAGGGTAATTTTAAGAAAAGAAATGCTGCTGTAGATGAGAGTCTCAGACAGAGCTGAGGAAAATGTAGATGTGTCACCTCACACAGAGCTCCATTAATTTTGGGATTGTTTCAGTAGCTGTGGCATGATATCCAGGCATTGCTGCTGTGAGCTTGGGGTTTGACCAATGCCAAAACATACCATGGTTGAAATAACTGTTTTGCTTTGCTCAGTGCTAAATATGAATTTTGCTTGACTTCAAACACTCATAAGCCTCTTGAAGCCTAAGGGAAGAAAAAATATTACAACAGGTTTTTTGAATCTTTGAGATTTAAAGTTCCTTCCAGAAGTTTTGGGTCACTCTAATCTCAGTTTGGGGTTTCCTCTAACAGTACCATCTACAAAACCTGACTCAGACAGATTACTGCCTAGAAAGGATTAGAAGCCCCTTTTTGTTTGTGATGTCTGCCCATGACATTTCCTGTTCTGACTGTAGCCCAGCACTCCTATTCCATGAGATTACAAAATAAGTGAACATCAGCGGGGAAAAGATGCGGCGGTATTAAAAGTTAAGCTTGATTTAAAAAAAATATTGGAAATACCCCTCCAAATCAGGAGCCGCTACAGTAGTTGACTAAATAAATCCATTTCAGTACACGCATCATTTGAAAAATTCTGTGGTATGACAAACTAATAAAACAGGAACAATATCCAGCTTTGATGTCAAGCTGGAGGAGTAACTCAAAACACTCTAGAAGCAAAACAATGTCATTACAGAGGTGGAAAAGTGAGGTACAGAGAAGCTGAAACAGCTTGGCGTGTCACCTCCCACATCAGTAGCAAAGCATTAACAGCAGCTGTTCTGCAGCCAGTGGCCAAAATGCTAGGCTAACAAACTATCCTCCTAGACTTAAATTTTATTAATCTATAATTAAGACAAATAAAATAATAGGAAAAAAGAAGCCAATATAAAACCAACATCTATTAATTTTATTTCCAGTCTTTAAGTACAATTGGATTTATTGTAGACTATGATTACTTAAAACACAGAGAAGACGATACTTAGGGCATTTTGCTTCCAGTCAAATCCAGATCATCTCAGGACACCAGTCCATCTCCAGTAAGAAGCACTGGACCAGGGGCATGATAAATCTCAATTTGCGACAAGGCTAGCCTTTGAAATTACACAGTTAAAATACCCACATTCCTTTGAGAATACAGGATCAAACCTCAAATCCCTAGTTACTAATCAGAAGAGTTTAAGATGTTTAACAGTTGCCATAACTGGTAACTATGGGTAAAAACTGAATTCTGTCTTCCTTACTGATGGAATCTGGTGAAAGAAAGTAAAACTGGGGAAGAGGCTGAAATCAACCTTAAGAAAACTCTAGATCTATACTGAGTGTTACTATGTAAAGTAAACTGCCAGAGGACAGACTCAGGTGGAAAATGGATGCAAAGTCAAATCTGTAAACACAGAATTGCAGGAGCTGATCAAAATACTGCAAACCATGTTAAGCAAAGAAGGTCACGATACAGTGACACGACTCAGAAATGCAGCATACAACCAAGAATTCAGCAAATGCAAGGCAAGTCAGAGAAATAAGATCTGAACAACTCTACCATAATTTACAGGAGGAACCGAATAAAGAAATCAGGAATATAATCCAAGAGCAGATGGACTGTAATTTTTTCATAAAAAGGACTGAAAAAAATCAATCAAAGAAGCTGCCTTCCTAGGGAATGAACTAAATTTCAAGCTAGATCCAAAGAAACCCAACATAATGGATTTCACAGGCCAAGCAGAGCAAGCCTGGCAGAAGATGAATACATGAAAACAGAAGATGAAACAAGAAATCTTGACAAAGATAACAAAAGGTGTGGGTTCGAAAAACTTCTAAGAAAATGGAAGTGAAAAGAAAACAAGACTGTAGACACCCTTAAGAAAAATGTTACCACCTTCAACTGCCCAGCTAATTAAAGAGCAAAACAGAACTCCACTGTGTCAATGAACTGTGATAGTCTATCAATAGTATTTTGGAACGACTCACATTTTCATCCCCTTTCTACATAACTGCTTCTCTTGTCACACTTCAGAAGTATTGTACAGCGGCTTAGGGAGAAATTCAGAAAGCTGACCAGAACACTGAAAAAATGAAGAAACTACATTCCTCTGGTTCTTCCCTCTGAACTGCAGCACAGCATTTTCATTAATTTCTAGGTAATACTAGGTCAAGAACCAGAAAGCTGAGCAACCAACAGGTATTGCTTTCCACAACTTAATGAAAAATGAGGCTCTGTAGCTTAATTAAAGAAATTTGCAACAAGGCAACATAGCATATCTTAGAGTACACCTGCTCTGCAATTACAGTGATTGCAGCACAGAAAGCCATACCCTGGGCATTCTGAATATATATAATTTAGGCATCAAGAACAGTAATGAGGGGGTGGTACCGACTTATTTGAAGGCTTTCATCCAAGTAAGAAACCTGGCAAGCTTGAACAGCCCATGCTGAAGTCCACACTGCTACCAGCACCCTAAGTAGCTAGACGATAGATAAATTGAGCATAGCTATTAACACCACAGTTCTTACTGCAACGAAACTATGTCCTAAGTGCTAGTAGAAGGCAGCTGACGCAATCCTTAGGATAAGAGATCTAGTCATGTTTTCAGGTGGACCACTAGCAGATGAAATTATCATTTCTCCTGCAGGCTTCTCCCCTGCATCATGCAGAAGTTGCAGTGTCAAAGAAATACTAAGAATATGGGTTCTATTCATCAAGCCTTTGCCACCAGACAAGATGAGTGATGTCATCTGAAATTACTATGAAGAAAGAAATATGTAGGAACATTGGCAACAGCTGTGCGTCCCAAAGAATGGTTGCTTTTTATAAGTGACTCAGCTTGTGCTAGGCACCTTGCAGTCCCAGATTCCTGTACGTGCAACAAACATGAATGATGCTAAATGCAAATTAGTGAAGAGCTGGGTGAGATATCTGCAGTGTGTTCCCCTTACCCTGAGAAGATCGTATCCAGACAGAAGATACTGCAGTAGGGATCTGCAGTGTCATCTGTAATTGCAGAAATGTCTATTTGCAATGTTCTGCTATGTAACAGTTCAAGGGACCTTCTTCAATGCAAAACTCACAGCATCCGCATGGTGGACATCGCTAGAATAAGATAATGACTCATGCGACTCTGCAGCTGAAACAGAATTCTCTCCAGAACAGAGTTTACACATGGGATATAAATAATCAGGCAAGCTGCTGCTTTTGGATTTGCTCCTCATCAGACAACACATCCAGATGGCAAAATGCAGAGCACAGTTTACAGAAACAAGACTAGCAGATGTCAGGAAACTGGATTCTCCAGTGTAACTTTTAGAGGGTGAAGGAGTCAGTTTTCCTGGGACAGAAAGAAGGGGGAAAATATCAAGATAGAACCAAATGTCAGGGTGATGATAAGAAGGGAGGAGGAGTGCTTGGACAGACCACCGGGAGATGACAACCAAACTACTGGCCAGTATTTGGTGCCCTTCTTTGCAGGTTGGACGATCTCCCTGCTGATAGAAAAGAGAGCTGTACTCAGTAAGATAAGCAGCACAGCTCTTTCTATAGTGACAGCAAACGGCTGTGTAGATCGTTTTACAGCTTGAGTTTACCTTACAGCTGTAACTTTACAAACATACATTGCCTGATACCCACAGCCAGACAAATGTGTAAGACCAGTGCATTACTGCCTAATGAAACCTTAGTTTGGCTACAGTGAAGAAAGCTTGATCTGCTGGATGCTTCTATTTCACCAGAGAGGGATTTGGGATAACTTAAAAAATACCTGCACTTTACTCAAATGTGTGTTACTCATACAGCACTGCTGGAGTAAATTACAGTTTAGGAAACAGTTCTTCCACTTATACTGGAATAGTCAGTACACAGCAGCCCCTCAAATAGACATGCAAAGCAGATGAATAGCTGTGTGTCTGTGTCCACATGTATGCCTACTTAAAACAAATGTTACAAAGCATAGCTTGCAACTAAGAAATACCTACTTAAATCTGAAGTTGGCTTAGCACCTTTTTGAGAGAGAAGCTATTAAGATTTCTTGGAAGCCATCACTACTTCTGTACACCCAGAAAACCTCAACTAAGCACACACAAATTAAAAATACACTTTTATTAGAATGAACTGGCATCAACCCTACAATACCGACCTTGTTAGGAGCCGAACAGGAAATCATTCATTTAATACTTGATTATAGAAATGACTGAATCACAAAGCAACAGACACTTCCTCCAAAATAAGAAGATTCCTGAATTGCAGATGTCACATCATCCAGAAATTATCTTTGGATGGTGTTTCCAGCTTGTGCAATGGCACTAGCTGGGTGGTACATGATAGACTTAATGCTGAAAAAACCTAAAAATGCCTTTAACACCATTGTCTTATCACCCAAAACAGCACAGTCTACCTGCTGCTTTGGAAGCTGATAATAGTTCAAGCTACAGTAAAGTCACACGTGCAATTTCAGTATGTCTTATGTGTTTAGAGTCTTGGTTTGACTTTTTGCATTTTTTTTGGCCGAAAAGATATCTTTCCCAGATGGAGGGAAACTTTCTACTATGCATGCAGTCATTTGGAACTAACAGACTGAAAAAGGATGAGACTGGCACCTCAGTTACAATAACATAAATGCAGAATAGCTTCATGAGAATTTGGCATGCACCATCCTGCCTCGTAGTATGAATTATTCCATTATTTCAATAGCAGGTATTTTTAAAAAAAACCCACCAGTGACAAGATGGTTTTATGCTCCTCTTCAGCAAGTGCTGAAGCTATCTGAGAAAATAAGGCATTTTTACACTTAGTATTATATGTTATCTTAGTGCTTTTTTTGTGTACAAAAACATAGTTATGATGCTTGTCTGGGATGGGGAGATGTTGAAGATATCAAACACCTTTAGACAGTAAGTTTTGAATGGAAGTACTGATATAAGAAGCAAATCTGGAAAAGAATAAGCAGGAAGGACAGTGAAGTGAAGGAGATATGATAATAACCTAGGCATTTCTTATGGTGTCATGACATTATAAATGTAGATAACATTGTATAAAATAAAGGTATAATGGCAGTCTGATATCTCAGTATTCAGTGTAATTGTCCCTACTGTCTGGAACTTAATACAGTTTATCTGTTAAATGTGTAGAAAACCAGACAGAAAATTGGTAGATTCATAGATGATCTGAGGTTAAAAGCAATGGTCCAAAAGGATAAAGGCCATGATAAACAAGCCAAATGTTCTTCACAGCATGGTAATCCTGAAGTGCTTCAGCAGAATCGCAGAGTGAAACTCTTCTTTACAAGGAGCTGTGGAAGTCTCTCTAAGTGAAGTGTCACTTGGAGAACTTTCTGAAGAAATCAATAAAATGAAGAGTAGTAAACTGGCAAGACCAGGCATTTTTCTTCCCAGACTTCCTCAGGAAATCAAATATGAACTAGCAAGTGTGGCGTATAACCTAGATAAGACAGAAAAGTGGCAAATAGAAGGTTGCTATTTTTAGGAGTCCAAAAGTCACCTGGGAATTGCAGACCAGTACGCCTGGTTTCCATACCACCAATCTAGGAACAGCTATAAAGAATAGAGCTAGAAATAGGAGGCCTAAACCAGAAGAGAAATGGGAGAGAATCATCCTGGGTTTGAGGTGGGAAGTTCATAGAATTCAATGAAGGAAGATGCTCTGTTTCATGTTAGTGCCTTCAGAGTTCCAAAACTCCTACATTAAGGTAATTCAAAGAATTAAAATTGCATGAGATAAGAGTGAGCATCCTCTAGTGGGTTAATAACATGTAGAAAGCAAGGAGGAATGCCCCATACATAAAACAGAGGGATGTGGTATGACCTGCTCTCTTCTTCACAAAGATACATTCTAGAAAGGCTGGCAAGATGGAGATGACAAAAATTTGCTGATTGCAGTCAAAACTAAGGCTGACTGCAAAGAGCTACAAAAGATCTTATGATACTAAATGACGTGTGACAAAATTCAACATTGATAAGAGCAAAAAAGACATTTGGGAAAAGGCAGCCCTAACTATACACGCTTAATAACAGCTAAATTAGTCATTCCCACTCAGAGACAGCACTTGGAAACTCTTCAGAGAATTCTCTGAAAACATCATCTTAATGCTTGGGGCAGGAAAAAAAGGAAACAAATTAGAAATTATTAGGAAATAAATACAGCACCTTTGTGCTAGTGTACTAGTCTACGGCTAACTGAAGTCTGGTTATATTGTACAGGAGTAAAGTCAGAGTGAAAACTGCATTTTTTTATCATCTTTTCTTTTGTACCAAGGTCCTGGTCCCCTAATATTCACAAAAACATGTTAACTGTCACCTATGTCGTGCTCTGCATGAACCAGATAGTTCCCTTGAAGGAAAATCAAGGCACAAAACAGGAGAGCCAAGATCAGTACACATGTTCTGCGTACCCTCTGGTGGGAGCTGCAACAGCCAGGGCTTCCTTGGCATGGCATAGCCCTTCAAAGCATCCCCACAGCCCTTGACCTCTTCCAGACCAGAGATGAGGTAAAACTCATGTCAGAAGGGCTTTTGCTTTCTGAATGCATGGGGTGGCCTTTGGCAGCAGCGTGAGCCTCTCCTCTCATGCAGCATGGCCATGACCCATTGCTCCAGATTGGGAGCCATAACAACACAGAGATGCAAGTCTGTCTGCATCATCTGCCCTTGGGACCACAGGCCACGCTACAGCAAGCCCCATTACAGCAAACTACAAAACAAAAGTCTTCACCCGGGGAAACGGGCAACCAACAGGGAATGCAGCAGAGGTCTATAACATCATGAATAGTCATTCATTCATTTATAAAATGCAAAAAATAAGAAGCACCCAACAAAATGAGATGGGTGCATCTAAAAACAAAAATGGTGCTTTTGTGTAAAATGTCCTTTTTCATTGTGAAATTAACTGCAAGAGACATCCATTAAGGCCAAACGTGTAATTGGGTTCAAACAACACGAAGTGATGGAGCAGAAATCCACACATGGGTCCTTAATTTGGATGCAGCTTTTGGCTTATGAATTTCTGAGCACTGGAATCTGATTTGATATGTGAGGGGACACAGAAATACACACTTACCTAGCTTCTTGCATATGCTCTTACTAAACATAACTGTTGAATGCAAGACAAAATACTGGGCTACATGGACTTCAGTTTGATCCACTATGTCTGTCCTTGAGTGTATTTATCTTTAAAGCTTGTGTTTAATGAATCAGGAGAAAACACCCTTGATCCCAGCACACAAAACTATACACTGTATTCAATTATCTAATTGTTGGGAAATGTGCAAAGACATCTAATTTGCCTTTGAAAGGAACTTGAATTTTATCTCCTTATCATGCATGTCAGGGGATTTTTCTTGCGTGATTAAATCAGACCTGTTCAGTAATACAGAGTTCAACATACTGGCATCTAGAATGACAAAAATGGGTCGAGGTTTCATTGCCTGTGTAGAGCTGGTTGTGAAAGTAGCTTACTACCAAGTGTGGCATCCAGGCTTAGAACCCTTTTTCATCACGGGCTTCAGGATTTTTCATTCATTAATTCCAGAGAAAACTAAGACTTTTTTTCCCCCCACTTTTTTCCTTTCAGATCGAGGAAATACAAGCGTGTGTGCTGTATTTCATGGTGGACAAATCTTAATTATTATTGATTGCTTTCTGACAGCCTAGTACGTGAAGTGCTAACGGAATGCAAACCTGAAATCTGAAATACTGCCCAGTGTCAGGTACTACCTGACTGTAGATGTTTTTTTAACAAAGAGAATAAAGTCGAGCTGTTCTGCAGATTTTGACTAATGCTTCACAGAAAAACCACAGAGAGGCTGCAATCAGTGTTCCATGTACAATTACAAGTTTGAATAAAGTTGACACTACCTTGAAATACTTTTCTGAAGATTACCAAAATGCCATTATGTTGTTATAAATACATTAATTAAAACATTAATGAAGTAGCTTCAAAATTCAGATATAAGTGAAGAAATAATACAATTTAATGATTAAATATACCTAAATATTCTTCTGTTCCAACTTTATCCTGGTCTTTTTTTACCTCACTAAGATTTAGATGATTTATTTTTGTGAAAGTTCACTTATTTCTGTTGCATAATAGCAATAGATGTCAGTCTATTTCTGCCGTCATAATTAGTTGCTGTGGAGATGGCTGAAATATCATGCATTATAATTGCAAATGAGGAGTAAGCAGCAGGAAAAGATGACATTGATAATCTGCAAATATTGCAAGGTTACTTGAAACTAGTTAAGTACAAGATATTTGAATTTGCCATAAAGAGCAGGCTTACAGAATATGGGCGTGGCGTACGTTTCAGATGAATACACTGTGAAGAAACACAACAGTTACATTTGATGGCATCTTAAATGTAGCTTAATGTTAAAGTAGAATATTCATACAGCCCATGCATCTTATGATTTTGTGACATATAATTTTTCTTAAGGCCTATAGAAGAGCCACTTAAGGCATTCACCTTTATTAATATGAGGTAAAAAACCCCATAGGAGTAGTGCATAAAATCAGTAGGTGTTATCCTGAACTAATATTCTTTGGCAGATAAATGAAGGAGAAACAGGTGTTCAAGTGTCTGCATGAAAAGTGGTTAGAATTATCCCCTTGACATAGTTCTTTAAAAGGCAAGAATCAAACTGCATCTTTCACCGGAGACTAATGAACCCCTTGGAGGAAGGACAAAGTAGACAAAAATAAAATTCCTGATGTACTGTTTTACAACAAAATTCCTTTGCATTATGTTGTATTTTGCTTTAGGGCTGGCTGGCACTCCAATCCACACCTCAGCTGTGTAACGAGAAAAGCATAACTGGTTGCATGTAATGATGCTGCCTTCATACAGCCACCGTGTGCACTTCCAAAACACCACCATTATAAAATCTTTGCCTGTTCTGCCTCAGTAGCATGAAGCAATTGGCCTGCATTAAGAAAAAAGATTCCATTCCCCAAATTATGCTTTTATGAAGAAACAAACTTTTTAAAGCTTGACTGAGCTAAACACTGAGCTAAATACTCTCTTACGTGTTGCTGTTTAGAGCTAAGTTGCTGTATTCTGAAACATGAAGGGAAAGTGAGAAGCATTAAGGGAAAGTGAGAAGCAGCTGTATGTAAAACAAGATTTCTTCCCCTGTCTGAGCATAGCTGAGTGATATCAGAATTATATTCCCCAGATTTCCATGTCATTATTTGGATAGCTTTTTAAACACCAAACATCTTATTAAGATAATTTACGTGGACTGACCTAAGGATGGTAGAGCCTCAGAATATCAGTGGATTTATACTGATTCAGCAACCAAACACTGAGTGATTTTAGTATCGACAAACCTTCTGAGTTCAAAGATATTGGAAAGGAAAGAGGTCTTGTTTGTGTGAAGATGAACCAGGACACCCCATTCTGACCCACCCCGATGTTCAGAGAGGCGCTCACATCAGCCACTTAACAAGGCAAAAACCAAAATACGCTCACCTGCTGTCTTATCCACTTACTGTACTTTTTCAAGCCACTGTTGCTGATGTGGTAGCCTGATAATTAGGCTAATCTGATGTGAAACCTCTTCCTTTTAAACAGATTTGTTTGTATGTATTGAAGGCCTTTGCTTAGCAGGCAATTAAACAAATACATATAAAACTGAAAACGCATCTGGTTTGGAAATTTTCTTCTCTATGTTGGTCAAAGTAGAGACTGCACATCTCCCTCACAAACCTCTCATAAAGGCTGGGCAGGATGTGCAGTGTCTACCTGTTACTGCTGCATGCTAAATAAAACCATGATGCACAGTTGCATACAACAGTGTTACACATCAATATGGGTCTGAGGGATGCTCTAAGAACACTGAAAAAAAATTGAGCTTTACCGAGAACTTTTTACACCTCCACTTCCATTACAGATTATAGGCCTCCTACTGTTATGCATCAATAGAGAAATACTAGTACAGTTCTGTGTCCAGCCTGGGGCTCCGTGGGACCGTAAAGACACTGACTAAGTGGAGCAAGTCCAGCGGTGACACACCACTACAGCTGACCATGATGTGCAAGAGGGGCTCAAGGGAGCTGGGTTTACTTATTCAGCTTGAGAAGTGAAGGCTGAGGAAGGATCTGACGGTCATCTGTCACTACCTAAAGTGTGGGTATAACAGAGGCAGAGCCACATGGCGCCACATGGCGGAAGGATGAGAGGCAATCGACAAGTTGCAACAAGGGAAATTCTGATCAGATACAAACAAAAATGTCCTCATGATGAACGCAGTCAAATGTTGGAAATGGTTTCCCAGAGTCTCTGTCTCCATCTCTTGTAACATTCTTGTAACGGGGAAACCTCCAGAGAGGGCCCTGCTTTGAGCTTTTGCTTAAGGCCTATAGAAGAGGATCAGATACACTCAAGACATCTTCCAGTCTGTATTAGTCCATTATTTCTATTCAACAAAAAGTAAAAGTGCTCGAGCGTGCAGGGACACACCACACTGATGGATCACGCTGATACCACTAACTGTTGTGGTATATATTATGACACCCAACAGGTTCCACTCCTTTTGCACTAAAATGGTAAAAGCCTTAAAATCCACACTGCTAACCTTATGTTTCTATGTTTACAAAGAAAAGCACATCACTTCATCCCAACTGAAATTAACTGAAGTTATGTTTGAGCCTTTCCTTGCACTGTAGCGATACTGCAGCATACCACATGCACCCTGAAGGCACCATACCACATCACTTCTGCCTTTCAGCAGCCAGTTGAACCACCCAGTGTGACCATAGTCATGCACAGTCACCATCCGGTGGCACTCCATTTTATAAAAAGTCCAAGTTCATAATTTTTAGAGCTGAATATATACAATAGTCAGAAAGGAAAACACCTTTAATCTCAGTCACTGCAAATTTTAATTAAGCTAGGTTTAAGCCCAGTTGACTCAGCTACCATTTTAACAATAAATGAAGTCATGCAGCAGTATAAGCAATTTGATGAGGGAGTTATGAAATCATTAGTGAAAGCTTTCAGGACCAACACTGGCAAATACCCGGTGTAAGCAACAAATGCTTAGTATGGCTTGGGATAGGAAACAACTCCTTTACGGATCTTTTAACTGCAGTTATCAACTGGCTCCTGAAAACAGATACCACTATCACTACTCGTTGGTCTAATCTGTGAGGTTATCCAGCTGGGTAATTTTCATGGACTCAGGTACCAGTTTCCTTAATTTCTTTCTGCAGCAATGAAGGAGTAACACCGTCTGCACTGAAATCTCCTAGAATGGGTGAGACTTGGTACAGGTCTGATACTGTAAATAGTTAATTGGGACCATGTCACTTATTCTTATGTGTGAGCTATTTCTTTGTCATAAGAGATGAGTCCTTTAACAGCTGTACGGACTCCTGCAGTGAGTTCTCCCCACACTGACTTTACCTTTGCACTGCAGTTTTCCACTGGATTTCATCTGTGCATCAATATATGCTTTCTTTAGTTTTTCTTTTTAACTAATTTGTGATATTATTTACCCCAGCAATTCTCACAGGCGCTACCATATGAAAACATATTTGCATTATGCAGCTATACAGTGCAGCTGCATTTTGATGGTAAGTCTCAGAATGGTGGTCACTGCCAATCTGAAGACCGATCGCTTGAGAATCAATGGTCTAGACACTTCTGGGTCAATGGAGGTGACCTTATATTTTGCAGGTCATGAACTCAGAAGTTTAGGCAATTCCTCTCCCAATTACAGATACAATAACTAACACAGCTGATAACTGACTGAGGTTACAACTTAAAAAGGAGAATATTTCAGTCCCTTCTAATATTTCAGGCACCCTTGTGTGACTGGACAAGGAAATGAGACCAGGAAGCCAGAAACTTTATAAACAGAAAACCACCAAAGACATACATTATTTCACCTTCTTTAAATGAAATGCAAAGGTTTGTTGGGCTTTAAGTTTAAGGAAAGGTTCAGGAAATCTTTGTTTTATTGGAAAGAGTATACTTGTTCATATTGTAAGCCATGTGGATTAACAGGAACTTACTATGAACCTGGGTCTCAGTCCTGAAATACTTCTTCAGATGCCTCTCCCATTGACATCAATCCAAGCTTTGAATGCAGAGAGATCTGTAAGTTCAGCCCCCTAGACTGCATAAACTCTTTTTTCTGTTCCCAAAAACCCTTCCGATATAATTGTAGTCTTTAAGAAATACTTTAGGAAACTAAGAAAAGCTCAAGAGCATCAGACTTTTAGGGAGTCTCTTTTGCCTTTGGGATGGGATTTATTTGCTGAACAGTAGCAGGTAGTTGCCTTTCTTTTTCCCATTTTGTTGTTTATTTAATAGGTACTGGCTGAAAATAAATGAGATGTCAATGCCGTAGTATTACTAAGCTTCAAAGGTACTAGCTTGGTCAAACAGTCCAGACATGCCCATGAATATGGGCAGGATTTCCAGACTGCTTTGTGGTATCTGACATAACAACTATGCATAATAAAATACGTAATAACTACTACACAAACTGACACCAACCACAGAAATGTATGATTATCCACAAAGCCAAGAAATAAAACAATGCAGAATGAAAAGTTACAAAAAAAAATCCAGGAAAAAGTAGAAAATTAAAAAAGTTTTTTCCCCTGGCATTCAGATGACATATTAGGGTTTTGAAGGCTGTATCTGAGAAAAAGCCAAGGGCTAAACACGGTGGAGATGATGAATGTATGAAAACCACTGAGCAGTTACTGGGTGGGTTGTTCTTGAAAGCATCTCTTGTGTAATTCTCAAGAAGTAAAACCCTGCAGGACTTTAAATCTGCTTAGCATTATCTTGAATATTTTGGAGCTTAAATAGCCTTTTATCTTGTCTTTTAGAGATCAAGGGGGAGTCAGGCAGGTGTGACTGTTAAGTATCACTGCAGGAAAATATTCAGTCAGTATTATATAAGGAGTGGAATGAGGCATATTCACAACAGGCTTACTGCCTTGGCAAAGAACAGAAGATAATTAAATAATGATGATTTTATATTTGCAGAAAATTATTTAATGACACTGTATTTATTTAGTCAATGGATAGATATGGAAATGCCAGCTGGCTTCTCTCCATCTCAACATATTATAGTGAGTTCTGACTTTTTTCAAGAGTAAAAATAAAGACCCAATTTAGGTAACTAATTACTACAATCACAGAACCAAATCCTGCTCTCATTATACCTTTTTAAATCTTAGATGAAATTTCACTGGAGTTCATGTGCTTATTGCGGATATAAATTGATGCAGCAGGGTGCACATATTTTTGCATTGCTTAAATTACTCTAAACAATGATGTAAGTTGACAGTTGAAAAAAAAAATTAAAGGGGGAGAATCTCTTTTTAAAACAATTACTTTGCTTGCCCCATTTGATTTTTTTTCTTGGTACATAAAAACGCCTGAAAAGAGACAGAGGTGAACAGTACTTCCGTACTATTGTTTTCACTTCATCTCAGAAATATCAGGTAAAGGAATGCTTGATTATCTCTGGTTTTGTTAAAGAACTTTTGAGGGATTGAAATTATATTTGTTGTGTAATGCTATTGGACTTTGTAAAACTGTTCTTCTTCCCCAAACAGTTAGTCATACATGTTTAACTGATGCTATGTAGGGGAATAGACAGGGATCGGCGACCGGAAGATCACAGGATGTGACGGAAAGATAGACTCCTCCCCATAGGAGTGGCAGGAACAGGAAGCGCAAGAGCTATATAAGCGTGTGACGCAGCTAAATAAACGGACATTTTGTATCTATCATATTGATGTCTGTGCATACTGTCCCCAGGGTGGGTAGAGCCCTGTGTCCCGGAGATATGCGGCCCAAGATAAGTTCTCCCGTAGAAGCGTACAGCTACAATGCTACAAAGAACAAACTTTTAGCAGATTTGGTAAGCATTTTTGCCATTCTGTTCTTGAGAGGACACAAGTTGAACTACTCAGGTTAAGTGTGTTCCAGGGCAGATAAAATCTGCATTTTTAATTCAGGAGAAAATGCAAATATAAATGCATATTAATGCCCATCTTCCTTGTAAATAGACTAAAATGGAAACAGAAGTCCTCCTCCCATTGTAAGTCACTTTTACTAAAGTTCAAACACCAGAGCTCAAAAGAGAATCTATGATGCATTTGATTTCCCACATTATTTATAAAGAAGAGGCAATTTTTTTTTTCAAGTGACTTTCTGATTGCCTCCTGCTCTATCCCTTTATTTTGGCCTGGCATGCTGTAAGAAGAACAATCACAGCAACATAAGCATTAGATACAGGCTCTGACAACCAAATCAAACTCTAAAAAAAAAAATAAATTGTCACATTAAAATTGCTTTTGGTATTACATCTTTCATCAGAAAGATGGTAATACATCCTGAGCCTACATAAACAGATTACTCAACCACCCCTGAAGTGCAGCCAGTACTGGGGTGGGAAGCAATAATCGCAGTGCGCTAGCAACACAGCAGAGCATCTTTTGAGGGAATGCAAAAAAACCCCATCAGTGGAAACTGCACAGGCAAAGTATGAAAGGGGAAGGCTGAAATAATCGCCCAAGGTGGGACTTGATCCAAAGGCGAAGTTACTGTTCTTGTTCTTGTGAAAATTTCTAAGGTATCTTTACTGACTGCAAGTAGTTGTTAATGCCTTCCTTCCTCTTAAACATAATCCTTAGCAGTATAACTTTCCTTAGTGATGCAGTAAAGCTATAGTTTAGAGAATAGAGCAGATCCTGTAGCCAGTTAGTAACACTTTCAACAGCTCTGCTCATTTCCCTAGAAAGGATGTAAACCACGAGGGACACACAAACATGAAGAACCTAACCTTCGCTATGCAATAAGAGCAAGACCTGGATGTTCCTTCAGAGAAGCACAGACCCTGCACCATACTATGGCTGTGTCAGAGTAGGTGACCATGCTCATCTTCCCTGTGGCTTGACTCTGAACAAAATGGCTCTAGGACTGGGCATATACAGTGACAGCACCTGCAAGGGAAACTTTCATAGCCACTCTCATGACATGCAAAGTTAAGTGCACAGAACAGACACCAGAAGTTGGGGAAAAAGACCAATTCTGTCTCAGATATTTTTAAGACCTTTCTAAAATAAAACCTGCATATGAATTTCCATGGAGAAAAGAGACGAGCTAAGCCTGTTTCGTGAAATCTTGATTATTTATGCATTTGCCCTTGACAGAATTCTTCAGCTTACCATGTTTGCAAAGCAAGTAACTTGATAATGCAAGAAAGTTTTCCTAGCTTTTCCCAAAGCGGATGTGTACGAAAATATAGAATTCAGCTTACTAGAAACTATGAATAAATAAATACATAAATATGGGAATTTTCCTCCTAGCCAATTTCACTAACAGCAGTATTTCACTTTTTGCACTGTTATTGTCCCCTAAACATATCTCATATTCACATAGAACTGTGTGCTGCAGTGTTATTCAAAGTAACGAATGAAGAGCACCACCATCAGTGGGTGTTGATTGACTGGACTACTGGTAACTCTCCATTTTTTTTACAAAAGAACAACAGGCGTCTGCTTATTTCACAGAAGTGGTGAGTCGTGCAAAAAGAATATGAAAGAGTTGTTCACATCACATTAACTTAACCACAAAGGTATGGTGTAGGGCCAGCCTTTTTTATAAAATCTACACTGGCAGCCTTTTAACCATGCTTCCTAAGGTAGAGAGGTGATGTTTTCCAAAGTAACAGAATAGTTCTGTGGTTTTTGAAAAACGTATACTTCTTTCAATGTTTTGCTGGAAAATACTTCCTCAAGCCAGTTGTTATGAATGCAGTAAAATACTTCCTTTAAACTGTAAAAACCTGCAGCTTTGGAACCTGACAAGGGGATGAGTCTGACTCAAAGGTTAATTGTATCCAAACAAAATTATCAAATCCCACGTGAGCAAGCATCTTCTTACCAGGAGTCACAACCATACCCAAGAATAATCGTTGTTTCTTCTCTCTTTGCTGAATTCATACTTTTTTTCAGGAAGATTTTCCTTTCTCATGCTTTGATTCTTTTCCCCTCCTTCAGGCCCTGGGAAACATGCAGTAACTACACAGAGGGTGCCTGGAGAAGAGGGGAGGCAACTGCTTTGCCAGCCTGATAAATTAGGTGCTTAATTGCTTTGCTAAATCTGGGCTTGAGTACTCCACATTTTTTCCAGGCTCCCCGGTTTCTGTAAAGTTTCAAGAGGTTGTTTTGCTGGACTCATAAATTACAGCACAACCCAATTCTCTTACCCTGTGAGGTGCTCTGTTGTCATTCATAAATAATTTGCATTTCAACAGCAGCTTTTGTCAAAGAAAAAGAGCTCAAATACTGGAGTGCTGTTTTAACAGCCCCTCTCTCAGGTACTATTCCTATTGGAAATCTAAGGCAAACTCCACATCTGTGCTTGGTGCTCTATCTGCAGATAAGGCTTCCACACCACCCCCAGGCAGGTAATGCCCTTCTGCCCCATAGTTCTTGAAGTAATATGCAAGGGGATTACTGTGCAGTATGTTTGCTCCCCACTCAAAGCACTCCATTGCTTAGACAGTGGGAATACAACTCACATTTTTACTACTACTTCCATCTGATAACTTAACTTTAGTTGTGACTCCCGTAATTTCCTGTGGATGAAGGAACCGATTGTACTGGTTGAGCAGTTACCATCATTATCTGGTTAACTTCACTGGTTGTATCCATAAAGCTGGCCAACAATTAAAAAAGCAATAGCACCCGCATCTCCCACACAACTAGTTCCATACACACCCCAGAAATTTAGGGACTGCAACACTAAGATTAACTCTTTTGAAATGACAGCAGTTTCCTTTGAAACTAATTCAACTTCGGTAAGTAAAAATACCAGGATCACTCTGAAAACATTACAAATGCCATCTCTAATGTTCAAGTAAAATGCACAGCTTGCTGGGAAAATTGAAGCATGATGTTTTTCACATGAATACTCATTTAATGGAGGAAAATAAGCCTGTAACCTTAATAAGTTCAGTTTCACCTAGCTGAAAACTACCATATTTCCTACATGCTTTAATATTTGTGATGCCTCTGCTTTCTCCGATAGAATTTAAATGAGGAATAAATGGTTTCAACATAAACAAATAAAAAGTTTAAAATGTCTAACAAGCCTTTATGATCAAAGACAGTTGAATTAAAAATACCTTTGCAAGTCTCATTCTATTTAGAAATATTAACCTTTCTGCCAGGAAATAAGCACACATATAGTGATTCCCTCAGATAGGTTTGCAATGAGAAGTTCAGTTAAGAGGAACCCAGTTTAAATGAGACAAGAGATAAGGTAGGGTATTGTCCTAACACGAATTGCTTTCCCTTAAGATCACATTGCCTTCATATAACATTTTTATTTAAAAAGACCCTGTCACGTATCTCTGTCTGAGTATGAATGCTCAGTGTAAATGCTCCCACAATGTAATTTACTACTGAATTTAAGGAACTGAATAATGACAGATTTTATTAGTCCAGCAGAACAACCTTTAGACGGGTTTAGTTATGTGGACTCTGTTCATCAAGGACATTTTGTGAAGTGGTAGAAGGTCAAACTCCTTAAAGACAATGTCCTTTCACGGGGAAGAAAGCATTAATTATTTCCTTGTCTGTAGGGATATTACCAGAGTGGTTAACTGAAATACTCTGTAGCATTAAAACCAAGCTCAACTGGACCAGGATCCAAGTACACCAAGACAAAAATAACCAAGCCCAGCTTTCAGCTGACTTCACCTATGAGTTTGTTCAATTAGAAACAGCAGAACTTGCTGATAATTAGCTATAGCCTCTAGCCTTACTTTAGTACCTATTAGTAAAAATACCTTAAACTTCTTATCAACTTCAAACACATTCTGTGTTGAATTACTTTATTGTTATCCTTCCTGATGGAGTGGACTCACACAGTTCACATAAACACGACTGTTGCAATCCCTCTACTCTGTTGAAATAAAGGAATTCAGGAAAACACAATGTTTTGAAATTCCAGAGAGAACATTTCCCAAAACCTTACCAAAACACCTTTGGGACAGAGGCATTTAAGGGCTCAGGAGCTTAGTTTCGCATTTTAGTTATAAATGGCATCTTTTAGTTAAACACCATAATACTTATCTTCTGGGCTGAGCTGTGTAGATCAGAAAAATTTTGGAAAATGGGGAGGGGGCACTGAAGAGAGCAAGAAGAACCTGAAACTTCGTCAGCCAGGTTGAGCCTGTCCTAAGCAGTGAAGTTTGAAGACTACCTTTATATGAGGATGCTACTTTTGCCTTTTCCCTGCTAGCTGGTGACTGCTGGAGCACATCTGTCCAGCTGTGTTCTCTTCTCTAGACATTTATGCTTTATGGGTGAGGAAGAAAGAAACAGCATGTGCACTGCCTGCAGGAAGGTCACAGACTTGATTTCTCTCTAGGGCTTTGCTGTGGCACAGACTCAGGGAGGGAAGAAGTGTCTAAATCTCGCAAGTTGCATTGACAAAGCAAATAAACCCTAATAATCTTCTCCATAGTCCATGTCAGGAATCTGTTGCTAAGACAGTGGAGATGAGCTCCGTCCCATACTCTCTAGGGTCTCAGAGAAGTTGCTGAAAGGTGACCAGTGCTGATTATAACAAAATTCAGTAAGATACTCTTGACCGCGTTACTGGATCATGATGGCCTGGTAGCTGGTGCAGACAGGGGAGCTGTAATTTTGAGTCTCTGATGCTAGCACTGGGAATTTGCAGTCTACAGCCCTGAAAAGGCTAATAAATTTGCTTATTAGCAACCTAACATCATATAGTGAGTACGAATGCATTTCAACATAAAGCACACTGCACTGGTGATCCTACCCATTGGGTTGACTGATCACAGATTTGATGACTTATTAGAAACACTACTAGACTTACTCTTTTTCAAATGTTTTCCACGGGTCTTTAGGAAAACAGGATTAAATAGGGATGAAAGGGAGGTAGCTACTGACAAAGCTACTTTAGAGGCAATCTGGACTTTTATGAGACTGTGCGTACTCGTGTGACCCCCCCCCATCCCCCCTGCAATGTTGTTATGCCTTCCTGAAACAATGTGTCTTTAAAATGTGACGAACAGCTAAGCAAGCATTACATAAAAAGACTTTGGCAGATTGCTTTTTCTCCTCTCTGTAAACTTTTGCCTCAAAATATTAAATACAATTATGAAGCATTCACCAGATTAAATGTTAAAGAGGTCTAATGCTCCATCTCTTATTTCTGGCAATGAAAAGCTTAATCTAATTAAAGCCATGAGTTGAATCTGTCTGCTGGTTCTAATCCTCCGCAGTTTTATTGTTAGGTTATGCAATCCTAATTAAAGATAATTGTAGACAACAGGAAAGGTTTCTTCTTAATGAGAGAAAAATATATACAATGTCCTTGTGGGTCCATTTAAGAATTATTTTTAAGGTTTATTTTTAGCTAATAGTTTTCCATATATAAGCTACAACTAAGCATTCCCTCAGAGAAATCTCTCATTTTAGTATTTGCTATTGTAGTACTGTCACCCTGCGCTTGCACTTTGAATGCTACCACCTAAAATCCAGGCTCACTTCACTGCTATTCAGTACATTAAAATAGAGCAATGCAACATTTATCCTGTGCTTCTTGGTTCTAGTGTTCAACTTAAAAGGCCTTAACTTTCAGAAAAGTACTAAATACCTACACAGAGTTTTATAAAGGTCTCTGATCAGCCATCTCATGAAACATGAGTGCTCGAAATCACTATTTTTAAAAACCTAAGCCACGACACTCCAGAGAAAATACATTTATTTTTAAGAAGTGAAGGAAATATAATGGAATTACATCCAAAGCCAACTCTCAACACCATGATCTCCCTGCAGGGTGCTGCAGGAACGGTAGTTTTGGTAAGAGTGACAGAATTATTATAACTGTTGGGGAAACACTTTAGTCCCCCACATATGTCTCAGGGCACTCAGGAAGACCTAGCTTTTCTGCTGCAATGGTGTGGTCTAAGACCAAGGCCAGAACAGAACCAGTGAGAATGAAGCAGGAGATGTATCATTTCTCTTTCAGTATATCAATTTTTAATTATAAACTAAACATGAGTTAAAAAAATGTATAGAGGAAACCTGAACTGGATGTTATTATTCTGTGAATGACAGTCACAGCTGGAGATACGGATCTACCAAAAGAGGTTCGGGATGGCTGCAGCAGAGAGTAAGGGGGTATGTTTGCCTATTTTTATTGCCCATTGTGGCAAGTGCATTATTGGAAAAGTAGCTGTGGGGGCTGCGTCCAGCCCTTTGAGTTATAAATATAAGAGTTACTGCCCCTAAGGGGAAAAAGTGCTGTATGAGCACAAAGCTGTCATCTTGAATTCACTTTGCCCTTCTGTAGATGCAGGGCAAAAACTGTCTGCTAACAGCATGTCTAAAGCAGCCAAGTTTCCCGCTCTCTAAACTTAACTCACATGGAGGTTATCATATTCTTACTAACCTACACTTCCGGGTATTTGGGGCTCAGCTGTGGGACTCACTGATTTGGGACGTGCCTCCGAGGCACAGGCGCAGAGGGATGACCCAGCTGCGTGCCCTGATCTGTGCTGGCACTCCCCTGCTGCTGCTGGTTTCACGCTTTCTGCAGCATGGGAGAGGGGAGGGTTGCAGGCATTTTTGGGGACAAAGGAGGAAAGGAAGAAACTGCAGGAGGAAGCGTGCTTAGGAAGAGGCAGAGAGGAGAAAGCAAGCAAGAGCAAGAGCCAAAGGGAAATTCATGGCCTGGTCTGAAATGGTGAGGCAATATGCAGTTAACTCACTCGCTGGCACAAGACCCTGTCCAACATGCTATTCTGCTCTAAGCTTAGACAAAGGCTCCACAGGAAATCTCTAAGCTTCCACAGGCCTTCAATGTAGTTTTTTTAAGCCCAGCTAGGTTAAGTATGAAATGAAGAAAAGGCTTTCTCATGTTAGTTAAAGTGATACATACAGGCTTTTTTGTTTATAAATTTCTATTGCTACTATGCCTGCATTTTACATTAAGGAAGAGCAGGCATCGCTGCTCTGCTGTGGATTTCCTGAAAAAGTGATGAATAAGGCAACAGGAAATGGTGAGGTGCCTAAGGAAAATCACTCATGTACCTTCGTACTTCTCCAGTCAGGCAGTTAAGGAATCTGAGCCATTACGGTAGATGCAGTAAGGCATTTCCAAATGTTATTTTTTTACCATGTATTTCTACAAGGCACATCCTTGTAGGTGTTCTGGTCTCTGTTGTCACAACCAATACCTATAATATTAATGTTATTTTTAGAGAAAGGAAAGCCTTAAGCTATAGTAAACACAACTTCCCCATTTAAGATCAATACTTAAAAAAAAAAAGTAAGTTTCAATTTCATTTTGCGCTTTTACTCTTCCAACTGGTCATTTTCTTTATGGCAATCTCTTGTTGCCAACCTCAAGATGGAGGAGGCAATTGCCTGGCTTGCATTTGAAGTCAAAATAAAATTGGTGTCTGATTCTTGTCAGATGCTAGACAAGAATAGAGTCTGAAAATTGGAATTTGAAAGTCTATTTTATGTGATGAACATATTGAACAGTGGGCTTTATTTCATCACAGTGTTTAATTTATCTTTTGTGACTACTCAAGAATGCTCTGTCAGTTTATTTTGCTGTTATGGGATCACAGCAAATAAAAGTTGTCTCTTTCTAAGACTTAGCAGGCATATGAAAAGATGGAAGTGAGTGGCAGATAACTGTCTGGACTTAACTGCACTACAGTTACTTAAATGATATAGACCCCTTAGAACAATTACCATAACTGGGCTGTTACAGGAAATCAACTTGAATTTTCATATGCCTTACTAGTAAAACTGGGCTGGGGGAGGTTAATTGGGGTTTTTGCTGACAAAGTTCCCAGAGCCTGCATGCTCTTCTCTTTCTGTCTGGGGCTCAAGCGCTGAATATCATAATGTCAAATATTTTAGTCTTGACTCATTTTATCATCATATTTTGCCATAAAGTTTCAGGTCAAAAAAATTCTCTATTTAAATTAGTTACAAATGGGACCATGCAGAAATAACCTTTAGTTTAATGGGCATGTTCTTCATGTTTTTTATAGCCAGCTGTCTATAGCTTTTCTTTACCAATAGTAACTCCAGCACAGAGGACCCCATCAGCCTTCAAAGAGATGTTCAGTGACTGAGCAATTTAAACAGAGCTTTACCAGCTTCCCCCGAGCATGACCAGGTTTTGCAGTTTTGGCAGGAGAGGTTACCTGGCCGGTTCCAGTTGTAGGGCAGGTTGAAATCACTGGGTGTAGGCTTATGTTAATGTTCAGGGCGGCATGGCTGAGCAGTGACGTTTACTTAACAAGCCCTGAAAGGTCAGAAAGGATGAGGTGAAGGCTGGGGATGAGGAACTTGCTTTGCAGAGAGGCACTGCGATCTGCAGCCAGATATAGTACACAACTTGGAAGCACTAAGCGCGCAGTCCCAGGATGATAACCCACCGATAATCAATACAGTAAAGCCGCTGCCTAAGCCAGGCAGGCCGCATGCGCAGAGATCTGCAGGAATGAAGAGGCACTCTGCATTGCACAGCAGACTGGCAGCAGAGCTCAGAGCATAATGGGGTTTTCTGATTCCCAGCCTGGCTGCTTAGTCATCACTCCAACTTTAATCAACTTCCAAGTACAATGGTGCAAAAAATTCAGAAATATGTCCCACCTTTTGCTGCAATTTCTGCCAAAACTGAACTTCAGCTACAAATCTAAGTAGTTGTTTAACTGTGAGAAAAAACAGTGAGAACCCTGCAGGAAGAGAGGGATATGACAGGGGAAAGAGCCCCCTCACTGCTCTGTGGGGTCAGTGTCTGCTGACCAGAGCCCAGCCTGGGAGCAAACACACACACTTTAGACCATCACCTTTTCCTTACGTGTGAAAATAAATGAGCCCAGCTAAAGAGGAAGAAGAGCTTTCAGTCAACATAGAAAGAAGCGTGTGGTATCCTGATCACCCTCAGTTTGGCACTAGCAGGGTCCCAACTCTGGCTTTGACTGCTATTCTTGTCTACTGCTCTCCTGGGCTCCCTTAGAAGCTAGCAATATTAATAACTAGCATAGCCGCCCGAGGGAGATTTCCTTGCTGAATTTCATCTATGTGAAATAAATCTGGTTAAGATGAATGGTTTCTCAAGAGCTATATTCTGTGCTGAGTACTTCTTAAACACAGAAAGCTGAATGCTTATCATGTACTATGTAGCTAAAATCTGCAGAAAAAAAATGTATCTGGAAAATGGCAATAAAAATATCTCCAGTGATTTAGAAAGTCACTATTATGAGTTATTTCTACAGCTTCCATATATTTCCTATATATTCAAACATTGCAAACAAACTACGCACATTTATTTTTAATAAATTTATGGAACCAGTCTAACATCCCCTTTCCACCACTGTCTTCATTCTCTATTCAGCTAAACCACAGAGGAGTTGACCCAGAGCAGTGCATACTTGTGTTAGACAGTCTGTGCTGGTGTCGTCAGCTGTGGCTGGTCCCACCAGCCAAATGCTGTTGAGTCATAGAATCATTAGCAAAGGGACCATTACAAAGATGAGGCTTAGCTATGAATTATGTTGGTAATATACAGTTAAGACTTAATTTTGTTTCAAATGGCCTGCATTATATTAGGTGAAGATCAGATCTTTTTTCAGCCAGGATAAGGCTCTGGTGACAGGATTCAGTAAACCCTATCCGTTTATGTCACTTCAAACGTTTTTTCCTATATAAACGTATGGACTCATCATCCACCCAGCCAGCCAACTGTGTTTTTATGGGTAATCATGTGAGCGAAACTTGACTGTGCAAATATTTATGAAAAGAAAATGTGAACAGGCAGACATGCATGACCGAAATGAATTAAAAATTAGCTACAGAGATGTTTTTCCAGACTAATATTTATGAAAGTTAGGTATGCTAGATTTTAATGCTGAAGAAACATGTCTATGCTTATGCTCCTGCTTTGAGAAAATATGCTAGTAGGAAAATAGGCTAAAGGAGGGGCAGTCTATGGCACAAGGTGCTTTTTATTTTCTGCTCATTACAAACTACCTAAAGATACAGCGGAGTTGAACAAAGTGGGCTTAGATACTTGTAATAAGCAGTTCAATGCTGCAGCATCCTCAGAGGAATCAGAATGGAGGCACCTGAACTTGAGTTTATTCTAGTGCTTTTATATAGCAGAATATAATGACACAGATGGGCAGAGTCAGGGAGCCCAGCCAGCTGTGCTGAGGAAGTAACAGAGCAGAGGCAAAAGTTTTAGAAACAACACTAAAGAGCAGTAAGCATTTTCTGAAGTACTTGCTTTACTTTAAATTCACCTTACTGCTACTGGATTTACTATGTCCAGCAAAATGACTGCAGATACAAAATTTATTTTAAAAATATACACGAGATTACATATTCTGATATGGCCAGCCATGTGCTTTCTGACAAATAGCAATATCATTACTAAAGCTAAAATAAAACACTAAAATAACTCCCTCTTTGTAACACAGAGGCTGACATTGTTTGCTCAGCTGAAGCACATACCGCATAGATGAGATGCTAGAAACCTGGCAAAACCAGGGAGGATCTTGCATTAGAACTTCTGAAACCTCTTCATTCCCGTATTGGTATTAGTCCTCCCTATCTTTCAGAGTACAACTTACTACGTAAACGTAATCTCACGTTTTTTCCTCCAAGTTGCAATAACATTGTGCAAATAATCTGGGAATGGACAGCCAACTGATAGCATGTTCATGGAAGAGATCCTCCTAGAAGCTATGTTAAGGCACATGGAGGACAGGGAGGTTATCTGAGGCAGCCAGCATGGCTTCACTGAGGGCAAGTCCTGCCTGACCAACCTAGTGGCCTTCTATGATGGGGTGACAACATCAGTGGACAAGGGAAGAGCTACAGATGTCATCTATCTGGACTTCTGTAAGGCCTTTGACATGGTCCCCGACAGCATCCTTCTCTCTAAACTGGGGAGATATGGATTTGATCGGTAGACCGTTCAGTGGATAAGGAACTGGTTGGATGGTCGCATCCAGGGGGTAGAGGTCAATGGCTCAATGTCCAGATGGAGACCAGTGACAAGTAGTGTCCCTCAAGGGTCCGTACTGGGACCAATACTGTTTAATATCTTCATCAATGACATAAACAGTGGGATCAAGTGCACCCTCAGCAAGTTTGCAGGTGACACCAAGCTGAGTGGTGCAATTGATATGCCGGAAGGACGGGATGTCATCCAGAGAGACCTGGACAAGCTGGAGAGGTGGGCCTGTGAGGACCTCATGAGGTTCAACAAGACCAAGTGCAAGGTCCTGCACCTGGGTTGGGGCAGCCCTGGTATCAATACAGACTGGGTGATGAAGAGATCGAGAGCAGCCCTGTGGAGAAGGATTGGGAGTACTGGTGAATGAAAAGCTGGACATGACTTGGCAATGCACGCTTGCAGCCCAGAAGGCCAACTGTATCCTGGGCTGCATCAAAAGCAGCGTGGCCTGTGGGTCTGGGATGTGATTCTGCCCCTCTACTCCGCTCTGGTGAGACCCCACCTGGAGCACTGTGTCCAGCTCTGGAGCCCTTGGCAGGGGAAAGATATGGACCTATTGGAGCGGGTCCAGAGGAGGGCCACAAAAATGGTCCAAGGGCTGGAGCACTGCTCCTATGGGGACAGGCTGAGAGAGTTGGGGCTGAGAAGAGAAGGCTGTGGGGAGACCTTATTGCGGCCTTCTAGTACTTAAAGGGGGAGTATAGGAAGGATGGGGACAATCTCATTAGCAAGGCCTGTTGTGACAGGACAGGGAGTAATTATTTTAAACTAGAGGGTAGATTTAGACTGGATATAAGGTTTGGTTTTTTTCACTGTGATGGTGGTGAAACATTGGAGCAGGTTCCCCAGAGAGGTTGTAGGTGCCCCATTCCTAGAAACATTCAAGGTCAGGTTGGACGGGGCTCTGAGTAACCTATGTAGTTGATGATGTCCCTGCTCACTGCAGGGGGTTGGACTAGATGACCTCAAAAGGTCCCTTCCAACCCAAAACATTCTATGATTCTATGTTCTGCACAAACCTCTTCTCTTTGAAGTTTACAGCCTACATTATCTGTCAGTCATATATAACTAAGTGTCAAGTAAGATCCTATGCCATTTGTAACACCAAAATAATGTCAAAACTCCATTAATAAGATTGGATCAAAAGACTTTCCTCACTGCAGAAATGCTTCTCGCCCACTCTACAGCTTTGCACATAAATGTCTCTGAGCTCTGAAGTATCTCATTTGAGAAATGGCTAATATTATGTAGTAGATATTTGTACCTACAAAAATATTATATGGAAAAGATAACCCATATAGAAACAGAGAACATGCTAACACCCATCTTTATGGCTTCAACCATAGCAGCTGTGTGCGGAACAGCTGCTGCTCTACATGACTTTTCCAAGGTCCCACCAAGAGTCTCTGAAAAACAGTGACTTGAGCCAGGCTGCCACCCCAAACCAATAACTTTGTGGTGGGTTGACCCTGGCTGGACACCAGGTGCCCACCAAAGCTGCTCCATCACTCCCATCCTCAGATGGACAGGGGAGAGAAAATACAATGAAAGGCTTGTGGGTTGAGGTAAGGACAGGGAGAAAACACTCAGTAATTACCATCACAAGCAAAACTGACTCAACTCAGGAAAATAAATTTCATTTACCACCAAAGTAGGGTAATGAGGAAAAAAACCTAAATCTTAAAACACCTTCCCCCCACCCCTCCCCTCTTCCTGGGCTTGACTTCACTCCAAAGTTCACTACCTCCTACCCCTCAGTGGCACAGGGGGACGGGAAATGCAGTTTGGGGTCAGGTCATCACACGTTCCTCTCTGCGGCTCCTTCCTCCTCAGGGGAAGGACTCCTGACACTCTTCCCCTGCTCCAGCACGGGGTCCCTCCCACAGAAGACAGTTCTACACAAACTTGTCCAATGTGAGTCCTTCCCACAGGTTGCAGTTCTTCACAAACTGCTCCAGCGTGGATCCCTTCCACAGGGTGCAGTCCTTCAGGAACAGACTGTTCCAGTGTGGGTCCCCCACGGGGTCTCAAGTCCTGCCAGCAAACCTGCTCCAGCATGGGCTCCTCTCTCCCTGGGGCCACAGGTCCTGCCAGGAGCCTTCTCCAGCACAAGCTTCCCATGGGATCACAGCCTCCTTCAGGCACATCTACCTGCCTGTGGGGTCCTCCACAGGCTGCAGGGGAATCTCTGCTCCAGTGCCTGGAGCACCTCCTCCCTCTCCTTCACTGACTTTGGTGTCTGCAGGGTTCCTTGTCTCACATATTCTCACACCTCTCTCTGGCTGAAGTTGCACAGGTTTTTTTCCCCTTAAATATGTTATCCCAGAGGCACTACCACTGTCACTCGGCCTTGGCCAGTGGTGGGTCCATGTTGGAGCCAGTTGTCATTGACTCTATTGGACACAGAGGAAGCTTCTAGAACCCCAATACAAACTTACATGGAGAGAAGACATCTGAAGCAGAACAATTCTTTAATGAAAAGTCCCCACAGATTACCTTCACTTAAAAATGAATGGCAAAAGGGACCAGTATCCACTGATTGTAACAGTTTTCCCAGTTAATTTATTCTTTGAGAAAGGCAAGTTCTGCAAGGCTGGTGCTCCTGGCTCCAGATTTCTCACCGGTTTCTTCACACAAGATTCAGAGCTGGTTTAATATGTAAATGCACATAAGCTTCCAGAAGCTTAGATGAAGATATTACAAAGTCCAATCCTGGTATTGCTGCTATGTTCTCAATCCCCACATTATAGCGCTTTCATCTGAAAATATGCTTAGATAGATAACACTCAGTATATGAATTTATGAGTATTTGTTTTTCTGGTTTGCTCAATACCACTTCTGCACTGTTATGAGTTACACACTTAAAGAAAATGATAGGACTCCAATTTTCTTTGCAATATCAGCATTATCCTGACTGTACATCAAAAGAAATGAACAACGGGCAAAGCTGTAACACAAGCACCAGAAGTTCCAGTAATATTCAATCAGGTATAAAAACTTCATGGTAACTGAGTATCCAGCACTTTTGTACCTTCCAGATGTAGTTGAAATACTGTACATATTTCATTGTTCTGAATTTAGATGTGAACTTCACCAGAGTTCAAGGAATATTTGTACTCAAACACGTGATCTAGGCACATTTGTAGCTAACAGCATTATTAAAAATTAATCTTTATAAATACATAATCATATTTTGGTGGCATAGAAACTTAAGTGGTTTGCGATGTCCTGCTGTTCTTCATAAAATCCTGCAATAATATGTTTTGCCCTTTTCTCCAACAACCCTACTGCTGCTGTGCTGTGGAATACTATTGACTAATATTAAAATAACACAGATAAAAGGCAAGTGTTGTGAGGTGTGTGTATACACAGGTAGAGAGAGGTGGAGAGAACCAGATGAGAAGAGAGTTATGTTTTTTCCTTATAAAGAACTGTGGCTTTTGTCTTTCTGATGCCAGCCTGTTCTCTTAACCAGTGGTTATTTCCCTGCCCTGATGCAAGTCTTCTGTATATCCCCCAAGCTGAAGAAGCATCACAGATTCCACTGAGAGGACCTTTCTAATTTAAGTAGAAAATTGCAATTTCTTTGCCAAATCCTTTAATTAGCAGATGGTATTACAGCCATTGTTGGTCAGATACTGCTCTCAGTACACCAAAGCAATCCCTTTGTTCTCAAGCAGGACACGGAGATGTGAACAAAGACAGTATTTTCCACTTTACTCTGCTGTAATTAAATGGAACAGAGTAGGGAAAGGACATGACAAATATAAGATCCCTGTTAAAGTGTTTGAAACCCTGGAAGTATTTTGCTAGCATTGTGACAAACCCAACTCAGAAAAATCACGATTAATTTTTCTGATGGAGCATCAAATCTACCTATTTTCATTTTAATACATTTGACTGATGTTTAGGTACACCTGGTACATGTGTAACTTTGACCAGAACCGTCATAGGTAAAGCACTCCAGGAACTTCAAAAGCACTTCATTAGCATTGAAGAGATCTAATTAATTATACCCATATTACATACCTCTGAAAACTGATGCCACAAAACCACACCTAGGGGCATATTTTTAAAGACCCGCTATTCTCAAACAGAAAGGCAGTCTGAATGTTCAAATCGCCAAGGGGATGGCAGCTCCTGAAATCCTGTCTACCTTTGTGCTCACGGAGGCCATGGCAGACTGTAAATTTACTCCCCTCCTTGGAGTCATCAGGAACAGGTTTAGATAGTCGCAACTTCACCACAAACAGAATCGCTTCAACCTGTAAGCAGCACACAGTAGCCAGCAGAAGTGGGACACGTAAACACGCACACATCATCAAAATAGGTTTATCAGGATTTACAGTTCCCAGGAAGACACCATTCAGTGTGAGAGTTTCTTTTCTGTCTCTGCAAGTGATTGGTGCTGGCAGCACTGAAAACGGTGCCTGCCTGGTTTTTTATACAGACTCTTTTCCATGGATTTCCTCTGTTTCCACCATGCTGCTCCAGATTATGAAGCCTCGTTGAGATTAAAGAAGTGTGCAAGTCTGACAAGCCATTCTGTCAGATCCAGTTTGTGTGGTTTCACCTGCCTGAATGTTCCCATGAAGGTCTGAAGTCATTCACAACCCAATCCGTCTGCATTGCTCTTGAACTTCACTCAGTAAGGCTCAAAAATGCCTCGTGTCCTGGACATTTCTGAACACTACAGTGTGAAGCAACGTCAGGTAAGCAAAATATCAGGAACTGTGATGAAAATTTTCACTTCTTAGCTTCCTGGCCACTAAGCATTTCAGTTACAACTAATTCTAATAGGAATTCTTCACCTGAAACTCTTGATAGGCTTTGACAATCCTAGGGAGGAGAAAAGTGCATACACCTGTGCATATTAATATACAGCTGGAGGAAACACGGTACCCCTGCTGAATCACATACTGAAATATGAGGAGATTGGAAGGATTACATGCTTTCTTACAAGCGCCTGGATACTGCACAATCACTTTACATCTCATTATTGTTATTATCACAGCTATTTCTGTATCACTAGGAGTCCTGCAAATCTAGCAAAACACTTTACTTCTTAGAGGCTTCTCATTGTCTGTATTTTTGGGGAGCGACAATCAAATAAGAAAAAAGACCCTGAATTACTCCTGTCTCATTTCAAAGCTAGAAGCTGAAAACAGAAACCTACTACTATTAGGCACAATCCAGGAGGCTTCTGCAGAGCACTGAGGATAACTTTTTGCCACAGGTGGTGGAGGAGCCAATGAGGCAAGATACGCTGCTGGACCTTATACTAACAAACAAAGAACGTCTAGTTGAGGATGTGAGGGCTGGGGGTAGCCTTGGCTGCAGTGACCATGAGATGGTGGAGTTCAGGACCCTGTGTGGTAGAAGCAGGGCAACAAGTACGATTACAATCCTGGAATTCAGAAGAGCTAACTTTGGCCTCTTCAAAGACCTGCTTGGAGGAATCCCATGGGTTAGGGCTCAGGAAGGTAGGGTGGTCCAAGAGACATGGTCAATATTCAAGTTTCACTTCCTCCAAGCTCAAGATTGGTGCATTCCTGTGAGGAAGAAGTCAAGTAGAGGAGCCAGGAGACCCACATGAATGAGCAAAGAGTTTCTAGAAAAACTGAAATGAAAGAAGGAGGATTACAGTATGTGGGAAAAGGGACTGGCCACTTGGGAGAAATATAGGAATGTTGTCAGGGTATGCAGAGATGCAACGAGGAAGGCCAAGGCCGACTTGGAACTAAATCTGGCAAGGGATGTCAAGGATACCAAGAATGGCTTCTTCAAATGCATCAGTAGTAAAAGAAAGACAGCAGAAACTGTGGGCCCGCTGCTGAATGAGGTGGGTGCCCCGGTGGCACAGGATGCAGAGAAGGCAGAGTTACTGAATGCCTTTTTTGCTTCAGTCTTTGCTGCCATTCAGCGAGACCTGGACAGGCTGGAGAGCTGGGCCGAGGGGAACCTCATGAAATTCAACAAGCGCAAGTGTAGGGTCCTGCACCTGGGGAGGAACAACCCTATGGACCCATACAGGTTGGGGTTGACCTGCTGGTAAGCAGCTCTGCTGCGATGGACCTGGGAGTGCTGGTGGACAGGAGGCTGACCATGAGCCAGCACTTTGCCCTTGTAGCCAAGAAGGCCAGTGGTATCCTGGGGTGCATTAAAAGGAATATGGCCAGCAGGTTGAGGGATGTTATCCTCCCCCTCTACTCTGCCCTAGTGAGACCACATCTAGAGTACTGGCTCCAGTTCTGGGCCCCCCAGTTCAGGAAGGACAGGGAACTGCTCGAGCAAGCCCAGCGGAGAGCTACCAAGATGACTGGGGGACTGGAGCATCTTCCTTAAGAGGAAAGGCTGAGAGACCTGGGTTCGTTCAGCCTGGAAAAGAGAAGACTGAGGGGGGATCTCATCAATGCTTATAAATATCTAAAGAGTGGGTGTCAAGAGGGTGGGACTGGACTATTTTCAGTGGTGCCCAACAACAGGACAAGGGGCAACGGACACAAGTTGGAACACAGGAAGTTCCACCTGAATAGGAGGAAAAACTTCTTTCCTGTGAGGGTGCCAGAGCAGGGGCACAGGCTGCCCAGGGAGGGTGTGGAGTCTCCTTCCCTGGAGACATTCAAACCCCACCTGGACGCGTTCCTGTGCCCCCTGCTCTGGGTGTCCCTGCTCAAGCAGGGGGGTTGGAGGAGATGATCTCCAGAAGTCCCTTCCAACCCCTACCTGTCTGTGATTCTGTGATTATGCGCTCCATTGCATTTACTTCTACTCAGGGTCATCCAATCCATACATTCAATTTATAAGTAATATAAAATCTGCATATGTTTACATAACCAGGGCTAAAAATGTTCTACAAATGGCCCAGAATGGGAATGGGTTTAAAATAACAAATTAAAATAAAACATGGATAGTAAGAACTAGAATATACACCATTTTATGCCTGTCTGACTTGTTCCAGCTTACAGAGCTATGCATGGATGGTTCACTCCGTAAGTTGAGTGATTACATGTTTCTTAGTACACTTAACCTCACAGAGTAATTGCTCACAACAATCCACACCTAGCACGTGGCACCAAAATATAATTTATGTGCTACAAATCTTCAGTATATGGATTTTGACTAAGTTTTTCAAACTACAAAGAGGAAAGTAAGAATGAGTGCATGTGAGCATGTGTGAGCATGCAATAATCACACAAATATACGTTAGATGTCTATTCATGCCTTGCCTTCCTGCCATCTCGATTCAGTCTCTACCTTTGTTCCTCATTTATAAGTAGTATATTGTCTGCCCCATGCTTCTTATCTTCAAGCATTGAGCACAGGTTCACTGCAATTTAGGAGTTCGCTTGCCAATTAAAAGAAATATAACTGACCAGACTAAAATGGACTGGAACAACAATGCAGTTTGGGGCAAAATTTGTGCTTTTGTTTACAACGTCAGTGTTACCCTAGCTGATGGATTTAACAGGAAATACCTAGACATAACTGCAAGCAAAATTTGACCAGAGATATTTGGAATAAAGCTATAAAGCGAAGTACAACTTGTTCTTATGTAAGCAAAAGTCAATTATTATTTGCTGCTTTGTGTTATCCAGATGGCACTGGTGCTAACTATTCAAAAAAATAGGAAAGATCACACTTAGCTCTCATAAAGAACACTGCAAAATAAAATGATGTGAAATCTTAGCCTAGCACTGCTCAGTGGCTAGCATGACTTTAAGGCAATCTGTGCTTTCTTCATCCTCTCCTACCCTGCCTACTAGGCTGCAGGACAGAAGACAAGCTGAGAAAATGCTGTGAGCTAAGGGCCTGGCCTATCTGCATGCCTGAGACACCCGAAGGCAAGCGCTTGCAAGCACAGCTTTGGACGAGGCCCTGCTGGTTGTCTCTTAGAGTTTCTTCACTGTGGGAGTTATTCTCTGGGCAGATCCAGGACTTCTGTAGGCATTTTAGCTGATTCAAAAGGGCCAAAATGAGAGTGATGAACCACCCCACGTGTCTTATGCATGCTCTGTTTCTGCCATGGGTAAGATTGTCTTCTGCTGTTAAATCCTGCAGTAAACATGATACCATTGACATCTGTCTGGGACATCTCTGGCAGGAAGAACTGGGGACCCAACTTGCATTGTGTTGAGGAAGCTGCTGTTTGACCTAAGGATTTTCCCATGATACGGAGTATGGAAAAATGAAACAAAATCCTCCAGGAGTACACTTTGAGCAATCTCAAAGCAGACAGTATTGAAAGAATGGAAAACAGCCCAGGTTTTAGTAAAATACAGTGGACCACTGGCTGGAGAGGAGATCCTAAGGCACAAAATATCTCAGGCAGATGGCAAGAAGACACAGGGCAGTGTGCTCACATCAGCCCAAGACTGGTTCCAATTTTTTAAAATGTTGTTGACTGCTTAATTTCTATTTCCTAGCCTAATATTTAGTGAAATTTAATTAAAGTGGTGTTTGGATTTAAGCATTCCACCATAGTATTAGCTACCCACTCAGTATGGCTCTGCTCTCATCAGAGACATTCTGATTGTGGGTTACACAGCACTTGCTGCTTCTCCACAGAGGGCCGATTGGTCCCATGATGCTCATGCTCTTCCTGATTTCCAGCTGTTACCTTTCATTAAGAGACAGCTACAATTGCCTTAGTGGTTTCCTCATATTACTTTTCCACATAAGCAGCTGGTTCAATTACCATGGGGATACCATGGAGTCAGGAACAGGATGAGAGGTGGCTCTTGAGACTTTCTTCCTACACAGAGGTAGTCCCACTTCAAAAGACTTTGGGAAACACTCACATGAGCAACTAACAAATGGAAATGACTAAAGGTCATCTGGAGACTAATGGGACCAATGCATTTTCAGTATTCAAGCAAAGTGAAAGAGGCAACATTAAGCAAATGATGACCCAGAAATGAGCATTTTGTCAACGATTTCCACTTTGTTATTCAACAATATAATTTTATTCCACAGTTATCTCCTCTAATAAATGTGCGTGCAATTTTTGAGTTCCTCTTTCCTTGACAGCACTACTTAAAATGGTCTTCTCACCAACTGGAGTGCCCTAGATATGCGGCAGAAAGCCTCCTGCCTTCCCCACATTTTTACACAGGGTCAGCCCTGCTGTCACTGAAGGTGATCAGATTTTACCACCAAGTTTAACACACAAAAAAGTGCTCTTCATCATCTGCTGCGGGAAGGCAATGTAGTGAGGGATAGTGCTCAAACACGTGTACAGGTTCTAGGGAAAAAAGTAGGACACAAGCATATATACATAAAGGTTGTACAGAACTAGCAGGTGTTACATGAATAGGGAGACTCTACCCTACTTGCTACAAATCAACTATAATATGGATCTAGGCCTCCTGAATATTAGCCCTCTCTTTATCCAGCTTCTCTGCTGCACAAGAGGCATCATTAGACCAGCAGCAGAAGTACTGCACTTTGCCTATACCTTGCCATATGTGCTTGGAATAGCTATCACTTTGTTCATCGTAATCTACAGGGAGTTTCAGACCAAGGACGCACACCAATTTACTCATAATATGCATACTGGTACCATGTTTGTTCTAACACTGGCTAACAGAGAGATCTGCTCTTCTGGAGATACTGCTGGGTTTTATTAGATAGCACAATCCTCAAAGCCTGTCTTCTGTTTCTCTCGTTTATCTGTGCAGTGAACTATGATTTGGCATATTTTCAACTAGCTCAGAAGGGAGCGTCTCAGCTCTCTTCCCCTGTTGCTTTTCTATCCTGTGCATTCACAGCATTCACTTTTATGGTTCCCTCTTCTAGGGAAGCCAGGAAAAAAAAACCAGACCAATATAACTCATATTGCAGCACGGGGTATCAAGGGTGCTCAAATACACATGGTATTTGCTGGATGAAACCATGTTACCAGGACAACAGATACCACACACAAAAGCCACTCTCTCCCTCAGGCCACATAACTCCAGATATAAATCCTGAAGATCCTGGTCAAATACAACTTATTTTTCTCAGTGGTCAATCTGATGATCAGAACCCCAGGAGGAAAATGTCATGACTACCCTGAAGAGCTCAGAACCAGCTCAAATCAGCATATGAACCAGTGCTAGAAGACAAGGAAGAAATTGTAAAATTGCTACCTCTTCCCTGGCAGCAGGGGATCAGGTCCTCTGGAAACCCAGGATAAGGTCCCAGCATGTGGGATAGCCCATGGAGCGCTGCCAGTGGTTCCCAACGGGTGGGAAGTAGTGGTGGAGGTCTGGCTCATGACCTTCTGCAAGAGGGAGCTCAGCTAACTCCCTCTCAACAGATGCAAGGATCCTAACTAAAACATCT
Organism: Phalacrocorax aristotelis; assembly: GCF_949628215.1. Lineage (NCBI taxonomy): Eukaryota > Metazoa > Chordata > Aves > Suliformes > Phalacrocoracidae > Phalacrocorax > Phalacrocorax aristotelis. The sequence continues at coordinate 70,960,904 of NC_134277.1, forward strand.
TGTCCAAAATGTGAACTAGCTTTAAGTTTGTGAATTCAATGGCACCAATTCAATCCTAGCTGTGTGAGTTCAGAACGTGTGACACTATGACACAGCTGAGACTGGCCTTGATCTAAATGCCACTCAAACGCGGGCAATTGAGCTAAGTCAGTCTCACAACCCTTGCAGTGAAATCAGAAAATGGATTAATCTGCTGGACCAACAAACGGGGGGGATTTTGATTGGTTTTGTCAGCTACTTGCACTGCATTTTAGCCTGCAGGAATGTTGTCTGCTCATTAATGCCAGAAATACCACAGTGTCACTGGCCTCTCATTTCAGCACGATGCCTTTGCAGATTCAGATGTAAAAAGTCAACATCAATATTTAGAGGTAGCCATTCCAAACTACAAGCTTTCTGGGGCATAAACATCACATCTAAATAAAAGATAGTGTACGGACTTGGATACTACAAGGGGTGAAGGAGCTCTAGTACATATAACTGAACAGTGCTGCCAACACGACAGACTCCTGTGGTATGGAGATCAGCAATGGATGCCTGACTGACTGTAGGGCCGGTTTACAGCCATCACTAATTAAGAAGAGTAGCTGTCGCTGATTGTGTTCTTTTATTTTATAAACAAATATACATGAATTTGCAGTAATGATCTTCACTTCTGTCCTGAACTGGGTTCTGTGAACTATCAAGGCATATGTAGCAAAAGCTGTATGAGAGTACAGAGATAAAGAGTTATAATTATCCCCTAGCTAATAAGTAAATAAAAGCAAAAAAATATTTACAGAGTCTTTCAATTATCAGATCATCATTAGAGAACATATCATCAGCAGTAGAAGGGGATTTACAACTGGCAGGGGTTATGGTGGGCATTCACCTGCCTTGTGAAAAGCAAGTGGATCAGTTATTTATTCTACAGTGCAGAGACCCTTTGCCTTTGATGTTGTCCACTCCAAGCTAAGGCACCCAATGTGACATTTTCAATGCTATTAATTCAAGGGTGGAATAAAACATGATCCAAAGAGCAATTACTAGCTTTGTGTCCTACTAGGATCAAATACGGCAAAACGTCATCTATTTGTAAAATTCAGAATTTTAGATCTTGACTGATTTTGTGCTCTTCCTAGACAACGGGACAGGTTGTAAGTTCTTGAAAATAAACCACAGAACCATAAAAATATAACAATTTCCTGAGATATTGTCCCAGGTAACCAGGATGATGATAGCCAAAGCCCAACCCCGCATAAAAGCTACTGGAAGACTGAGAAAACACATTTTCACTTATCAGTAAGCAAGGGGTATCACACAAACAGTTCCAGGTGCTGTTGTGCAGCCTCTGTACAAATCTCAAGACCAACTGGAAAATCAGAGAAAATGAGTAAGTTGTGCCTCTGTTCCACCTGGCTGACACCTGCCCTCTTGCCGTGCTTCACAGGGAACTCATGAAACCCCACAACAGTTCTGCTTTCATTTGTCTGCAGAGAAACCTCCTTCTCTCTCTCTCTCAGGAGTCTGATCCAAACCCCACAAATGCATGCAGAGTGCTGCTCACACCTTGGCTAACTCCAAGGGGCTTGGGAAACCATGTCCCAGCTGGTTTACAGCCCAAGTTGTGAGGTGGCGCAGAGCTCCATCATGCTGCAAGGACCACTGAAATGCTCAACAGGACAGAGTAAATGCTATCAGGATTGCCACTGCACTTCCAGAAGTTGTTGCCATGACTCTGCCCTTTCTTTTCCCTCCTTGTTTGACTTGTTGCCCTCCCCTACACCCACTGTAGCATGGGGTTCTCTTTGGAGCGCAGCTAACCAAGGTTTTCCAATTTAAAAAAAAGGGTGAAAAGGCTTCTTGCATCCTCAGCTGTTCTGATGAAAAGTCTGTAACTATGATACAATAAGTTACAGGCAAGTACAATCTTTGTTAAATTTTACTGATGTCTAATTCCTGCCTCCAAATAATACCATTTCAATAATACCTTCTCCTTCCTACCTCCTTTTCAAAGCAAACAGAAGGGTGAGGACACACAAGGATTTTCCACTGATCATAAAATCCCAAATTATTTCCATAGACAATTTCTCAGAAGTTCCCTGTTCTGATCTGTGCCTTCCTTACAGAAGTACATTTCATGAGAGGTGTTCCACATATTCTGAAGTCAAAATCGAAGTTGTAAAAGGATGCCAGATCCATTGCCACTCTCCCAAACTCATCACCCAGTCTCAAACCAGAACAGTCAAGGTATCGTTTTCTGTATCAGCCAGCCAATGCCTGTTTTCTCCCATCCACCCCTGCGTATTTCTAGCAGCAGTAGTGGCTTTCTTGTCTGTCTCTGCCCTAATTGACAACTCCACTACCTGTTTCCAACTTCAGTGGCAGGACAAAAGACCATAAATTTGTTATGTTTCTAAAGTTCAGTGAACCTGGGAAGCTGGTTAGAAAAAACTGATCCAAACTGCTGTTCTTAGCTTCATGATTAAACGGCAAAAGATCCAAGAAGGAGCAACCCATACAAAACTGTGTTTCATAAGTTCTACCCCTCATGGAATTGTTTTTCCCCACAACTATGAACTAAAATCCTCCACAGGAGATAATGTACAAGAAGCCACGAGCTGGTGAGAAAAAACACCACCACTCAGGCATACCTAAGCTTTAGTCCAAATGCCATCTGAATATTTCACTCATAGCCAACTACATCTTTTTTAACTGATGTTTAAACTACCTAAAGCATATTTTCTCATCAGATATGAAATTGGGAGGAATGCTACTGTAACTACTTAATACAGGCTTGATCCTATGCCCATGAAAACCAGAGAGAATCCAATGATCATTTTTACAGGGCTTTTGATCAGGTCCATAAACCACACAGGCTATTAGAGGTACGTGTACAGTTTTGAAAATTTAAGTGCCAGCATAGAAGTGTAAATGCAGTATTGATTTTTGATGATGGTGATAGAAAATTCATGGGCTTCAAAGCGTCTTGAGGCAGAACTTAAATATAAAAGGCTGCAGGGGTGTGCACATCCTGGAAACATTTTGGTCTGCAGAAACAAAGCTTACTACTACAAAGAGCTGAGCACCCACTGAGCCCCATGGTCATCTTTTGGGAACAAAGCACCTCAGAAGGGAGATTGTGCAGCTGGCAGAAGCCTTAGTGGCCTGTCCGTATGAGCAGAGGCTTTTGGTATTCAGCAGCTGCCTGCCAGGCACCCTGTGCCCAGTGAAGACAGGGCGGGGAATTCACCAGCTTCAGCAGGAAGAAAATCAAACCCATTGTCAATCATTTTCAGCACAAATACATGTCACTGCCTTCAGGCAGCAGCATTTCTGTACCACTTATCTATGCACGTTCAGCTGTCAGCCCCATGCTACTTTTAACTACGGAATTAATGAAGAGCACATGGAGACCATGAGATTCCTGCAAAACACAGGGAGGGAAGGGACTGGTGTTTTCAGGCTCAAGCAGTAGCTAGTGGCAAATGTAAATTGCCTAATAACTTCTCTTTTAAAATAGGCAAATAATGGTGTTGGTTAAGTTGAAAAAGTATCTTTCAACACAGCAAAAGGATGATTTTTACTGCCTGTTTTGATAAATGGAGCTGTGATTGATTAACCTGGAGAGATGTGTATATATAGCTCTGAAGAGATAAAGGACCAAGAGTATTAATTAACAAATTAAAACCTTTTTAAGAGGAACTAAGGTCTGTTCCTTCAAAAAACTACATGCATATATTCAGCTGCAAAATAAGAGACCGATATATTCCATTTTTCAACCTAGAAATGTATACCTGCTACTCCAGCAAGAAAAGGAATAGCAAGTGATCTTCAGCATCATGGATCTATTCTATCATTACTTTTATCTAAAAGGGTGGGACATCCTGTAGATAATAAACAACTTGGGTGCAGTTAACAACAGTTAATATTATATCTTCAACCTATACAATTAAATGGAAACCAAAATAAGTCTTCTTAAGTATTCTTAACTACTCAGTCTTCTTTATACATACACCATACTATGGAATGGAAACATACCTCTGAAAATGTAATTGGCATCAATAAAGCAAATTATAAATATTCAGAAAATCCATAAGTTTCTTCAAAACAGCAAGTTTAGCTTCTAGTATGAAATCAAGATTTTTTTCCCCATGCTTTTGGTTTCCTATACTTTATTCTACAGTCACACAGGTTTTTTTAATAATCCTTTTCATTCCCAGAATCCAAGATTCTCTCTGAATGACTTGACTTAGTGAGCTGCACTTCTGAAGAAACCCTGCACATGGACAGACTGACCAAAAAAAATAGGAGACCTGGTGAAATTGCAATTAAGTCTTGCAATACCTGGAGTGTAATTATCTATAGGCATCGTTTGCAACAGGACTGGGGTGGCTTAGCTGCAGAATTTGGAAGAGATCAACAACAGCTTTCTCTCTTCATTAAATGCTCTAATCACCACCTCGGGCTTCTTTTGCCTAGTCCCTTGGGCCAGTCCAAGCAGCCAGGTGTAGCTCTCACCAAACAGAGCCTCTAGATCCCACCCCTTGTGGCAGCTAAGGTAGTCACCTGATTGACTCTCTCCTGCGCACTAGCTCTTGTGGCTACTTATATGGGCGCTCAGGAAAAGCAATCTGAATTAAGTAATTCAAGGAGGATCACCAATGCGATGTTAAACACTTGCATGGACATTTTAATTCAGAACTGAATTGGCCTTAATGAATTAAAATAAAATGAATGCGTTTATGAACTGAACAAACATCCACCCAAGGGTTTATGGTGATACAACTAATCTGTTTCATATTTACGGTTTAAATAATTCAAGTTACAATGTATAAACAAGCCCTAGTATAAACAAGACTTAGACCAAGATTTCTAAGAAACAATTCTTCATCAAGCTATCTTTGATTTCCAATACATAACCTGATTTTGGATTTCTCCTATTAAACCTCTGTACACTGGGTAATTCAGTTTATCTTTCTATCAACTATTCATTATTCCTCAACTTATTAACCCCAGCAGCCTTGGAAAGAGCTCATGAAGCAAATGGTTTTGTCTGGGTGACTGCCATCTCTGTTTCAGATCCCTGTGGACCTGGGATTCTCACTCCTGCTGCCAATACCCTATACATCTAGCTGTATGTGCTTTCTTAATGCAGTTCACAGACATGGAAATAAAGGGCGTCTACTGTGATTAAAAAGCCCCATCAGATTAGAGTCATTGGGCTGCATGTTCACATTACCGTACCAACCCATTTCCCAATCACAACATGGGTCAGATGTCAATCATGTCACGGATATGGCAGGGCTCAGTTGAGGTAAGCTGGCCTCAGGGATTCCTGCTTCATTTCTCCCCTGTTGAAAACACCAAGCAAGAGCAAACTGGTATTCTAGGAACAAAACTTCCTCAACAGCACATCTGAGTGAAGCCATCCAACATATTTTGCCTCCAAAAACTACCCTGCAGCAGTCTCTGAAAGGCATGGGAGGTTTTCCTCTCCATTGTTCTGCAAGTGAGAGGACCACAGTCATCTCTGACCAAAGCGTGGGGGAACCAGTGGAGTCACCAAGCAGATTTTGGGCGGCACCCGGCCTCTGCAGTGCCACTGATGGACTCCGCTGCCTCTCAGGACATGAACCTGCACCACATAGTTTACTGACCAATGACAAATTTGCATGGCAATATTCAATGGCTGTTGCTTTGATAGAATAACAAAAATGACCCAGGGCATAAGTTGCTTAAAAGCAGGGTCCTGCGACCAGCCAGCATCCTGCCAGAAAGGACCTGCAGCTTTTTTTGGGTCACTGGGATAACCTGGCGCTACAGCTGACCACTATCGCTCAGTCTTTGTTCTTGTCACAGATCAGACGCCTCATGGCTCCATGTCACTGTGAAATGTAGCTTTTTTTTTCCCCTGCACCTTTAAAAGGGCAGTAAAAACCTGAAGAACAAAAGCCAACAGTCTGAGAAATATTAATTAATTTCCATGCTTCAAATGCAATCTAAAAATAAAAAGCAGCCTCAATGCATTTTGTTGTTAAATGAAAGCATTCTAAAATAATCTGTAAGGACACAGCCTGATGAAGTCTGTACGTTCATGAGTCACAGCAATAGCAGCTGAGGATATACAACAATTTTTTACACAAGAATGAGCTTTCTTCCAAACACGCTCATTCTCTCTCCCCCCAACCAGATATTCTATTATTGTTGATTTGTTGGAAAACCACTTCTTAAAACATCTCCAATGAATGTCGTTCTCTAATCCATATACCATGCAGAAGCTTGTGCTGTTAACAGCATCTATTTTTCAATCCTCAAAATTTGTTGTAAATTCTCTAATGGATTAATTGTATTATATTATTTTAACATGAATGCATGGTTGTAGAATTATGTCGCAGCATTACAGTTTGGGCGGCCTCGTAAAATCTTCACAGCAGCTGGAAATGTAATTAGCATAAAACCCAAACAGCCTCATTAAACATCCCTTTCCTGTAAGAAGGGACACATTCAAGGGCCTCGTCTCACACATTCCATTAGAGCTGGCACAGGGTGAGAACGATCCCAAAATGCGTTTTTCAGTCCAGCTAAGCAAAGTCCACTTCTTAAATCCTGGAAATGTTCTGCAACAGATCTCAGGAAGACACAACGATGCTGCTCTGTAGTGGAATACATGTTCCCAGGGGAGTGATTACACCCCCCATTTTTGAACTAGGAGCTTCCATTTGGCAGTTCAAGTATAAAAATAGACAACTGCTTTAACTGCTTTCTATGTACAAATTAGATCTGCAACTTCCAAATGCATTTGAATTCTTTTAATGTGCTTAAAATGACAAATCTAAAACCACTGCTAATTTATAATTCCAGCAATAAAGAAGCAAAGATCACCCACTGCTTTCCCCTGCTATGAAATGCCTTCTGCCACCATAAGCTTTGGGCTGCTTATCTAATTGCATGGTTGCAAATGACCACTGGGTTTAAAAATCTCTGTGGATCTTTGGTTCCACAGCAGTAAGCAGATACACAAGCTAGTTTTGCTCCCTCTACAGAAAGGCAAAAGGTTAATTTTTTTTTTAAGTTGCCTATAGTTTTGTATGAATCCTGGTGCTACTTCTGGCCAGCTTATCAGAAGGCATTAAGAAAATGTCAGTGCATGCAAAGAGAAGCTACGGGCAACCTGCATTTAGACCTAGAATATAATTTTTTTTTCACTTCCAAAATCAAGAATACATCAGGTGTGCAATTTGGGTCAATGCAAAAAATAAAACTGAAAATGGATTTTAATTTTTTTATTCAGTTCTTGAGCTCAAGCAGTGTAATATTTCAGGAGACTTAAAATACAAATATTTTCCTGCTTGCCAGGTCATTTTATAGTTGGAATTAAAATTTTTAGCTATCCTTGTTAATACCTCATTCAAATTTGAAATGGAAGGGTATATTTGAATAAAAACTCTTTTAAAATTAATTTAGAATATACTGAAATATAACGTGCTTATTTGCTGGAATTTCCTTCATATAAAAGTATTTGCTTAAGTCAATGTGCATTCGTGGCAGCCCAAGCTCCTGCAAAATGGCACTTTTCTTCAGAGAACGACAATTAGCACCTTCCTCAAAAAAACCCACAAGTAACCCTGAAAAGTGGTTGTATTGCTGGGTTTTTACAAAACCGGAACTCCTTTTTGGAAGACTGGACTAAGTTTTACATCAGTGCCGTCTTTCTTCTCTTCTCCCACAATCTTGGGAATGATCAGTGATTTTCATCACAGCATTAATGCTCTGTGAGCTACCGCAGCACAGCAAAAACACCTGGCTGGGACCAGTGTCCACATCGCCCGCTCACTGTCTCACATCAAAAGGGCTACTGGAGGTTTTACACAGTCTTATTGATGGACTCCATCAAGGATGAGAATAGGACTTTGGCGTATTTCGGGCTTCAGGGTAACTTCAGCACCAGCTACACTGCAGGGGAGACTGCTCTTTTTCTCAATGCTGATTCAGAATTACATTTCCAAGCCAATAGAATAACAGGGTGAAGGAAAACAAAAAACATAATTACCTCAGGACTCCATACCTAAACCTAGAGATAGTCTGTCCTGAAAGTATATGAGGAATTGTAACTGAAATATTAATACCTTTCACACAGGTAGTTATTAAATGAAGTTCAGGAGAACAGAATGGGACCATAAAGTACTTTAAAACCCAGTTATCCTTGTTAGCCAACGATCCAAACAAAACCACTGCTTTCACGGTACAGGCTGAAAATAAGACCTTTGAGGATAGATTTCAATAACTTGGTAGGCAGTTGGAAAAACCACCCAAAATCTCTTCCCCCCTAGACCACCTCCCCAAAAGTACGGGCAGAGGCGAGGGCAGGCAGGTCTGCAGGCTGTGCTTCTCCTTCACTTCCCCAGGCAAAGGCCTCAGCAAAATAGCATGACTAGTTTAACAGCCCAAGAGTTTTATGTGAGAAAACATGAGAGGCAATCATTGGCAAAGCAGAAGGGAGTAGGAACATTTAAGAGCAGCACTGGCAACACATCATTGAATTTCTACCGATTGGAATATTCTGGAAAGCAAAGTTCAAAATATTTACCTATTGTAGTTAGAAATAATCGGCAGTAGGAATAAAATGATCTGGGGATGGTTTATGAATAGCAGTTCCTCTAATTGCACAGATTTACCACATTTTGTTTTCTTCTTGTTATTCACCAGAAACATTGAAAGTCCTTGCCTGTGAGTGTTGCCAAATTTAAACAACCCCTCTGCTGACTGGGAGACTTAACTTATGTAAACACATTGACATATGAATTTTTATAGAGCACTTTTTTAAAAACTCTGGTTGGAAAAACCAAAGCACCGAGGCTTAGCAAGTGAAAAAATAGCATTTGAGCATAAAATAAATGACTGTTTTAATGCAGATTCTGGGAGTGGGGCCGCTAAGGGTTTGCATGAGTGGATTCAGGTTTGGCCCACTTAATTTTCTTTACACAGTTTGAGTGTGAATTAAAGTAAATGCAAAAGCATGCATGTCCTCCCTAAAAAAGCAAACTGGAAAAATCCAGATGCTCCATTCTGTGGCACTGTCTATACTATTGGGCTTTAATCTTTAGATCCTCGATGCAGACCTCAGCTATTCTGGTTAAACATCTGCTAGCAACAGAAGATTATCACCCTCTGTACAGACAACTATTAAGACAAGTCCTAAGGTCCTTGGGCAGCAGATCAACCCACAAACCTGCTCTGGAAGTCCTAGTTTCCCAACCCAATCTTCCCCAACCCAACTGATGATGCCCGACCTACACTGATTAGCCTCTTGGCTCTTCTAACATCCAGGTCTGCTTTGTTCAGCCCCAGTCTTTATCCCTACAAACTCCCCAGCCCTACACCTTGAGATGGGTTCCTGAACACCAACCTTTACAATTTTACACTAAGTAAAGGAAGCTTTCAGTGAAGTAGGAGTGGGACTTCCCTCTTCTCAGGAGGGCACCCTGAGCACAAGGCCAGGAAGCCACTGTCACATCTGTCTTTCGCCACAGAACAGGACACAGCTTGCTAGCTCAACCATGGGTTTTGGGGATGGCAGCTGGGGCACCAGAGGACTCATCCATCCTCACTGCCCTGTAGAAGAAGTTGTAAGTATTTCTAGGAGGGGGAGATGGTACATGAATGAAGGGAAGTTTCAAAGTACCGAGGAGGAGTGGAAAGTTTGACAGATTTCCTTTCTCTCTTTAGTGTGACTGTCTCAGACAACCCTCTACTTAGCAACAGAGCTGCTGTGGAGCTTTCTTCTGAAATTGGACTTTCTCTGCTTATTGTACAGGGTGCCTATGTACCTAACCCAAACGTTGCTGAATCCCTTGCCTCTCCTGCTTAAAAATGAGTTTTCTCCACACCCCTTAATTTCTCACCATTTCTTACTTTCCTCCTCTCAGTCCAAACAATTTCCTCCAAGTACAAGTTACATGCTTGAGCACTGCAACTCAGGGAGCAAGGATGGGGAAGATGGACACATCAATTCTTTAAAATGAAGGTCACCAGAAATGTGAAATGGCAAAACATGACATTTTTCCCCTATTCATACTCCTGCAAGCAGCTGAAATACTCTTTTCTGAAAGGCTGCACGCGATTGGCTCTTGATGAATACAGTGATTAAAAACTTCAATAATGCTTCAGGTAAGCCCAGACCTATCTTCCCTCAGGCCTCTTTATTTTACAAGCACCTCCTTCTCCAAAACATTGCCAGGAAATGACATTTCACTAGCACATGTACAACTCTGCAATAAAACAAGAGCACACCCAGGAACTGTTTTCAAACTCACATCAAGGCAAGCAAAACAAGGTCAAGGTATTAAAAACAATGACAAAGGTCTGGCTGAGGAGACAGTCAGATTTCTCTTTTGCTATCTGCTTTTCTGATTCCCAGAAAGTCCAGTGTGGTTTTAAAACCCTTGCGCAGCCTGCTGGAGCCACCCCAGATGCATCCAGCCAAGAAAACGTGCTTGGGCAAAGAAAATTCAGAGTTTCTTCCTGTCTTCTTCTGCCATAAATGAGACTGCTCCTCATCAGTTAAAAGAAACTGTCCCATCAAGTGATATAATCCTGCCATTTAGAAGTTTGCCTGTGCTCACAAAGCTAGAGTTGTCAGCTTTATCATACTGTTCATTGCCATGTGGGACCCTCAGCCTCCATGGTAATAAAGGTTTCCATGTGCAAAATGAAATTTTAGGCGAGTTAAAAAAAAATACACCACACTTTTTTGACTATAGCATGAATAAAGTCATGGCTGAGTTTAGTTTTCTTTGTCTAACTCCTTCTATATATACCTTCACTGTCAGGAGCGCTTATAATGTACTTTGGAAGTTTAGGTGTCCATCAAAGAACTTTCATTAGGACCGTCCGCGGTAAAATGTGTTCCAATCCCGACACTGAAAAATGTGTTGTGCTGGGGAGGAGCTTCACTTCTTTCCAGGAGGAGGATTACTGTGAGAATTAACTCGTTTCTTGCCCTGCTGTGGTACACTGGTGTCCCTTGCCCAGTATAATCTCCCTTCCTGTTTGCTTTGAGAGTGAGCCTGTCCACAGATGGGCCCATCTGTCACTCACAGCATATGTCCTGAACAACCTCCTTAACACTCCACCTTCCAGCAGAAGAGGTCGCTCAAATCAAACCCCAGATGTGGGCTCACCTGGCACTTACCATCTGCAATAAGAGACCACCCCATAGCATGATCTTTTCTACCTGTTCTGGTCACTTTACAAAATACCTAATGATGATACTCACAGACAGACCAACTGCAAGGCAAAGACATTATATGTCTGCATCAAAAACCATGACTTTCACCTTCATGACTAAGTCAGCGCCAAGGCAATGTCAGACTTTGAACCTTTCTGCACAGTTACTACAAGGACATCAGAACCAACGTAACCTATAAACATATAAAGTGTATGAAACACATGCATCCGTTCAACCTTCTGCTTGTCAGTGACAATACAATAATGAAGATGGAGGATGGGCGACTTATCATGCTCAAACATCGTGATATCTGTATCGATGGGCTGAAAGGAACCATATATAATAAGCATAACGTTAATGTCCTCCATCAATCAAGTTACAGATTTTCTATCTCATCTTACGCAAGGTGTCAGAAAACAACTTTTGCTACTACCTGAAAGTTTTTTTTACCTATTGACCACTGAACTAAAGCATTCATCTCTGAATAAATAATGAGAGCTTTTAGTCTGATAAAAATATGGATAAAAAAAAGTTAGCACTTGGAAATCTCAAGACAAAGGCACCCTTTCAACCTTAAATACCAGCCTGACTCTCTCTTTCTTCCAGTCCTCTCCCAGAAAAAAACTCCCATTAATTTCACAGGAAGTTTCAACAGATAAGGTCATGTGTTTTGGCCCTTACTGCTTTCGACATTTAAAATAATTGAATCTATTGTTGCAGCAAATAAGAGCCAAACAAAATACTTGTATTAGTATTTATTTTTTTATAATTACTGATGTTCTGTGCAGGTGGGAAAGCTTGGTTGCATGCCTGTAGGACACTAATGGGAAATATTTTTTTTTCCAAGCATTACATTTATCAGTGCACTGAAGAAAATAAGCCTGTATTAGGAAGTTTCATGCTGGCTCTCATTATGCCATCTCATAAGCTTGTCCTGTGATTTATTATAAAAATTAAATATATTTTCTCAGTGAGATCAGAGGTATTAGATGAGAGGTCATGGAAATACTGGCAGAAAAATGCTAGTTTTCCGGTGCAAAATCTTTTCTATTACACATACTAGGTTCAACCAACACTGCTGAATTGCCAGGGGAGTCTGGTAGGATTCTGGTGGATTCCTATTCCCCAGGGTCAGGGATGATGGAAACCATGGGGTCCCCAGCTCTGGTACAGTCCAGAAGTAAATCTCTCCCAGTGCCTCCTGCAGGATGCTCAGCAAATTTGACATCCTTGTCAGTTTTGCTTCAGTTAGTAGCAGGGGAGCTGACAGAAATACCAATTTTGCAGAGCAGCTGCAGGATACTGTTAGCTTACTAGAAATGAAAATTTTTTAAAAAAATGTTTTGGATTCAGCTGAGATCAAACCCAGTACTGCCATCAACAAACATTCCCTGCAACTGGAGACCCAGCTTTTAAATCAGTTCTTCAGACTCTGAAGTCCCTCTTATCAGGGGAGGAGATCTGCTGGCATGTCTAGTAAAGCTTCCTTCTCCTCTGAGAAAATGAAATATATGTTTTTGCTCTGGTTTTAATCACTGTGTACTTTCCAAATGTTTTGGTAAATGGGGCAAATCTACGTAACAGTTCTTGTAATGCCCAGAGCAGACTATGCAGGCGTATTCAAGCCAGCTTCAAACTAATCAGTCTGCTCACAGCAGTATGCAGCTGAGCCCCAGCTCCTGGAGCTGGATAAACCACACAAATACACACTAGCCAGGCCTTTGCAACGCATGGTACGTCCTGAACTGCTGTGGTTATGCTCTTAGTTATACCCAAATAACCCAGCATGCTGGAACTAGCTTCAAAGTAGTTGTCATCACAGCATCCACATACCCCTAAGAGCTATATGGTTTTCATGGAAATCCTGATACACTGCACCACGGTTATGGCTGATACAGAACATGAAAGACAAGCCTTTTGTTTCGCAGAAACATGTCATTTTTGATGACAATAGCTCCTCAGCTGCCCAGTCAAAAAATACGGTCATCACTCAGAGTAATACAGCCATCCGTTCCAGTTGATTAGTCTCTGCCTGACGAATCAGAGAGCAGCTTAAACAGCACACAGTAAAGAGTGCCTTCAGATATGAACCCTGAAAACCCTTATTCTGCATTTAACCTCATGCAAGAATTCACGCTTAGCTAAATGAGACTTCTCATGCAATTATGGGCCATTTTCAGGAGTACAGGCTTCAGGGTGCCAGAAGGTAGAGTCAAGTCCTGCCTGAAAGCTTCCACTCTGCAATAAACAGGTCAGAGAGCAACTGGCCTCTAACTCAAGCCTCTTCTGGCACTTAAGAGAGCAAGATCATCACTGCTTTCTTTCTAGTTCTACTGAGAACAATAAGAAATCAGAAGAAAATTCATGTTTTCTCACAGACAATACAGGCTCAAGAGTTGTAAAACCACATGAAGTAATTATTAGTCATCATGGAATAACAAAGAAAAGAAACCTTCTAAATAGACCAAAAAGCTTGAAAACAAACACACCAGGTACAAACTTCCACCATGTGCATCAGTGGCTGGATCTGGGATTCTTGTGCAGACCAATTTACAATACAAAAACACATTTTTGCAGTTTTCCATACTTATTTTTTAATTAAGGAGCGTCTTAAACCAGGAGTGTTAGAAAGCAATGGCAGAAGGAGGGGTGTGACAGGAAGAGAGATTTGTTTTTCTCAGAAAACAAGTGACACATCTTTCCTGCCCAATGGAACAAATAATTTATTGTTATGCAAGTTACTCAACACAATGTCGACTCCTTTGTCAGGTATTTTTCTCGCTCTTCTATTAGCACTTACAAGGAGTTTGAATGTGGCCAAGTCCTCCACTAGCATTGTCTTTTCATACTGCCGTTTCCTTTACCCATAATCTGCTAAATCAATGCAATAAGATTTTTTCTGGGTTACCCTCTAGCTCTAGTAGCAGAACCTGGTGAGCTGGTGCTTTAACTGTAGTGCACCCAACATGTTGTTTTGGGTTGTTTTTTTTTTAAAAAAAAACCCTGGTAACAAAGTTAAAGATCTCTTACAATCTCTGAAATCTCTCCAAGTCAAGCTTCATCAACATTAAAAATACGTATAAATTGGGGCTGCTCTACAAATTTTTAGCCGCCTTGAGCAAACAATTCCAGATTAACAAACTAACACGACCGCGACTATTACCTGCTGAAGTGTGCTTAAATTTTTCACTCTTCTTCTTCCTCCATTTCCATGGCTTAAAAAGCCTTCCGAGAGTGGCAAATTTGCTTCTTCTTCTGATTGGAGGTGTGTGAGTCCCAGGTACTAGAGAATCTGAACGCATTGCAGCCAGTCTTTCCACTTCCTCAGCTGCAGTTTCAGCATGAAAAGGAGAAAAAAAAAGGGGGAGGGGAAGTTAAATAAATGCTTTAATAAATTATCAGATAACCACGCAGATGGTCAAAATATTCCATGGTTACAGAGACCAGTAAAGAAGGGAAAAAATGGTAGTCTTTATTATTTTAACATTATTTTCTTTCCTTCCAGTGAAATCCATAATCTACTGTAAAGATCAGTATTAACAATCAGATTCAACAGGAATATGGATTATTACAATTGCAAAGTTATAATCTTTAACAAATTGTCCTTCATCGCTCTAGAGAGCTGGCAGTCCATCTGCCAGCCATTCCTGGGGAAGCGCAATAGAGACTGGGGAAGACCGAGCTCCAGAAAAAAGATGCAATACTGTGATGGAAAGAGACATTTCCATGACCTAATATTTATCAGGAGCAAGGACCCTGATAAATAATGACCCTGTGGTATCATTACTGTGTCCATTAAAACTGCCTGGGTTACAAAAGGGGCTGCATTAGGAATTTTCTAGTGACAGAAAGGGTGCTAAAAATTCATAAGGTTCCTTCCAGTCCCACTTTTTTGCCCACTCATTCCCCTCCAGTTCTTATCTTTTAACACACGGACTTGGAGAATTTTAGTAGAGGCCACACTTCGGGCTGAATTCCCTAGGGGCTGTTACAGGTTTTCACTGAGCTTCTGTTATTAAAAAATTCAGCTTTCTGCAACCTTACACTGTAATACATCATGATAGTCTCAATACTTAAAAAAAACCTGAAGGATTTAAATTACCCTTTTCTCCTGGATGAGAGCAAGAGAAGTCTGGGAGTGGTCGGTTGGTGCAGTTACATTGCAGGGTCTCCCCTTTAACATTGCAGGGAAAATATGCTGATAGTTTTGAGAAATAACGTCCCTGTAATTAGAGGTCCAGAGAGGGGTAAGCCAGTACCACAAAAGTACCTTCAGTACTGGGTGAAGGTACCAGTAGCCCAGGAGAGAGAGTCTCTCCATGCCACAGCTGCCAGGGCTGCAATAAGCTCTCCCAGGTACTCTCTCTCTGTAAAAAAAAAAAACCTGTGCAATTCAGTCAGCATACAGGAGGGGGTTTTGTGAGGTTTTTTTAAGTTGTTGGTGTTGGGTTTGTTTCTGGTTTTTAAGGGATATCATTTCCCAGGCCTGTGTCGTAATGCAACACTGCCAGTAAAACTGATTTGAGTGGTCTGCACACACAGAATCTAGATTCATAAAGACAGGACGCAGATCGTCACCTCTCCCACTTGGAAGACAGAAGCCCAGTGTTTCTATTTCACCTGTAGTATATTAAGTATTAACCTCAGCTATGAGCAGAAGCTTGGGAACCTCAGCAAGAACATCACTCTGAAGGGATGAGCACACCTATGCCACTCTGACAGAATCACCAGAGATTTTGGCTGGCAAATTCTGGAAATTTCAATGGAAAAATTTTCTGAGGCTTTAAGCGTGCCAGATTTAGGTAGGTTTCAATAGGAATAGCCAGAGATGCATCTCTAACACAAAGTTCCATTATCAGAACTCCAAACTGAAATACTATTTGAGCCCCTCTGGTTTTTGCAAGAAGGTTGGTTATTTTGTTATTCTCTTTTGCTTGTTTTTACAACTGGCAACACAATCCTTTTTCCTGTAAAATAGCACTGCCACATATACCTGCCTGTAACTTTCTGGAGAAAAAGAAAAAAAAAGCTAGCCAGCAAGACACAGACAGCCCAACTGCTTCAGTGCAAATGGTTAAAAACAACTATTCCTTGGAGTAATGGAGAGAAAGATAGACCTTTCTGAGAACATAATCTTCCCATTTAAAGCAGAGGGAAAGAAGGTAGTTTGGTCAAAGCATTTCATTCTGTTCTCATTGTGCCCAACTGCCATGAGAAATACCTTCTCATAGAGAGAATCCATTTCAAGGCTCTGTCCTGTACAGGGGCTGGGACATGCTGCATCAAGGCTGGAAACTGCCTGGTTATGTTGAACAAACCATGAGGGTAGAAGAAGAGGAAATCAGAAATTTCCTTACACTTTCTGATCTCACTGGAACCTGCCGGGCTTTGACGACCAGCACAGGGTACAGAGCACCTCACTCTATATACAGATCCAAAGGGACCATGCCTTTTCACCCTCCTCCATTTTTAAGATGCCTCTACTTAAAGCACAGACGATGACACTCGGTTCCACTGCTGTGATATTTTAGAGATGCTGCTAAAAGTAATGGGCTGGTATTATCTTTGCTGGCTTACTTGGGGGATACAGGGTGTAGAAGCAGCCCATTGAACAAACTGGGAATGCCACACTACTGCTGGATTAGGCTTCCTGCTGCATAAACCCACAGCTGAAACATAATGAAGTTCCTCTTGCTGCTCACCTTCTCTCCTCTTCCCCATCACTGAGCCACCATTTCTGCTACCCAGGTACCTCACTTACTAAATCTCAGAGTTGCAGCAACTTCTTTTTAAGAGCTGGTCCTAACTAGTACTGCTGAGGCCATTCCCTGGAGAACTGACATCCCTTAAAAATCCTTTCATAATGCACATCCCCTCTGTCCCACACCAGCTGCGCTCTCACTGCTCCTGGGAAGCTTTTCCCATTCAAGGTAAACAAGTACGGATTCAGAGTCAGGCAAAACTAACACTGGAGTCAAAAGGAATTTACCCAAAGGGCAGGTTCATTAGAAGCCAAACACAGAGTCAAAACCATTTCCATATTTTGACTGCTCTTCCCTGATTTTCAGTATCGTCTCTCACATGGATCTGTGCTCTGGCAGTCCTGCTGTGCTCTCCATCAGCCATGAACATGCCCTTTCTTCATCTTCTCCAAATACACACAGCTCTGAGCTAATGCAAGTAACAGCTCTTTTTCCTTCTTGCTCCTATTTCTCAGAAGGACTACCTAATTTTTTTAGTGAAAAATACTCTCAAGAGCACTGCTAATTCAAAGCATAATAATCACTGGCTAGGAATGAACCCCATTAGCATAAGCCATGACAGTTTTAATACAGCAAGAATAAAAGCAGACCACAATGCGAGAAGTAGACGCCAGATTTCTGCGCTCTGCTTTCCTGCTGCATCTTTCGCTCGAGTTGGCTGGGTTTCTCTGCCTTTTTGGCTCCTAATGACTATTGACTGGCTGTGGGCTGTGACACCCACTGCTGACAGCAGGCTCTGTAGGCTGGTTTCACACCCTTGCTGTTCCCAAAAAAGGTGGTACTTGCACAAATGGAAACCAACCCAGGCCTTGCACTTTTTTCCCTTTTTTTTCCCTTCAAAGAGAAAAGCAGTCCCAGTTTGATTAGTCTGCTGATCTGGGAGAATGAACTGCCATGTGCATTAGTGCCTGTAGTCACAGTGCTGAGGTCTCATCTTCAGGCTGGTGCCACAAATATGATGTCTATGGTTCGCAGTTGCTGCTGATACTTGGTGCTTTTGGGAACTTGTTCTGATTTTTTCCCAGGACCTGAAAGATCTTGCCGAGGCACAGAGAGACACGGGGATCTGCACTTACAGAAAGAGGATCCCCTCCCACTTTCTTCTGTCCGAGCTGTCACCCCAGAATAGCAATGGGGAAACTAAACCTGAGAGCTTTTCACAGACTGGTTGGCTGTGAGACAGCTCTCAAGATTTTACTGTAGTCCTTAAGACATCTGAAGTTCATATAGACTGAAGGGTTTAAGCAAGACTTGTGGTTTTAATGAGAAAAGGCACCACAAATCGAAGTATTTTGCATCCAAGTGATGTAAAAGAAATTTTACAAAAAATGACTGAAATATACCACAAACACTTAAAACACTAGAAGGTCTAAAAACTGATTTATTCTTTTACCCTTTTTTTTTTAATTATTATTTTGAAACTAACCCTGGGTTTGAGGGGTTATTTTTGTTAAAGTCACTTTAATCAGCAAGTCAGGGAAGAGCATTTTGAAAAGCGATTCTTCAGAACAGTCAATTTACCAGTCCAAGGAAAAAGAGGCCAGGCCATCTGGGACCCATTCTGTATGTTCTTATGAGTTTCCCACATCTTTCAGTAGGGTGTCAATTTCCAGAAGGTCTAGTGAGAGACAACATGGGAGTCACCTACTTTCTGGATCTGAGAAGCGTAGCAGGCAGATCAAAGGCCCTCCCCAAAGACAACATAACTTATTAAGTTTTCCTGGAGAACATCAACCAGTTTTGCCACTCCCATGTCTGTCTGGGAATCATGGCATCTATTAATGTTGCTGATCTATCATATACCCAGCTTCCACTTCAGAAAAAAATCCACTGTTACTGCATTTGGGCGCACAGAGCCATTTCATAGCTGAAGGCTGAAGCCCACCCATCCCATCTACGATCTTTAACATTACCTTCCTTACCAGTAACCACACTAGGTTTGCTCTTAGACCATTTCTGAACATTCATTGTTCATACTCAGACATGTGATTGCCTTAACAGGTAGTTTACTTCACAAAGTTAGATTTTAAGCCTTCCTAGGAAACACCAATGGCTACTTTGTGCTTTCTGTTATATTTACACAAATCTGTAGTAACAAGCTGAAAATTATCTTGGCCCTAAAGCTGCAGTTAACTAAATGTGCCATTTTATTTACTGACAGTAACTTTATATAAACAAAAAAATTAACAACATAGTAGTCCTTATTCCGAATCCACATCCAATCAGTCTTTATTCTGTAGATTAGGTTCCAACAGACTCCTGTTGCAAGGTTTCTTCTGAACTCTGCATCCCAAATATCCTTCACTTCACACTGCACAGACCTTATTCTAGCAGCTTTGTTCAATACAAGATACAGATGCATCATGTGTCTTTTTGAAATGACAGGAAACCTGAACAACTACTCTAATCGCTGAGCGCTTATGTCTTCTTTTTACCTGAATGGGAACACTTTCAATTAAAAAACCACCTTGTTTTTCTTTCAGGAAAATGGTTCATTTTCTACTCTCCTATTATCATCTGTTCAGTTATTTCCCTTTAATTTCCCTTTGCACCTGGAATTAATTTTCATCAGCCCTGCCTTGACTATTTGAATTGCCCATTTAAACTTTTCCTAACTTCTCAAAGGTCTGTTTTCCAATGAAAGACAAGGCATGGCATGCGGCAATCTAAATGCAGTCTTGCCAAACGGGGATGATTACCTCTTTGGCTGACAACAGCTCCCACTGGATGTATACTTTTGCAGCGGCACTGACTTGGTTGGTGTAGTGGGTTTATGAGCCATGAAAAGGCTCTTAGTAGCTCTCCTTTGCACGCTAAGCAGCACTCACATTTCCCAAACCCCTGCCAATTATTCCTGCTCCCCAGGTGTGTAGCACTTTGCATTGTATCTGTAAACAGAATCTCTCACCCTTTACACTTGCCCATTTCAGCACAGGTATCAGACCATGGTACGGCTCTGCTCTCTGCTGTGGCATCTCTTTCTCAGTGTATTTATTTCTCTTGTCAGGACAGAAGTGCAAAGAATAGCTTTGGAAATCCAATCCCTTTAGGACCCTGCTTTCAACTTCCCCATATTTCGATGTAAAACCTTAATTATTCATGCTGATTGCAATCTGAAAGCCATTTTTTTAACCTGTGCAAACTATAATGCACTGGATGCATCACTCTAAACATGCCTGTATTGATATGAAATCTCTCAAAACACCAAACATTTTCTGTATTATAACATAGTACACAAGATTTTTACTTGCAACAAAAGCAAGGTTTATCAGGTTATGTCATCAATAGCTACATAACCTCTTCCTATAAACCCTGCAATTATAGAAAATAAGGACTGTCAGATTTCACTGATACCAGCTATTTTGTGTATCCCTTATCGCTCTTACTACTCACTGGGTTTTCCATCTCTTAAGTATTTATTACATATAGATTCAAGGCTAAATCAAATGAACAGTACTGCAGCTCCTCGCTTTTGGGTGCCTGGATACTGGAGCAGAACCCACTGGTCTGTCCTAGGCATAACACGCACTATGTGGAGACCAAGCAGCTGCAAAAAAGGACTCAGAGCAGCCACAGCAAGTTGAACATGAGCCAACGGTGTGCCCTGGCAGCCAAGAGGGCCAACCATGTCCTGGGGTGCATCAAGCCCTGCATTGCAGCCGGTCGAGGGAGGGGATTGTCCCGCTCTGCTCTGCGCTGGTGCGGCCTCACCTCGAGTGCTGCGTGCAGGTTTGGGTGCCGCAGTACGTTAAGGGTATAAAGCTACTAGAGAGTGTCCAGAGGAGGGCCACAAAGTTGGTGAAGGGTTTAGAGGGGAAACCGTATGAGGAGCAGCTAAAGTCACCTGGTTTGTTCAGCCTGGAGAAGAAGAGACTGAGGGCAGACCTCATCGTGGTCTGCAGCTTCCTCACAAAGGGAAGAGGAGGGGCAGGTGCTGATCTCTTCTCCCTGGTGACCGATGACAGGACCCGAGGGAATGGCAGGAAGATGTGCCAGGGGAGGTTTAGGTTGGGTATTAGGAAAAGGGGCTTCCCCCAGAGGGTGGTGGAGCACTGGAACAGGCTCCCTGGGGAGGCAGTCACGGCACAAAGCCTGACAATTTTAAGAAGCACTTGGACAATGCCCTCAGAGCCATGGTGTGAATTTGGGGCTGTCCTGTGCAGGGGCAGGAGCTGGGCTCGGTGATCCTTGTGGGTCCCTTCCAACTCGGACATTCTAAGATTGCACTACAACTGGAGCACAACCAAAAGCCAACCAAGAGAAAAACAGGGCCACCAGAAGCAAATAGATATCCTACTTTTCTTACGGCTACAGGAAGACAATTCCACAAGTACCAGGAATTGCTCCAGTCAGCTTGAAAGGAAGGGAAATTTTACCCTTCCTAAGTGACAAGCAAGGAGGAAATGCACAGTTTGTCCTTTTAAGAAAGCAAAGGAAGTAGGATGAGATGCAAGGACTTTTCTGTTAGAGCAGGTAGAACACTTATCTGGGAGACGGGAGAATCACAGGGTCACTTTCATCCTCCTCCTGAGAAAACTGAAGCCCACATTTCTGTTTTCCTTGGGAACACTACCGCACTTTATACTACGATGGATGGGAGAGCACTCCCCATCTATCCCACTAAAACTCTGTTACTTTAAAGAATTCAAGACCTCCTGGGTCTGAAGGAAAGCATGAGTGGAAGCACAGCTCCTGATAGTTAGGGCATTCATGTCAGCACAAACACCCTTCTCCCAAGACTATTCCTGGGCTTTACCCTGGGTTAAATAACCCAAACTTCCTTCTGCTTCACTTATCAATTGAAAGAAACTGCTGGTCAGAGCTGTCATTTGTTGAGAGCCTGATCCTGTTCGGTTCTGCCCATAGGAGATTAAAGAGGAGTGAGATACTGCCTCTCACTGTCCCTTTCTTTCACTCCTGTTAGGGGATCTTCTATCTGAGGCATGAGGGGAGAGATTAGATGGGTGGGTAGGTGGAGCACCATTAGCAGAGCTGGCCAGGCACCCAGTGACAGGGATCCGTGTTTCAGCCTGGGAAGAACTGCCATGAAAAACTGTAATGGCAGCTACAAGCAGAATTTCCCATCTAGAACATCATCTCCAAGGCATCCTTCTCATATTGTAATGACACCACCATATTAAAAACTTGTCTACTGAACAAACCTGGCCCTTTCTAAGTTACTGTTACAGAAACAGGCTGTTAGAAAGCCCCAGCCCATTGTGCACACCCTGGAAGGGAGCAGTCTTTAAGTGCAAACATGTTGGAAGCTGGATGAACCCACATTCAACCCATTCAGCTTCTGAGACTGAAAACAAACCGTCGATAAGATGGAATTGACCTGCCTACTCACAACTAGCTGTGTCCCCTAGCACATAGCATTAGAAAAATACAACTCTTTAAACCTCCTTAGAAGGTATTTTGCTGAGCCTACAAGAAGGAGATTAAATCTCACAACACCAAAAAATAAAGAGGAGAAAGCTGAGCACGAGTCGTACCCACAGGACTACTGCAATTTAAGGCTCCAACGTGCAGCAAATGAAATGCTACCAGGAGAAACAGTTGCAGTGGTGTTTGTGACCGTTGCCTTACAAGTGGGCACCAGCCACCAGCAACACCAGAAACTCCTCAAATACATGTACTGCTGGTTTTGGCTGGGGTAGAGTTAACTTTCTCCACAGTAGCTAGCATGGGGCTGTGTTTTGGATTTGTGCTGGAAACAGTGTTGATAACACAGGGATGTTTTTGTTACTGCTGAGCAGGGCTTACACAGAGTCAAGGCCTTTGCTGCTTCTCGCCCCACCCTACCAGCGAGCAGGTTGGGGGTGCACAAGAAGCTGGCAGGGGGCACAGCCAGGACAGCTGACCCCAACTGACCAAAGGGATATTCCACACCATTTGACGTCATGCTCAGCATATAAAGCTGGGGGAAGAAAAAGGAAGGGGGAGACATTTGTAGTCATGGTCTTTGTATTCCCAAGCAACCGCCATGTGTGATGGAGTCTGCTTTCCTGGAGATGGCTGAACACCTGCCTGCCCATGGGATGAAGTGGTTTGCTTTGCTTGCATTCTTGGTTTGCTTTCCTTGCATGTGTGGCTTTTGCTTTACCTATTAAACTCTCTTTATCTCAATCCACGAGTTTCCTCACTTTTACCCTCCTGATTCTCTCCCCCATCCCACCGGCGGGGAGTAAGCAGCTGTGTGGTGCTTAGTTGCCAGCTGGGGTTAAACCATCACACACATTGACAAGACTAAGCACGATGGCTCAGGGGTCCTGGATGTGTCCATGCAGACACTTAAGGTTGTTAAGCAATCCAAATTGTCTCTGAGTCATACCCAAACTCATCAAGTCTAGAGTTAAGTCTCAACCATCATAGCTCAAGATCTTTCTGAAAGCCAAAGCTATGGACAACAGAGAAGCTGTCTTCCTCCAGCCAAGTCTTCAACCCATTCAGCAAGAAAAAACAGAACTGAAGCCCATGTACGTTCAACTCCTAAATTTACCCTGATGAAGAAATAGTGCATAACATTTTTTCCTACATTTTGTTTTGACTTGCAAGCAATTAAAAGTGTCTTCTTGAAGGAGCCGGTAGTGATTACATTTTCATGGTTGGATTTATCTCTTATACCAGCCTGAATTGCAAATTCTACTCATCTGCAAAATATAAAAGTAACACAAGAAAAGGATCCAGTCCATGGAAACCCACGGGTTTGTTGCTCACATTTTGCTAGGCCTCTGCTACGGGCTGATATTTTTCCTAATTACCACGTGGACAGAGGCAGACACAGTTGCTCACACTGAAGAGCACCTTGCTCTACCAGCCCCTCACTGGGAGTCAGGGAATTTCTCCTCCTTTCTAGAAACAAACCAACAATGCTAAAGGCTGGCTGTTTATTTTGAGAAAGCCAGAAAAAATATTTTAAATGCTTCTAATTTCTTAGGGGGTTTTTGGTGGACTGAGCAATTTCTGATCTTCAACTTTTGAAATTCTCATAAGTAGGAATATGCAATATCTTTATTTTGCTAAAAATGTGCACTTTAGAAGGCATATCTTTAGATTGTTCCAAAACCTGAGAGGGGCATATCCTCTTATTAAAAGTAATCCCATTCAGGAAATCGCATTACAAACATAAAACTTTCTAAACACAATGGTACAATCTCACCAGTACTATAATAAAGATAAAAAAAATAAGGTTTTAATTACTTTAATAGCTGGGAGAGAAGGAACAAAGCACCTCATTTAAGAGCTAGAAGGTTCAAACCATTCCTTTGTAAACTCTGTATTGCTTCTCTTGGGAAAAAGAAACTTCTATTTCTGTTCTTTAAAGAAGCTGATAGGAAGTTGGCCAAGAGGAAAAGAGTAATTATACCAAATGGCACATTTATAATGAGCAAAAATATGAGTTTAAAAAAAAAAGTAACAGCCTAGCAAAAAAAAAAAAATGTTTTACTGGACTCTGAAAATACAGTCTGTATCCATGTTCAGGAATTTAAAATAAGGACTAAATACTTCTGCTTTGAGTACCTAAGTGCAGTTATATATGGTCTTCGCTGATTGTCACTATAATGGGAATTCTTTTGTTGATTCAAGTGCTGGTTAGTTTAGACCCTTGGCTGTGGTGAAATATCTGTTTAGGCCCTTATGGTAGAGGCTTGAGTTTCAGAGATGAATACTTGAAGGGGAGGAAAATACCCATGACTCCTTTAAAGTCATGAATAAAGCATGGTGGGTTGCTGGCTAGAATACTCGGCGTATTTCTGTGTGGGTTTCATAGCTATGATTTCACTTTTTTTCACCATCTTTTTTTAGCACTAAGTTCTAGGGAGTCTTATGGTTGCTGAGCTCTGCAGGCTGCTGCTCTTGCTCAGTAGATTTAGAGGAAAGCTTCTGCCTTTAAAAAAAGACAGAGTGCATCAGATAATCAAATTGGTATATCTACCTAAGAAATGTTACAGTCAAAGGAAGGATCTATGCATGTAGCTTCAAGTTCATGAATAATTCCAATTCCAGCAACCAGAAATAGCTCAGAAAATGAGAAAGAGTTTAGATCAGAGCTAAGAGAAAAAAAATACTACAGGGAACCAAGAAAACACAATAATTGAAAAAGCTACTGAAATAGTTCCAGCAGCTTTATCACAGAAATAATGTTTTCAGAGAGAAATGAATTAAATCTTGACCATACCAAAGTGAACAGCAAAGGTCACAAGGAGTAGGATTACCCTACCCAAGACATCTAGTGCCTGGACAGCCATCTTGGGAATTAGGGATATATTTTGTCCCTAGGGCTATCAAAAACTTTGCAAGTGAAGGTAAAATATGGCCCTCTGCTCTGTGCTCGTGACTAATGAGATGAGCAGGAGGAGCAAGGGGAGATGAACTGCATTATGTGTGGTCCTTCTCATGTGGGGTTGAAACATGCTGGTTGCATGCTAAAATGTGCCTCCTTATTGATGTCAGAGGACTTTATTGGCCAAAGTTGTAAAAAGGACCATTCCAGCATGCTGAAATTCACCTACAGAAAAAGAAATTGGCAGAGAAGACATTGGAACATGGTATTAACGAGTGCTTTCCTCTGTATTGATGGGAATGACTACTTTCTGTGGTGTTTGAGAGAGGAACCAGTGGCACATTGTGAACTGCAAATATGAGCAGAGCGCCCCAGCAGTACGATGGGGTGTGCCTATACAGACCCACTTGACCATGAAATTGGCCGTAAAGTTCACTTTGCAACATTGTGAAGGCAATTGTGATAGGCATCTACATGAGATTTCATTTCAATACAGAAGTAGGATAAAACCCAACCAAAACCTGACATTCCTCACAATTAAAACAAAGTAATCTTTTTTCACCCCTTCACAGTTGGCACTGGACAAACAACAAACTGATGAAATTTGACTTCCCTAAATGCTGAAAGTTTCCTCTCAAAGTTATCAAGATTCTGCTACCAAGCAGATAAAAAAAATCCCCGAAACACAATAACTACAACATAGCCTTTCCGATAATTTTTGACAATGTAAATTGCCTCTGTCCATACTACCTATGAGGAACAGTGTTCTCAATTTTAAGTACCAACCTCTTTAGGGTAAACTATCCGTACAACGTCTTACAAATGTCATAGGTCCCCTTCTGTCAAGTCAAATGTCAAACTTGCACATACACTTTTCCAACTGAACTGGAGTCTTTGACACACAAACCTGATTTTCAAAAATCTCTTTACAGCATTTGGTTTGAATTTGCAAGTCAGAGACTGGCCTGAACTACAACATCTGGCTGAGTACCTAAAGCTTTACAAGGATTGTGATGGTGCTCAGAATGACAAATATCACAAGCATTTTGCTAGCAAGGGAGGAAACAAGAAACAAAACAGATATGCTTGCAGATACTTACACACAAACACGTAAAAATGGAGGCTGGTATACAACAACTGCAATAATAACATAAAAATCTGAAATAAATGAATCATAGC
Source organism: Phalacrocorax aristotelis (assembly GCF_949628215.1). Lineage (NCBI taxonomy): Eukaryota > Metazoa > Chordata > Aves > Suliformes > Phalacrocoracidae > Phalacrocorax > Phalacrocorax aristotelis. The sequence continues at coordinate 70,987,341 of NC_134277.1, forward strand.
AGGTGAAGAACACCTTCATTTGTTTGCTGAACAAAGGGAATAGCTGTACTAGCTCAGAGCAGCTGAATTCTAAAACTACCACCCATCTTCATCTAGGCTTGCAATTCTTTTTTTTTTTTTTTTTTAAATTTATCTTACAGGGGCAAATGTCCAAAGGCGGTTGAGGGAAAGAAAAATAAATGAGAACAAACCCAAAGAAAAATATTGCCAAGAAGTGTCTTTCATGAGCCTGAAAATGTAATGCCAGAAAACGTATTAGTGAACTGATGCCTGTCTTGCTGCTTAGTGAACTGGCTGTTCTGCCAACTTAAGATGAATAGGAGAAAGAAGGATCAGTTCACTGGAACTACAGGATATCCCTATTTTCTTTTAGGTTCATGGGTTTCCACTCACAGCACCAGCATATTGAGTTCACAAGGAAAACAGTGTTTGACTCAGATGACAGAAATGCATAGAAAGCCAAACTCACATTAGTAAATTGAATACTTTCCTAGAGTCAAGCAACACAGGCAAAATGCTGTCATTTTAATGATACAAGAAGAAGAAAATTCCTCCTGAATTCAAGCTTGTTTATACATGCAACTTGTGGGGGGGGCACGACACAACGATGACTGTGAAGAAAAGGAAGCTTCATAACTGAGCCTCACGAGTCCCTCCTTACCTTCCCATTTAGGTGTCATATCTAATTCTCTCCAACGGCTGCTAGAGAAGCCAAAGACTGGCAGCCGTAGAGAGTAGACAGTCAGAAACTGCTCTTCTCAATTCAGATGCTGGAGCAGACAGCAAATCCCATCTTAAGTGCCACAGCAGATTGCTAGAAGACAACCCCTCTACCCTTATGGCTATAAACCAGCAGACAATTACTTTGGGGCTGTAAATATTAATGAAAGCTTTAGTCATCTCACTCTTCTATTTCTCAACAGGGTACAATTCAGATTCAAACAGCGTAAGTGCCACACAAGTCGCTGCACCTGGCTTTTCCTTCAGGCTGAACCCAAATTTCAAAGCTATTTATCCAATAAAATGACTGTGCTAGCATAAGGAGAGCATTCCAGTTTTCTGGTGCATGGAAGGAGGAGAGGGAAGAGGTCTTCAATCCGCTTTCAGCTTCTGGTTCACATAGCTTCCACTGTCCATCCATCCATTCACATATCTGTGGACTTGCATTGCTGACTGTTCAGCCTGTGCCTCTGAATTCTTAGCAGTGTTAACATTTTAAGCAGATTGGAAAGGAAAACGAGAAAGATAAGATGCTACAAAGCTCTATAGCAGCATGACACACGTAGTCTTTATATCAGTTCAATTTCAGCTAATGTAGAAGAAATAACATTTCTAATGATTTTGTTTGTTTACTTACCTTATGAATAGTAAGGCTGACAAAGTCTCCATGTTAAAAAAAACACTGGAGCTGTGCACATGCTGCATCAGATAGTATCTGAATATTGGAAATGTCTGCAACAAATGAATGGGTAACGAGAGATAAAGCTAGTGCCATAATCCTTCTGTCACGGACTGCTGACATTAGAGACTGCGGCTATGGCCCACGTGGATGCGAATATATGGATCACCAATACTTGAGAGAAGCTTGCTAATACATGGACTGTGGATGCAGCAGACCACAGTGTCATTTCCAGGCCTGGCTCATTTGTCGGGCTGCAGTTAATGAGTATTCTAATTATTTATCTTAAGATCCCCAACGCATTCCAGTCTGCTTACCAACATTTCCATCTGTTGATTCTCAAATCTATATTAAAAGGATAACTAACATTCAGGACAACAGTATTTGTGTTGCAGCTGTGCATCCCTCAGCCCATTGCTGAAGTTAAAGAATATTGTTATCAACATTTCTAAAAAAACTTAGACACACCTTTCTTGAAATGACCTGATATTCTCAGTGTTACCATCATTACACTTCTGTGCTTCCAGACCTTTACAGGGGAAGATTTAAAATACCATTACTCTCTGTTTTTTCAAATAGATAATCAACTTCTCTTAGGAGGCAAGGTGAAATAAAAATCATTCTCTGCTACCAAAATCTCCCAAGCAAAATTAAATAATTGGATCCATTTTAATTTTATTCCCTGCACTCCTATTGCACAAAGCCATTAGACTAATGGCCTGAAAAATGTCATACAAAAGATGACAGAGGGCAAGATCCTTCTATTAAGTAGTAATAGGGGAGGGCATCTGCAGAACTGCAGCATTAAGCCAGGTATCCTAGTCTTGGGCTGCACAGCTCAGGGCTGGAGGAAGGAAAGTGAAGATTTGAAGTTCACCTTACATCCTTTCCAAAATGTCCCAAGCAATAGATACACAGGATCCTCCCTGCCAAAACATCATCCATCAAACGGCAGCCCTTGGGCTTCAGAGATTCAGTAAGTAGCTGAGATCGAACACCTCTCCTAGTTAGGGACAAAGAAATGGGTATGACAGTAATCTCAGTTACACAAACCAAGGTCTTGCAGCTTGCGTGTCTCTCACCCTGATCCATGTTCTAACTAGTGCACTATAGAATCATAAAGGTTGGAAAAGACCTCTAGGATCATCAAGTCCAACCTCCAGTGGAACACTACCATGTCTCTTAAACCATGCCCTGAAGTGCCACATCTATGCGTTTTTTGAACACCTCCAGGGATGGTGACTCCATCACCTCTCTGGGCAGCCTGTTCCAATGCCTGACCTCTCTTTCAGTACAGAAATTTTTCCTAATATCCAATCTAAAGAAAAATAAAGCATACATATGCAGAAACCTGCCGTCCTTGTCTCTTTGGACATTTTGGACACAATTTTATGTTTCTGGGGGGGAAAAAAAAGCTGGAGAAATCATAGAATGGTTTGGGCTGGAAGGACCTTTTGAGGTCATCTAGTCCAACCCCCTGCAGTGAGCAGGGACATCTTCAGCTAGATCAGGTTGCTCAGAGCCCCGTCCAACCTGGCCTTGAATGTTTCCAGGAATGGGGCATCTACCGCCTCTCCGGGCAGCCTGTTCCAGGGTTTCATCACCCTCATAGTAAAAAATTTCTTCCTTATATCCAGACTAAACCTACCCTCCTTTAGTTTGAAACCATTACCCCTTGTCCTGTCACTACACTCCAGAGCTGGGTGCAGCACTCCAGGTGGGGTCTCACCAGAGCGGAGTAGAGGGGCAGAATCACCTCCCCAGACCCACTGGCCACGCTGCTTTTGATGCAGCCCAGGATACAGTTGGCCTTCTGGGCTGCAAGCGTGCATTGCCAGGTCATGTCCAGCTTTTCATTCACCAGTACTCCCAATCCTTCTCCACAGGGCTGCTCTCGATCTCTTCATCACCCAGTCTGTATTGATACCAGGGCTTGCCCCAACCCAGGTGCAGGACCTTGCACTTGGTCTTGTTGAACCTCATGAGGTCCTCACAGGCCCACCTCTCCAGCTTGTCCAGGTCTCTCTGGATGACATCCCATCCTTCTGGCATGTCAACTGCACCACTCAGCTTGGTGTCACCTGCAAACTTGCTGAGGGTGCACTCGATCCCACTGTTTATGTCATTGATGAAGATATTAAAGAGTATCGGTCCCAGTACGGACCCTTGAGGGACACCACTCATCACTGGTCTCCATCTGGACATTGAGCCATTGACCTCTACCCTCTGGATGCGACCATCCAATCAGTTCCTTATCCACTGAACAGTCCACCCATCAAATGCATACCTCCCCGGTTTAGAGAGAAGGATGCTGTGGGGGACCATGTCAAAGGCCTTACAGAAGTCCAGATAGATAACATCCATAGCTCTTCCCAAATCTTTGGCTTTTATTCCTGAATCACATTTTCAAACTTTCAAAACTTCCACTGTCTATGCAGAGAAAATCTGCAGAGGCTGTCAGCCAGGTCTGGTCACCCCTTTTTTGTGGTTTTTCTCACTTAGGATTTGGAGCTTTCCTTCAGGTAGGAACAGTGCTTGTCCATGTTGCTCTCCCAACAGCACATCTTCATGATGGCTGATGGGCACTATGATTTTGAAAGTATCTTTTAGACAGGGTGGCCTGGATATAACCAAGCCAGGATGATATGTCTAGTGGTTCCAAAGAAGCCACAGCAGGCCGTTTTATAATGGCTGATTTTATCTTTCATTTAAATTATACTGTGGGTCCATTGTTTTTCAGAGCAACAGAAATAATTAATCTTTGGAATCTAAGAGTCTCATCCAAAGGCAGAGGCTGTGCTTGATCGGCCTCATCTTGAGTAAGCTGGACCCAAAGCCAGGAATGTCAGGGAGAGATAAGAGTGACAAGATCAATCATTACCTTACTCCTCTCCACCCAATTCTTCCTGAGACTGAAACAACCGACATAATTTTCTGAGAAGCATGCAAATCATAGTCACAAAGGAAAAATGGGGCCTCCAAGAATGTCCCAGCTTCACCCCTTTGCAGCTTTGTTGCATCCATCTAGATAACGGAAAGCATCACAGTACCCTCCAGTTTCTAAGAAAGCAACTGCAACATCCAGTCCAAGCTGGCTTAACCACTGTGCACTCCGGTGTTGCCCTTCAGCTGCCCCAGTGCCCTGATGCTGGGTTTTGGCTGCTGGGTTTTGGCTACTGGATTTGGGAAGAAGCATGAGACATGGCATGATTGATTTAATAAGCTACAGACATACCTAATTAATCTCAGGTATCCTGGCAGACTGTTAGCAATCTGGTACCATATACACTTCTACTGTGCTCCTGAAATTACTCCAGACAATCTTAGGAGATACAAAGCAACAGCTGTACATTTACTACCAGCCACTGAAATGGATCAAGAAATAAAATCTTACAATACAAAAATTGATGTAGAACATCTACCTCTTTTGCTGAGGTAGCAGCAATGAATGTTAATGTTATAAATACAACAGTATATTCAAAGGATAGGTTTTGCTCATCGGTCAAGGAGCCCATAAATTAACTCCGCTGCTTTTAATGATATGATATGATATGATATGATACGATATGATGTGATATAAACTCTCATTTCTAAACAGAGGCAGAAGATAGTATAATAGCACCAATGGTAAAAGTAGTAGTGGTTACAGACTAAAAGAAAAGAAAAAGTCATACAAAAAGAAGAAAGGAAGAGATGTCACATGGCAGAATACTGAGTATTCTGATCTCTTCCATACATACCTATTATTTCTCTACTGCTTAGCTCTGACAGGCAGTGATGATATTAATGAATAAAATTCCAATAATGGATGTAAAGCGAAGTACTTCCATATATCTCATTTTCTTCTAAAGAATCCCAAGTTTCCAAAAAGAAACAGGCCAATTGTGCAAACCATCCTTTAAGGGAAACATCTCTAATCAAGTAAGTGAAGTACTCAGAAAACACAATATTCAGAAATGGAAACTAACTGCTCACCTGGGCAAGGATCAAAGTATAAAATAGGACACAGGGATGACACAAAAAACAGTCACAGAAAGCCAAGCTTTTTCAGCCAGGTCAATATCAGGTGGTTCGAAGTGTTCTAGTAATAGCAGAGTCAGATGAGAACCTGCTCTTCCATGATGTAGGCCATCATCCACACCTTGCCCTTTTTTACACATTGCCTTCCCCCTTTATACATGGAAACTTGTGGCCTTTCATGGTTTATCAAATACTTCTGTATTGTATTTCTGTTGTATCTAACTTGATACAAAAGAATCAAAACTAGGCATACTACTCAAGATGACAACAAATACTTAGAGCAGAGCATTATTGTTAAGTACAGGGAAATCGCTGTATTGCCTTCAGCATACTTGATGGCATTTTATCTGCTTTTTTGAACTCCCCACATGAACTTTTTTTCATCGTGTGTTCAGTGTTGCCCCAACCTTTGCATTTAAGAGGCTTACATATCGCAAGACTTGCTTCTCAGAATAGAGAGCAGGATGGTAAGATGCTATCAAAAGATGACAACTGAGTTACAGCACTGAGCAAGAGAGAAATCAATGAGAGGAGATAGGACTGAAACAGGCCAGCTGTCTGCTCTTTGAAGACCCAAAGAATTGAGGTGTCCTCTTATCAGTGTCCTTATGTCAACGCTGCATAACAAAAATGAGAGGGTGCTGAACCATTGTGACCTTTTCCATAATTTTTGTTGGTTTTGTTCCTAAAACTCCTCAAATTAATGAAACAGATATACAGAATTCCCAGAAAAGGTGACTAACATTTCTCCGGTAGGGACACAGGAGTTTTCACTGGAAAACAAGGCACTCAGACATCTGCTTGCATAAGCTTGACTCAATCTTGCTTACACTTTTTTCCCCTATACTATCTAATTTATTGAAGTGAAGACTTTGCTTACTACCTACAGTTTCAATCAATAATGCAAATTATACTGCAATTTTGGACAAGGCATCTTCCAGGGCTCCTCAAAGTAAGCCCAGAGCTCTGCTGGGTGACAGCCCATGCAAGCCTGGCCCTGAACTTCCCATTGTCAGCACAGCCTCACCTGGAATGGTACACAACTGGCTTATTCTGTGGCCCGCAGTTTTTGCTACAGGCAGTTTAACAGGATATAAGTTAGTCACTACAGATCCACGTGAGCAGTTAATGACTTGCCCCAGGCTTGGCGGTGTTTCTTCAGCTTTATTCTGGGACATAATGGTAGAAGATGTAATCCTTCCTTTCTTTCCCCATCCCTTTTCTTCCCTTTTACTGCAGACTAGCCAACTGAAATAATTGTTAGTGTTCAAAGAAAGCCTCACGTACCTCTGGTCAGCTGTTTGCATTTGCTTGTCTTAGCATGTGAGCCAGAGGCATGCCCTCCTATAGCCCAAACTGACTTTTTTCTTCCTCTTCTCTTCCTCCCTGCAGACCATGCCCAGCCACACCAGCACAGCGCAGCCCTGTTAGTCTCTGATCTCAGGACAAGAACACAGGTAACTGATGAGCTTCTGTCAGTCCCCAACGGGCAAGACACACTGACGGGAGTGGGGTGCTGGGACTCTACCCTCCCCGCTCCCTGGTAACGGAAAGGTAAACGATCGTGTCCTGCCTTCCTTGGGATTTTGCCGTCTGGAAGTTACCATGAGTAGGAATCACACCTTCTTCCTAGAAGGGCACATCTATTCTCAGCCTGGAAAATGCTGAGGGCTTGTATATTCCTGAGCAGAAAGTGATGCTGGTGGGAGCAAAGTGTTCTGCCCGGCTCCCCAGCCGCCTGGTGGGATATGGAACTTGTTTGCTCAACCTCATTAACTTTCTCTGGCATAGCACTGCATTCACCCAAATCAAACACTACAGAGTTCAACTGACAAAAATAAACCAATTTTATTTTATGGTCTGTGCTGTCAAGGAGACATATTTCACTCTGCAGTGAAAGCCCATGCCTTCCCCTCCACCTTTCTTTAAGGTAACTATCCCTCAGAGACTAAAGACACACACTGCATAATTGCATCAGCTGTTGAAACCTCAAACATGTTTTTCAGCTTCCCACACTTCACAGCAGGACCAGGTATGCTGGTTTTTTTTGCCTACTTTTCCGTTCTTTGTAGTCTAATTTTTTTCCTCCAAAATATTTTAGGTTTTTTAACAGGTACAATTGTAACTGACTGCAATGCCTCACAGCCACATACCACACTCACTCTAGAGATGGTAATGGAAGAGCAGTTACAGTTTGAAATAATGTGAGAATTAGTGGAGGAAAACTTACTTTTATACACAGCTCTTGCAGGGTTTACGGCTTGTCTAAAAGATAACTATTTAATTTAATAATTACTTTTGTGGGGAGCAAAATAATCACCTCAGAGACAATCTCTTAAGCGATGATAAAGTAAATGTTCTCAAAGTTCCTGGTTGAAAAAAAAAAACAGTCTTCAACTCCAGGTGGGAAACACACACACATACACACAACTCTCCCCCTCCCCCCCCCCCCTTTCCACTTGGAAAAGATACTTATCTGGAAGCTCTAGAAGAAGGACGGCAGCAGAAAAACAAGTGTTGGAATACTTATGGCAACAGTATCTCAGTCCACGCTGATTTTCATGCATATATAAGATAATGAGCCATTTCTGCTTAACCAGCAAAACCCTTAAGTATAGGAGCATACAATAAATGGGTTGGGTTTGAGCACTGAATGAAACCTTTTAGGTATGTTCATCCTCAATATTATTTATATTTCCAGTACACTTGTACTTAGAGACCCCCAAAACCTGGAGCCCCACAGTCCTTGGCACTAGGAATGCAAATGGCAAGAGACAGCCCTTCCCCCCACCCCACCCCAAAGGACTCAATCTATTTACAGACCATCAGGCAGCTGAAAGGAAATCCCACCGTCTCCATTTTACAGATAAGGAACTTAGGTATGGAGTGATACACAGACAGAAATGTACGATGCCACCCAGAGATCCTCTGCAGAGGTGGGAACTGAGCTGAGAACTTTCACCTGTCACTGATGAAAAGCCACTTTTCTTTGCACAGTCCCTCTCTCCCAGTGCACTGTTAGGTACTTGTTTTCTACTTACATTTTCTCGTCAGATCCTCTGCATAGAAATAAAAAGTATCCCACTTTAATCGCTCCACTCGTTCTTTCTGTTAGGTCATTTCTGGGTACCTTTGAAACCTCTACAGTTCTTTCTAGCCACGCTAAAGTAGAGGTGCGCCTAAACCATGTTCTAGATCCAGGCTCAGACTTCTGCAGGAGACTGAGATTTGCAGTCAGTTTTCAGTGTATGAAGACCTTAAATAAAACTCAGCCAAATCTCTTCTCCCTTTATTTTTTCCTCTAACTACTGCTCCCTTGCTCATCAGTCACATCCCCTGCTATGACCCAGCACCACCACAATCCTCCCAGAGGCAACTGAAATCGGTACATTGAGAAGTGCTCTGTACATACCAGGAGATGTTTAGCATCCCACAGTCCCAGCACACCTCGATCTCTTGTAGTTCCAGCTCCTCCTGCTCTACAAGCTTATCAGTTGCTTTCCCATGTTTATGTTCAGAAAGTATTTTCATTCCCCTTCATGCTTTCATGCTTCTGGCACTTTCAAAACACTTCCACTTGCGTTGTCTCCTCAATTCTTGTCTATTTTTTCCTTGGGACTTTTGCAACTCTTCACCGTTCTGCTTTTCCCAACATCTCCCTCGCAGCCTTCCTCTGGCAGCACTCAGAACTCAGCCCTGATTGCTCTTTTATTCCTGGAGGTGACTCTGTCTTTCTACACTTGACCTCTCCCTCTCAGTTCAGTCTACCATGTCTGATTGCCTCTCTGGCATCCTGTCCTGGATGTCCTGCGGCCACTCAAACTTCACAGGATGAAACCATACACCTCGTTCTTCCCTCACAGGCAGTTTCATTTCTTCTCCGTTGCCAACATAATTTCTGCTATTCTGTCACCCAAACTCTCAGTATTGGTGCTTTATACACCCCTCTATTTTCCAACTAAAGTAGCATTAAATACATCCATTCCTTTCAGTCCAATGGCTAAGGCAGCTCTCACTTCATCTGCATTACTGTAACCTCCTACATCTCTTCGAGGCTCTCACTTCTTATTTTTTACCTCATCAAAATGCTGCATCCACACCAACCTCCTTTATCGTTACTTCAGTGAGCCCATCTGCATGTCCAATTCCTTCACCGACTTCTCTCCAAATTACATGACCTCCCTTCCAAGATATCATACGACTCAGGACCTGCTTTCATCTTTTCCTTCAGTTTCACGGCTATCTCTTCTGCTACTCTCCTAGTCATGACTTTTGCTAGATTAGTTTGTGGTCTTTGAAGGATTTCCCTCTGTTTCAGCATGTATTTTCCTTCCCCAGTTCTGCCAGTGCAGTAGTACAATGAGAATGCAGAGCAAGACAATGACTAGAATCCAGGACTCAATTGGATTTGGAGGGTATTTCAGCAATAAATCAACGTACCCCACTGGCTTGCCTACGCTATAAGCACTGAATCCTGGCCTTTGTACACAGTTCCAACAAATATAATAGTTGCTGGGGTCACAGGACCCCCACATTTTTTGGGGGGTTCACTAGCGCAGTTTCAGGCCTGCAAGACCATACATAAACTATACATAGGTTTGAATAGGAGGGTGGGGGTGTCCATATTGCAAAGTTGGGTGCATTTCCATTATAAAAAGTACCCAGTGGTCCCCTTTCTGGGTGCTCCTTAAGCTGTGCAACTGTGAGGATGTATGAACACTTTGAGATCCCTACAGGTTTCTCCATACCTGGGCTGGTCACTGGTTTCTACCTGATATGTCCTGCTGATATTATGATAATGTTATTATTTCAGTTCATTATATCATCCCTTCCCTCCAAACCCCAAAAAGTCTAGAACAGGTATTAATCAGGGGAAACCTGGCAATTTTCAGTCCTGAAAAATGTCAGAGGCAAGCCAGTGAGCATGCTCAGCCAGGATAGCTGGGATTACAGTTTCTTTACTTTCTGAAAGAAACTCATAGCTGTGCATGCTGGTGGGAAAGAAAGGATTAAGGCTGCACTGGTATTACATACTTTTAAAATTATGACCATAAAAGTTATTTGCCCAGAGTGGAATGAAATCCTGCCCCACAGGAGGAGGGGGTGAAAACGATCTGATGAGATGCTCTGGAAACCTTCTGGCTGAAAGCCTCTCTGCTCTATTCTTTGCCTCTCTAGGGTGACTAGATTATCTCCTGTCAAGAAGCATACCCTCCCCTTGGAGTATCTAACGGTTTGAAGCTAAATAATCAAACATAAAAAAAGGAAGTAAAGTCTGTAAATACACACCTATTAGTCTGTTAAGAGGTACAAGTTACTGGAGTCATACATTCATAAACATCCATGCATACACACGTGTGCATTAAAAGGAAGGAAAGCAATGTTCTTTTCTTACTGTGCTAAGATTTCAAGTACAAGGTTGCAAAAAAAAAAAAAAAACCCAGCAAAAAATGTTGATGCAATTGAGTTTTAGGTCAATTCAATTAATCTAGGAAAGCATATGTCTAACAAATGGCTTTGTTTGCTTTTAAGGATAAACAAACCATGCTAATAGTGTAAAGTACCTGCTTGCTGCTGCACATAGCCCTTCATTTAATATCTGTGGGGTTTGCTATCACCAGCAGCACATAAGAGGAAACAAAACACTCAACATTTGCATAGCATTTATCAGATTCTTCCCTCTGCTGTAGTGGCATAAGCAGTAAGAGTGCTTAACCCACTGTGGGTTTCCAGGCTTCCTAGGCTATCTTCTTCCTTTCCACTGAAAGCAATTCCATTCAGCTTTAGCTGCTTTTTAATCAAAGGAAACTATAATCACACTAGCAGGATGCAAATTCTGAAGAGACATTAGCAAAACCACAGGTATGTCATTAAACTGCAGACTTGTGGATGACAAAGGACCACTGGATCCCAAATAATATTTTGTTCTTTTGCACAGAGCAAATGAAAGCAGCTTTGGTTGCTGCCGATGATGATGACGATCAAGATGATAATAATAATACCATCATCATCAGCGACAAAAGCTGAAAAATGAAGTGCCAACAACTACAGAGAATGTCAGCTCAGAAAACAGTAACAATTTCATATTCACATTTATCACAAAAAAGCCTTTGCCTGACCTTCAGAAAATGAGATCTGTCTACCACATCAGTTAATAGGGAGTCCTAAGTTGAGTGCCTTCAGTCCTAAGTAACATGTAAAACCACACAGCAAAACGAAGTAATACAACATTGAACAAGAATGTGGGGTAACATCTGTGAGGCTGTTTTTTGCCTGAATGCTTTTATGCTCCTTTTAGTTCTCAGCTTCTACTAATTGCTGACTTTAGCAAAATCCAAAGAATTTGTCATTGTTGTCTTCAAGTATTTGCATTCCCAGAAACATAAAAAGCATATACTTACCTGTAGCAACACCTGTGATTGATTAAACCGTCACTCTCTGAATACCCTCTGGAGGTTTTGCTCAGTCCCAAAAGGAGAGGGGAAAGGGATGAGAACAGTTGTCTGATGAAGAGCACTATATTAATTCCAATAAGAATACAATTTCCACCATGCATTTGACAGCATGGTGAAAAATCACACTAGCTGTATTCCAGGTAAACCAGTCCTTCCAAATACTGAGTTGAGTCAAGCAAACTCTACTGCAGCACAATGAGGAAAAAGTTGATATATCAAGGCAGAAAACCCTGATCTAAAATTCACAGGAACGGTAGCAAAACACAATCGATACACACAGCAATTTCTATAGCAACTAGGGAAAAAAGGGAAGGAAAAAAACAACCAAGAGTTGGTTCCTTAACTGTTAGCACAGAGCTTCTGTGGCAAATGAGGGGACCTGTCCCTCTTGGCATCTCTCTGATCGACACGCTGAATCGCTGCCCAGTGCATTCCTCCCGCGCTCCCTTTCCTCTTTCCCTGGGATATGTGGAGGGGCAAGCTGAGCATCCCAGCCTCCGACGGGAGCACACACATGTACACACACACCCCATGCAAACAAATGCACTCCCCTGCCTCTCTCCTACACCCACAGGATCTCAGCACTCACCGTCACGGGCTTCCTCCCCGCGACTGCAGTTGCTGCAAATGTGTTTGATCTCCTTGCCTATGTGACAGTGTATCACAAAAGAGACATTGTTGTTAGTGGTGGTGGTGGTGGTCTCCTTCAGTGGCTTCATCCTCACTAGATAGAAAGCTTTCTTTTTAGGTTTCTCTCCACTCATGTCTGAAACCGAGACCTCCCTGCAGCCAGAAGAAGAAAAAGCAAGCATCCCAGGCTGCCCGGCGTGCGTGCAATCCGCCATCCGCTCCCCCTTGCCTCAGCGTTTAGCTGCCACACACACAACAGGGATGAAAGGGAGGGCTGGGGGAGAGGGGGGGGAGGCGGGAGGCAGGGCAGGCAGAAGCGCTGCCTGAGCCTTGCTGCCCTCCGCGACCCTGCTCCTTAACCAATCCACTTGGGCTTGGCTGGAGGATGCTCAGCGTGTCCCTGCTCTGGCCAAGCCCGCGATGAGCCTCGCCCTCAGCCGCAAGCGCTGGGCATGTTTGGCGGCAAAGCGGAGCCTGGTACAGTTTTGGCTACCTTGCTGGCTGCACGCATCCCAGGAACGCAGAGCGTCCCTTCGCTTTCCCCTCCCACCCCCTCTCTTCTTCTCCCATGCCCCCCCCGCCACGTTCTGGCAAGCCCCTTAATCCGTGGGAGCCCCGCATCGGGCCGTAGCCCTGTGGGATGGTGGGCACAGCTGCCGGCACTGCCAGTGCCACGGTCCCTTGGCAGGACACGCTGCAATTCTCTAGCCTGGCGAACACAGCAACCTCGCCTTCGCACTCAGGCGGCATGGCAGCCTGTCCCACCGTAATTAATATTTTACACACAAAGGACAGTCCGCCAGCGAGCTGACAGCGGGCTCCCCCTCTTTCCCGCCTCTCCCCTCTGCAGGCAGCTTCAGCTCTGGGGGCACTGGGCCTCTGCTTCGGGTGTCCCAGGAAAACGAAATCCCCTCCTGCAAACCTCTCCTGCTTTTCATTCTTGCTTTTTCTCCCTGTTTCATTCAAAAGAGAGAGGAGGTGCCTGTCCTGGCCTGTGCAGGGCTCGCAATGCCAGCTATGGACAGTGGCTGGCACCGCCTGGTGACTTCAGCCCAACTCCCCCTGTAATGGGACTGCTCCTCCTAGGCTACGGCTGACCAGAGGCTCCCAGAGAAGTTCAGATAGTTTGAACTCATTTTGACTGCTTATCAGGGGGATGAATACCCCCTCTTCTTTGTCTCCCTTGCCTCCTGCTCAAAATGCAGCTGCTCTGGAGAGCAGCCCTATCGTCCCCGGGTGCCCACAGCCTGGACAGATCGCTTCCAAAGCTCCCCCAGCCTGAAGGGGATTATAATCTCTGGCCAGATGCTCTGTCAATCCCTTGCTGCCCAGCTGCCCCCAAAATGTGCTGTCTGTTTTCACGGCATGGTAAACAGCCCAAGCAGCCCACCCTGCTGAAGCAGCAGCTCAGGACAGTGCCCGTGACACAGAAAGAGAAGAGCAGCGGCAAGGATGCTTGTTTCTTGCAGGCTTCAGGAAGGAAAGCCTGAAGAAGAGATGATAAACTTGGCTATTCTGGTAGCTATTATAGGAATGTGAGTGTTGCTCCTTTAAATCTTCAGCAAGCTATCAGTTTGGCAGGCACTAAGCAGAGAGAGAGTGCAATTGGGGCAGACAAAACATGGCAAAGAATAACACCATTCTCCTTATTTTTAGCCACAGCCCTTGCTCGCTGTTAGAAGAAATCCACTCATTCTGCAATTCTTTACCATTTCCACATATTGTTGCCACATGTTTTACTGCAACAAAAGGCCAAACCAGCCCTGATTCTCTTAACTGCACATGAAACAGTCAGTGAGACTTTGCCTAAAGAAAGATGGAGCAGAAACTTAAGGATTCAGTGCCATGGTTTTCCATTTTCTCAAACGCACGCACGCACACACACGCGCAGACACACACAAGATGCATGCAACGAAACAGCTGACCTACTTGTTCTGCGTCATTCTGATGCAGGTCTGACTTCTCACCTGGCACTCCCGGGAGTTGAAACCTTGAGATGTCACATACAGCAAAAATTGCAAGGCTTTGCTTTTCTTAGCAGTGTTCACAAATCAGACTAGGTGCTATCAGATCTCATGGAAATATGGGCTGAAGCATGCTCTCAGTAGAATCATGCTGTTCGCTAAGGCACGCAAAGCATCCTGCACACTGGGCTATGTATATAGGTTTATGCTGAACAGAGTCAGTCACCTCAGGTTAAGTATTGCCCCAAAGGACTTGATTTTGCATGTGTTGCTCATCTAAAATTCCCACCTGTTTGATGTAAGTGTTAGGAGAACAGAGAATGCAGAATTATTCAGGAACAAGCAGGTGAACCACTCAAATGTGTGTACTGTGTAGTTACGAGTTAACGCACTGAAAAGCTGCCTCTTCGAACGCCTGATGCTGAAACACAGTTTACTACCTTACACATTTGGAAAGCAAAAGGTGAGAAGAGTTTGATCCCTCACCGGCTGCCCAGCAGTTCAGACACTCGCAGTGGATTTCCCTCTTACTCATTGCCTTTGACAACACCTTCAGTTCGGTTGTGATTCAGAAAATAATTAGGTAAGCAGAAGACATGACCATAATTCACCTTCTGCTTAGAGTTCACTGCTGTCTGTCACTGGTAGCTGGTGCTGCTGCATTATAGGAATGGGTCAGGAAAGGAAAGAACATTCAAATACAAACCTCCCCAGATTTGGGAAATATGAGCATTAATGAAATGCAGGGTGAACGCAAAACTGGAATACTGTATCTGCTGTCTCAGGGCAGTACTGGAGTGTTGTGCTTCACCTGTTTTAGGAGAGGAAACCAGCGTGATATATTCAGCAGAGCTGAAGACCAGCAGAGCTGGTCTTGTAAGGCAAATGGTCTTTTAGTTAAGGAATTGGGTAGGACTTAGGATATGAAAAACTGGGGCAGGTCATCAGTCTATTCCAGTCTCCCTCTGCGACCTTGGACAAATTACAACACCTTGATTTCTCAGCTCCTTGGCTAAAGAACAGTGATGTCAATGTTTCTGGTTTTCAGCCAAATTTTATGAAATAACATTGCAATGTGCTCTGAAGGTGTCTGTATATGACAGAGAGGGAACACTTACACAGACTGTTCAAATACAGAGATCTACTATTTATAGCAAAATGAAAGGGGAAACAGGAAAAACATGTTCCATCAGACTTAGTCCGAACGGTTCACTCAGTCCAAACTTAAGCCTTTTTGTTTCATTGGATTTTGTTTCAACAGTGTCTATCCCTCCTCTTCCAACTCTTTTTATTCTAAAGCTGTAAAATTCAACTCAGATCTGAAAATAGACTTGGTATCCAAAACCCTGCATGACTCTGTTATTATCTCCCAACCCCAAACAACATTCAGAGAGGGACAGGAGCAACCCGCTTTCTTGGGTAGAGACTGGAAAGAGACTATCTGTGTAACTATTCCTACAGGTCAGGTGTAAAGCTCTTTAGTCAATCCATACAGCTCCACATGTACTCTGTACTACAAAAGAACCACCAAACATTATGGGAACAGAGTTTTTGCAAGTGGATCCCAAAAGATTGCAGAAGCCCAGCTGCTCTGACACATCTGGGGACTTCTGGGAATTAAATAACTGGTCCAGTGGGTAACTCTGACTCCACGTGGATAAGAACCCCAGATTATCATGAAGAAAGCCCACCACATTTTTTTGCTTGCAGGTGCTATGTATTTTGAATGCAAACAAGTCCTGAAGCCATCTGCTAGTAGGTCTCTTGTAACATGCACTTCGCTATAACATGCAAATTGCCTTCATTCCTAAGAGCTGCCTTATAGAGAACCTGAATTTGCCACAGCTCATAAAATAAAAACATGTTTAATTATGATCTGTGTAATTATGGTGAAAGCTGCCGCTGCTAATCAGTTCCAGGACAAATCATGTAACATGAACGTACTACAGTATTCCTGCAGAAAATTATTTGCTTTGCCTTGTTTTTAAAGATAAGTAAAAAAAAAAGCATAACACTTTCACTGCCTCAATACGTGGCTGCAAACCCTGGTGTAATTTTATTGCCCAGTGGACGACAAAATCAATGAAGACGATGTCAGACAGCTGGTTATTTGACAGGGAATCAACAAACTTGCATCCTATTCCCTGCCCGCATTCGCTTCTTGTATAAGCTTGGGAAACCATTTGTACCTCCAGTTCCTCACCCCGCAGCCTTTGCCATTAAGAAGAGTGCCACTTCCATTGTCCATAAAGAAGAGATGAAAGCAGCATCCCCTTTAAAAAGGTGTCTACTGAGATATCTTTTCTGCATCAAAATCTTCGAGGGTCCACCCTGTCTTTCCATTTTATCACCTGGACCATGCCTCTCCCTGTCCCAGATCACCTAGCTGAGAATATTTTTTTCAGATCACTGTGCCCTCAAACAATATCTGTGAAAGCAAAAGGTGGTGCTGGAACGAAGCAGCCAAAAGCAGGCAAGCTTTTGGCTGCATCCCCCACACCACAGAAAAAGATTTCTCTCACTTCTTTCTCCAAGCTGTGGCACTGGGCGTTTGCACAGTCAGGACACCCCTGAAGTCTTCCCTAAGTCCCGCAGCTAAGCAACACGGAGGTTTCTGTGTGGGCAGGACAGGCTCCATCCTGCTTCCAGCACAAACAGGTGGACATCAAACAGCATGTGGAAGCCTCTCAGCCATCTTTTCCTTGCACCACCAAGGCAATACTAAGGTTGTCTAGGAGAGCTGTAGTATATCCCTGAAGAAGCTGTGGCTAACAGAATGGCACTGTCCAGGTGAAAATGCTAGACAAATGCAAGTCTAAGAAGGCAGCACCACTTCTTCTCAGCAGTATTGTCCTTCTAACCAAAACACCATGATTCATTTGTTTTACAGTCTATTTAGGCAGTGATATTTTTGCAGGGATGCCCCAGTACTTGGCAATTTTTTTGGGAATATTTAATTTCCTTTCCTATTTCCTCTACGAATCCCAGCGAGAGTAAAAAAGAGATAAAAGATAAAGTAACTAATTACCAGCTGCTCTGGTGACTAATGCATATATCGATGTTGTACTACACACTCTGAAACAAACTGATTGACTTGGAGTGAAGAGGAAAATATGTACAATTTGATGCACTGACTACAACAGAGGAATCAGCCACTAACACAGTACTCCCCTTTGGTAGCATCTTCTATTCACTGCCAGAAAATGCCCCCAACTCACCTCAGGACAGCTGACATTTGCCAAAGGAGTTTGTTGCCAGGTGGAGAATCCTTCTACTTGCAAGCCACAACTCAAACCCAGATACCCAAGTATTTTTCTGTTTGCCAGGCAATTAGTGCAGCAGGACTCAGGTCCGTGGCAGGGGCTCTAGGGTGCTAGGCTGACAGTATTTCTGCATATTTCTGCTTACTCCATGGCACATCAGCAAAACTGGGAGGGCAAGGAGGAGGAAGAATCAGCCTGAGACTCCTGCAGGCCAAAATAGAAGATGACCTTTTTAGTTCTGCAGCTATAAACACATTCTTAACCAACAATCCCAACTACTGCTTGCAGCCACAAGCCCAAGAGAGCCAGGTGATGAGTGCCGCACAAACAAAAGCAAACTGAGGGGAGAAGAAAGGAAAGAAAATGCCCTTTCTTGGCCTTTTTATTTTCAGCAATGGTGCTGAAGCATCACATAGCTCATTCTTGCTCTACTTGCAGGGTCCTCCACATCCTATGCACACGCTTTGCCATGATGGAGTTCTCTCCTTATTTAGGAGAAGCCCTGCTTTATTTCGATGTGATACCATATGGTCTGATAAAAAGGAACAGAAAAGGTTACACATAAAACCACATGAGCTTAGAAACACCTGTTTGCTCCACGTGTGAAGAACTGCTGACAATAAAGGGCTTCTAAGGATAAAAAGGAAGATGTCATCCTACCCAGCAGGACAGATGGAAAGTTGCTGAGCTGCCATTTGAATGCCCAAACATATATGTGTAATTAATGCACAAAGGGCTGATGGAGCTAAGGGTAAACACCAGCAACGAACCACTGTGGAGTCTGGATCTGTAAAACAGCTGAGCAAGCAACCATTACCATTAGATGACGCTCAAAGGAAGAGACAATCTTTATGCTGAAATTAAGGGTGAAGTTCTAGCTCTAGCAAAGTCACTGCAAGTCCTAGCACCAGAGCCACTAGTCATGACAGTCCTAATAAGGTCATTAGCTCTTATCTTAGAAAATCCACTCTGAATTTTTGTATCTAATTTAGATGTGGCATGTCCTGAGGTTTTAGTGATCTGCTTGGAGCACTTTGCAGATCCTGCATAACTGGCTTTTCAGAGGAATGGAAGCCTACATCATTTTTACCTTGTTGATGGGCACAGGATAGATAGTGCAGAGGCGTTGAAGTGGGACTCTGTAGCACTCCTGCACCCTCAGTTTAGATATAGCTGCGATCTTGAAGTTAACAGAAAGTAGTTCCGAAAACCTCAATGTAATTACAAGACTGAAACCAAGGAGGAATCTCAATCAAGTTCTGCTTGGCCAATTTAGCAATTCATGTGGCTGCACATCATAACATATACCAAAACACACCAGCACTGGTGACTTGGAGACTCACAACATGCAGCAGCTTCCTCGCCAGTTACTCCCTGCTTGATGCTGAGAGAATAGAAGTCCAATATACACTGGATTTTCACTCCGCCCACCCCCGAAATACCTTTTTTCTTCTGCTCATAAATAGACAAACAGCTCTGCACCTTCTGCTTTCCTCCCACCAAAACCAGAGCTGTCTCATATATAGGTGCAGAAAAATATATATAAAAAAAAATCCAGCACAAACCCAGACCCACAGTCAGGTATCTGGCCGTATCTATAATTCCTCACAAGGTTATGTTCCCCCACAGCACGCTAAAAAAAGCTCAGTGAGGGGAGAAGGCAGAGCATGCCTGTGTGCGTGCCTGTGTGTCTAGCAACCCCTGGGGGAAAAAACTGGATGTGACTTGTTCTTGTCAGAAATGCTTCCAGCCATGAAAAGGGGAAGGGGAAGGTCCAGAGGAGCAGTCCAAGCCCTTGGAGTAAATAAAGTCAATTATTGGCCACCTCTGGGTGGGAAACAGGCAGAACTACCCCCACATCATGGGTTAGTTTTATACCTCTTCCTGTGGTACAGAAATTAGGCACTTGTGTTTTTGTTGGCTCCAAGTAAAGCTAAATGTCTGCAAAGCAAAGCAAAGAAGACACTTAGAGGGTTCCAGAGATGTGCATTACAACTGTTTCATAAAAAGAACATTAATTCAAACAAAATCAAATGTTTGACTTAAAATAACATGAAAAATACAGCAGAAGCCCCAAATTTGCAACATGCAACAGAGAAACTTGAAACTCTGTGGAAGTGATCAAGTTTTCTGGGTGTGACAAACCAATGACTTGGAACAGCCTTTTCTGGAGATCCTTGCATGCAGAGAAAGCTCAGTAAAGCAGGTCATGGTCATCATCATCTTTCAGGATGCCAACATGGTTTTCTTGCTACTTTCTCAATAACTGCACGTTTCAAGATGGGAATAAAAGAAACACTGCTGAGAAAAAACCATAATCTTGTAATTACTAGTGCCTGAAAATCTTGGGTGATCAACTTGAGACACCTGAAAAAAACCTCAGTCTTTCCAGATCTGCCACTTGGGACATCCTGAAACTCTATCCTTTTTACAGTGTGTGGGATAGACATGAATATAACGAAATCCCAGAGGTCTAAGACTTCCCATTCCCTGTCACAGGCACTCAAGGGCCGAGCCATACACAGTGCTCTGTCTGCCCTGTGTCCAGAAAGGTCTGAGTCATCTGGCTTTAAGGAAAATTTAAGAAAATAGGTCAAACTGAACTTTCCATCACAGGCAACTGCAATGAAGTCAATCAGCTTGCACAAGCATTGCTCTCAGCACAAATTGCCCCCGCACTTCTGTCTACATGACTAATCAAATTAATTCCTGATGATATCAAGTAGCATGGCTTCCCTAAGAATGTACACAGACTAACATTTCCTGCTGATAATCCTTCCTTTTTTTTTTTTTGCTGCTCAAGCCAAGATTATGGAGAAGGATCAGACTGTAGGAACCTTTGGTGAAGTAATACATCCAAAGCAAGTAAGAGCGTGGCTTGAAATTGCTAGACAGAGCAAAAGATTTATTTCAAAGCAATTAAATGGAGAGTTATTATCTCAGAAACTCCCTACTGGCTACTCAGATCACCAACCTGCAGAGGACAAAGTTACGATCAGCACATAATAGGGATGACTGGATTTTTTGCCTTTATAAATGACTCATATTAAGTCTGTTGCTTGTAGTTCAGAACAGTTTACTTGAAGGTCAGGGATATGACTGTGCATGAAGCACACTTGTTTAGGGAACACTTTCCCACAAAAAAAAAAAAGGCAAATGAAGAATAAATGTTTTGCAGACTTAGCCCAAAGAGCTCATTTCCAGTAACATGGTTTTACACTCTTACCCAAACTTTCCAGGCCAATGGCCCGGGACTTGCCCTGTCTCCCGTGGGCCATGGGGCCTGCCAGACAAAACTAATGAGTTTTCATTTCAATTTAACAGCTCACTATGGTTCCTGTGGTTTCCAGTGCTGTTGTGTTTGAGACTATCTGAGAAAGTCATAAAATGCAAAAGTTTTGGAAGGTGGTCCTGTGGGGAAAGTCAGGCAGCAAGTCCAGTAACATCAAACCCTGACCAAGCTCAGACAAGGACGAGAGGCTGAGCTGAAGGAGCAAGCTAGATGTTCACGAGGTCTAACAGAGGTACAAATGGGTTGGCAGGCAGGCAGGCAGAGATTCAGGGGGGAACATCAGGTGAAGGGAAGTAACGGTCAGTAGGAAGAGTAAGCAGATAAAGGGAAGGAGAAGGAAAAGAGAGAAGATTAGGAAAGCTGTGAGTAGACATTTAAACTTTCAGGGTGCCTTTGAACTGACAGACCCTCCCAACCTTCAGAGGCTTCCCCACTGCTGAAAAGCACTTTGTAATTAAACACGAACAGTGCAGGAACCAGGAGTAGCACAGCAGCTGCAAAGAACGATTAAGGTACGTACACTGGCAAAGCTGTAGGGGGAAGCTTTCATAAGCATCTGCCTCCTCTGGGCCCAACAGCAGCACTCACTGTCAATCTCCTCACTCCAATAAGCACTCACATTTTTCTCAAATTAGAAAAAAAACCACAACACAAATCCCTAGGAATAGCATGCCATTTCTATACATATCTCCCAGTGAGCTAGCAGCTCACAGTACTGAAATGAAGCAACAAGCTTCTGACAATATAATGAGCATCTTTTTCAGTCTTTTCCTCCTTCAGCATAAACACAGGCTCCTCTGAACAGCACAAAAATCTGCATGAGGAGCCTTTCGGTTTCTCCAAAGAAAAGCAGCAAAAAAGGATTCTTCCTCTCCTCCTTTTAGCCCCTATTATCTTTACTGCAGCCCAGTCATTTTTCATCATCAGACTCCTATCTCTTAGTCGCTGCTTTTACTTGCACTATGGACTGATATGAAGCACAAAGCACAGGGGGAAAAGTTTGGCTTTGCATCAGTCCTGTGTCATCATTCCCATGTCATCATTCCCCTACAGTCCCCAGAGTTTAACATAACCAGGATAGTCTCTACAACACCAACAGACAATAACTGTCCCATCAACAGATCTTGCTGACAGAAGGCTATATTATTGTTTGCTTCTTTAAAACCTTGAATAGCAGTCAGCAAAAGAAGCTGCAGTGTGCTAAAGGATTTGAAGAAATAGCTGTATAATCAGTTTTTGCTGAAATCCTGGAACAAATTTTAATGTGAAATTTGCCAAGTTCTTTAACACCTGCCCATTGGATAATTATAAAGCCTCAAGATCCAGACTAGATTTTAGTAATTCTTCAGGACCTTTTATAGAGAGAGGAAAAATTAACATCTAAAGTCTAATTCAGCTTTCTCAATGATGCATTGTCATAATGTGTAACTACATACCTAATACTGCTCTTTGAAATCTTAGCCATCAGGTGTGTAAATTATTCATAAGAAATAAGAAATTACTCCTAACATTTGCTATTTTTTGAGGTTTTACAGACCCAGCTGCTCCACCTGTGTGATCCATAATGTCTATCTGCCAAAATCTAAGTCTCCAGGGGACAAAGGTAGCACAAAAAGCAAGATCTTGCTTTTACCTAAGGTTTGAACCAGAGAAGAACATGTGGTTGAAGGCGGAAGTATGAAGTCTGCAGTACAATATGCATTTTATTCACAGTGGAGGAAATGCAGCAAAATCATGGTAAAAACCACTGCAGATCTTTTTTATTACTTTGTATTACGGAAATTCCATGGGGCCCCAGCAGAGCTCAGGACTGCAGCATACAATGCACTCTGACATTTCAACAGATTTTTTGTCCTAATGATCTTCTTCAAGTTTTCTCTTGTGCAGTAATCCCCTGATCTTAAAGCATCCCAGCTCAAGACATTGGTATCTCAAGACTTTGGAAAGGCTCTAAGTGCATCATGAGGCCAATAGCAGATGGAAGGTTTCAGTCACTTTATGATTTATGACTGGAAATCTATCAGCAAAATGTATATGAGGCCAAACACATCTATGTTCCTTACATCACCATGAACAACTAAGAACTTATTGTTCATAAGCAGCGTTTAAACACCATGCTGAGAGAAGATTCAGGAGAGACCATAGTTTGCATTCTCTTGTGATGCTTGCACTGAAGCAGACACTTCTGCCTGAAAAGATATTTTCCCCTCCCTACAACAGGTTAAGTCTTAAATGTGAGACTACTAATTACTTATAACCAAGCGTAAGAGGAAGTTGCCTGGGTAAATTGTAAAATCTCCATCTCTGTTGGTTTCCAAGCCTGGAATGGGTAAGCTCCCAAGCAATCTGATCTAACTAGACCTGCTTTGAGCTCTGGAGGTCCCATCCAACCCAAATTATTCCATGATTCTAAAACATTTAATCAATAATAGCTTCCTCTGACTTTGTGCTAACAGCCAAAGGCAGTCCAGGGCCAAAGACTAGGTCACAGGGGGGTGTGAGTGTATTTCTGTACTCTGCAAACTGCAAAGTGACAAAGCTTGCTTGTCAGGGTAACAGTTTTCAACCACTCAGATGAAATATTTGAATGGGATGTGACCATGCCACAGCCCATCCGTAAGAAGCCGGCAAGTTGTGCTCATGGGAATATACACAGCTTTTCAGTTTTCTCCAGGGAAGCCTTTTGGCTTTCTTCCTCATGGGACCTACAGCTCCTCTTCTTGAGGGATCTCATGCACTATAAGCTGCAAATAAGCTTTTCATATCAAGGCACTGTTCGTTCGGTTGCTTGGTTTTTTTTGTCCCTGACCACATTGTGCCATTTTTCTAACTGCTTTGAGAAATCCTGAACTATACACGTTTTGCAGTTATGCCTTTTAACCTTTTCTGATAGAGATTCCTCCATCACTTTCTAGCCACCTCTATCTGAAGGAATTCCCCTTCCACACTCTGGTTGCCAGTGGACAAATATCCTGGGAAACAAAAGTATCACGAAGGGCTTCTCTGGCTGCCTGAGGCACCACTTCCTTGATGTCTGCACAGAAACACACAGAGGGGCAAACGGCAAGGCTTCCAGCCCCTGACAATACAGGACACAGGCTATGGTAGCATGTGGGGGAGGAACAGGAATTTTGTGAGGCCAATCTGGCCTCTGAGTGGAAGCGCAGGGACCAGTAATGGGTACAAGTGTTTGCTTCGCTCCTTCTCTTGTTCTTCTGACCAAAGTGGGACTTAAAAGCAAAGAAGGTGATAAAACAAAGAACACAGGTTGTAGAGAATGAAGCAGCTTATTATAAAGCTATTACGAATAGTTGGCTTGCTGCTTCGCTAGGGGATAATGAAGTTAGCAATTAGAGATGATGAATGGTCGAAGGGGTTTTATAATGATATGGAAAGATTTTCATCTTTATATCAGGCAGGTTGAATTCAGGTCAAGCCAGTACCAACTGAACGTGAATGCCATCTGCTTTATTTCATCAGGCTGTGTGGAATGAGCTTGGTCTCTTGTAAGCTCTTTGGGACAAAGGCTTATTCATAAGTAATTATCTGTAGTAAGCACCTCAACTTGCATGAGGAGGTGTTTTATACAAGGTATTATTCAAACAGGCCAGCCTTGAGAAAGTTAGGATTCACCTAGATACAACCGTAAAAGTATAATTTAAATATGACAAAGACGGTATAGCTTGTCCAATGCCTTACAGAAAGTATGTGCCAGAGCTTTATTTGAATCTATGTTCAATTACAAGCCGGTTCTTCCTGCCTGGGCATTTATAAATTGCACAGTGCATGTTGGGCATAACTGCAGACTATGTAAAGAAGCAAGGAACAGAAGGAGCCCTTTACTAGCCACCATGTTCATCAGCATCTTTCAAGAGTCTGCTTCTGCTCTCACAAACCCCCCCCAGTGAGAAAGAGAAGGCGTGTTAGTTAGTACCAAGGAATGGCGCCAGCTTCTGGCTTGCTAGCAAGAGCTACAAACAACATTACCTTTACATGGTGGACAACTGCCTCTTCTATTGGGTTACTGTCAGAGAAGCATTAGGATTTGCAAGTCACAACTTGCAGTTCAGCTATTTACCAGAAATTTTCAGCGACTCAGAATTATGAATCCTCCATTTTTTCATATTTTGGGAATAGTAAATGAAGTACATGAGAAGAGGTTAGAAATAGTGGAGAAGAGACCTGGTTAAGGGGCCAGAAAGAGGTAGAAATGCTGGAGGAGAGGAAGAAGCTAGGAAAATAAATTGAGTGTGGGAAAAGAAAAGAAATAAAACGAGGACAAGTGACAGTGACCTTACCCGGCACAGGGCTTATACTGACGGGCATTTGTCATTGCCATTGCCACCAGCCTAGCATGGATGTAAAATACCATGCATCATAGCGTTTCAGCTAGCACACTACTGAGCAACGTTACTGTGCTGCAAGTTCCACTTTGGGACTATGCAATGGGACCATGTTAGGGTTTGCTGTGGTATAATCATGTTGAAAAACTGGACTTTGTGAACTTTTTAAACATGGGTTTCCTTGGGTCCCTAGAATGACTACCACAAAACCAACAGTTCAGAGGGGAGCGGAGGGGAGTTTAGCCAGTCTTCAGATCCCCATTCCAGGCTGCACAGTCCACATAATCAGATTTTGTACTTTGACTATTTTCACAAAGTTAAAATAGTTTATGATTGTAAGAAAACATTTGAAGCATAGAGTTTAGGAGTAGGTCTTCAGGACCTGTGAATGTCTCCGAGGCAGGAGTGGGCTAATTCAGATATAACCAAGTAACATTAACTGAAGCATCTGAGGGAGGAGGTGGAAGGAAATGTCCCCATGGCTAGAAAGAAAGAAACACAGTTTTGTAAGGAGAAACAAAGGCAGCCTAGCTTCAGATGGCACAGGAGAAGGTGGTTTCTTTTCCTTCATTTCTTTCTGCGCCAGAAAGAGAGAAGCGGGCATTTTGCACAACAAAGGAAGGGGGGGAAAGATTGCAGCTTGATTCAGGAGAAAAAACTAAGAGCTAGCTGAGATGCTAGAGCAGTCAAGGAACTTCTTTACTCTCACACATACTCCTATGTTCTGTTACCTTATCTTTCTGATGCTTTGTTCTGTTGTTAAAAGCCCATGGATTGAATAAATCTATTATCTTTACATTCTGTCTCCTGACACATTTGACTCTGAGCATGTTAGAAAGCATTTTTGCTGCACAGTAATGATGACATTGGGACCCTTCTACAAACATCAAGATCTCTAATGCATAGCCCCAGGATATTCAAAGGCTTACAGCTGTCCAGTTTCAGAGCTGGTGATGCAAGTTTGATGAGATTACGTATCATCCAGGGACAAACAATTACCAAGAGAATGCTAGCTTTTGGGAAAATAGCAAAGGAGACTCATGGTCCTGAGGATCCCGAGGCATGAAGATGTCCATGACCTTTTTTTTTGTTCACAGGTTTTGAAACTTAGTGTGGTCATTCACATATAGGACACAGAATTCAACTGCTTCATAGAAGCTACTCAGAAAATACACTTTGTCTTGTGCATACCAGATAATTGTAAAGTTTCGGGTGGTTCTTCCATGCATCAGCAGACACAGGAGATGCTTCAAGCCTGACTCATTTGCCTCTGTTGACAAGAAGCACCACGCTGTTTGAGATGAGAAACACTGTAATATCAATACTTCCAGTCGTAAGGGTCTAAAACTGCTGCCAACGTTAAGTAAATGAATAACTTCCAATTGTCTACTGGTTGGGGGGGACGGTCAGTTAAAAATAGTACACAACTATTTTTTTTTTTTGCAAACACACAAAAAAATCTTATTATGATAACAGAGTTTTTTTTGATGATTTTTCAGTTGTCACAAGCACCACCTTCTAATACCTTTGGCTACAAAAGATGCCTGATGACAGGTCTGATAAGACACAGGCCTTTTAAAAATGTGAAAACATTCTTTAAACACAGTTGTCCTAATGAAGATTTTTGATACTACAAGCCTTGCAAAAATAGCTTTTCAGGAAACAATGGATCTACACACTTGGGATGACTTAGTTAAAACCAAAACATAATAGGGAAAAGTAAGAAAATCAATGTTCTGTGTTTGGATGCTTGGTATACCTTTATAATTTTAATCTCTGTAGATTAAACATTCTCTGTAGATCACTGTGCTCACAAAATGAAATACATTGAACTGCAAACCAAAGATCCTGAAACAAACCCAGCCAGGGGCATTAACAATGCTCCAGTGAGTACACTGGCACACTTTCATATTCCAGGTCAATGAAGTTTATTCTAAGCAAAACATCTGGACCACTATAAATCCAGCTTTCTTTAAAAACTAAATCTATGCTGAGCTTCTCTTCATTTCTTTAAGATGCCATTTAATTACAGTACTGATCAATGCCATTTTATAAAACCATCTCCTGCACTACTTCCCCCATTAACAATTAAAATTTTTTTTTTCTCTCATTCTACTTAAGGTAGTTTCTCAGAGCAGAGCATTAAAATCTTAACTTCTGGTCACTAGCACTAATTTTTGATCCAAATACATTACTTAAATGTTGGTATATGGTCATAAAGTTTTAGAATTTATTCATACCTTCTTATGCTTTTTTCTTCTTAGAGCTGGATTGAAACAAACACAGTATTTAAGGCTAGATTAAGATCTAGGCTAAGGAAATTAATCTTCATTGCTTCTTAGGCTTTTTAAGGGGAGTCATTGATATCAGAATTGAAATGGAAATAGGAGGACTTCCAACCCACTAAGCTGGTAAAGAATTATCTAAATAAGTATTCAACAGATTTTTGTCTTTTAGATGTGTTCAAAGTCAAACTGGGCATCTTTGGAGAATACACTTTCTTGGCAAAAACCTAGTACTACCAAATTCTGTCCATAAGATATTATACAGGCAAACACCCCTCACCCCGCTCCACCATGGAAAAAATGTGACCAAAGAATATTTCTCCTGTGCCCAATAGGCCCCATCAGCTGCTGTGTTCTTAGACTCAAGGTTTGGGAACGTCAATGGCTCTGAGGCTATGCCGTGAGTCCATTCACCCTGAGAAGCAAACAAACGAGCCAGGCACACTTGGTTCCTCAAAAATCTGTTCCTTTACCACAATACTTTGACACCTTTCCTAAAACAGATGTCCCAGACTGGTTTCTGTCTGATAACTCTCCTCCTGTATACACTGAAATTTCACTTTGGCCTTGCCTTATGGGAAGAACATCCTACTGAATTCTGTGTCAACTCTTCAGCAGCTTTGCCTTCCCCCATAAAGCTATGAAATAACTACTATAAAGTTAATGCCCAGATTAATGCGGAATTAAACTCCCCTGCCATGTTAAGCTGGATGCAAATAAATGCAAATGTTGCTGTGTAATGTCTTTTGCGTTGCTCAGAATGAGGCAAGTGATCCCCTGACTACAGATGTAATTTTCAAAGAAAAAAAACCAACACACTCACCACTCTAGCCACACTATGGGAAGTTCAATTCAAAGAGAATGATTGATTTCCTTGAAGATTGCATCACATAAAGGCGGCCTCCTATATGTCTTGCTTAGGGATTAATATTATGAGGGAGGAAAATATACTACTCAGCTCTAGCAAGGATAGGTGAATTTGATCCTTAAGTAGCATAAGCCCATTACAGTGGTGATTATTAGGGCAACACTGAAATGGCAAAATCTCAAGATACACCAATGCCTAAAGTGTAGCTAAACCACATAAATAAACACAGAGTCCCCAGAGAAAATATTACTATTTATAATTGTACCATAATATGTCCTAGAAACCTCAGAAAAGATACAAGGGCTAGTCATCATAGTAAAGACTCAGAGAGAGTCTCTGTCCCATTACAGACAGACAAACAGGTACTTATTTTTGTGGATAAATAACTGACATACAGAAATAGTTTGAACAAATTAACAGGATGTCTGAGGCAGAGCTGCAAGATAGACATCAGAAGACAGCAGCATGCTTTTCATGGTGGCACCAGTCAGTCCTTGCGGACACATTCACTTAAAAAGTCTCCCAATATCTTTGCAAAAAGGGGCTGCAAGTTGCTACTAGTCCAAGGCCTAGGACCTGCATTTGCTTGAAAAGACACATATCCGCAGAGAGCAATGCATTGCTGCACAGGGATCCATGGAGCATAACATATTATCTGGAAGAAGTACTGTGCTAACATGTTGTGCCATGCAGACATACTGTTAACTTGCTGTGAGAAGCAGAAGACGAAAGAGCTGACATTTGCCAACTTCCCCAGGATTTGTGGTAATGGCTAACAACTGCGTTGCCTATTGAAAAGAAATACCGAATGTGCGTAGGTTGTGGCAGGCTGTGTACAGGCTCTGATGCCAAGATGCAGAAACAGCATCTCAGAGGTGCCTTTCCAGGATATTTGTTTTCTTTATTTCTTTCCTCTTCTACAAAAGAACAACTGAACCATATTCCAGCACTCAGAAGAAGCCTCCTGAAGATGATGCTTCCAGTGGTATACAGAATTTTTTTGCTATCGCTCAGACCTTTCTTTTTCACAGCTTTGTAGTAGCCCCCATACATTACATATAAAAATGAATACATTGTTTGTCTGAGTGTCCCTAAGGGAGCAGAGTTATTGAGGTCTGAAATATCTTCATTCCATTTGCTGCCCCAGGGCTGATTGCTAGCCTGCATCTGCCATTCACAGGATCTGAAAGTTAGCTGGCCAGAAATAAAAGCTCCTGCAAGGAAACCATGTTTTACAGAAAAAAATATAAAAAGACAAATCTATAATTACCCAGTCACATTAGTGACAGTGAGATCCTCCCAGCTTTCCAGCCAGGTACAATTAGCAATTGTTTTAAACAATCAATGAGTTAATTACAGCAGTAACTTTCCATTACATTTCACAGGGAATGCATTATGTGGTGGAGGACATTAGAAACTGTAAAACAGTACTTTTATTTAAAAGCCAAGCAGAAACAATACCAGGGTAAGCAATGTATGCCCGAGTCCTGCATGACTTCCCAGCAGCACTCCTCCCGCAGTGCCAGTGGCTGCCAAGCCCCTCCAGTGCAGGCTCAGCACTGCAGAATGCCTCTTTCGCCTTTGTGGGTACACAATTTGCTCACAAGAAGAGACCTGAAGCCCCTATGAGGCTCAAAATGCATCTCTTCCCACAGACAGAATCTCATCTCACCAGCCAAAAAGCATGCTCTGCAGTACAGCAGATGCCATCTAGCAATGCAACTGCCATCCACCACTCTCTTAGCCTAAGTAACACATTTTGAAGTTGGTCAAATAAGACAGGACTACTATCAGTAACCACTTTTCATTTTGAACACTCGATTCTTGATCCTTTTCAAATAAGACATGACTACTGTCAGCAACCACTTTTCATTTTGAACACTCGATTCTTGATCCTTTTCTTAGCTTTTTTGTCTCTTTTTTTAAAGCTTCTTACTAGCAAAGATTAATGACTTCACTGTTCCTGTGCAACAGGGGAAAATAAAGGGAGCATTGCTAAGCATAGCTACGATTTATATATCTGTACATGAATCCTACTGTTTAGCTTTGATTTGCTGCATAAGCACAATTCTAGCAGGGTATGAGATACTCATTTATATCAAGTCAATTGATAAATTGATGCCTACCATAAGAGCTGGCATCATAATCTAGTACCTTGCACTTTTGTGGTTCATTATCATCTCAAGAGTGCTCAGGTCTGCGTTCAATTATATGTTGCCAGAACACAATTTCAGCCTCAAGTAATGACTGTAGACTTCTAGATCCTGCCCAGTAAAGCCAACAAAAATATTCCTGTGGAGTTTCAACTGGTGCCCAGTTCCTTCTTCCTCTGGCAACTGGGCATTTCATTACAAGAGGCAGAGATCAGCGTTGCTGGGATGCACGCAGAAGGTCAACCTACAGCTGTCGGAAAACCACAGCTGCTTTGATAAAAATGCAACAGCGTACTGCATTCTGGACTCTCCTTTTCCAGGCTGGTTGGAGCAAAGGCCTTCACCAAGGGAACAGCAACCCCATTCAGATGCAGGTAATGCACCCCATTTTGGCACCCCAAATGGCAAGTGTGTTGCTCAGAGAGCATATATTCTCTCAGCCTCTCCAAGAGAGACAAGCTGGCATATGAAAAGAGCAGGCGTGTATTAGGAGAGTTATAAAATACAGCATTTCTCTCTCCCTAGCCCTAAAAAAAGCTGAGTAATGTCATGTTATTACCTTCCTTTGGAGATGGCTGTCAGCTATACTACTACCTGCTCAGAGGAATGAGATGAAAGCAAGCCAGCAACAACTTGTCCTCTCCCTTCAAACAGCCTGAGCACCAGCCATGCTCACTAGGTCTCTGCAATCCACTAGCGCCGAAATCAGTGCAGAACCCAACAACCCACTCGCTTGAGCTACCGTTTCAGTTTACAACATTATTTGTAAGAAGTTATCTTCTCCAGTGCTTTGCCAATTACACCCTACAAATGCTGGGAGCACAAGGAAAGCACCATACTTAGGTTCTTATGCAAACGTGGACATTCACATAAAGAAGGTTAGCCTGAGAAACAAAGACACACCTTTCGTCTACTGATGCAATACCCCACTCCAGATAATTTGCTTCTCTTTTAAGGAGAAGAAAGTATATCCCAAACTAGTTCACAGCAAAAACTTAACAATTCCACACACACACATACATTCTTGAAATGGATATTGTTTTTCACTGTCTTGTCATGTTTAATCTCCAAGGTTTTGGCACAATGAAAGTTTCCCTGTAATAACTCCATAGAGACTTCAAAAGAACTTTGTTTCCCTAACGGAATGTCACCAGATTATGATTAATTTGCCTATCCCTTCAGGTCTCAAGGAAAGATGATTTTAAAAAGAAAACAAATGAAAAGACAAGCCAATCTGACAGTCCAAGTTTTCAAATACGACTAGCGACTATAGGGGCCAAGCTTGAAGTGCACTAAAGCTTTTCAAAAGGAAGGGGTGAGAATTTTCTAGAAAGCAGCTCCCTTTAAGACGTGTCCAGCTGGCCAAATTAGCTAACAAACAAAACAGCAATTGTTTGGAAAAAAATAAGCCTAAACCCCACAGATTTTAGTCCCATCTTTAAATACAATTTCTGAAATGACACCATGGACTTTACAACCAGACAGCAGAGAAACAGCTCTGTTTCAGCAGAGTGTGACTCCTTGAGACACAGAGTCACAGAAGTGACAGAAGCAGGGTTGCTAGTGCAGCAATTATAACAGCACTTCTTCAGTGAAAAACAGCTTGTAAGCAAGAAAGCTTGGACACAAAACAGGTCAAAACCACTCCAAAATGACTCAGAGGTCTTCAAAGACTTGAAAACAACAGGTCAATTTTAATGGCTGTAAAAAAACCCACACTGTTCTCCTGAAAAGTTATGGATCAGAATTAAAACGATGAACACATGCAGGGCTGATTGCCAGTTAAGAATTTCTCCTACAAAACAAGTTCCTGGGCAACCTACACAAGGGATGGACACAATCCCGATCCAGCTAGGAAAGAGTTTGGCATACAGCACAGCCTCTGCCCCATCCAAGTGTGAATGTGCTGCCCCCAGTTTGCAGTCCACCCGTTAGGGCAGTCTGGGTCAGTCTGTGGACTTGGTAAGTAGTTTCAGTGCCTACCACGAAGGGTAGCACAGACCATGGCTCCTTCCAGCTGGTTTGGTCCCTGCAAGAAATGACCCTGTTCAGCCCCTGTAACTGCTGGCACTGCTGGTTTGACTTTTGTCAGATGGTTTCTCCTTGCCCTCCTTAGCCTGCCAGTTCTCCAAGGCCAGACGCCTTAGGGCCTACTATAAACTGGTGGTGGTGCGTTCATTTTCTTAATTTTTTTTCTTTTTCTTTTTTTTTTAATGAAAACCCCAACCAATCACTGTTCAACACCATGGCATCCAGACTGAACACCCTCTCATTGCTTCTGCTATTTAAGGCATTTGTAAATAACTGATAAGGATGCCAGCACTTACTTATCGCTGCAGATGGCTTATTGTTTTGGCAGAAGGGGAAAAACCACCACCTCAGGCCTAAAGCAGGTTTCTTAAATGGAGGTTAGTCACTCGTGTTGCTCATGACTATATGCTTAGGCCTTGGAGCTACCGCATCTACATGGCTTGTGAATAGGACAAAGCTTCTTTCACACTGAGATAAATAAGCAGAACACCATACCAATTAGCTTGATACACTGCTGGTGTAAGATAGCATAAATCTATTGAGTTCAGCATGGCTAAATCATTTACTCTCAGTTGAGATCTGTCTTAAAAATAGGAGTAATAAATAATAGTCACCGGGATGCTAACCCTGTCTCTCCCCTCAAAGAACTATGCTCACTTTGCTTCCTAAGCACAAATGTGCCTGTACAAATGAAATCATCCTGGGTCATTTTCTTGCTGTGGGGTGAGGAGTTACATTATGTCCATGAAAAACTAGAGCAGAACAGGTAAATTTATAAAGCATGGGTGATCACAGCCTGGGTGCAGCGGCAGAGAGTGGACTGGCCTCTCAGTGTAATGATCCCACCAACCTTCCTTCAATCATTCCTTCAAGACCTGAAGTTATCCCCGAGAGACGTAACTCTCATCTGGGTCAGGTCTCCAGTGAGTAGATTAGCTTGGCCTTTGGGAAACAGAGAAAGTACATTTATCTAGTTATATCATTTGGATCTTTTCACTCTACTCTGTATAACTGCTTACAGTAGCAGAAATGAAAGGAGAAAAGCCATTGCTTCTTTATTTTCTTCCTTCCCTAAAAATGTGATCCTTCCTTCCTCCACTCCTCATCCTTGTTCTCAGCCATTTTTTATTTTGGATATTTAACAAAGATACACTACTTTCAGGTTCTGTTTGACTTCTGTAACTAAAACTAAGATGCCTCAGAAGCCTCATATGCCTAAGCACACACCTTTCTTTCCTATTCACTTGTTTCAGATACAGATAAAATATTCAACAGAGAAGTCATCTACTGTTCACTATGCACACACACCCCACCCTCCACCCCCCCAAAAAAAAAAAAAGGGGAAAAGAAAAGCCAGTAAGGTGCAGTTGAGCACAAAATAATACCAAAACCCTTGGCTGTCTGGATCAGCAGCGTACAGGCAGTAAAACTGAAAGAAATCTCATTAGCATGACATAACGGTCAATTATAATAAGCAAGATTTAATGTTAAGTACCACAGCCTGATTAATCTGCAGATATTTCTATTAGTGGGAACGGTGCTCTACAAGTTTCGAGTTCATTGCACCACATTAAGCAAAAGATGGGAAAGGTACAAGGAGAGACAGATTCATCCCCTGTGTAATTGTGCTGACTCCAAAAGCAGATCCTTTCATTCCTGGAAAGGCTCTGACTTGATGTCAAATCCATGCAGACTCTGAGGGCTTCTCCTGATCATCATTTTCCAGCAGGATATTGAAGGGGTTTGCTTTTTGGTTTTTAAGTGTTTTCCCAATACATTTCTAAGTGTATATAAACAATCAAAATGAAAAAGACAAATGCTCCATGCTTCAAAACATTTTGGGTTGGATTCACGCTTGAACAGTCAGACTAGAGTGCCTGAGGGCAAAACACACCATGGAAAGTACAGTTTGTAGCCCAGCCTGCCATTACATCTGGAAAAGGTGGAGTATTTGGAAAATAAATCATTTCTGTAGGAATGCCTGGCCTTGCAGTGCTCTGCAAAACTGAGCTTCCCACTGCATAAGTTTAAAAAAAAAAAAAAAAAAAAAAAGAAAAAAAAACCCAAAGCTTTTGCATAAAGTCCCTCTTCACAGGGAATTTCCCAAACCTCATCTACAGCTTTAGAGACTCACAGTCTAAACTTTCCAAAGAGTTAAGTCTTGCCTACTTTTACACTGAACTGCTACGGAATGGAGCACCATTGTAACATTAAGCCATCAAACTGAGTGACCTGACAGCCTAAGTCCCTTCAGACCTAAATTATTCTGTGATGCTAAGTAGCGTTGGTTTACTCAAAACTGAATTTTGGTATGTTGGAAAATAGTTTTGGGAAAAGTTGTTTAACTCAAATTGAAGATCCCTTAAAAAACAGATTTAGAAAAACAGCATGAAAAATTGAGAGTAAGTAATGCTCCAATTTGTTTTGGTACTGAGTAAAGTCTGGGCAATCACATGGGACTTTCTTCCTATTTCACTGTTCTGAAAAAACTCAAAGTGTGACAAAAATTATTTTCAAGTAAGACTATTACTTATTCCACAGTGTGGGCTTCCGCTCATCTTTCTTGTTCTTTGCATCTGTCATGAGGGAGGGGAAATAGCTATTAAACCACACTCATCTCTCAAAAAATGCTCTCTCTTCCTGCAGAGCTTTTTTTTCCACTACAGCTGCACTCAAGAAAGTCCTTAGTGTTCTCTTAAATTGTCAACAACATTGTGAATCTATGGGGATCTGACAACTGGTTACAAGAACTAGAAAACCAGCCATACTTTGCCATTTCTTACAGACATTTTATGTAGCTGTATCGGACCAAGACTGGGTGAAACAAGAATTACTCAGAGGCAGAAATACTGCTGGTCAGTCACAGCTACAGCTACAGCTTGCTCTGCGCTTCACCTATATGTGGATTCTGTGACTATCCCTCTACTCATTCTACTTCATAAATACAACACTGCACAAATTTTTTTGGTTTTTGTTTAGTTTTTGTATTCTCTCAGGTTAATACTAACCCACAGACTTTCTAACAGGCACATCTGCTCCTTTACCAGCTTGATAGGATGCTAAAAACGGTGACAACACCTTCTGTCCCACTATCTGACAGTGGTAGGATTAGAAAGCTTGAGGAATCTGGACTTTACTCGCATACCTATTGCAGTCTATTGCTTGAATATCAAGGCAAAAATTAGTAAATTCTAGTTTGTTTCTCAATCTGATATATAAGATACTAGCTTCCCTGTTGCGCCAGAATTGTTCTAATCAACATATAAAAGACTGTGTTGGACCACACTCTACCTTTATCATGTATCACATCCAGTTTCCTCGGAAAAGTTCTCATTTGCAGATCATTTATCCAATAGACCATGATGGTTCCTTCAGAGATCGAGTCTAATCTTCAGTTAGACCAACTAGCCCTTATGAAAATCAACAGGTCTCTGCTTTCCTAGATACCTACTCCTAAATCTTACTGCCCTCAGTGGAGGTAATGCATGGACATAAGCATGACTATGCCAAAAGAAGTTTCAGATCATTCAACTCCTGATCTCCTGGGAGTGGGGAGCGTGGAGAAAGATTTTGTAAGGAGACAGTCAAATTACATTTTTTACTACTTCTTGTTCAATATCTTTGAAAGATACTGTAGTGCTATGCTGTTAGCTACTTATAGGATGATCTAGTGAGCTTCCTTCATAGCTGTGAATATGCACAGATGCCCCCCTGTAATTTCAGTGAACAATGGCATTACACAAGTGATGAATATAACCGTAAGTGCCTACCTAGGGAGACTGCCCTGCAGAGTGATGCCATTCACTGGTCTAGGTCACAGGAGAAGAGAGATTCCTCAGTAGCTACACCCCAAGAAGACAAAACAAAAGACAAGACCAACTGCTTCTCAGTTCCAACTCACTATGGTCTATATTTTGGAAGCAGAAGAACCAGGGCTGCAGCTTCAATAAAAGAGGTGAGCTTTACAGAGGCCCAGCTCTGCTTCTTATGAACACCAGTGCAGTAAGCGTAGCTCTGCTGACACATCAGCAAGGGCAGTAGAGTTAGGTCATGTCACCAGTACATCTGTCATGTGATGCAGTGACAACTGCAGTTATAAAGGATGCCTTCTACTTATCAAAGTTCTACCTGAAGCCTTTTCACTGTAAATATCTCCACTGAGAAATAAATTCAGGGAAAAGATTTGGGAAACACTGGTAACACTAACAAACCTGTGAACACACAGCACAGTTAGCAATACCACTATTAGAGAGGACTAACAATCATGTTCATTTGTGTTCCCACATTTATTTACAAACTGGCTTATATGTAGGTTCCAAGATGACATCACTCATCATGAAAATTTTCTCCTCTCTGATGTAGGTTTATACACAGCAGCTCTGTAAAATAAATACTAGAACCACCCCTTAAAACTAGAGGCTGTAATAGCACAGAAGGACAGCGTAACTATCCAAGCTAACATAAGGTCAGGTCACGCTCTGCCAGGAAAAAAACAAAAAAACAATTAAAAGAAAAAAGCTGTTATTTTGCTTTACTGGAATGGGTGAGTGGATAAAACACTGGGGGGTTTGGTTTGCATTCCCAGTTCCTTTCCAAATTTCTTCTTCTTTGACATTGGCTAAGTTGTTTAGTCTTTCTAGGCTTCAAATGTTACTATTTTCCTACTTGGATGTCTAGCGTGGTTATGGATGGTTGAGTTTCAACATCTGTTTTTGCCCATGATGAAAGACAGCAGAGAAGTACACATAGCAGAATACCCGTTTCGCTCTATACCATGAACAGGTATCTATTTACCTGACTGCTACACCCATGTATAATCACGGCATCCTATGCCAGCAACCAGCCTCTCTGCATTCCTGGCCATGTTTTAGAACAGCTTGACCAGAAACCCACAGGACACCTTCCCATACCTCAGTTTCTTCATGTGAAGTAATCCAGGCAAATATCACTGCTTATCACTGAGAAAGAACGGCAGACTAATTCCATACTTAAAATCCATGCTGAAAGGTGCCACAGAGATGACCAGTTTCTGTTATGAATGCTCTGCCTTCTTCGCTTACAGTAGGAGATTGTTTTGACACTTTTTCTTTCCAGTCTCAGATCTGGGTTTGTCCCTAGCTCCTCTTTGCAGCCTGACAGCTGCTGAAGTTCTGCATAATCACAGAGCACAGAATAAGCACAAAACTGACTCAAAATCTAAACTCCATTTCCAAGTGCACCCTCTGCCGTCTTTCTGAAAGAGCCTTTTCTCCTCCCTCTGCCTGTGTTCTCCCCCTCCCCCCGCTGGTACGGGCTTGCCCAGTTTGCGTGTGGATATAAAGAGACTGGTTTTGGTAGCCACCAGATACCGGTAAATACAGCTGCATTTTCTATCGTGTTGCAATATGTTCAAACAGGGTTTAAAAAAAAAAAAAACAACTCAGTAGCAGAATATAATTTCCCCCTACCTCAGCATTTTCTCACATTTTCCTAAGCTTCTTTGTAACCGAGGGCTGAGAAAAGTGCCACTAGGCCGTTTCAGGTCTTCTAGATAACTTTCTACACCACCTCCACTGCATGTGCTGTTATTCAGCAGTTACTGCAGATCTCAGTTTCAGCAGGATTTGCAAGTCAATCCTCTATCTGTAAATCCCAGATGGCTCAGTGATTTTTAACACAGCTATTGATCTCCTCATTCATACATACCGGCTTCTGGGCAAACACATCCAGCTGCTCCCATCAACCCTGTCTGACTGCCACAAGCAGAAAAGAGGACTTTGTGAACCCAAATGCTACCCGCTAATAATACTGCCACTTTTAGAAATAAAATTAGGCAGGAATAACCATACGGTTTGCGCGTTTGCCTACCTGATAGAGATTACAAGGCTGCTGCCAGGCTCCCTCCCTTGCTCCGCAACAGCTGTGCTTTCAGCAACTGAGCAACAGCCTTCCTAAGTGTTGTGCTCTGAAAATGCACACGCTTGACACACACCCCTCCAGCCTCGCCGTGCCAGACAGCCCCTTCTCCTCCGCTGTCAGCCGGCCGAAAAACAAGTTGCAACTGAATGACCAGCTCCCGTATGAAAGGAAGATACAGAGGTTGGAACAATCAATGCAATTAACCATCCTGAAAACAGCACGAGGCTTTTTGTAAAATGGGAACAATCGGGGTTTATCTGCCCCTTCCCCCCCTCCCATATATTACCTATAAATGAAGATGGTCTTTAGAAGATCCCTGCATATTTTATTTCAGCTGCTCTCTCTTTCCCCTTCTGCCTTACACCACTGCAGAACAGAAAGAATGGATTTAGGCTCCCCGGCGATGGGGAGGGTGACTGCTCCTTACCTCCGTGAGGCAGGGATTCCTACCTCCTCACCGAGACCTCCAAGGGACCACTCGCGTTCTGATAAATGATAGATGAAACTGGTTTTGGAGACAGAGGGGTGCTGAAGGGGAAAGGAAACAAGCCAAAGGTCCAGCTAGCTTTCCCTCCCCACCCATGCTCTTCCCCTCAGATCACTAAGCTTGCTACCGTAAATCAAGCCTCCACACGGCTGCAGCAGTATTAGGAGAGTTCAGGCAAAGTGGCACGGGTATCGTATACTACTGCCACTCGTTCGCGTTTTAAACACGATTTGTTGTGCTTTCTAACATGCAGTTTGTCTCCTTCTGCAGGGAATTATTCAGCCAGGCAGTCACATGGCTGCAGCAGCATAATTAGAGGATTCAAACCCTGGTAAGGCTCTTCAGGGTTTTGATCTGGAAATCATGGGGGGGAAGGGGATAAATAAAACCAAATTGTGACAAAACCCCACTATCTTTGTGCAATTAGCAGCTTGTAACTCTCCCAGTCTGCACTCACCCAGGGCTTGCTGTCACAGAAAAACTCTGAGTTGTATAGTAGTGTAAACCTCACCTAACTTAGAGAGGAGCCCATGAATACATGAAGTTGTATACATGAATACGTGAAGTTGAAAATAAGCAGGGAAGCAGGCTGCAACACATCCTCAGTAAGGGAATGGCTGCGGGGGAGAAGAGGATATGTATGAATGTGAGTTTATCAGATTTGGGGGGCCAGAAGTTTCAGTAATTTAAAAATAGTTGAAACTTTTAAATTCAAATTCCAGTCCCATACAAGCCTTCTCCAAGGTTCAAAACTGTTCACAACCAGAACATTTGAGGGTTTCATAAAGTCTAACGTGATCTGATAAAAATATTTGGATCTGAGATTTTGGGTCAGACCAGCTTCATGAAAATGCTCTGGAAAGTCTTTATTGTGCAGAACGCAATAAAATTAGCATGGAGTTTATAAACGCGAGTGCAGGACAGAGACCTCTCAGCCTTTGCCACAGTGGGATCAACCACAAGTTTATAGCCAATTTAAAACTTAGTCCAAGCCATTTCTTCCTCCCCCCTGCCCAAACTTAAGGAGCATTTGGATGCATTGCTGCGGCACATCTGACTGCAATGACAGACTCCTGCAGCCATGGGTTCGACGTCCCATCAGCACAGCCAGGTGTGGTGGTAGGACGTGAGCCCCAACAAAAAGATCTCTGGCTCTGGTGGATGCTGTCATGCTCTCCATGTCCACATGTGGTTAGGTGTACTCCTTAGGCTCCCCTTGCCCCCCAGGACCACGCAATGTTTCATTTGCTTCAGTCGACAGACTGCTTCTAGCTGACTTTCAACTTCTTTCATAAATTGCTTGCAATATTTCTTCCCTGATCACAGTTTTGCTTATTGTTTTCTTTCTATTTAAGTTGTGTAATGAGGTAGCCAGTTTCATTTTTACCACTTCACTGATTTTACAGATTACTTCATGTAATTGTTCATTCTCTTTTCCCAGGATGTTCCTTCCTCTGTTCCCCACACCAAGGCTGCTACGAGCAGCCTCGACTCTGCATTCAACTCCCCACACAACACAGCTCTTGCTTATAATTCTCCTTACGGTCAGGGGCATTACAGATGCAGTCAAAATGCATCCAAGAGCCAGTCAAAGAGCAGAATCCTGATGGAGGAGGCGCTAATGGAGGTGCACAGACCCACAGCGGGCACAGGCGGCTCCTCAGCACCTTTCCCTTCCCCTGGTCTGTGATGTCTGTCCCTCTGAAACTTTCCTTCTGATCAGCTCCAGCCTGGAGCACTATCAAATACAACACCTCTAGCCTTTCCGAAGTGCCACCCAATCGCTATGTACTGCCGTCGTCCACTGAAGTGGGAGCTGAGGGGTGGCTGATGGCCGTGGCCACAGAAGTCAGTGATCTGGAAAATGAGTGGAGGAAAAAGTGGCGCTCCTGGAGGGAAAGGTACATCTCTGACCCTGCCATTTACGTGACCTTTTATTTCCTCATTCTGATCTGGTGATGTTTGTGGCCAGAGTGATACCAATGTGGGTTTATCTCGCAGCAGACAGCACTTGAACCTGGGTCCTGGCTGTCTCTTGGGATTCCCGCACCTTTTTCCTCTACAAAAGCCTTTCTGCTTTGTGTATGACACCACCCTGAGACTCCCATCTCTCCAGCAAGCTGCCCTTTCCTTACCCATTCCACTTAACCCCCCGCAAAGCACATGCAGAGAAACCTACAGGAAATAAATGTTCACAATAAAAATGGAAAAACTTGCTAATAAAAAAAAGAAAAAGAAGAAAAAGAAAATCCACTGGGGTTGCTGGAAATTTGAGTGTGGAAGTCCCCAAACTCAGCGGGGAACTCAGTGATGGATTTGGTGTTGGACTCTAATGCAATTGAAAACTTGCATGTATGAAAAGGCTTAAAGAAGAAAGCTGAAAGAATATACAGATTTCTGTGATTTTACCGTCCTAAAACTATCGACCTCTAAAAGGAACACATAACACTTTTTTAACTTTGTATCTCACTTTGGCACAGAAACCTTTACAATAAAGGGAAAAGGGGGAGCCTAAAACCAGAGTAAAGTCCATACAGCAGGGTTCTGAATCAAAATTTATCACCTGTCTCGTGAAAAAGACAGCAGTGCGTACCACAGCTGCCACCTGTAAATCACCAGCTGAACAAGCAGCAGCAAGTCAAATGGACTAGTGCTGCTGAGTACTTTCTGAACAGTTAGGTAAGCAATTCCTGACGCTCATCTCAGGAACATCTTTGCTGTCCTGACACACAGCATTGCCCAGTTTCATCTTGAGAGGCCTGTGCTTGTCTGTTCCAGTAAAGAGGGCAGCAGGTCCTCACAGATGAGAAGTTCTCCCCTCAACCC
Source organism: Phalacrocorax aristotelis (assembly GCF_949628215.1). Lineage (NCBI taxonomy): Eukaryota > Metazoa > Chordata > Aves > Suliformes > Phalacrocoracidae > Phalacrocorax > Phalacrocorax aristotelis. The sequence goes on from NC_134277.1 coordinate 71,029,255, forward strand.
AATTTTTCTGTCTTTAGCCCCATCTACCTTGTGAATCAAGTTAGTTGCTTATAACAACTGCTTAGAAATGCAAGGCGCACTCTCATTAAAGAGAGAAACATTTACTGAAGAATCAGATGTTTCCTTTTTCCAGTTTCATCATGTGCAGTGTCCCCCAAAAAAAGATCTTAAATCTTAGTATTTTAAAAATATTAATAAATATAGAAGAGCATTCTGTGCAACTTCACTTTGATTCACAATGTGCAATTGGTCTAATTTTTAAACTTTCTGTGCTTTAAAATAAACCTCGTCAAACCGCTGTGATTCTGGCATGTTCACATGACTCGGGGAGCTGGGGTTCCATGAGAAACTGCAGCGTGGAGTGAAGCTGTGTGCTCTGTTCCTCACAGAAAGGCTGAAAATTTTGGGCAGCCATCATTGTTGGTGCAGCTCCACTGGGTTCATTGAACTCAGTACAGTGTGTCCAAACCAACTGTCTTTTGTTTCTGCATGGTAGAGATAAACGTGAAAAAATGAAACCCATTTCATAAAAATTGTAAGAAAACTTTAAGACAGATCAATGAGGGAAATGGGCAAAAAAATCTGATGCCAAGCAAAACTTGTATGTGAAACAGAGACAGCAATACTTTTTCCTAGTTTTGCTAGACAGACTTATTTTTAATGCTGTATCCCCATATAGAATTATTTTTCCTTTTCTCAGTATAAGTTTAAAAAAAAAAATTCCAAAACCATGTCTACTTCAAACTCCCTAGAAATAATGTGAAAATAACGTCTAGCAGCATTTTAATGACACAGAGAGATTTACTGCAGATTAAGTTTGATTAAGTATTGCTAAGCAATGAGGCATTTCAGGGAACTATATAATAGTGAGGGAGTTTCTGAATTCAGTCTTTTGTCTGTAATACTTTGAGTAACTTACAAATTCATACAAGTTCATATTATACAGTGTTTCATGCAGGCAACCTAAATGCACGTTTTTTAAAAAAAAAGTCCATAATATAAACATTCCTAGCATAAAAATGCTGTATTTCAGAGAATATTCACCCCGAAAATGCTTTGGAAACAATAGGAATACTTATTGAGATTGAGAGCAGACCTGCAGACAAGGACTTGGGGGTACTGGTGGATAAAAAGCTGGACATGAGCCAACAATGTACACTCACAGCCCAGAAGGCCATCCGTATCCTGGGCTGCATCAAAAGCAGCGGGGCCAGCAGGTCAAGGGAGGTGATTCTGCCCCTCCGCTCCGCTCTGGTGAGACCCCACCTGCAGTGCTGCGTCCAGCTCTGGAACCCTTGGCAGAGGAAAAACACAGACCTGCTGGAGCGGGTCCAGAGGAGGGCCACAAAAATGATCCAAGGGCTGGAGCACCTCTCCTATGAGGACAGGCTGAGAGAGTTTGGGTGTTCAGCCTGGAGAAAAGAAGGCTGCAGGGAGACCTTATTGCAGGCTTTCAGTACTTAAAGGGGGCTTACAAGAAAGCTGGGGACAAACCTTTTAGCAGGGCCTGTTGCGAAGGGACAAGGGGTAATGGTTTTAAATTAAAAGAGGATAGATTTAGACTAGATAGAAGGAAGACATTTTTTCCAATGAGGGTGGTGAGACACTGGCACAGGTTGCCCAGAGAGGTGGTAGATGCCCCATCCCTGGAAACATTCAAGGTCAGGTTGGATGGGGCTCTCAGCAACCTGATCTAGCTTTACAGGTTGGGGGCTGACCTACTGGAAAGCAGCTCTGCTGAGAAGGACCTGGGAGTGCTGGTGGACAGCAAGCTGACTGAGCCAGCAATGTGCCCTTGTGGTCAAGAAGGCCAACGCCATTCTGGGGTGCATTAAAAGGAGTGTGGCCAGCAAGTCGAGGGACGTTATCCTCCCCCTCTACTCCCTACTAGCGAGACCACAACTGGAGTACTGAGTCCAGTTCTGGGCCCCCCAGTTTAAGAAGTACAGGGAACTGCTCGAGCAAGTCCAGCAGGGAGCTACAAAGATGATCAGGGGTGTTCCTTTCTTGCGGGTTCTCTGTGCAGCACCTACCACACTGCAGCTCCATTCCCACCTGGCTGTCAGACAGTACTTTAGTACAACTAACTTAGCAAAGACCTTCATTCCAATGTAGGATAAATGAATACAAATGAAACTTTCCACAGTCATGCACCATACACAGTTTTGGCTATCCATTCAGAGACATGACGCTCTGCAGAAGGCATTTGGATGCCATGCCGCATCAGATCACGTGAAGCATAAATTCTGTATAGTGCACACACATTACACAAGCAGTCTTATTTTCAGAATAGTTACTTAATTATCACATATTCCACAGCTTTTTAAAAAGGCAAGCTTGGTCCAAATCCTTCCCAATGAGGAGGGCAGCAGCTTTCTCTATATTGAGGGGCCACATGATTCTGAGAGAAGAGAAATAACTATGCTCCATGGGAGGAGTAAGTACATAGTTCAACCATGAAAGCATATGGCATCCTTTTTAATACACAGACAGCTAATACTAGGGCATAAGTACAGGCATCATTGCTTGGCTTGACAAGGTATGAATTTTCATCTTCCAATCAAACTGGATGCTGTAGCAAGAGCCATAACAAAAGCAGGTGCATGAAAATTGCTGGTCCTCAGTATCCTTTGAGAGAGTGGTGTCAAATGTGTCCAACAGCTCTGTCAACTGCTACAAAAAGATGGGCTGTAGACTCACAAGGGCCCAGCAAGTGGCATTCAGAAAGAACAGGAGGAAGAAGCAAACACAGTGAGACTTGGCTTCAAGGTCAAATCTAAAAGCAATGATAGAAAAGCAGCTCAAGCCACGGGGAGAATTCATTATTCTGTGGCTATCTCCATACCTTGGCTAGGAATTCTGGTCAGCACCTGGGAGCCAAATTTAACCCTTTGTAGATCTACTAACTTCCGTGGTGTCTTTACTGCATAATTTTCTTAAAGAGCTCTGGGATGCTTACCTGAAGCTCTTTGTAATGAGAGGAAGTTCAAGAAAAACCACATTACCCTAAGACTGAATCTAAATACAGACCAAACTAATTTGTTCTTGTCTCACCGGAAGTCTGGAACTGCCTATGCAAAAACCTGGATTAAATTCTCCCACCTTAGCTTGCAAGTAGTTCCAATGAAATTTGGGCTGTCAAGGTAGTGAGTGAATGAGAGTATGGCAAAGCAGGATTACTACAACAAAGCTATTATCTGGCTGACATGGAGGTGGATGCAGGGGTCATCCGAAGCATCTCAAATGCCAGTACTGGTGGCTTTCACTAACAGCCAGATCTCTCACATCCTTTCAAGATATGTGTATTTTTAGAACTTGCTGCATGTTAAACATGGGAGGTTTTAAATGGGATAAAGGATAAAACAAAGCAGCTGAAGAGAGCTGCTCACACTTTTGTATGGTGGCAATGCAACAGAGGTGAAAATGGTCTACCTCAGAAGCCAAAGTTTTGCCTAATACAGCTCCCCTGAAGTCAAATAGGGCAACTTCTGTGCCAGGCAAGATCAGGGAGAAGAGCTGGACAAAACATATGTCTGTGAAGTGCACAGCCTTGTGTGTTAGAGAGAGACCTCATTTCTGAGAGCTCAGGAAGCTGCAGAGACAAATAAATCTCCAAATCCAGGTTTTAAGTTATGTGCTCAGTATGACACTTCAGGCAAACCCATAATATTCAGTGCCTGCATACATCTCATGCCCTTAGGGAGAATTAAGTGTTTGTGAATTGTAGCCTGAGCAACCTGACAAAGAACTGTGAGCATTGAGAGGGTCAGTGTTTCACAGCCGGAATCAGGTGGGTGCAGCTGCAAAATGCCTTAGAAATTTATTTCTTTTTAAGGACAGAAAGAGACCAAAGGAATAATCTTTTCTGACCCTCCCCCCTGCTCCATGTAAGAAGATCAAGTGTCAGAAGACATGCACGGAAGATGCCTCACTCCAACCTCTCTGAGCTTCTGAAACATGGGAAGTACCCAGGGACATCCAGATTGTTGGCTAGAAAAATTTGTACAAACATATTATTTTCTTCCTAGGGGAGCCTGGGTCTGATCCCAAGCATGAATCCATACACAGAAGGGGAAGGGATGGAGGTGGGGTTTTGAAATAAGCTTGCAGGCTTCTCTGCTGTCTTGCTCACCTGGCTTCAATTACTTCACGCAAAATCTACCTCCTACTACACTTCTTGCTACTTTCAGTTCATGCCTTTCAAACTCTAGGGATCATGCCTAAGAAAACACAATAAGATGCTAGTAAGTAATCTCCGCTATATTCAGCATAACACCAAGCAGGCACTTTTCATCATAACACACATCAAAGGGCCATCTGAAAGACTTATCTATGAAATGAATAATCACACTGCCACTTAGAATAATTTACCATATAAGCAAAGAGGAGAAAGTAGGAAACTATTAAGACTTCCTTAAATTACTGTAAGGACATAAAAACTAATAATCATTCAAAATACCCCATGTACACCTATGTGCCATGGGTTGTGAAAAAGATATTAAAATGTGAAAAAAGAGAGTAAACCTTGAGACAACAGGTGGAAGAGGCTGAACCAGCAATTGCCAGTACTGAGGAGAAAATGGAACTTCTGATCTTTTAGCACCAAGATCCAAACCGAATTCCTACTATGGTATTTTTAATACATCTCTGCTTCCTAACTCTTCAGAAGATGCTTTTTTTTCTCTTATTTAACATTTGAGAGAGCACAGATTGTAGTATTTACACAGTTAATGAAAAAAAAATTTGCACGCTTCAAGAATAATGTTCAAAAGAACCTGCAAAACCATGACACAATACCAAGAGCTCAGTTAAGATTAATGCAATGTAGATGATGCAATCCATACTGGAAGTATCAACTTTAGAAAGAGATGTCTTCCTCCCTTGTATTTGTGAACCATCTTGAGGACACAGAAGAGTACTGTTTTCAGGAATTCCACAGAACTAATGGGACATGAACTTCCTCTCTCTTCCTGCTCTAACATCTTCTTCTTTGGTCTGTAGTGCTTTGAGATGTGCAGCCACACTCTTAAGCTGCATGCACCCTTGTTCAGGTGTTGAAAACCATCCAGCTTCCCTTATCTGCTACGTACAATCAGACAGAGTACAATCCACAGCCTACTACTGTGACTCTTTTGAAATACTCTGTCAAAGAGCATTTACTGCACTGGCATAAGTGGGCCTGTGCTCCAGACATCAAGGATCACCCTTATGATTAGCACAACACTTGGGAAAATGTCAAAGCTGACTAACTTGACCAATAGTCAGACTTTACCAATTTGCCCATAAAGCTACCTTTGCGATGCAGTGAGACCATCTGTCTTCTATATCCTAGCGATTAGCACCCTTTTTGCTTCTATAATCTCAAATTTAAAGAGATAATGTTCCCACTCAAAAAAAAAAGTGTTCTCATATTCATTCTGCAAAGATTTTTGGTTTCTTAAATTAATTCGAAGAAATCAAACAAAAAATACAAATCTAAATTGAAGTCACACGAAAAAGCCACTCAGCTAAATTCAGCTGCAGAGCTGATGTCTAATGACATGAAAATCAATGAAAATAAATATGAACAATTCCCAAATTCTCAATGAAAAAAGGTCACACCTCCAGACGAGGTGTAAGAAGATGATGTAGGAACTTCCCTACAGGGATCTCCACAGGATTTTGATTCTACTCTGAATGGGGTTTTCACATGATGCAGAACTGTGTGCTGTACCAGTAGCTCCTACGGAACAGATCAAAGCTCCTTGTGCACCAACCCTCCCTGGTTAAATCCCAGTCTTTGACCAAAGAAGCCACAATTATTAAGGGCAAGAGGGAAGCCAAAGCACACCAACCAACCAGACAAAGTAAACAAAACAAGAATCTGAGGTGTGCAGAATTCCTATTTTAAAAAACAGTAACATCTCTGACCATGAAGATAAGGACTTTGGCTTTTGAGGTCTTCTCTTAAGGAAGGATCTTGCCTGTAAACCTTGACACACATTAACACATGCAGCCACAACAGGAAAATGGACTCTCAAATCCTATAGAGAAGCCCCTCAGAAACACTTGAAAGTCAAAGAAGAGGAGTGGGTTATTTGTGCTTTTGGCAAAACACAAATCAATTTATGCCCCCTGCTCCCAACATCCATCCTCTTCTATACATTCACTGCAGGGGACCTGTAGCTCTGTACTCAGTGAGGTTGCTTCTGCAGCCATGCCAACCCAAAGAGTCACCTTGCAGCAAAACTTCAGCCTTATGAATTCCTGTACACACCTTATTGCCAGAAGATCACTTTGCTAATAATATAACAGTTGTTGGTTTTTTTAACAGCAAAAGTGATGCATATTCCAAAGTGGTTGCCAAAATTGTGAAAGAGAGAATGATCATACTACAGTACCTGGGGGAGGAAAGATGTATAAAGAAAAAAAATGCCTCTACCTTTTCATTCAGAGAGAAATAAAATTAAAAGACTACAAAGAAAACCACATTAAAAAGATACCACGTTCTGCACTGTCCCTCAGAGAAGCACAGGGTAGATTTTCCAGTTAAGAAAGAAGGGAGGTTGAAGTACCTCTGTATCAGGCGATGGAGAGCTCACAGCAGCAGAAACCTGATTTCTTTTATCTTGAAATCTCTGCAGCACGGCAAGCTGTAGTCTTGGTCTCAGCCAGCCTTCGTGGTCTTTTGGTCAGGATTCAGACAGGCTCATTAGGACATAACGCTTTATAGCCATGCTCCACAGTGCCTGCATTTCAGGAAAGCCTCCTTCCACAGCTAGTGCTAAACATCTGGGCCTTACCCTGGAGACTTTGGGTTCTCTGGGAGTCTGCATTGTTCTGTGACCAACAGCAAATCCCAGACCTTCCCAGCACTGAAAGACTTTCACACTGAAAGTCCTCCCCCCAGCCAACACTTATCAGAATTGCATCTGAGTGAAGAATGTGGGAGTATCACCTTTTCCTCTTTCTAACGTGTAAATAGATTACTGAGTGGAGTCGCCGGGTGGGCTGAGGTGGAGGGGAAAAAGCTAATTTCACCTTGTGGAGGTTTTTTATGTATGCTTTTGTCATGCCATGGAAGAAAAAAAGCCAGTACTTCATTCCTCCAAACCCCAATTCTCCACAAAAAAAATATGCGAATGAAGGTGACTCAGAAAAAAAGGATCATGGGGCAGAATTTTGCTGCGCAGATCTGTATCTCCTTTTCTAGAGACAGGTTCATAGGCAAGTGACACCCTCCTTCCCCTAGTCAGGCAGGCCAGGAGGTCTATTCCTCTCCTGCGTGCTCTTCATCCCTGCACTAAGCTGCGAAGATGACCTGTTGCCTGAGCAGGTGGTACCAGCAAAGGAGGCACCTGTCTGGGAGCAGGGGAACCAGCACTGCCATTGCTCCACGCTCTCAGCTCCTTTAAAATGCAGACCACAGGATGCCAAGAAACCAGGCAAATTAAACCAGAGAGATTTCTAGCAAAAGTTCACTTGCCTTCATGTCTGTTTTGAATTATTTCCGAAGAACACTGTAATTCTGATGAATCAGCATTTACAGATAGAAAAAAGAAACCATTTTTCTCAAGAGCTTCTCGCTATTCTGTCATGAAGTCATGAACCTGGGATGCTTTCACTTGTATTTCTTTTAACAAAAGTCAGTAAAACATTTACCATACAGACATACCGTCATGTATTGGGTATTTCACATATAGAAAACCCAAAGTGGCTTAAGAATTTTGCAGGGGGAGGGGCATGGAAATTACCCATCCTATTTTATGTACAGCAAAAAATTGTCTGATACAATTTTGGAAGCACCTAAAGGTGATCCAGTACAGCTTTCCTGTATATAAGACTCCTGCAGTTTTCACATCTGATACCTTAAGTCCTTCCAGGGGTAGAAGCAATCACTATAAATTTTACTGCTTGTGAATCCTGAGACTTAGATCAGAAGGACCATCAGACAGCAAACCTTAAATCTGTCACTAGCTAGAAAACCTCCCCCAGTTTCTGAGGGCACTGAGAAGTACATTTTTAGTTCTACTGTAAGTGGGTTGGATGACTTTGAGCAAGTCACTTTACCTTCCCCTCAGCAAGCACTTCCCTTCATCTCCTTGGCCATCCTGTCCATTTAGACTGTAAACTTTTTAAGGCAAGGACTGTGATCACACTAGGGCTACTTAAAGAGGCTCCAGTTTGCCAGAACTTCTACGTTTTGTCATAATATTAACACTGCAATTAATAAGGATTGAAGGCTGATAACCATACCTCATTCCAAAGTACTTAGGCATGGTGATACTATCAGGCAAAGAAACAGTCATCTCTTGTTTTCTCTTACAGACAGTGCAAACTCTATAACTTAATTTTAAATAGCAAATTATTTTTAGAAACATGAAGAAAAAAATATTTTTAAAACTATAAGAATTCATGCTTCAAAATTTCATGGCAGACATTTTTTAACAGGAGACACTTCCCCAAAAGATTTTTCCTGAAATCCACTCTACAAACCTTTTGAGAAGGCCAGATTAAGTGATTTCTAAGATTAACTCAACGCTTGTTAAAAAAGTATGCATTTTGCCCATGCAGTTTCAGAGAAGAATGTCAAAACTGACCTCAAATGTCCAATACGTTTTCTTGAATCTGTGAACAGCACAACAGTGGCACTAAGAGGCATGGCACGTCCAGATCCTTTCAATAAGAGGTTATTTCCAGGAATCCAGAGCTGCCTCAAGAGGTGCCAAACAGCAGGGCTGAAGAACTACCACACCTAAGGAAGGAAGCTAGCATGTCTGCGGGAGCTCTGGGCTACTTGTCCCCACACATGCAGTCTAGTCCTGGACACAGAACCTGCTCCGGATCCCCTTAGCCTCTTGCAGGGTGTGTGGTGGAAAACCTCTAGCAGAGTCCCTGTGTCAAGATAAGAATCAGTCTTTGCCCCACTGGCTTTATAGCATCAACAAAGCTCAAACCTGCTTAGCCCAGCAAAGAATACAGCCCAAACCGCCTTCTTTGGCTGGAAGCATGCTGCTTCCACGTAGAAGGCCAAGAAAGCTGTAATTTATATATTTTCCTTTGCAGCTAACCAAAAATCACAACATAGTGAGAGCCTTTATCCTTTCTTCTTCCCTTTAAGTTGATCAAAGCTTATTTAATATAACTGTAAGAGGTTAAGATGTCATTATTTTGCTTTGATAATTGCTCGGTGAATGAAGTTCCAAAAACGTAAACCCAACATTTCAGTTGTCTGATTCAAAAGTTTGTTCAGCAAAACGAAATTAATTGTTATGGGTATATTTCCCTTTTTTTTGCCCACTGTCCTATCATGTATGCCTTTTGGAGCTGCTAATGACAGGGATAAATGGAATGAACCCTGGCTGCTTTGCAGATGAACCACATCCCAATTAAAATTTTGGCTCAGAAATGTCTAATGCCTCGTCCTTGTTGTAAGCTGAGTTTTAAGTTTAAGGTTTGACTTTGAGAACAATAATTTAGTTTTAGAGCGTGGTGATGTCAGTTAAAGAGATTTGCTTCACACTGTATCTAGAGCTCCAAAGTCTCATAAACTACTAATGATGAAAAGATCTGAAACAGCCTCCCTAGATGTGGAATGAATATAGCCATTTAAAAATGCACAGTGCTTGATTAAATATGATGGTTTAAAACTAATTAAACTACTCATCACACTCCCCAGGGCCCATATCCTGTAAAAAATTCAATTGGACTGCTTGGGTAAGTAAAAGAACACGCTGCTTATGTCTGTGCCTGTTTTGCCTTTTATAAAATTCATGCTCTACTAAATGCACCCATACTTGTATTTTTGCTTTAAAAGGATATGTTGGTGATAGATGTTTTTTAATAAAAGAAACTGAATTATTTCCACCATTTCTCTCTTGAATGATTTCCATGGTGAATTTCTTTCTTTCTGGCAAATCCAGTTTAGTGCTCATAAAAATATATGTTCCCAGTGGGTATACTAACCATCTGCCAGCATGTGAGCATGTCCTAGAACAAATACAAGAATCTATGTTCCCAAATTTCTTAAATGATCAAAAATTATAAAAGCAACACTATCTAATGACTTCAAACAAAAAATTCTCATCTACAAGTTTCTAAGTGAAATGCACTGGAGTTCAGCATGAGTAAGGTAATAGAACATGCTGTAGCTGCTACAATCACCCAAACATAAAGAATAGGCTTGGCATAAGGTAACGGTCAAAGATGTTAATAAAGATAGAAAATGGAGTATATTACCTGCATTTACCAGCCTATTACGTGCATTTGTTGCATCCTACTGCGTATAAAGGTGATGAATTGTGAAGAGACTTGAAGTTTTTATTTCTTTGATCTTGAATCAATGATCAGACCTATACTTGTTTTAAACCTGGGTACAAATCCTCTTTCTCTTTATGGCTTGGTCAATAAACGTGAAACTTGCACAGAACAGGTGTTTTCCAGTGTCCTACTTTAATCATTAGAACCATTTACAATTAATTATTTTATGCCTTCGAATGACTAAAAAAGCCAGTGCAGAGAGACTAAATTTCTGCAAGACACTTAACTCTTTATCCACCAGACTTCACCGAGCAGCAGCTGTACAGCAGTGTCTACTGCAATGCCTGTGGCATGGAAACTACGTTTGTGCAGAATTTGACTTAGCTGCATGGTCCATTTGTGCTCTGTATGACAAAGGTAAACACTTGTCAGTTATTATATCTACCAGATGAATACTCGTCTATGTGACGCTGTAAGCTAGCATTATCTCATCTAAACACAACCAGGATCTCTGGCTGTTGCGGTTCTTTCACTTTCTATGAATCTCAGTGTTATTTATTATTTACCTCCTACAAGTACAGGAATTCTGTATGTAATTATTACATGCATCCTCCTCCCTGTATCGCTGTTCCAGATCTTAGCATTAGTCACACAACAAAGCAAGATGTTATTTAACAGATGTTGCCCCCTAGCAGATATCGAAGAATTACAAGCTCTGCCCATCAGGAAATAGCTTTTGCCTTATAAAAACCTGGCAAGTTCGCAGAGAGTTTAAGCTATCACTTACTGAGACTAATAATAAAAAACATTATCCTGTGAATAATTTCTCCAAAGATCTTAATGCATATGCTCAAGAAAAGGGAGATGCTATTAAGAGTCACTAACATTTCAGGTGAGGCCCATATGTGATGCGACTGTCTCTTAGAATCCAAGGTTCTGGTTAAACACAAGTTACAGACACAGAGATGGTTTAGCTGTATGGAGTCTTGTGTAGCTCCAGGTGCTGGGTGCAGCCAAGCTGTGGCTCTCCCAGGAGCTGGCAGCTCCCAGCTCGTGGAACCAGGGGAGTGCCTCAGGACGGGATTTTACTGAGGGGGGAAAAGAAAGGAAAGTAGAGGAAAAAACCCTTAACCCTCAGAACCGTACAGATAGTCCTGAAATGTGAGCCCTCACATCTCAAAATCCAGGATGCAAACAGAAAGTGCTGCAAATTTAATTTTAAAATACTTCGGGAAGTTTTAGTGTCTTTTGGGGGTTGTCCATGATTTTAAGCTCTTGGGTTTGGCACTGCTCTTGGAATCATCTGAGTGTTCTGATGAGAGCCAGCTGCAAGCCTGAGATTCTCACTGGAGACAATGTGGTAGAAAAGAGCAGTGGGAAAAACAGGGGTAAGAAAGACAAGAGAATGAACCCATTAAGATTTTTGAATCCTATCAAGGGAAGGAGCAGACAAGAATTCTCACTTGCGGCATTTCCAAAAGTTGCATTGGTGAGTGTTTAATAATTTTATTAGGACATATGTAAAATTTTCTTCTTGAAAATAACTTTGGAAAGATGACATAGCTGAAAGGAATATAATGCCTTTAATTTGCATCTTCATCTTTATTTTTGTTTTTTTGTCCCCTCAACTTTAATTACCACTTAATAGCTGCTACTTGTTTTTTATTATTATTGGCTTTTAATTATTACTTAATATTTATCCTGTGGCAGCATTAGTAAGCCCCAAATCTTCCACGATTGTTGATTTTTCCAAGATGCGGCACATTTTGGAAAATACATGAAAACACTACGAATGAGAAGAGCGTGTGGATTGTTACAGCCCTGTTTGCTGGACTGCAACTTGGAGTTTATATTGCCTCTTGCCACCAGATGTCAGTGCTACATAAATTATCTGGCACACCAGCACATAGTAGCACGTCCAAACCACATCGAGCTGGGCAATAAACTGTCTAGGCTTGAAATCTCACAGCAACACAAAAAATACCCATGGATCATACAGCAAGCAAATCTCCTTTCATGTATTCTGGAGATGGTGCTATGGTTGACCATGTTTTATGGGATTTGCTGAGTTTGGCTCACTGTGCTCCTTTGAATTTCCAGTGAAGTGTTGGTATAAAATGATACTAATCCAAGGAAATTTTCATATCTTTTTAACACTTATTGCTTTTATGTATTTTAGGTAAGAAAAATAAAACTTAAGCAAAATAAAGCTGATGATAACTCATAGAAGATGGTTCCCTTTTGGGGGAGAAAAAAGAAATTTTATGAAGTGCTCCATTTCCAGCCACTGCCCCTGGAGGTGGGAATTTTAGAATCTGCCCTTCCTTGAAACAATCTGGTCCCAAATACCTGTCTCCCATGGTCAGAGCCATTTGTGGGATCCCCAGAATAAGCTAACTTGACTGAATATGAGGGGGAAAAGCACCAGTGCACTCCAAGCACTGCCCTTAGGTGGGGAAGCACTCTAAATACCCAATTAACAGAACTGGCAGCCACAGAAATATCAATAAAAAGTAAAAAAGATGATCATTCCCTGAATGCTAAGCTTATTTTTTGTCCTACGCCCAGAGCATCCTGGCAGGTCCCTCTCCTGCTCCCCACCAGGAGGAACAAGCCGCCTACCACCTTAACACCGAGGGACTTGTAACAGCAAGTTACATCTCCTTGCGAGGAGATGCCTAACATCCGAACACTTGCACAGTTTTCCCAGGGTGACTTCGGCAGAGTTGCTGCCTGCATTTCATAGCTCAGCAGAGGACACCGCATCTCCCCTTATCCCTGCCTTTAGCACTGGGGACAGGCGAAGCCAGCCCTGGGCGAAACCCCTTTCTGCAGCCAGGATTAGCACAGCCTGCTTGGAGCAGCGGGACCCCAGAGCCCTGATGGGGACCAAGACCCACCAACAGCTTTCTGTCGCGCCCAGCTAAGCCCCCAGCTCTGACCCTTCTGGCCTTGCTCAAAGTTCAGAGCACCTGCTCTCCGGAGAGGCAGAAAGTCTAGCCCAAGGGTCTGATCTGAGGCCATTTGTGTGTATGCACTTTCACACACCTGCATTTTTGTGGTATACATTTCTGATGCATGGAAGAATGGCTGCCTTCCTCTGCACCAAGCTTTTCCGTAATTTCTTCCAAATAAAGTGTTTGCTTCCTTGGAGAAGCTCTTTCCTAGGCACAATTAATATAGAGATATTATATATGTTTATATTTTACAGGCCTCTCAATTTTTAGCAATAAAATGTATTGTTAAGAAGTTTAATAATGCTATTAATAATGCCTGTACTCAGAGGGATGAACACAGTATATAAAATACATTACTGGGAGAAATTACTGGGCTAATTTGTCAACACACTAGACCAACCCAAAATCATTCTGGATGTGCACATAGCTGAATAACTTTCAAAATCTGACTGTCCCTGACTGTAAGCAAGGCAAGCTACTGTTGAACTCATGAAGTGGGATTTTTGTTTATATTTAAATTACTACAAAATTATGAAGCTCTTTCTTAACTGATAATCATCCCTCTAATCTACTAATTATTTCAACTCCAGAATAGACAGAGTACTCTATAGTCTGATATTCTGAAATTGCTTTCATGTTCAATTACTTATAATTACACAAACAAGTCTAAAATTGATGATCTGTGCATATAATTATAGATTCTGCAACTCAGCATAAGCAAATAAAGGAAACTACTCTTATTATGACAACACAGTTTCTAATAGTCGGGGACTGCAAATTTAATTGCAGTAAAGGGTGGATGGTACTATTATGTAATTAGTAACAAAACTGTTATTTCAGGATAATTAAATGATAATGCGGGCACTGGAGCTCACTTTCAGAGCAATCTTTTTGTAAGTTATGGTGAAGGAGCCCTACCAAATTCAAAAGCTGAGCACGTGAAGTTGAACAGTGGTTTTGTTCATTTTACCAAACTGCCAGAGAAAGGCCAGGTCTGCACTAACAAAGACCCAAAGAATGAATGAAACACTCTGTTGCCTTTCTCAGAAATACAGCTGCCTCTTATAAGGGAGACAATTACCTCAAATTTGCGGTAAAATAACTATGAGTAAAGGAACTGAGAACCATGACAAGTGAAAGAACAGAACAGGTACTGCAGAAGGCACATGCAGATGGTACTAGGACAAATTCACAGACCGCTATGAGAAGATAAATCCAAGTTCAATACCAACCCTCACAGGCATCTTCACACTGATTGTTCCTTTAACAGAATTTATTTTCTAGGATATAAACAGAATTACTGGGCTATGATGTGTTATCTTCCAGGAACGAAAATTGTCATAATAGGTTTAAAATTGTGACTTGATTAATGAGACTTGATATGAGTGATTCAGTGAGCTGTCCACAATTTTAATATCCTTTTTTAAGGCACCCTTTCAAATTTAAGTTTTAACCTGCACATCTTTAAGTCAGTAACAAAACTGCCATTGACTTTAATGATGCAGGACCAGAGCCCATGGACAAGATAAGTTGATCTGATTAAATCTTATTTTCTGGATCATTAAAGCATCAGGAAACTAATTGATCCCTTTCCTACATTATCAAGCCTTCTGATGAGAAAAAAAAAGTATTTTTTAAACCCAAGTCACAAATTACTGACTATACCATCTTACCATAGGGAGAGGCATACTTTTCTTTTATCCAAACAGTATGGTAGCTGAAATTAAGATGCCCATTAATGCTAGCTCATCTGTTAACAGAGAAAAAATACACCTCTTCGTAGCTTTTCATGGCTGCCATGTAGGTAATCCTTTAAAATGAAGGCTCTCTAGTCACAAGATATGTTTAATTTTTAACTTTTTTTCTCTGCATTATTGAAAAGCAACTTCCTAACCCATACATCCATCGTGAAATATGGAAGGACAGGGATAGATGTTCCCAAGTGAGGGAAAGTGAGTTTCCCTCTGCCTTCAGAAACCCTCAGAGGGCTTATTGGCTTCTAAGGAAGTGGTGAGCTATGCTGGAAGAAAACGAACACTGGTCAGTAGCGACCCAAGGAGAGATGCTATGATAACAGAGATCTCATTTAACAGCTGACCTGACACAATGGCTTTTTCCTGCCAAAAGGCATCCATCTCCCTCCTCCTCCTCCTCTTCCTTCACCCTGTGGGCAGCTCACTCATGCTGTTTCCCTTGCATAGCTCATTAATCTGGAAGAAATTAGTGCTACAATAACAAAAATGAATAGCTTATGAATAGCGAAGGTATCACAAAGGAAGAGGGCAGGGCCTTGTGCCCAAGAGCTGCAATATGTAAGAATGGGAATGCTGGTTGGGTGGGAAAGAGTCATTAGGTCAGTTCTGCTGCACCATGAAACCTTTGTCTGATGTGCGATGGTCTGCCCCACTTCCTCTGCAAAAAAGAACAGCTTTGCTGCAAGATGCTGTATCACACTGGGACAAGCTTTTGGCAAAATATCACACACAGCCACCCCTAAAAACACAGAAGGGGAAAAAACCCAAACCCAACAACACCCATTTACAATAGGTACAGTTACACCATAATACAAGCTGCGTGGTGAGTAGGCCTGTAAAATTGGAGCTTTAGAACTGTCCAAGACAGCAAGCAATCCATCTTGCATGCAATGTCTAACCTGACCACAAGATGGAAGTGAAGTTTAAAAATTAAATTCAAATCTGACCAGAGCAGATTTGTACCAATGTGCAGTCATTGCTAATACCATCTAATTGACAAGCAAGGGTTATTATCAGCACGGGGATTTCTAAGCTCCTTGCTCTCTGCTCAGCAGCCTGGGGTGCAATCAGTACAAAGTAAATATTGTACTGACAAGTCACAGTGGACTTTCATTTGGGGTGGAATAAAGGACTACTGCGCTGTGTCAGGAGCAGCCTTTGATTCTTGCCATGGATTCTGGACTGATATGGCACAACAAGCTGTGATCAGTTATGTTTCTTCCCTCCTGGCTCTAGGGGATGATTATTCTTGAAATAATTAATTGGTAGACAAAAAAAAAATCCTGAATGTTTTAAATCTGTGCACTAGAAATGTCAAACTAGCTCAGAAGTAATTAGTCAACAAGTTGCCCCACACAGAATTGGAGTTGAACACAATGAAGATTATTACTGTGCACAACCCCACAGAGCTGTGGATGCTGACACACCTTTAACAGAAAGGATCTGCAGGGGTAATAGGTTTCCCCTTTTTTGTGTCCTTTTTATGTAAGATGAAAGCTTAATGTTAGAGCAAGAACAGCCCACGGTGCTGTAGGTTGTTCTTTCACAAATATTGCAACATTTTCTTCTCAGATGGAGATCTAAGGACTCCACAATCTAAAGAGTGAGTTTCCCTCACACGTAGGAAGGAAGTGTTAGTGCACATACTGAACAGGTAGGGAAACTGAGGTACAGAAAGATTAAGACCCAGATCCTCTAATGCATTGGGATAATCTCCCAAGGACGTCCAAGGCTGCGTCTAAAACCACACAACCTGTGAGTGCTTCCTTGGTGTCAGGTTTGCACCTGCACATACCCTAATTCCACAGTAGGATGAAACATCACTTGGTTCCCTGTATGAGAGGGAAATCCAGGCACACAGGCTCTGAAAATATTCAGCCACATCCTGCATGAAAGAACCAGGAGTCTGGCACATGCTGCGCACAATGGGGTCCGACCATGCAGTTTAGTGCCAGCAGCCAAGATAAAGAACTAAGAAGTGATGATTTCAAGGCGTATCCTAGGCATTGACCTACTTGGCGATTACAAATACTAACATGGTACCCTGAATCTGAAAAAATCTCTATTTGTTACTATAGTACCCCTTTCAATTCAGCCCACAGATCAGGACGAATCATATGCATTACATGCAGTGAAGACTAAAGGTACACGGGACAAAACTGTATCCAGTAACATGGGCATAAAGGGGGAGAAAGATGGGAAGTATTAAACTGCCCTAAGTTGTTTACTGGGTATTTAGACAGAATACCAATCAAGTTGCAAGTCTTTGCAGCTGGAGGACCAAATACCAAACCATCGTGGGCCTGACAGGTAAGCCCGAACTATTTTTCAGAAGTATCCTTCTAGGTATACCGTTTATGTGTTAACGCGTTTACCTTCCTGCTAACCACCATTCAGATGTACATGAACTAGCATAGTGGAGTGGAAACGTGGACTCAGTAATGGACAGTGGTCTGAACCAAGTGGATGATTCCTGTTGCCTAGGCCATTTCAAAGTCCATTTCTAGTATAGAGATGCAGGAAACAGTGGAAATTCCCCCTGCACCCTGCATAAAGGGTGTCTTTCACTGGTACACGTTTACAATCACCTATTAAGTCCGAGATTATTCTGGTCCACCATGTATAAATATAGAAGGCTGGACAAAAGGCAGGGCAGGGATCCATAAGAAGCCTGCTGCTCACGCTCTAAAACCTCTATACATGATACCCTGGTTACATTTATCAAAACGCAGACAAAAATTGCAAGATGTTGTGGAAATTGGGCAGAAAATTATTTTCCTCATTGCAGGTGAAACTGAGCAGCACAACAATCAGATAAAGTTGCTTTTAGACACACAGTCTAAAAGACATGCTTTTAGTTTTTCCTCTTGGGACAGCTAAGTTGTAATTCTAAATATTTCTTTAAGCTGGCAGGTGATATAGATGCTAGCTAGGTAAATCACTTCCTCACATAGCTACTATTGCTGGAAATAAACATAAAGAGCAAATAGCTAGGAAGTCATAAAGGAGGACAATTCTTTCTCATATTAAATACTTGGTCTGCATTTTTTTTCCCCAATAAACACGGGCTGAGATAGCCACCAGCACAAGAAACACAGCATATCCAGAGGGCTCTGAAATAATTTTAGTTCCTGGGAGCAGAGAAGGGGTGTCATTTTATGGCACCACTGCTCAAATATGCAAATCCTGAGTAGTTCTAGAAAAGAAACAGGGGTCTCAAAATTGGAAACCAGACACCAAATGCTCAGGCCGCTTAGACACGTACACACTACTATAGCTCAGGGAACAAAGGGTGCTCATTTTTTCTGGTGAGAGATGACATCAGCTCCCTGGTTATTTCCATTACGGATGGGTCTTGGCTCAGTTTTGAGGATCAATTTTGAACTCAGATCAACTGGCCCTGGCGTCCTCCCTCAGCACTCTGCGCTGCCTCACCTCCAACCAGGGACGCTGACTCTTCTGCAAGCCTTTGGCAAGCACAACCCTACTGCTGGCCACATGCAGAGCCACACTCAAATGGTTTGCAAGCTTATTTGTCTTACGGCCTTCCTTGTAAGAAGAGGCACGCCACAGCACTGCCACCAGCAGAAGTTCTTGCTGAAGGAGTCTGTTGGCTGCTATATGAAACCACTTAAAATGCTAATGCATTCTCCCTTTTTCAGAAAAAAAAATGGCTTTAAAAGCTCATGCAGCTGCATCATCCTGTTAAAATCATGTTTACTGTGACAATGCAGGCTCTCCTTTGCTATTTAAAGCAAAATACATGTTTTTGCACATAGGTGCAGATAATAACAAGGACTGAGACACATCAATCATACCTCACAATAACCACCTTAGCTTGACATGCCTGAATCAGCCATCACTCACCATGGGGGGGGAGGGAAATGTATGTCTTCCCCCCCCGCCCCAATCTAATGCCTAATTAATGTATTTCAGTCACTTGAAAACATAACTATGCCTTGACATAAGGCTTTAAGTTTGAAGGTGTCTCAGGTGAGAAAGGGAAAACTCTAAAATGCTCCATGTTGAGCAAGCGCCTGAATGTCTGAGCTTATTTCTGAATCACCTGAACCTCCAGTGTGCAAAAAGAAGGACCACAGGCTGCTTCCTTCTTTTTTTTTTCTTGTTTACCACAACCACAATAAAAAAAAGTTACTCTTAAAAGATTCAGTACAAATTTTGGCTAAAGCTTTGAGTTGCTTTTTCTATAATTCATTTTCCCATTCATTATGCAGGAACTAAGAGTTGATCATCATCATAGCTGTTCTAATTGTAACTTACAATCTTTAATCTCTGAGCCCTTCAAAAGATGTTTGATGTACTGCATTTAAGAGCCAGGTGCAAAGACAGGCAAAAGGCAAGGAGGGGAGGTGGAGGCGAGAAGGGAAGCAGAAGAGAAATTTAACCTTTTTTAACCAAAAGCATGAGTCTGAAAATGATGACTACAAAAATCATGCTGGATTTCATGTACAAGTTTTATGGGAGATCAAAATCATCAGAAGTATGTTTGCATTCAGCCTATTCACCTGCCAGAGCAAAGCTCATGCTTTTCATGGAAGTTGTGCTTCTCTATGAGTGGAGGCCAGCTCACACTGATGCAACAGGCAATGGAGATTGTTATGGATGAAACGGATGGGGAATTGAGCCACTATTGAACTGGAAGACAAAGGAAAAAAAGCATATCAGCAACAGCCATCATTCAGACAAGCCAGGCATATGTCCAATTTATAAAATTATGTTAGCATCAAGACTTTTGTTTTGGTTTTTTTTTTAATTAATTTATTTTTTACAAGTCATGGCAGGATGTCAGATACTGTGAATACAGTGGCCCAGATTTTATAAGAAACCAAAAAGTACTGAAGTTTCTCAGTATTAAAAAGTACCGTATATCTGTAAAATTAACCTGGGCAAGGAGCCTGAGCTAGAAAGTTCCTATTCAGCTATAAATGTCTTTAGATTTCAAGGATTTTCAAATCTGGTTTCTCATTTTGATTCTTAGAAATAGTTTTCATTTCACAGGACAGATCATTGCAAGGAAAAAAAAAAGAACACTTCATGGAAAAATACTTAATGCAAAGTTAATCTGATCAAGATATACTGTATACTTTTAAATATGCAAATTGAAGTCCTATGCAGTGTAAATTAATGCTCCTTCTATTTATTGCAATACTCCCAGAAATATTTATTGTAACTCAATAACAGGATGAACAGTGTGACTTGATGTGACCTCTCAGTAACAGTATATGAATACTAATGAAGTGCATATAAAACAAGTCTTGAGTATTTAGTCTTGATGCTTGCTTTCCATTTCTTCCAATATATAACAAATATAGAGCACTTACTAGAGACAGATGTCATAGCTGATTCTGTTTAAGCTCAGTGCCCTGGGTATATTTGTTGATAGGTTGCCTACCCCTGAAGCTGCAATTTCAGTCCTGGTGTAAGACCTTGTGTCAGGAAAGGCTGATATTTTTCTGTTGTGAGGATCTCTGAATCTAGAGATAGAATTTGTACGGGGAAGATTCAACCCTGAATCTACCAATTTTGACAGACTCTTCTACCTGGTTTTATTTCCCAGTAAAAAAACAATGCTGGGAATTGCTGTACACTTCATTCAAAATAAAAATAAAGCTGTCCTCAAAGCCAGTATTAAATATTAACAATCTGAGGAAGATTTAAGCATCAAGAATAAACTAGCTTGGATCACCTGAAATTCCCAGTTCGTTTCATTTGGTTAAGAATGCATTCTAATTGATGTTATTATTTATCCCCTACTCCTATGAAATGGGTCACATCCTGTGAAAGGACCTGTATCATGGCGCTATAAAATTGCATAAGTGGGAGAATCTGGCTTTGTGGGGGATTTTAGGGAGAAGCACAAAACCACAAGATTTCAGCTACTTTAAGAACCAGTTGCTTTCATACAGACTAAATAATGAATAGAGAATTCAGTCATGCACAAAGGCTTGCAATACCTACTGTCCCCATACTTTGTGAACTTCCACTGTCAAAGCCATACAAACACGTGTGCTTTGAAGCAAGCACTCCTGGATTGCATGCTTTTCCCCCCAAATATTTGTATTTTTCACCTTCTTTGTTTGGCCTAATCAGGCTTGCTGGTGGTAAATTGCATGTCAAGATTTAAACAAAAACACTTGTTGTTAATAAGACTAACATCTAGTCCTTGGGCTATTGACGTTTCTGACAGACTTCATGAGAGTATTCTGTGAGCAGGACAACTGACCCTCTAGTATTGCATTCTACCGTATAGTTTTAAAAAAAGACTCAGATTCTTGCGCTGCAATTGCAGAAGCAAAGTACAGGACCCTGTGAACCAGGTAAGGCTTAAGGAGCACAATAAATGCTGTGAAAACTGCAAAGCTCTGCAGACATGGATGATGCCACCATTCAGTGGAGATGGAATTAAAGGAGACCTTGAACCAGGGGAATTTGTGAGTAATCACTGATTTTCTTTGCTTCTTGCCAAAAGGAGGGAGGACTCATTTACTTAATCTGTGTGAGAAGAGATGTCACACAGACAAGATAGATTTCTAGAACCAAGTTTCAAATGCAAAAAATGTGATTTAATAGATTTCATATAATGCAGGTTCTTTCATCAAAGAGATGCATGCACTAATGCTGAGGAAGGTATCTAGTTAAAATGAAAACAGCATAGAATGATGGCCTAGGCAAATACATTCATTAGCAATCGAGGGATTTGAAAGAGATTTTCATAGATAGGAAAAAAACATAGGGGTATTCTCGTATAAAGCCTTTAAAACCTAACACATATCTGAAAGACCTTGCTAGTGAGGGATGAACAGATTAATCAGTCATCCTCCTCCTCTGGATGTGCGGGATGGCATGGACGAGCACCATTAGAACTTTAACGAGTGCAAGCAGAGGTCAGCAGCACATAGACAGTCTCTCTGACACTGTTGCATCAGTGATACACAGGGACCACCAAAACGGGCCTCAAGGCGGTGATGGAGACCTGTGAACCTGCAGGCAGGAGGGTGGTGTGATTGGAAGAGTTAAAACAAAGATAAACAACACAGATTTATCTCAGAAGATCTTCCCAACTACTCTAAGAAAATATCTATGTCAAATCTGTAAGGTTGCAGGGAGAGAATACAGGGTCAAAGCATGAAGTGGGAGAAATAAGAGAGAAAATAAGAAGGAAAGAAAGAAACAACTGTGTAGTAAAAACAGGAAAATGAGGGATTATTTGCCTCTGCAGAGAATAAATAAGGAGCTCAACCCACACCACAGAGGGATTAGCTGCGCTGCATAATACAACAGAACTGTGAAAGCATTGGAGATATTTCCTAGTTGTTTCACTAGGGACAAAAAAAAAAGTATTAATTTTTAGCTCTTAGAGGTACAACAGGATGGCTGGTGCCTAGAGAGCCTCTGAGCACTGCAGAGGCACATTATAACACTGTGCACACAAAGCTTTAAAGTTGTACTGTGAACGCAAGGTACAACATGCAGATACAGAAAGCAACAGTGGATAACATGCCCAAAATAAACACTATAAATTTCATGCCAAGAAGAGACCTTGTTCCCGCAACGTACACATGTGTGCACACGTGCACCCCCAAACACCGGATAGTCAGCAAGAATTTTGTGGGCCCCAAGAAAAAGGTAAGTTTCAGCGAGAAACCTGAGGGAGACAGCACTAGTAATTTTGCAAAGCTCTGTGGAAAGTCCCCCTATGCATAAGGAAAGCGGAGGAGAAAGTGTGGAAGCATTTCACAGGAGATGGGCTAGATGACAGAGGAAGTCTGGCTGCAGATTGCAGCTATTGGAAAGAGCAGTTGCAAGAGCAGCCAGGCAGGGAAGATGAGATGTAAACGCATACTGCTGCATTTTATGCAGAGTGCTTCCCCTGTATCTCCAGCTCCTTCCCTCCTGTCTTCCTGTCCCTCTCCATTTCACTTCCTCTTGTTGCACACCTTTCCTTACTTCTCCAAAGCTGGGGAGTTGACTGCTAAACTGAAGCAGCCCTACTAAACACAGAGTATGTCAAAACCATCCCCATTAGTGCCATCATGATGTTCATTGTACCTTCTCTCTGTACCCATCTTCCCGTTTACCCTGGACGTTCACTGGGTTGTTCTGTTTTGCAAGTGCTGACCATACAGAAGACCCATTCTTCATAGCTCTTGGGCACATGGTACAAGTACAGCTAATAACACATGAACTAAAATTGTTCTGAGAGAGATCAATGGCTTGGTAGTACATAAAAAGTAGCTCCAAAATGAGAGAAATCACTTGCTAAGCAGAAACGATCCAAAGAGTGCAGTGGCAGCACTGGAAACCTGAGCTAGGAAAGGAGCTTGCTTTCTTTGTTATGAGAGAGACATAGTGGATAGTCAAGACAGCATTTTAAAAGATGAAGGTGCAGTAGTCAAGATATGGGAGAAGACAGGACAGAATTCTATTGGTGCAAAAATGAAAAGCCCCACAGAAGAAGTACTCTTGGGTCATATTCATTGTGATGTAGACAAATTTATAATTAAATTCTTTCTATGCATCTTTAAAAAAGGAAGATTCTCTGGGATGAGAGGAATTTTTGTGTTTTCTCTTTCAAGAAAATGCAATCTCCCCATATACTGACTGAATTCTACAAAAATTTGGGTTTATTCCCCATTTCCAGATTGGGGAGAAAATAATGGAGGGAAAAGAATATAGCAGAGACTTGAGTGAAGACAGACAAGTTTGAGTCATTTTAAACTTGTGACATAAAACAGTGGTGACCTGCCAGGGCATCTGTTGCAGTAAGTGCTTGGCAGGTTGTCCAGGCCCACAAGAGGCCATTACACCTGGCACGAACCAACTTAATCCTTTAAAATGCCTTTTTAAAGATGGGGGAGGTTTTATGACATTGCAGAACTTTTGTATGAATACCTCAATTTTGTCTGAGCTGGATCTACCTCTGCTACACATGTTCTGTGGGGTCTAATGAATTAAAGGTACTTTAAAACAATACAACACCACCACCACAACAACTGAGGGAAACATATGATTCAATTAACTGGAAAAAGGAGTGGTTACTCTATCTTCTGAGCCATAATTACTGCATTATGGAGGGACAGTAGGGTGGACAAGCATGTGGTGTTGTGGAAAAAAAAAAATTGCTAAGACAGACTTCTGCAATTGTCCCTGGCTTTAAACCAGACACTGTGCTTCAACTACTTCTTCCGCAAACTGGCATTCCTAAAAACTTGTAATGTTTAAAGAAAAAAAAAACAACAAACAAACAACTAACAATGTTGTTTGGGCGTAAGCCCAAAAAGCTAATGCCTGTACCCAGCATGTCCCAGCCCTCCCCTAAGGCAGATGACCCTGCTGGCATGGCAGGGAGGAAAACTAAACAGGCTTCCAATGCCAGGCATGGAAGGTTAAAATAGCAGTCTTTCACACTTAAGATGCTATTCATTTTTACGCACTTCCAGCTCTCATGAACAGCCATTTGCCACATAGGCTTCCTAAGAAAACAAACAAGATCCAATCATTGCATTTTTCAACTCTGTGATCAAATTTTTCACACACAGAAAACCCCTGATAATCTTGTTAGACATAAAGCTGAGAAAGACCACAGCTGAAGAGACATTAACAGGAAAGTTTATAGGTTGCTATCATCTTTTAAGGTGATCATCCTCTGAACTATAGGAGCATGATCAATGTATAGTTATGGGTTTCAACATCAGGTTTAACGATGCCTTTTTATCTCTATCTTTGCTTGTAATTTTGAACTCCCATTTACTCTCCACTAGTATTTCAATTCTAGGTTGCAGATCATCCTTGCTTATAAATACAAATATACATTTCTCTAAATCACTCATGTACCTGCTGCGGAAATGCCAGAGAGTCTCTCCTACCCCTCTTTTCCATTCATAAGGGTCAAAAACCCCAAACCACCATCACAATGGGCATTTTTATCACATTTTGGTAGCATTTCAGTAAGGAAGTTAAAACTCAGAACAAGCAGGAAGAATAAGCCTTTAACTTCAGGAAATCCTTCATTTGAGCACATCAGAAAACAGCCAACAAAGTTTGCATTGCTGTTTCCCAGAGAGGCTTTTTATTTCCAGGGCTGGGACACCATTAGCTTTTCCATAGGCTATGGTGATTCAAAAATGGTTAATGCTTTTGATAAAAATGCTTTATTTTGTAATGCAGGAGAAAGTTCCACAGTGTTCAATACATTTTGAAGATGCTGTACAGGCTATATGTATTTTTTAATTAGAAAGAAACACATCTATTTTGCTTGTCAAGGCTCAGTGCAAACCCACTACATTTCTTTTTTTTATTTAATTAGGTATCCTTAAATTTGCACTGTATTTGGTAGTAAGCTACAGAACAGAATAATTGAAGTTGCCATGAAGGATGAAGAGTGGGTGCAATAAGGAAGATGAAGTGAGCCCCGAGATGTTACACATATCATAAAAATCAGACTTCCGACTGAAAAGCAGGAATAAGTAGGAAGAAAAACCAGAAACACTACCAGTGTTTTTTTCAGAGCTAGGATGCCACAAAAGTCTCACAATCATTGAAAATTGTTTTCTGTGAAAATATTACCCTCAGAGTTGTTTATGTATGTGCAGACTGCTCATTCATATTTCCCTTTGGTCAGCACAAGACTTAACAGCCAAATATATGTTGAAGCAACAGGATACCTGCATTTATAGAAGCACCCAAAATTGCCAGGCAAATGTGCTGAGGGCCAGCAGCAAGTTCCTGCTGTGACAGTCAATGTAATGGATACTTGCACACAGCGGAAGGACACAGCAGCTTCTCTGTTAAGCAGCTACAGCAACGTGGTGTTTCCTCCTATTGCTGAAAGGCATCGCAAGATTAAATGTCTGATTACACGCCCTGAAGTGCTCTGTGCACCTGCTTACAATCCACCAGTGCTGGCCACAGCCCAACACTGGATTAGATGGAGAATAAGGGATCATTGGGGATGAAGGAAGGTATTTAGGATGTGAATCTGGGGATCCATCACTGAGGAATAGTAACTGGAGTTCTGCAAAAGCAGCTCTTCTGGTTTTCATGCTTCATAGTTACTCTAAGTTCCTCATGACAGCACTAAAGAGACAACAGTACTAGCAGTCTTAAACCCTGAGGTCATGTCCTATGCTGATGTTCCTAAATATGACCTTATTATTAAGTGCTGAAAAGTTCTTATAACATTCTCTTACCTTGCTGTATTACCAAATCTAAAAGAGCTGCTAAGCCTGCATTGCCTGGGAGCAAATGTATGAACAAAAGATAGAAAATCGCCACACCTCAGCACTTTCAAGAGGTATTTGAAAGGCTTCGTCATACAAAGAAAACAGACCAATAGGAAGATTATTTCCATTTTTTAACAGATAAGGGTTGGTTATTTGATGTAACAATTCAGAAATGGGCAGTTTGGAAAGGACAGGTGCATACACAATCATCAACTGTGGTACACACAACAGTGGAGTGATTAAGCAGTGGGGATGGGAAATCTTGAAGATTTAGCTCTTTAGGCCAGACAAGCATCAAGCAGTTTATTTCAGTCAAGCTGCTCTTCTTAGTGCAGGAACATTATGCAAGAATGAAGGAGGAGTGTGCGCACAGGGACGAGAGGAAAAAGTGTGGATGTGGGTGTGTGTGTGCGAGAACACTTCGCTAGTTCTTCCTAGTTTTCTTGGGTGTGAAGTAACACAAAAATAGGGTGGTGGTTTTTTTTTTCCCCTCATGACATGTTCACGCATTTGCACTCTAGCTCAGAAACTTGAAAGGAAAGGGAGGAAATTAAGTACTTGGAGAACTTTGCCAAAGAGTGGTTGATTGAGAGGCTAGGCTTCCCACTGTATGGCCAACAGGAAAGCGACTTTGCACTGCCAACCGTAGCACATAGGCCACACAGAGAAGGCAAATGAAATGTAACTAATGCAACATCTGAGGTGGCTCACAACAGCCTAAGGAGTTGTGGTAAAACCTGCATCACCCATGCACAAGTACAGCATGTGTTATATGCACAATATCCTTCACAAGCGAACATCCGTCCAGTTTGTGTTCACATCTTAACCCAAAACTTAAAGCTGTCCTACATTCAAAACATTTATGTTTCCAGAAGGAGAGAGGTGTCACTCTCCATGTTCATTTAGTTTTTGGCTTCTCCAGTAAAACTTCCAGCAAGAGCAACAGTTAAAATGCAAAACTGCAAGGAGACAACACTGGTTTCTTGAAGGCAACCATAAATTAACTTTGAGAGTGGCCTTCTGACAGATCATCAAATGGCAATAACTACTGTCCTCAGTAACTAACATTAGGGTCAGGGGAGAGAGAGCCTTAAGCTACAGCACTGCCAGCTGCTGGTGATGGGGTTTCTTAGGTGAATTCTTTACCTCTGCAGTTTGCTTGACTTGACTGGTTCTGCTACACCCATGCTTTCTTGAGTCTTACACTGGCCTTATTTTCTTCCTTGGCTGTATAAGAAATGTATGCCTCAGGGGAAAAAACCCACATAAACCCACAAGTGTTGAGATTTGTAGTTTTTCTCAGGATGTGGGAAGTTGTATGTATCTTTTGGCTTTAGTCCGCACGTTTATTACATCTTTGTGGTATTGCTTTTTCAAGACTATAGGAAAGGTCCAGAAAGGCTGTAGTCTCAACTGAAGCTGAAGTAAGTAAATGTTATTCCTCCTTTTCTTCACATACCCTTGTGATTGGGATGTGCAAAAATACAATTTAATCAAAGCCAATTTGCAGTGGGCCCCTGCAACCTGGCATTACTTAATACTGCTTAGCTGGATCAAAAAAAAAACCCAACAAAATTTAGACTTAAGTAGGGTACCTTGTGCAATAGGAAATACAGGTTTTATGTACCAAATTTAATGTATCTGCATTGATATGACCAGACTAACAGTTTTCCTAGCCAACTGATATGATCTGCACGAAGTGACCTGGAACATGTTATCATTTTCATAATGGTCTAGAAAACGGACTGAAAGAAGCCCCTATCGATTAAAATGTGTAGAGTACTAAATTGAAATTTTTTTGAAAATAGCAATGTAGATAAAGAAATGGTTCAAATGAACCTATAGCATATAGAAACATGGTTGGGAATTAACAGCACATATTCTGTCTTGGAGAAAGAGTATCCTATAAGGTATTCTGCAATAGCATTACTGAACTGCAGTTGAAACTGTTCCATTTCAATAGCCTCATGAGATACCGGTTGTGAAAATGGAAGAATAAGCACGTCAGCCACAGCACTCACTTAGGCAACTAACCTTTAAGCATTTTATGTGCAAGATTTAGTAAAACAAGAACTCTGGTGCATCTCATTTTCAGGTGCCAAAAGCTCGTTTTGCAGAGCAGATGGAAAAGAAACACCTAAGCCAGGCTGTGATTTCTGCCTGGCAGCACAGCACACAGAAGCTGCAGTAGCAAGTCCAGACTCCTATTACAGATTTTTCCTTTAGAGCTTGACTGAGACAGAACACTGTCTGCAAAAACCCACATCCATGCTGAGACCTGTTACAGCATCACAACTCTAATCTATATTCTGCACTTGTAAGCTTAACACATTTCTTCTACATCCCTTTAACTGTACCCCATGACAGTCCCTCTCATTTATCATCATCGTGTCTTGAAAGTCTTGAAGGTGCTAGCCAAAATTATAAGTCCTTAGTATCCAGCTTTCTAAGAACAGTGATCAGGTAGTTAATTAATGTGTTCCTTCACCCTCTTGTCACTTTCAATACACAAGCTTGTTAATTATTGACATCCTTTGTGTGGACAAGAGGTTCACAGCTGTCCCTAGTATTTGCCAATGATTCTTTGGCTGATTTAAGGGGAAGAAAAGACCACTGAACTGGCGTGGAGTAGAAACATTAGCAGCTCCTGTGCAACTGGTGATGACTTTACATGCAGGCAAGGGGCTGAATTCATTCCCTCCAAACCCAGAAGAACAGCAGGGATAAATCTGGCCCACTGGAGCATGTCACTGCCTGTTTCCCATACTGTGTAATACCTGGGTTAACCTCTTGGGCAAAAGCGGCACCCTGATTGTGGGGCACAATCCCAAGGCAGCCAGGACTGGACACTCTGGTTGGGAAACAGCATTCAACACATGAGTGGGAAGGGATATGATAGGTACTGTGAAGGAAAACAGCCTAACTCAGATCGTCAAGACATAGCCATACTCTCTAGCAATCTGCTGCTCATGCTCCCGAGGCTAGAGCAGAACAAGAACTGGAAAAGCCTAAGGGGGAAGGATAGATTCAGGGAAGGGAGAGATTTGTATTTCAAGCAGTTCTGGGCAATACAGTAAGCCAAATTTATTCAGGCCACAAGGATTCAGACCCTTATTTCAACAGAACCTTCTTGAAGCGTGGTTCATTACTTAGAAAGCAAGCCTGACAAAGCTGAGATGCTCCTGCAAGGTACTTCAAAGCAGGTGTCATTATGGCTTTCTTCACTTACCTTTGCCTGCCAGTCATTCTAGACAACTGTAAATGGTCACACTATTAATAATATATGTCATATTATTATTAATACCAAGCTCTCACGCCATACCAAGCTTCCCTAATATGCTTAAAAAGATGCATCAGCTTGTTTTGAAAATGGACCGCTTCTCTATGCAGTGTCCAGGGATCTAATTACAAAGTCCAGCAATAGGAAAGGACTGAAATGAAATCACATATTTCATCTGCTGTATCGGGTAGCAGCAGCCTTTGTCCTTAAAACCTTTTCATCAGGATATAAAACACTGCATGTTCTTATAAGCACAGTTCTTAAGAAAACAATCACAAAACATTTGATATTTATTTGTGGTCTGATTCAATAGGTTAGTGAAGTTGCTTTCCATTGTTTCACTTGCCTATTTACCCTCCAGCTAAAGGCCCTCATTACACAGGGTGACCTAGAGCTGATGAAATGTAGATCCCAGTTCACTCCACAGTTACAATCAAAGCTCGAATCCCCAGCTGAGGCTAACACACACAACACAGCCTAAATAGGAAGAAAGGCAAGCATTCAAAGAGAAAGTGTTAGTTAAATACAGTACAAAGCAGGTTTGCCCCAGGGATAAAAATTCATGGTCAGACGTTACAAAGATTTTGCTTTGGAAGGAAAATTCATCGCTAATATTTTCTTTAAGAAAATATAAAATAACTGCTGTTGTTTTTAACTTTATACATGCCTATTAGAAATATAGCTTGTAATATGTCCTTCTGGGTTAGATTTTTGAAGCAATGGGTTTATATTGCTGAAGGAGAAGAGAAGGCTTGTGGGCCTGAAAGCTTTCCTGTTTCTTCCAACTATTTCTACTGAATAAAAATATTTTTCCTCCATGCAAATCTTACCTCGCTTATAGTCAAACAAAATTGAGTGTTGATTTTATGCTTTCTGCTGTCTGATTGTAGCAAATTAATATTTGCACTGTTGTGTTTAGAGGAATGAACATACTCCTAAGATTGTTTGCTGCATATGATAGAATGCTGCACAATGTAAAAAAAATATCCAGAAATATTATGTAAATTATGTGGTTCCACTGAAATAAACTATTACATCTAGGACTTAGCTGCCTAAGGCTTAGCTGACACCTTTCAATGGCACAAAACCATTATTAAAATGTTATGGTACATAAAAGAATTAAATCTAGTAGCTTTGTCAGGGCTATCACTACTCAACCACAGCAATAACTTAAAAAAAAAAAAATACAGCTAGCACTCTCCTTTCAGTAGATGTAGAGGCAATCACACCATTGCTGATTGCGCCACTTTGAGCAAAGGGTGCCTTAAGGAACCAAACCAGAAAGGGATCGGAACTGTTCAGTACTGGACCTCTCAGCATGCCAGAGACCAGGTGCTGCCAGTGACAGACCATATACTGACTACAGCTCAGTCAGTCCGAAGCCCTATCAAAACTAATGGCATTGCTAAGATTTCACTGATTGCCAAAAAGAAAACAAGAAGGCTGAACCTATTGTGAACCTTTGCAAAATATATTATGACAACACAAATGAATCAAACTTCATTTCCAAGGGGAATGCCAGATTATGCCACTATTTATTTTTCTTTCTAGTCAGACTGAATATTAAAGCAAAAAAGATTTCATGTGTCTGCTGTTATAATATATTTAAACTGTGTCCAGGCAATGATGGCTTTCATAATAGTTAAAAGTTAAAAACAACTACACGTTACATTTTATGAATACTGACATGTATCAAATTTTAACAGTATGAAGAATGAATTAGAAGGAACAAAATTAATAAAGATATGTTAACACAGTTCTGTTAAGTAAGACTACAGAGACCCATTAGGGTTGAGCTAGAATAAATTCTCATACTATTAACCTTTATATGAAAAACGTGTGCAAATAGACCTGTAAGAAATTAGGAGTAAGAATACTGTCATTTTATTTTATAGCATGATTCTTACTACTCTGGCATCGTCTCTCCAGGGTACGTGGCATCATTTGTTTCCCAGAAAGACTAGGTGAAAAAAGTTCATCCTTACACAAATCCCCATAATAAAATCACACGCACCTTTACTGGTGTCAGACTAATTCATTCTGCTTTGAACAAAACCAACCAGGATTTGAAGAAATTCAAAAAGCCATATAAAAGCAACACAGCAGAAATTTATCTTCTAGAACTTTTAGTTCTAAAAATATTCTGCATGACCAGAAACTGCTAGTTCAATTCACTAAATCTAGTTACACACTTCTTGGATGTATCAGTTAGTCTTGAACTCAGAATATGTTTTCGCAAACTTATTTTTCCCCTCTGTCTGGAAAACGCTGTAACAGTTCCTAGCACTCTAATATTAAATAGAGCTATCTTTAAGGAGGATTAAAGAACTAGATATAAATGCATGGTACAGTCGCATCTTAAACAGTGGCCAAACTGGTTCCATCTACATGATAACAAATGTAACAACGTCAGAAAAGGTACAGAGAAAGACAAAAAGACAATCAAAGACACACAGCAGATTCCACATAAAGAATAATTAAATGGACCAAGACTTGTCAGGATCTAGGGAGATGAGTGAGGAGAGGTGACAGGCATCCATAAAATCCTCATCAGCTTGCAGAAAGTGAATGGGAAATGACTGTTCACTGTTTCTTCTAATAGAAATAAAATGAAATCAATAAGACCAGCATGTGGCAGAATAAAAAAAGCAAAAGGAGGCTTTTTTCATGCACACACAGTTCAGCAGTGGAACTACTTGCTATGGGAAAAGATGCTAAAAACCTTACCAAGTTCATAAAGCATTCAGACAAATAAATGGAAGGGGAAAAAATATATCTATCAGGGGCTATTAAACATAGAAAAGCTCATTTGGCTCATATAGTCCATAAGCTACAAACCTCCAGAGACCAGTATAGTGCACTGGGGAAGTAGTATTATAGGCTTACCTCATTATTATATTCTTTCCCAGGCATCAGCTATTAGGTGGTATTAAAAAGAGACTACGCTAAATGGACTTTCTGTCTGCAGCAGAATGCTTATTATTAAGTTTATAAAATAAAAACAATTCAAAATGCTGACATGCATCTCAATTGCATTTTCATTAGTTCCCATTCATAGATTGCCTGACATGAGACAGAGGTTAAAAACAAAAAAAGGTCCAGCAAATCTCACTAATTAAAAAAAGAATAACAATCAAGAATACTTAGTATGCATTCATTTGGAATAAAAGTATGTAGACAATTAAAAAATGTACATTTGCCAAAGTAACCTTAGCTTTTAGTTCAAAAACTTTGTGTTGTAAATCAACATGCTTTGAATGGCCACATGCGCCCTAAGACTGCATGCTTCTTCTGGAAAATAACTAGCAAGTACAATGAAACAGAAAACAAAAAGGAACGATTTACGGAAAAGATTCCTGCTGGCTGATTAAATAATCTCTTTTAATCACAATTTCAAATCCATCAACTGACTGTAAATATACTCTTTCTGTTTAGAAGTTATTTGCAAGAAATATCAATTCAAGAACTTCAGTGGACTGTCAAAAATAATGGAATGTTCTTAGGCACTAATTAATTATAGACAAAAAACCATGAGTGTCAGCACATTTTCTCCAGCAACTGTTATTGGAGTTTTTAGAAGATAAATCTGCCGCATCAACTTTGCTGGTTTTATCAGTGACCTAAGGAAATGAAGTTTATTTGTCACACTCTCTGTGTGTTCCCTTCTCCTTGTCCTTCCAATAACTTAAAAATCTGGTGGCCAAAGCTGTCACTGTGTAGCAATCTTAGTAGCATTTGTGCTACTACAGGGAAGGAAAAACACTTGGATGATCTGCTTGGCCTCAGCTTTTGATAGGCCTTGAGGCATCGCCACGAGCAGCTGTCAAGTCTGTACCACTGGACAACACAGACCCAAGTGGCTGAGGTTCATCTAACCCGGCCAGACCCCTCCTGCAATGTCGGTGAAGCTAGCAACGCTTTGGCTTTGGCTCTGGTACAGTGACACTGTGAACAGGCTCCCCAGAGCAAAACAGCAGCCTACCCTCCACAGGCACCACTGACAAGATGTGCCTGGGTCTCTGACATGGGACAGCCTCCATTTGCACTATTCAGCTCCCTTAGCCGTATAAACGGGTGCCCACAAGCAAACTGCCCAACTGCCCAGTGGGAATGATCCCTGTCCTGCATTGACTTCTGAACAAGGTCCAGAGGTTGTCTGGGAGAGCTTTTGTTGGCCATGGTGAAAAACACACAAGGGAATCCCTCCAAGGATTGTTGGGGTCAAGTCCTCAAAACGTGTCCTATTTAACTTACTGGTATGGATACAGCCAGAGAGCATGCAGGAGAGGGAGGGCTGCAGGGAAAGTTTCCACTTCATATTGTGCCCTCCAACAGTAAAGACTTCAGTGATAGGGAGCAGGTCGACAGAAAATCTTGCCTCCCTCTTCTTCCGCTGTGGGACTACATGTAATGATTAACTTTGGATGCATTCTGCCCTTATCCCCTGCCCTGCTCAATCGCTATCACCTGCAGCAAAATCCAGTAAAAATTATAATCTGCTGAAAAGGATAAAGAGGAGATGATTTAGCAAGAGGGAATATTTGCAAGGACAAAAAGAGGCAGCTGCGTGCTCAGTTCTCTCTGATGCTCAGTAAGAGCTGAGAACCCAAATCTGACTTCAGACCATGACCCAGCCATTAGCTACCAAGCCCCTGCACCCCAACGCAGACAGTAGCAAATTCCTCTCTGGAGAGCATCTGTTGAAGAAAATAGGCAAACATAGCTGGCATGCTTGCTAGATGAGTCAATGACAAACCACTGGTGTGTTCTTGTGGCAAAGAGGTATGAGATTGCCTCTCTGAAGGGACAGTATAGAAATGAGACTGACACTCTAAGAGCATTTGCAAAGAGCATTACTTGGGAGCACATGAGGGACTGGTCTTGTATTTCCAGTCATTACCATTGTTTTTTTCCTACTCTCATTATCACCATTATTTAGACCTGCATCTGCACATGATCACAAAACCAGAGTCAAGTGTGCTGCCACTTTTTCCCATGTGTGCTGTTAACTCCAATTTTTCAAACTAGCATTCTGTAGGCACATGGCTCCACCAGCATGAAGAAATCTATTTTGGGACTGCTCTAATCACTGGGCACAAACAGGGAGGCAGTCAGTGGCTTATGCACTTGCAGGCTGCAACATTTGCAAAAGTGGGAGCACAGTTAAGCAAGAATAAATACAGTCACAGAGATTTCTAACTCAAAAAAGAAAAATTCCTCTTCTTCCAGTGTGGGAGTTTTTCCAAACAGAGGGAGACATGAAGAAGAGGGTTCTGAGTGGTGTTAGCCAGGTGTTAATATGACGTGGAAAGGAGAAAGGGACATGTAAGCACGATGAGCTATTTTCTCGAAAACTAAGTGACAAACTATCCGGACAGAACACTAAAATAGAGGCAAATGGTTGCTTTGTTTTCAGGGCTTTGGAGAACCGAGTGAAACATTTGGTCAAAAGCGGCCCAGGAGACAAAAGCTCTCCAAGAGCGTATCCACTTTTCTCAGCCACTCTGCAAAAGACTACCTTTTAAGGAAGAAGAATCCCCTGTGCTATCAAGAAGATGTACCAGCATGTTTTGAACAGACCAGGAAACGCATTTTGCAGTAAGCCACGGTAAAAATTACCTGATGGGTTTTGATACACTTGCCCTCTTATGTTGACAGGATATCAGTACATGCCTGGCTGCTTCAGTGCAAAGACACCAATTTGCACCAGCATGGAGCTTGTTTCCTCAAACTGCTCTTCTTTTCCTCCCACGACTGTCTACTCAGCACCCCTGTATCACTAGCAACAGAGCTGGGCTCTCCTTTGGTGACTTCTTTGCTTGAGCAACAGAAGGACAGTTTATGCACAGGACTCAAAGTCTATTTCAGCCGGCCACATCGCAGACTCGCGTCATTTATGCTGACTTTTATTCTCAGTAGGGTGCCAATCAACCTTTCAAAATCCAGTCAATACAATGCCCTGAGCAAGACTATTTGAGCTATTTAAAACCACTGAAATTAACTGGCTCCCCTAACAGCAAAAAGTCGGAAGATGTGAAACCCGCCTCTCACCAGCTGAACAGTGAGCGCTACTAGTAGCAATAAGCAGATCTTCAGCATCTCCTTCATCCCTAGATTACCCATTGAAATGCCATCATAAGAACATAAAAAATCCCAAGCTAACATGATCCAAGTTTCCGGATTTTATATCTGTCCCTGCCAACTCTCCACCATGCCAACAAACAATGATTTCTGATGAGATCTACAAAGCTTATGGAGGGAGGGTGCTGGGGGCGAAGAGGAGGAAATCAAGCCTTGTTAGTAAATCAATAACCGCACATTTAATGAACATATAAAGCAAGCCATCAGACTGGCATAAATTGTGCCTGTTACTGTCACGGAAGTTCCTGCAGGATAAGCTCTTTACCCCTGGCATCAGGAGGACTCCAGGCCAAGGCATCCCATGACTAGACTTCCTCAGGACACGATTAGCGAGCGAGTAATGCCTACTCACGTCTTCACCTTGGTCATTATTGTTGTTTGGATTTACAGTTCAGGGCCATTCTAGTCACTCACTTTTATTGTTGGTTAAGATTGCATGTTCTTCTGTATTCTATGTTGATTTTATTCTGTGTATTCACAACTGAAAAGTATTCAAAAGGAACTTATTTGTATGTGTTTTGATGGAAGAAATTTCACTTGGCAAGTAAATGCTCCAGTTGTACCTTCAGCTTCTGCAAACTGGGCCAAATACAGCCGAGCTGATCTACACTAGCGATGCATCTGACCTTTTATCTTCACTAGTTCACAAGGCAACAAAGTTCTCATTAGACAGCAGCAACACTCTTCATGTTGCATAAGATAAATCATCAGACAATGCATCTTTAAACAGCAAGGTGTCACAAAAAAAAAATCCCAAGCTACCTCCCCTGATTAGTACAGATAAGGGTTTTTAGAGAGAGTCCAAAAAAAGAAAAAATTCTGCTGAAAGACTGTGCCTTAAACTGGCATAAGAATCTTCACTGAGATGACGAGTCAAAGGTTACTTTATCATTGGAATTTTCTGATTGACCTTTCCTGTTATCCTGGGTTTGATGTCAGCTTAAGTACACAAAGATGAGTGATAATTTTAATACTGCTTTAAAATTGCAGCTCAGTATGTCTTTTAGTCAACTGTATATTCTTTCATATGAATTTCAGGAGAAAAAATATTGGAATACGTTGCAGTCATTGATTTTGTTAAATATTTTAAATTAAGTACAGTTATGACGAAAAACAAAAGCCTTTTCATTGTCAGGGGAAAAAATGTGAATGTCATGGTGCATTAGAAATCCAATATATCATAAGACTGGCCATCAAAACCATCCCAACCCCCAGCTAATAGAGCCTCTTGCCACTTCTTCTCTATCTACATTTTAGAAGAAGCAACAAAATTTGCCTGCCGTAAATGAAAGGGCCGAATCTCAGAAGCTCTATACAGTCTTCTGCTCAGGCAAGATCACTCACCCACTAGTAGCTTCCAAGGTATGACCAATAATTTCATATTCTCCCCTCCTTGAGGAATGCAGGAAAATAATCAAGTTGCTTTTCAGTTACAGCTGAGTAATGAATACAGTGTAATACTGCACTACTCTCTTAATCATTCATTCATTCAGACACTTCAGGATTTCTCAGTGCTGTCAAGAACAACAGAAGATAATCGTCTCCCATTTAAAGACAGCAATAATAGCAGCATCCCAGATTATGAACTAGGATTCATAATCTCTCTGAAACTTACTTCACAACAAAGAAGTTGCTCTAGTCATTTATTCTTTAAATATTTTTATTAACTTCTATGACAGGTGCTTTGGCTGGGGAAAGGAGTTGGTTGGGCTAGAGAACTCACAAGAAAATCTTAAGATCGGGTGTTTAAATGTCACTGTTGTCACATACCTAAAAAAAGTGTTCTGTCAAGAACATCCAGGGATAAAAATCTGGTCCTACAGAAGTTAGTGGGAGAAGCTTAGCCCTTGATTTCAATATGTCTAGGAATTCACCCAAAATCTCTGGATAGGTCTGGCACATTCAGCATCAACTGATTTGTTGCCGAGAAAAGGGAGTGAATTACTTGATCACCACAGATACACGCTCTGTGGAGCGTGACTTCTTGCAAGACTCCCCCTGCCTGCATCAGGTCATATGGTAAGGGACATCTCCAAACAAAAGGTCAAGCAGATTTTCGCAGGAATAAACAGAGATAGTTTAAAATAGTCCTGCAAGACAGCAGTTTGCTTATGAAACTTCAGTTAAGAACTGTTCTTATTACAGTGAATTACAGTTTGCAGGCACCTTGTCATTTAATAATGTAAATGAAACTTCAGATAAAAATGCAATAGATCCTTTCACCAGATTTTTGTATGCAGGACATTGAACCTAGACACGCTGAACAGGCGGAGGTGCCGAAGAAATGATTACTTGAGATATCATTACTGGAGTGTATTGATGAAGTGGAAAATAGAGTATGAGGAGGAGATGCACGGGACGCACAATTATCATTTACAGTGTCTGGCTTTAATGCTACACTATAGTAATGTGAATAAATCACATCTTAAGTGCTACGGTAGCTACGCTGAAGAGGCTCTCCTGAAGCCACTGTGCACATACCCAGTACACACAAGGCTGCAAGGACCTACCTACACGTAACTTAATACACTGATTATCAGATGACTGCAGCACCTCTGCTACACTATCCCACATAGCGTAAAGATTATTATGCATTGGAACAGTATTCATCTACCTACAAGTATCATCATCTGCTCACTTCACTATGACATTGGGCTAAACATGTATATGTAACACACCAAAACAAATCCTTACCTAGCATAACCTACAAGCAAGCCAAATAAACTTCTACTGGAAACAACAGGTATGCTGATTTCTGACTAATAAAGCTGACCTTTGATGTATATCTCCATCTAACAGAGACACTTAGACATGCATTTAATCTCACTCTCCATTTATACACAGAAAGATC
Source organism: Phalacrocorax aristotelis (assembly GCF_949628215.1). Lineage (NCBI taxonomy): Eukaryota > Metazoa > Chordata > Aves > Suliformes > Phalacrocoracidae > Phalacrocorax > Phalacrocorax aristotelis. The sequence goes on from NC_134277.1 coordinate 71,067,720, forward strand.
ATCTCTTCATGATACACAATAGCTGCAGGTCTGTGTTCTAGCATCATCTGCTGCTTCTATGTATTTGCTCAAATTTTACTGAGGTACTCGTCAAATGAGAAGGCGGCCTTCAGGTAGTCAGAGAGACTAAAAATGACTTCTACCTTCTCATTGCCCCAGATTCCGAACTACACCGTTCTTCAACTAGTGGAAGAAAAGATATTGCCACATAGTATGTTTAGCCACTCAGAACCTGGATCTGCCTCCATCACTGCAGCAACCATTAGAGATCTTAAAACCATTTGTCTGTTTATTCAGGAAAGCTTTGACTTAGAAGAATTGCAGTGATGTTTCATAGGCCACCATCCTGGAGAATCTGAAATGTGGGTCTTGGTGACTGTCAAAGCAAAACGACAGTTCATTCTGGAGACACATTTTAAAGAATGCGATCAGTGTATTATTTCCTACCTGGAAACAGCTAATAGTTTTAAAACAATATCAAATAAACATCAAGTAACATTTTTTGTTAAATGAAGCCTGCAACATAGGCAGCATTCACTGAAGAACAGAAGAAGAGAAAAAAAAGTGTATAGTAACTCTTCCATCATTACACTCACTGAAAACCCAGTCCGAAGTACAGAAGAAAAACAAAGCCATGAGAAAACCTATCTTTTTTGTTCTCCATCTTCTGATTTTGAAGGTTCTGGGGTGGAGAAATACCCTATGCAATCCAGCTGAGGGCTGATAGTCTCTCTCTTCATCACAGGGACATGTGTGGGCATTAAACTTAAGAAAATGTGGTACTTTAATCAAGCTCTACATTAGCAGCCTGAACTCAGACAGCCACACTTTTTACTTTTTATTACTTTAAAAACAAAATGTTATCATTTGATTCAAAACAAACAGCTAAGAAATGCCAAGAGATAATTCCTTGGAAGTAGCTAGTCTGAAAGCAAGAAAGCCATCTAATTCTGTAGTATCCTATTCTAATTATTATTTTAAAAATCCAAAACTTTTTTTTTGTTTTGAAAAAAGAAAAACATTAAAGTTACACTGAACTAGTTTTACATGAAGTAACTGCCACAGTCAGATTTTTGGAAGGTTTTTTGTTATCACTGTTAGACCACTGAATGAGCAGGGGCTCAAATCACAAGTTAGGACTGGGTTTAGTATGTGCATAAGGACAGAGCATTCTTAGTTCAATAATTTAACAAGAAAACCACACAGTGGCAGTTGCAGAGTTACCAAAATAAAATAATGTTTTGCATGTATTCGTATTACCACACGAATACACCGCAGGATAAACATTTACAACTGAGGTAGTCGCTGTAAATTCCCTTTAAAGTCAGTGGGGAAAAAAGATGACAGCAGCGTCTCCCCCAAAAGTAACCATCACAATAGGGAAAATGAATCGCTCCTTTAACGCCTTGAAGCTTAAGTTCTTTTGTCTGTAAATGGGGCCTAAGAGGATTAGCTCACATTCAGATACCTCCCTTGAACATACCCCTTGTTAGGGGACATGAATCCTATCCAAACTGTCCTTTTGTTATGCATCTAGCTCTGGTAGGCCTTCCCCTGTTATCCCATGAGCTGCTGCAAAATGAATGCAAATCCTAATAAACAGAACCAACAGCTCTGCATCTCTGGTAGGCTATTTAATGGAAATATTTGATCCTGAGGATTTCATCCTATCCCGTTACAGAAATTTTATATCAGGAGTAACTCCTGGAGTTGCAAGCACAACGTGTTAAAGAAAGAAAGGGAAAAAATATTTAGGCTGTCATGGAAAAACAATTCGAACTAAACCAATGCTGGTTTGTGTCATCTGGACTTTAGTTTTCTGGCTGTTCGTTTGAGGGGAAGAGGAGCATTTTCAAGCTGTTCTCAGCAACGAGAAAGTCTCCCTACATTTTTCTCAGGTACTTTGGGACTTCACCAAGCCATAAGGCTTGGCCCTTACAGTTAGCCTCCCCAAACTCGTTTCATTTCAGTCACTGCAGCACAGGTTCTCCACCCACAGTACACAGTGGCCTGAACGGGAGAACCAGCCCATTCCTTCCCAGCATACAGAAGGACCCTTCATCGGTCATCACTGAGCTGGTAACATACTTAACTTGTGGGTTCCTGGTTTGGGACAAATTCTGCAGGGATACAATAACAGCAGAGAAACAGGAGCTGGAAGGTTCTCATCACTAAAAAGAGAAATAAATTAAGAACTGTGGTGTCTGCACCAGTGAGAGACTGCAGTAACTGCCAAATCTTTTCAGAGAGGGAAACAAGTATTTCCTATTAAGTTTCTTTGCTTAATACCTGCAGCAGAAAGACAACCAGGTATCCTGACTGCCAATGGGCTGTCTCAGAAATACCCTAGCTTATTCATAATAGAAGCAGAAATGAGGAAGCTATTGAACCTGCCCTGGTCTCTGCCTCCCTGTTGCTGCAACCCTCTTCTCTCCCTCCCTAGTTCATGCAAGCAAAATATCCACACACAGAAAAACACACAAAAAACCCACCCAAAGACAGTGGCAATGTACCAGGCATGTGAAGTACTGCCTAAATATGTGCTTTTAGGGAGAAAGAAAAGGCTGGGATTGGTTTGGGGGGGGTGTTATTTTTTGTGTTGTTTTTTTTTTTTTTTTTTTATGGTGGTTGTTTTTTTTTTAATTGGGTTGAGCCTTTAGGATTAGCACCATAACGCACGCAGCGGTTTGGACTGTCACGCTTTCTCTGTGATACAATCTATAGACACATACCTGGATGATTCATTGCCTGGACTATTTTTCACTGCAACACATGGTACCTGAGCAGAAGTCACTGAAGGCAACCAGCTGCTCTGCAAAGACTGAAGGTCAGGGATGTAACCTCTGCTGAGGATGCTCCGACAGTCTCCAGCTAGGAAAGTGAAGTCCACCCACCTCAGGGAAAGTAGTATTCCCAATATTTATTTTAAAAATTGATGGCATTTCATGAGGAGCTCCCGGGAGTCCTCAGGAGTTCATTCTAATCCATTACTGCTCTGGTAAGAATTTGTAAAACCTGTCTCAGCAAAGCATTCACCCCAATACCGCTTCCCCACAGGGAGGAATCTTTACAACTTAATTCTTTTTTTCTTTCTACACACAATATTAGAGCAGCATTTTTCACATTTCAAAAAGAAACTGCTAGTGACTTTGATTCACAACACATTTAATGTGTATGGCACTAGAGAGGCCAATTTCCTGTGATTGGTTTTTGCTATAAATTTAAGGGGCCACTTTCTCCAAAGTGTTTTGGGTTTCTTTGGCAGGATTTGATGAAAGTGAGGGCTTAATAGATTTTGCTATTTCGCTGGTGCACCACTGAAAAATTAAGACCTGTTCCCTGTGAGAACAACTGAAATATTAATAACAGTGTAGGATTTATATTTCAGCAATTTTGAAGCTCTGTGATAACTACCACAGGAGTTTCTCAATCACTCATTAAACTTAAGCCAACCTATCGTGCCATTTTCTTCTTTTGGTCTGACTGGTATGTCCCCACCTTTTTTTTATTCCTCTTTATTTTTAACCATTTAAGAGGAGGTTCTGCAGAACCACTGAAATGCAGACAGCATGCTTACCACACATGCTTAGAAAACTTAGAGGTGCTTTGTGTCCATCCCATTCCTCTCCCCCTCCACCCCCCAAACCCTATGTAGCCAGTTGGTGTGGGCAGTGGTACTCTAGGACCCACCTTATCTCTGCATTAAGGTGGGGTTTTTTTTTCCTCCACAATTACTATTGCCTGCCAGTTTTCCCCAACCCTCAAGTAATTTCTAATAATGTTCTAATTTTTATTTTTTTTAAACTAAAAGCACATAAAACATCCTTACCTTCTATTACTTGTGACAATCATTACATTACTCTTTTATGGAGAAGGAGTCAGCATGCTGGGCATCTGGATACATTAAGAGAGCAGAGGGTACACTCCCATTTTACTTCGTCAGATGCAGTGAATTCACATGACACAGTACTGAGAAAAACCCCAGTAATCTGCTCACCTAAGACCTTATGGGTCTGCTGATAAGAAAAAGGTTTTTAAAGTTAATATCCTTTGCATGTTTGGGCTCTATTTTGAGCAGCCAGAGTGGGGTGAAATAGCTGTCAGTGAACGCAATAGTGGAGATGGAAAAAAGATTAAAAACAGTTAGCAGAACAGTGAAACAGCAGACTCCCTGTTAGGGATGTGAGTTATTTACAAAGAGGAGCGGGATGAGGGGTTGACTGGTGGAATAGTCTCTTTGCATCACTTTCCTTCCAAATTTGACTTCACATGTGCAAGGAATGATGCCCCAGTCGGGACCTGGCTGCTATTTACCACTCCAGAGTGTAGGAAGGAACACCAGGACTCTGGCCTGGACTGCTGGATCAGCATCGCCAGGTGGCAGAGCCCAAGGTTTAAAACTCTACCCATAAGCATCCTAGGGGCTTACATACTGACACGAAGACTAAAATGCAGTAAAGAAAAGCAACAAGAGTGGTTTCAGCCATTTCTCCAGGTGTGACTGGGACATTTTTTAAATTTGCTTTTTTGGGTTTTTCTGTTTGTTCATGGGGGTTTTTTTGTTTGGGGTTTGTTTTTTGTGTTTGTTTTTTTTTTTTAATGTTCTATTCTAACCTGTCATTTATAGCGGCAGCTTCTTCACATCTTATCTACAGATAAAAACCAACAGTGTAATTTCTTGAACAAACACATTTCTTGCTATTACATGGAAAGAAGAACTCTCACTTTGCCAAACAAAACTACAAATGAGTAAATATAAAAAAGTCTATACAGAAAAACCAAATTTCACAATCTTCTTATAAATAGGAATATTACAAAAGTATTTCATGTTGAGACTCAGAAATGAGTAATGAACCCACCTGAGGAAGATCAAACTACAATAAAGACTTGGGAACTTCTTTAATACATATGATTAACTTGTAATTGGTTTAGAGGAAAGTCAGTGAACATGACCCAAACTACGACAGAACATGAAGAAAACATCACTAGTATCCAAGGCTTGTATTATTGCAATAATCCAGGAAATGAACTCTACCCAGTACATTTGATCAATATTAAGAGACAGTCCCTTACTAAATGTCACAGTGAGACCAATACTTCTAGTAAGATAATGCTATTTCCTTCAGTCTGAAAAACAAATATATTTTCTCAGTGAAAAGTCCAGTTTAAGGTACCAGATATATGTTTATCTCTCTTCAGCGACTTATCCCTCTTCAGGACATGATTTAGCTACATGGTAGGGAAGGGTAACTCTACAAAAGCTTCATGAAGCATGTGATACAGCCACTGCCAGGCAGGACACTGGATGAGTTTGACCTCTGGTCTGACGCAAGTCCAACAGTTACCCCATTGTAAACATGAAGTATTCCTAAAGTAGTAAGAGGAAAAATCTAGACTAAATGCTTCAGGAGTAGTTTAAGTCAGTGTCTTTTCAGAGGCTGAAACTTCAAGTGCATCTCAGAAAAACAACTGGTTTTAAGAGAGTTCTTTCACTTTTTTTTTTTTTTAAAAAGGCAATAAATGCCAAAGCCATCTGAAATGAACTCCAGGTTACTTAAGCCATAATGTCAGTGGAAGAACACATTTGCATGAGATAATAGTTTCCTACTAATAGAAGAATGGGGAGATACAGCAGATCATTTATCAGACAGAACATCAATGCAAACCGGAGATGTTTCTCTTTACATGAGGATACATTCCAGATAAATTGGTTTCTACTGCCCTGGATATCAAAACCCCAAAGGGAACCAGTACGTCAAAGCAGCATTTACCATATTTTGGGGTTTTTGTTTGTGTTTGCTTTTTTTGTTTGTTTGTTTGTTTTTTTTAAAGGGGAGACCAAAGTCTCAGCAAAGTTGTATTGACTTTTGTCAAAATAAGTTAGCTGAGTCACTGCATCACCTCTGTGTAAACAGTTTCCTTGCAGTTTTAGAATGCCCCCCATCTGTTGAGATTAAGTGGTGAGGAACAACCTGGAGCTAAACTCAGCAGAAGACTTGTTTAAATGGAAACAAGAGCTTTTGCAGAACATAACTGTGCTCATTAAATTGCTCTGTACCTACACAGTACCAAGCACAAACAAGCCCTGGTCTGAGTCCACAGAGCTCAGTAAAACACAACAAGGGGAAACAAATAATAAAAAGTGTATTTTGAAATATTTATGTATTTTGAAACAGAAAGCAAAAGCCTCTTCTCTGATCTCATGCATTTCAGGGCCAGGTTCTCCAAGGATCATACAAACTAACATGCAAGCAATACAGGAGGCAGGACCAAGCTTTGGAAGACCACCCATTGCACTCATGAGATTAGGTATATATGAATATAAAATTTGTTCTAATTATGCAGACAAGGGCAGAATCTGAATTCCCTTCAGTTTTTAGGCTTTGTCTCTATTTCTACTTCAGATGGGAGCATTACAAATTGATGCAATGCTTTTGGGCTCCGCACTGTACTTTGTGTAAAACCTTTTCCTGAGGAACTGAAAGCTGATGGGAAGAGTTAGTGAACTAATTTAAAACACAGCCCTTGCTGCTCCAATATTAAATTATTCGCAGATGCTTTGCCTCTCTAAGCCTTAGCTGAGGTTAGAATTGTTCAAGTGAGAACAACATAACTCAATAAAGAAATGAACCATATCTTTTGATGAACTATTTTATTTTGCTGAGCTCTGATTAATACAGGAAATTTTCTATAAAGTATAGGGGAATGAAAAGAGAAGGAAAATGAAGAAATTGGGTACCTTTCTAGGTAAATCTATGACTGTGCAAAGTCTATATAGTAATATTCACTTTATTTGGCATCTCATTGCTTGCTTAATCATGGGTCTATTTGGAAAGACATTTAAATATTCTTAAGCTTCAGGGGGAACATATATGCAACCATTGTTTCTGGAGGTCCCCTCATAATAATTAAAGTGAGATGTATGAGAAAGAGCCAGTCATTTCTAAATATCATCTAGCAGATCCTTGAACTATTTTTTCTACTCACTAACTGGCATGTGCAAGCTATGTGCTGCTATTTCTTCAAATCAAGTTCTGATTAAATTAAGTTTTAGATGGCACCAAATGCTGTAATTGTACATTTGACCAACATGATGAGAGTTGCATAGCTTAAAACTTCCAGAAAGCAGCCCACTAGACACAGCTTTTAAATACCCAACTTCAGGCAACGTAAATGGAAAATTTCGGCAGGATTCCCCACCTTCCTGTGTTTTAAAATTTAAGTTTAAGAGAAATACCACTGATTTATTTATGAAGACAGAATTCATGCTTGGGGCTATTTCTAAGGTATATAAATGCTTTATTCTTCTGGAGTCACTCTGTAATTCATATTTTATCATGTTTTTCTGTCACTTGGTATTTTATACTTCACCAATAAAAAGTTAAAGTAGGCAGAGATAGAAGCCACTGTTTGGGGTGGTTTTGGGAGGTTCCAAAAGCTTTTTGGAAGAGGGGATGAGGAGGTGGTGGTGGTGGTGTAATTATAATGAAATGCTACAGAGACCTTTGCTCATTTACTCTCCTCAGTCATGGGTACTAGATTTTTCCTCCCTCTTGTCAAACAAGAGGCTGAGAATACCTGCTCTGACACAGCTCTCAGCCAGGGTAAGAGCAACCCACAGAGAGGCTCCATGCAGAAATCACCGTATTGGAAAACACACTTATGCTACATCACTGGGGTATGTGGGAAATTGTAGCACTCCGAAGTTTTCAAAATTAGAGAAATTTAAAATCCTAGTATTCATGCTAGTAGTTATTGTCTAGTATTACCAGATTTCACTTCACAGTCCCACATAATATCCAGATGCAAGCATGGATTTATTAGTCTGTTCAGACTTGAAAATGAAACTTGAGAACTCCCAGCAACTTCACCCATGAGTACCATACAAGAATTGCATGGGTGGATAAAGCTCCTTAGAAATACATGAAGAATGGCTAGAATATGCTCTGGCACATTGGACCAGATGAAGGGCAGCAATATATTCAGTTTGAGATGGTCATACTTCAAGACTGGCATGATGTAAAACAAAAAGCATCTTAAAATTAGAAAGTATTATTTTCAAATGCCATTATTATGAAAACCTAAGTGCAAAGCAAACGTTATTTTTCTTTTCAATATTTAAAAAATGTACTTGCCTTCACTATGCACAACTCAAGAGGGCATGACATGGCTGTGACACTCCTTTGCAGTGGCAGTCAAGAAACAAGGGAACAAAGCCAGTACTGTTGGTCATCTTGCTTGTGACCCAGCTCATCACTCAACAGGCACATCAAGCCAGAGAAAGCATTATACTCACTTCTGCTCATGGCAAGTAATGGCTAAAATAGAAGTCTGCGCTGGTTTGAAGCTCAGAAAATACTGCAGCTATTGCAATTCCTCTACTGCCTCAGAGAAAGCTGTCTTCAATATGCTAGGCAACCAGCCGCCTTACATGATATTCTTGGGAATAGACTACTTTCTTCAGCGATTAGCTGAAACCCCATTAATCTTCAGCTCTATGCAGAATATGTATCTTCTCTCATTCCCATGTCATAATTTAACTCTGAACAAAGTTTTGATCTATAAGAGCAAAGATAGTAATGGAACACATGAAACATCTTGTTTGATCCTCTGAATTTTTATGGGTTATGCACTAAATTGGTAAATTATTGTTTGCATTGCACCGATGAGATAAAATTGCACGATGACTATGAGTTACATTCACTGCAATGACAATGCATTAACTCTGTTCTACTGTATGAGTATGTAACCGTTTCCTCCAGGGAAACCTCAACTCCTTTTATGTTCTAGCTGATAGTATCAATATGGGACACAACTCTAGAATAAATATAAAACAGTTTGGTATTATTTGTGACACATACAGTCAAGATTTGCCTACTCATGTTGTCTGGCTATCTGCATCAATACTTTTGGAGAAATTTCTGAGAGAATGATCAATCAAGCACTGGCTAGTTGAGTAGCTATGGTGCATATTTGCTGCTCTTACTAATGTGCTGGCTGATTTCTTCTGCCACATCTTGGTTTGGTTTTGAACTTGAACTCAGAAAATAAGTTATTGGCATTTCGTAAATGTATGATTTGGAATTAGTTCAACTATAAGGAGACAATGCATGGATTTCTAGATTTTCCAGCTAAAATTATTTGGCTTGGGACATAAAAATCTTTCACTGAGCAACACACATGCATATTTTTATCTTCTGCTCTTCTAGCTTTTATTTTGACAGTAAAAGGCAGAAAGAAAGGAAGGTATCAGTAAATTTTGGTATAAAAAAGCAGCAGAACAGAGGTCAATTATTTTCAGAATAATACCTGCAACTAGTTTTTCTAAATGCCTAAACTACAATTTACAGTGGCACTCTTGGACTAGATTCCAGCGATTAAAGACATGTCTATTTTCGATAGCACTGCAGAAATAAAGGAATGCAAGGTTTGTCACCATAGTAGTTCAACTTCACACACATCCATTGAGTAAATAAAATTCCCCTACTTGTATGACAAACATTTGTGCTCTCAGCTTGAGTATGGCTGGAATAGATTTATTGATAGCAATCTTAAGAAATCATCTAAATGACTAGAATTCTCTGCAATAGATTCTGAAGTATTTTTCATCTTAGTGCAATTTCACATCTACAAGATTTTATTATGAAATCACAGCTGTATCACTGCATCTTTTCTATAGATGCATATCTTTATTTTCCAGAGTAATTATGCACTCATCTTAAGAATGCTTTAAAACACTAAACATTCAGACCTCCCAGTGCCAACAGCAATGGATTACAGTGATTGAAATCAATGAGTTATTTAATGAAATACACGTAAGGAATATGTGCCCACCTTAGCAGTGTGATACTAAAATCAGGTAGCAAAACTGTATCACTTTCCATTGCTTTTGATGTGTAATTATCTCCTTTTCTTCATATGCAACTGTTTCAGAATTATAGAGACCATCAAAAACTTTAGACAAAACAATTCTGCCATTGCATCATATAATGAAGACAGAGCAGCATTAAAATTGGATAGTTCAAGTTGCCCGGTTACATTTTCTGGAAGAAGGGAAAGTGACTGACATTTTCAAAACATGCAGGAACACTTCAAATGGATTTCTTGTTGCAGGAAAAAAGTAAAAGTTTCACAATAGCCGTAGAAAAGAATTGCTGTCTTCTGATCAGCTCCATTTAAAAGAAACCAAAAGAGCCCCAAACGCCACCAATACCCCTCCCCGTCCCCAAACCCAGACAGGGTCTCTGGTTTATATCGATATAAACTGTATCATTAGTATCAAAAGAAGCAATTTTCACCCTTTCAATTGATAAATTCAGACTATGTTTTAAGTTAACCAATTTTTCATCTCAGTTAAATGCCTTCATCTGTTTAAAAAAAACACTGTTGTTGGAAAGTAGCCAACTCCAGAAACTGCAGACTAGTCTATAATCCCGTTTAGCACACATAACGGGCAGTACTAGTACAGCAGAAGCAGGTAGCTTTACAGACCTCAGAGGAAAGATGGAAGAAAATGGGGATTCAAGAAGTCTTGGGTTTAATCCTAGTATAACCAAAAGCTTCTTAAATCATTTAGATGCTAACAAGAGTTAGATGGTTTGGGATTTGGGGCTTGTTTGTTTGTCTGGGTTTTTTGTTTTGTGGTGGTTTTTTTTTGTTTGTTTGGGGTTTGTTTTGTTTTGGGTGGTTTCCTTTTTTTCTCCTTGAGGCAGAGCTCATTTCCTATTATCTAGACTTAACTGGCAACAAACACAATCATGCTGCAATTTACTTTAGCACCTACAACAGTGGCAGCCAAATGACTCCTTATAACTGTGCCAGCTGGAATTGTAGAGGCAAGATTCCAAACACCATGTTGCAAGGTATATTATGACAAGATTATACACAAATGACCTTTACAATCCTATTCTGTGCCTGCAGGTTTTAAATGCTAAGGCACAGAAGAGCGTATTCATATAGTGCATAAATGCGTATGCTATATTTAAAATCTCTGCTGTATTCTGGAGCAAGTTATCATTTTTAAAGACTGCTCTGAATTTGACGGAAGAAATTAAATGTCCTAAATGAGAATAGTCTCCTGAGTTATTCATGAATGGTGTTAGCTTCCATGTATATATATAAAAAAAATTATCCCACAGTATCATTTGTCGACTGCCATGTAGAAAGCCAACTCCTGTAAAAGAATTGCTTCAAATTTCACTCCTTTGACATTTTCTAAAATTAAAGTATTTCTTCATGGCAGTAAGTTCCAGATTATTAATGAACAGTAGAATCGCTAGCAATAAAATAATAATTTGAGACAACTCTAATGGTTTCTCTACCCTGTCACAAGGAACACTGTAAAATGAGAATTAGTATGCTAACATTATTTCCATCACCAAAAATTGATTTTAAGTGGATGCCATCTACACCAATGTATTTTAAACAGTCAGTGACTCAGATTTATCTTACGGGGCAACTTTTTTTTTTTCTTCCTTTTTTTCCTTCCATATTTAATTCATATTGACCTCTTAGGCTTGCAAGACAGTGGCTGGTGTTCAAAAATAACATCACAACGTATACAACCAGCTGAAAAGTTATGGTATGAACATAAGCACAAAACTTCTAGCATTTCCATCAGATTTCAAAGCAGTTTTACAAACATTGTAAAACTGCTATTATGCTAAAATGATTGTATGAAATGTGTGTGAGAGAACAGGCAAAATAGGGTCAGGAGGAATAGACAACTAGGTAAAATGAAATGCTGAAAGTTATGTATGGATAGGGACTAAATATGTAAATAGAAAGATATGACAAAAATAAAAAGTGAGAGTAGTTTCAGCTGCCACCTAAACTCTACAAGGCCTTATTGGTTTTTTTGAACCTTAACTTTCTGGTGTGTTAGAAGTGCACACCCAGGCATACTGCGGTTCTCCACTCTTACTGACCTGACACTTGATAATAAGCGTCTTCCCACCAAAGCCTCCTTGGAAACACATATATGATGAAGTACAAAGATAAACTGAATGAAGTGTACTGCTATTAACAGAGGAAAGCCACACACAATTCTATAAACTAGTATCAAAACAGAAAGAGATGGAAGTGGTGGAGCAGGACATTTTGTCTTTTGATAAAAGGCTTTCTGATGAGTAGGTTTAAATTTTTAAATTTTTAAAAAGCAAGTAAACTCATAGGTTCAGCATACTCTCCAAAGAGTGAGCTCCACTCATATCTGCTTGCTTTTCAGGACGCTATTGAGCAGCTTTAAGGAAGCTAAGAAGTGACCCGGGAAAACAATGGTATTTCCATTTGGGTGACCAAAGTTGTTACTGTGATTTTGGCTAGCCATTGACTATAACTGAGAACCTCAATTTTCTCATTACAAAGTAGAGTTAGTAATCCCACTACATGGTGGGTTACATGGTTCAGATAGATATCTAGTCTTTTTAATGAATGCAACTAAGTGACAAATTTAAGTGGAGGGAAAATAAAGTGTGAAGTATTAATTAATTATCGCTGTATCAGGAAGCATGTTCCATCTGGCTCTGTAGAGTACCTTAATTTTCTTATTGGAATAAACTGATTAGTCTTCATTGTTTCAGTTTACCCACTTGGGAACCAGAGTCTCTGAGGCAGATTTCTTTCCAATTATGTATTAAATATTGAGAGCAAAATCAATTTTGTATGGTTACATAGCTGCTATGCTTATTTCTTTATACTGCAAGAGTTTCCTTCTCTCCTCTCTGGCCCCATAGAAGTCAGAGACAAGCCCCATCTTTGTGCCAAGCCAAACCTTCAGGCAGGAAAACTTTTACTAGAGCAGAGAATTGTGTCAAATCAAGTTAACTTCTATCTCTGTTAGGAGCTTTGAACATGCACAAGTAAACGCTCTGCCATACCATCTTCCCTTCCTCATGCTGATCAAGTGAAATTCAAGTTCTTTAAGAGATGTAATCAATCAGGTGACCTGAATTTTCAGGACGTAGTAGAAAAATACTGCCTCTTGCAATACTGGGGGGTAAGAATGCTGCCAAGAAACATTTTAGCCACACTGTTGAACATTTTTCCTGCAGGTACCTTTATGGATAAGATCCACAGCAGAAAAATGAAAGCAAGGGAAAGAATGAAATTACTGTAAGGAAACTGATAGAAATTACTCTAAAAATTCACTGGTTTGAATGGTAAGAAATGGTCCAATAGTATAGCTGAATATAAATTCAGCTTGCTCTTTAAAAGAAAAAGCAAAACTAAAAATCAAAGCCAAACACAACAAAACAACCAGATATCTACTCATCCAGTTTAACACAAACAACTCATTCAGTTCTGAACTTTCCATATTTGTTAGGAGGACTACTATTCTACACTTGACTGAACTGGATGTTTTAAACAACAAAAACCAGAACAGCACAACCCTATGGAAATGTTCTCACTCTCCTGAATTTTCCAAGATTTTTACTAACAAGGACCATCAGACGTTTCCACTCGCATGCAGTCTCCCCTCTCACTGCTCATAAAGATTGGTGCATGCACACTTGGCCTCCAGACAGCAGTTATACCCCGTTAAGGCTCACAGCTATCTTCAGGAGTGCCATATCCAAAATAAGTTCATACCCAGTGTTGATCTCTGTATGTAAAGACATGTGGCCAGCCTGTATGAACTACTTGAAATATAATTCCATTGGCTAATTGTGGGAAAAAAGTGGAAAAACAAAACAGTGACAATTTCTATTTGAACACTGCAAGTCAGGCAAAGCATTAAAATCTCTCTTCAGCAACCACCGCCAAATAAACTTCTGCCTGTGCCTTTGCCGCAGTACCGTCACGTCTAGTCGCAGTTGCCAGAGAGCTGCCCTGGTACTGCCAGCCCACTCAGTCCGCCGTGATTGGAGAGGTTTAGTTAAGTAACCCCAACCCACAGCTCCCTCTTTGTACAGATAATTCTAGCTCTGAATTAACTGTCAATCACATCAGGTAATTGTTCCCCTGTCTTAAGGAGAGGAAAATTAACGGCTGCTGAATCAAGAGAGGTGAATAACATTAACTGATGTGTGTAAAGCACTCAAACGCTGAAAAGCGTTGCAAAAGTGCTCACTATTGTTCCTGCTGGTGATGGCTTGTCAATGTCCTGATGCCATCAAGAAGCAGCCCTTCTTCCATTCCCAGTCCTGGAGCATTAAAAAAAAAAAAGAAATAATAAATCCCCAAACCCCACACCATCACACACACACTTTAGGCTAAAATTATTTTCACCTGTAAGCTGACATCTTTACAGGCTCTGACAGGCTGCAGTGGGACATGATTCTTGACAATGCTTGCACTCGGACAAGCAGCAGCTGACAGTTGTCTCCTGGCCTCTAATTCCATAGGCTCGGTGATAAAATTAAACAGCTTTAGAAATGTCTCAGCAGCGAGTGTACTTGTTCAGCAGCCCTTCTGCTAAGGGTATCAAGCTGGATCAGCCACTGCATGGAGGATTTATTTCACATGAATAATAAAAAAAAAATCCCCTTACAGCTTTTCTTCCCTGATATTAATTCTCAGTTTAACGTCTTTAAGTCTAGAGCTGGATTTGCATTTGCAGCTTCCACATGGGGGATTAAGTGCATTGAAACAGCCTCATCCAGGAGGGAGAGACTTCCACTCCCACCGACAGGTGGCCTCACCCAGGCAACCCACTCCAGCTTTCCAATACCTCATTTGATGTCCCAGGTGGCTACAACACCCCCTAACTGCACCGGGAAACCCAGTTCTTTTAAGAAAGCTTAGAAACCTTGGATAAACAGTAAGAACAATTTATATATTGTATTATCTTATTATCCTTAAAGGCAGGCTAGCGCTAAATAGCTCTTAAAAAGAAACTGGTAGTGTTTGGGGAAATTGGAACATAGCATTTAAATGCTCATGAGAGATAAAACACATTAGTACTAGACATGGTTGTGAATTAAAAAAAGAAAAGATATCCTTGCAGTGTTTAGATTCCTGGATTTAGTTCTAAATTATATTGCTTTTATTACACAACTTCAAATTACATAGCACTTGGAGAGGTATCAGTTTCATTGTGGTTACCTAAAAACATGTTATTAAGAAACATGCCTATCAGAAAGTTTCTATTATACAAAGTGACACCCGATTCGGAAAAAAAAAATAATGCAGAAACTTGAATATTCACTCTTTCCAACAGAAGTATTAGTCTAAGGAAAATCATCTTCTGCACTGAGAACCCAATAGACAAGTTACTAGTTATCCACACAGTGACTGGAGCAATTTTTTTTTTACCTGCCCCTTCAGTTTCCTCCACACTAGTTGCTTTCTTTTTTCAGGACAATTCAGGACCATTATTAAATTTACTTAGCTTAATGCCAATTCTAGGGCATTGACACAAATGTTACATAAGACACTAATTTCCACTTATTCTACTATTTGCTATTTTTTCCTAAATGGAACAATTACATATATCTTGCTTGAACAAATGTTTTTACAGAGCAAACCCAAGCATGTATCTTCAGGTTAGTCAAAACCAAGATAATGATTTTTTTGGTTTTGATATTATAGCACCTACTGTGGCTTGACTATGACAAAGTTTGAGCTGAGAAGATGGAAGTAGTAAAGAAAATGAAAAAAATGCACCAAGATAAATGAATGTTTTATCACCTAGAGAAGGAAGACTCAATTAAGTGAGAATGTGGCAATGCAGAGTAGGCAGAAGTTACATCCCTTTGAAAACGGAAAGAGACAGTTTATTATTAATGTAAAGAATAGTCATGTATGCAATATAGTTAGCAACAGGACTGACTAATATGACCAGGATCTAGGCAGTGATCCATCAGGATAGAATGCAGGATTTACGTTACATTGCTATTTCTATCATATTTTATATAAGAACTTCAACTGTAAGTATAGGATGTGAGTTTGCAGTCTATAGGACTAACAAAAACAAATTTCAAGGTCATAACTGTTAATAGGGGTACAAAAGCACAGGAAGTGTTCAGAAAATAAAAGACGATAGGTGAGCAATGTTTGTTAATGACCAAGGTGGTATTAAAAGTCATTAAGTTAAAATATAATTTCTTGTTAATAATTAGTGAAATAGGGAAAGGCACTCTCAGGACCTGTTACAGACCCAGGTCAAAGTCAGAGAGGGTCAGAGATCTCTGTAACATCACTGCAGAGAGACATACTACTGCCTCCAGAGTGATAGAAGACACTTCCACAGGCCTTTGAATTTGCTAGCGGAAGTGGTAAGAAAAAAGTGTTCCTGGTTAATGTCATAGATAATATTCTTCTTCATCATTTAGGGTTACCAGCATTGTCTTCTAAAGACATAACTAATTTTTAGGTTGGAAAAGAAAGAGTGTACTAACAACATAATAATTCAACCTGTTCCTTCCTCCTTAAAGGACTTCCACCCTTCAGAGAGGCCACACAAAGAGTCAGCCTGACACCACTTGCAAAAGGGAGGAGGGATGAGCAAGAGGAAGCTCCTTCTGTGGCAGAGAGATCCCCTCAAGCATCAGTCTTTCAGCTGTATTGCAGGGCTCCTGCTGGAAGCCAGCCCCAATTCTCAGTGCCCCTGCAAGGTTTTCCACAAAATTGGTTGTTTCTGAGCTTGACCTTACCATAGCAGCCAAAACATCTCCTGGGGCTGGTTGGTGACAATAAGGTGGGTAAACATACTAAGCCACAATAAAACAGATTGTTTAACCAAGCAAAAGTTGTTTGTCACTACTTCTCCAGTGTGTCTGTTGTCTTTCCTGCATGGACAGGTTTAAACCTAGCTGTCTAGTGTACAAGCTGAAGTGCCTTTACTTCATCTACAATTTTGCCACCAATTTGTCAAGCTTAGTTTTGTCCTAGTGATGCTTTCCAAGGTCCAGGCTACTCCTAACAAGCCTAGATGCAAATAGAAATCTTCAAGTTTTCACCTTGGTGTTAAATTATTTCTTCCCCAGGTTATTACTACATACATTAACAGCAGCAGTCTTTCCAGGGATCTCTGGGGCTGCCCTGTCCTACTCTTTCTGTTTCCCCTTGATTGATGCTCAGTGTCAGCCTGGGAGTCCTGCAGGAGGCTGTAATAGCTGCCCATGTTGTGCTCATCCAGTCCTGCTGAGTTCAATAGCTGGAGTTCAGCAGAGCCACAGAAGCACAACACAGTGACATCTGAGAACAGCAAATATCTGAAAGAGGTTCATACAAGTTTTAAGCCTATGAAAGTACAGAAATTTAGCTAAAAGATTTATATAAATAACAAGACAGACTTAGTTCTGAAAGGAGTGGAAGGAGACGAAAAAGATGCCATTTTTGTAGTGGAAGGGAAAATGACAGACAAGAGGGCAGTGTGGCATGCCAAAGCCTGACCTGTTTCTGCTATGCCAGACCAAGAGGAAGATACCAGATCTCTCTGCACTCAACCACACACACACCCCCCGCAGTAACTGATCCAGAGTAAGATGAAGGTAAAACATCAAAAAGGAACTGATTAGAGTAAGTGACACAAATACAGTGGAGAAGCACAGCCTTATGTTTGAAGCAGAGCTCTAGCAGCACAGGTCCTTGGGGTATCTTCACCCCAGGTACACACAGTGCATTGCGACAGTACGCGTGTTACCTCTCAACAAGCTACTGAAGCACTAAAAGCCAGTGAGCTTGGGTAGTCCAGTGCTCAGTCCAGGTTGGTGTACCTTGGTTGTCTGCAGGGCGATGCTTGGTCAGGTACCTCTCTGAATTGTGTCATGCTTACAGAGACAGGTTCATTTCCACTGACCTTAGTTCTGGCCCCCCTCTTTATTTTTTAAAATTTTTTTTTTTCATTTCAGAAGTCCCATCTAGTTAAAGGGGTACATTCTATTTGATTCTTTGCAACAAGGTAGGATTGGAGATGTGAGAAAATTAGTGTCTAAAGTGGTTTTCAGACTACAGTTAGGTGTTGCATCTGCAAGGTGTTATAGTTATACTACTGTTATGTTCCTCAACAGTGGGGCAAAGAGACACTGAAATAAGCCTACAGGACATGATTAAACTACTACTAAGGAAACCACATGAACAGGCTAAATTAATGACACAGACAACAGGTTGGTCATGTTTCCATTGTTTTCTGTGCTATTTAATGTGGCTCCTGTAAAGAAGGAAGGTCCAACACTTATTTGTGGCATAAGGCAGTTGACAAGTCCATAAACCAAAGGTGTAGAATATCTTGTTATGAAATGACTACTGAGTCCACTAAGTTCAGTAGAAACACCATCAGGTGATGTTTTATAAACTCCTAAAGACTTCAGTGGTTACTTCTTTGAATCCATATAGGAGCTAGGATTCCTTTGATCCCTACTTGCAGGTTTAGGGAGCCAACATAATATACCTCTTGCACTGTCACAGGCAGCACCGATTCACACTGCATCCCAAAAAAGCACGCTGTGCTGCTGTTAAAGACTGCAGTATAATTTGGGGTACAGTGAAAACATGCCTTGAGATCAACAGCATTTCAAGCTCAAACCACATTTTCACTGATCTAGAACACCTCTATGGCTTTTTCCTTTGTGGATGAGCCTACATGCTTCCAGCTGAGACACTCACCACAGAATCATTGTGCTCCTCCTTTCCCAAAAGCATCTTCAGCATCTCCCAAAATAGGTTGCAATAAACAGTGCTGAAGGACCATCAGAAGATGGAAATATGAATAAGGATAACAAGCTTATGCATTAACTGAGATTGTTCACATAATTATTTAACTACTTGGCCACAGTACAAATGTTTTTTTTGTGGGTGTACACACTGTACATCACCTGCTGGCATTGAATAGCTCTTTCTTCAATAAGATGCAGAAAAGGCTCCACGGAGCTTCTCTATATACTGCTAATCACTGGAACATTTAAGATTACTTCAGAGCTAATAAATATTTGCACTTTTTTGTATGTTATATGTACACTTGTATGCAGGGTTACATAGTAAATCCATAAGCACATTTTAAGTTCAAGAGAGTTTTTTCTATGACCTATGAAATTGTTTGTACTTTCTCCCTCCTTTGCACTTCTGATCAAACAAATCATTTTACCGTGCTGAAAACAGAACTTCAAAACCACAAAGTTTGGCACTCACATTCTCCGTTTCACAATTTGCACTGAAAAATTATTTGCTCTCAATACTTTCTTCAAGAAAGAATTTTGGTCTAAATAGCAAATTGAAAGAGAGAAACTCCTTGATTCCTCATTCTTCTGTTTGGGAATATAACTAGTCTCAGGGTTTTTTTACATCTCTCAAACCTGGGAAAGCCATTTGCCCAGAGGCCCATAATAAAATATGGAGAGTACACAATAACAGTAGAAATAAATGAGAACAAGATATTGGCCCATTAAGGAGCTGTTAAGCAGTTCCCACCATTATACAAGATACTAAAATCTGATGGCCAGTGATCAGTTGGACTGCATATGCTCAGACTCAGAATTTCTTCTTGCTATATTTTAAATATAGCCAATTTTAAATTAGCAAAAAGGAACAGCTGGTGGATAGATTTAATTGGGTGTCTTCCCTGCAGCTGTTTAATTTCTTTTCTTGAAGCATTGTGTCTAGCGAAAGCTCTTTCTTCTTTTTGTGACTGTATTAATCATTTATCAGATAAAATAAGCCTCTACTGCTGGACAAACGTCAGAGCTTTGCAAGTTCCCTTCAGTGCCTGAAAAAGTAAAAAAATCAGAAGTCTAGGTTCTCCTCCATACAAGATAAAAGCCACTTGAAAGCATTTGTTTTGTATACAAAAGATTCCCTTCTGCCCCTTCCAAAATTTCCTAAAGCAAGTGATAGACATGGATAGAAACACAGAGTGGCCACCTGTATTTCACATTTCAATGTGAAAGACCTAGGTTCACTGTTTGTGCTTAGGCCTGAAATGTTCCTGAAGAGGCTTAAACACTTTGCTTAACCTGTAACTCTGATCAAGCTGTTACAAACACAGAACAAAACAGTGCTTTATCTACTACACTATGCAAACAGTGCTAGCCCTTGTACAGCCACAAGTTGCAAGACAACCGTACATGGAAGCAGGTTCTTGAGTCCCCCAGGTTGAGCTGGATGTGTTATAAACTCTGGCTGCTTACGAGGACAGCTTTTCTTGGAGCATTTCAATTTTTCCACTTTATTAAAAAAATAGAAAGCAGAAAATTACAGAGACGCTGATAATAAAGCATCAGGAACACTAAGAACTCGGACAGCGAGGAAACATTTTTCATACATTTATATGAAGCGCTTATTTGCCAAGAAAACCTTAGTGGCTGTCTTAAACTTGCTTTCATCACAGACTAAATATGAATAACCTCACAGAGACAGGATAACACCTTCTTTGTTATGGAGCCAAGGAGGGTATAAATAGATGCATTTTACATAGAAGTTACGTTTTTAACATCTCATTACTTGGATAACACGAATGATCGGGGATACTAATAGTTACATCAGTAAACTTCACACATGAAAAATTATTTTTACTCATACCATAAACCTGAGGAACCACAGAACAGAGAATCAGTTCTGCTCATATTGATCACATAAGAATCTGAACACTGTCAAGGAGCTAAGTAAAAACAAAGCATTAGTTATGCTATTTCAGAAAGGCTAAACCAGGGCATTCTTCTCCTTGAAGTTAACAAAACATTTGGTAATTAAGGGCTACAGAACTGGATCTCCACTAATTTTCAAAAATGGGACTGCAGGAAATAAGGGTATTTTCCTGTTATAAAATACCCCACAAGAATTCATAAAACCAGCCTCTACTTGGGGTTGTTTGGGGGAGGGAGTGGGGGATTTTTTTTAAAAAAAAAGTGCTAAAACTCCACCATAGAAGATACATACACATTTCTCTTTGGGTTGATGAAAACACATTCTGTTCTCTGTATCAAGCTTAAGGCTTAAGAAATCTTTCATTACAAACCTGAAGAAACCCTCTTCCATTATACAAATTATAATTTTCTAAAAGATCTAGGAATGTAACTTGCAATCTTACTAGTTTTGCAGTTTTAATTAGCAAGAAAGATAAGGCAACTTTTACTCCAATGACTTTGTCAGGTAAAGAAGGAAGAGACCAGCTGGCCAGGGCAGCAGTCAAGCACATGATTTAAGGAAAAGATAAAGCTCATTAGAACCAGTGGAAAACAAATGAGACTATAGAATAAGAGAGGATAAGAAAACACTCCTAAGGAAATGATCTTAAGAATATGCATAAATGGGAGCTATTTCTTGCTCTGCAAAATACTTCCTCTATGGCCTCCAAAAAGTCACTCGAGACAATGGAGTTCAAAGTATCAAATAACTAGGATGTGAGTCAGAGACCTGGTTTTATTTCTTGCTCTGCCATTAACCCACTGTGTCATCTTGGCAAACCAAGTTGCTTCTCTAGACCTTAGTTATCTCACCACTGAAGCTAGGAGAGTGATATTTTTATCATTAAATATTTAGATAAAAAGTCAATCCTTTTCTTAAAGTAGGGGTCTCTCCTATTAGCTTTGACAGAGGTTTCTCTCATTTGAGAGTAGATTTTGTTTCAGTGTCCCTCTACAGCAGGGACAGTATCATTTGGCCACTACACAAGACAAGAGAATATACTAATGATGGTCTGTTGCATATAAATTCCCTAGGGAGAGGAAATGGGAGAGGTAAGGTGGGATAGGAGGTCTTCTATTATGATTCAATCAATTGGTTCTTGAATCATCAATTCATAAATGGTAATGCCATTTAAAAAAAAAATCTGCTCTAGAATAGACATTTCCATGTTTTCAACTGAGAAGTAGAAATCTTAACAAATAGATTAAAAAACTGAAAATATCTTTTTATTTGTCTGAAAGTTATTAAGGAATGGGAGAGTAAACTTTTCAGGATAGGTGGCTGAGAAATATGAAGTTTTAGGCTTGCTTACTCTTCAGTAAACCCTCAGGTAGTACCATGCAGCTTAGGCTAATGTGATACGCTGATGGTCCAGAACACCTACCATGGCAAGTGATGTGAGCTGTTCATCCATGTAACAACAACTAGAGGATAAGACCTTGTTAGTTAAACTTTGAAAGCAAGAAAAATCTTTAAATACAGATTAAATCCCAAAATAACCTATTTCTGAGCAAGAAGGGTAACCTAAAACTTTACTGCAATATAGTGCCTGAAGTCCCTAGCCAGGTTAATATGTTCTATGTGCTTGGGACCACCTGCAGAAGTGACTCAACAGATATCTTATGGTGGAAAAGAAAGCCACACATGCATACAATGCATGACTCCAAATATGAAAATTTACTTCTAAAATAAGCCAACAAGTTCGTATATCAGCACAGTCCAGTGGCAGCCCTGGAGCTGGATCTGGCAGGCAGCTTGCTTCCATCCAGTCTATTGCCTTTGCCTCAGAAGCAGGCAACCATGTCTGAGGAGGAAACGCAGCCCAAATGGCTGAACACTGCCTCCTTTCTGGGCTGGCTTTAAGCGTGTCCAGCTGAGCTGAAAATGCTCCTGTCTCTATGCTAGGAAAGAAGTTTATTCATCACCCCTCTCTCGGAGGGACCTGGATTTTGTCCCAAGCTGCAGCAAATGAGACATCCGTCCCTCTCCAGAGCCAGCAGGGTCTGCCCAGCTCTCTGTGTCAGGTTGCAACAAGCCCCTTCAGCAGGTAATCAATAAAAAGAGCAAGGAGAAGAAACCAGTTGCTGCTTCAGGGCATAAGTGGAAACCGCCCATCCTGAGAAGGTGGTAAGGTGGGGCCTGTGGTGTGGTCCTCCAACCGTAGCTACTGATGTTTGAACATCTTGGGCAAATACTACAACAGCAGCACATGAATACAGGTAATATTGACCACAAAAACATTTGCACTGTTTGCAGAGATTTACTCAATAGCTCAAACCTATGCTATCTTTCCTTCTCTACTAATTTTTAAATCTTTCTACTACGCTACCATTGAGCAATAAACAGTAGCAAGAGAATGTTTCCTCAGTATTCTCCTCTAAACCAAATGTAGTCTCCCAGGTCTATTCTGAGATCATTGAAATGCTTGACATATGCAGGTTACCCCCCACCCCCCCCAACAGACACATTATTTCCTTTATTTTAAAAAAAACAAACTACTGTATAAGAGAATCACAATAGAAGTATTCCAATATTTTTTGCAGTACGGGGGACGTTCTGCCCTAAGGACTGAATTATTTTACCTACAAAATTACAAGAGTTAAAAACTCATTAGGAAAAGTTAACCCATTTATATTAGAGTAGATGAAGTGGTTATATTTCACATCCAATGTCACCAAAACAACCTTATAATGGGAAGCATTTGCATTTCCTAACTTGCATTTTATGACAGGTTAGCTTAACATTACATTAAGGGGACATTTCTCACCTTCTCCTTAAAACTTCACACCTTGAACAAAGAAACAACAACAACAACAAACAAAAAAACCTACCACCCAAAAAACCCAACACACAAACAAAATACGAAACGAAACAAATTTAAAGTCTGGATACAGGAAGACGAAGACAAAAGCTGATGATAAAATAAAAAAGGCAGCAAGTGTGGGCTTTGGTGTTCACAGCAAAGAGAATCTTAGAGTTGAAAGAGTGGAGAAGAGTACAGATGTACCAAGTCCATGACAGCAAAAACCTTCTCACTTGCTGACCCAAGGCACTACAGCACAGTCACAAAAAGGCAGATGGCATGTGAGTATATGTATCATTCAGGACATTGTCCGAGGAGGTCTCAAAGTCAGGGCCTGCTACCTACAGCAGTAAATGCTTTAAAAGCAGTGTCAGTTCAAAGTCAATCTGCCAGGTTATAGGCAGCATAGGTCTAACATGATTACAGCTGTTCCAGCCAGTGAGCAATTGTACTGATTCATCTGAAACAAGCTAAAGCTAATGGTAAATACCACTGGGATTCTTGCAGTGCCACAGGGCATAGCTTCCATTATGATGGTCTGCATTCTATGTTTTCAAGGACAACATGGACTGCCTAAGACAGAACATTCTTCATCGGTTCAAAGAAAAAATTAAATACAAGTTGTTTGAAGTCTAGATGAGCTTCATTTCTGCAAATACATGAACAGAACTGTAAAATTCTGTCTCTTATAATGGTGCACTGAAAACCACAACAGGCCATCTAAGCTACCTAGAAAAACTCATGTCTAGAGTGGATATGATCAGTCTTAAAATCAGTTCAGCTGAAATGGAATTACAAAGGAGGAAACTGCTGATCCAATGTCACCCTTCCAAGTGAATTTGTTGCCAGTTCACAAGAAAACAGGAAAAAAACTGTTTCCTGAGCAATGGTAGCTTTAAGTCCTAACAAGTAAGAGCTTTCTGGGACTTAGAATTAAGCTGCTTTTTTTGGTCCATCCAATTGACAGTCAAAAAAAGATGAGCCAAATGAATCCCAGGATTCCTGAGATAAGAGATGGACAGCTACTTGACAACACGCTACATTTAGTAGTGATACAAGCAAGAAGTATCACAACATATTGGGATGCCACATATAGCAAGCAGAAGAGGAAAGAAAATTGGTCCTGGAACAGTGCTACGCAAAAGCTCTCACTAATGACACAGTTGCATTTGATGCCACTCCAAATGACTAATTTTGATTGCCTATAAATAACTGAAGGTAGGGTAAGATAGGGATACTGTCTTTGTTGCTAAGAGTTGTCAATGAAACAGTTGCCTGCTGCTTCTCTCTCTCTCTCCAACTGAAGATGACTGCTTATGAGGAGAGATATTTGATGTGATGCCTATGATAGTGGTTGGACTTGATTACCAAAAGCGTTCTCTCAAGCTTTTGTTCCTGAAAGATGTCTGACCAGGTACGCTGAGCTCAGACTCAAACAACACAGATGGTTTTTGTGACAATTAAAAAAGAAAAACCAAAAAACCCCTAACAACCAAATACCAAACACCAAAAACCCAACAACAAAATTCTCTAAAGAAAGAAAATCCAGACATAACCATTCAGATGACAGTATCAGTGCTCCCTGTCATATTATCTCTACCCCAACATGCTTATTAATCTCCAAAACTGGTGTCGTTTCATCATGTGTTAGTCTCTGGAGTATTATACTAAACCATAGTACTTCAGAAGTGTTTGCAGTGAGTGACAGTCACAGCCCTAAGAGCACAAGAACATGCTACAATCTTGAAGTGTCAAGGCATCACGTAATTCAGGAAGGGTTAAGGTTAGAAGGGACCTCCAGAGGTCATCTGGTCCAACCCCTCTTCTCATGCAGGGACACCTAGAGCCAGTTGCCTAGGATCACATCCAGTTGGGTTTTGAGTATCTCCAAGGATGGAGACTCCACATCTTTCTGGTCACGCTTACAGTGAAAAAGTGTTTCCTGATGTTCAGAGGGAACCTCCTGTGTTTCAGTTTGTGTGTGTTGCATCTGGTCCTGTCACTGGGCATCAGTGAAAACAGCAAATTTATGCCCTCCATTCAAGTACTTATACACATTTATGAAATCCCCCCCCAAGTACTCTCTCCTCCAGGCTGAACAGTACCTGGTCTCTCAGCCTTTACTGATAGGAGAGGTGCTCTAGTCCCGTCATAACTTGCAAGGACCTTCATTGTACTCTCTCCAACATGTCCATGTCTCTTTTGTAGTCAGACACCACTACAGCATGCCTTTAACGCATTGCCCAGTAGGAAAATGTTTGTAAAGCAAGAAACTAAATATAATCCTAAAAGAAAGCCTGAGCAGATGCTCCAGGATTTATCAATAAGAAAATAAATACAAAGTAAGGACAATTATATTTTATTTAAAATAAAAAAAAAAAAGCTGTAGACAGCTTTAAGGATGAAGATATTCAGAAGAACTGCAGTTATTTGAAGGAAGCATAATAAAAGCAAAGCAAGCAACTACACTAATAAGGAGCAACAAGACACTAACGACTTCAAAACCAGAAGGAAATCATAGAAAACATGGAGGCAAAACCACATAGTTCACCAGTCGTATTTAGGAAAAAATGGGTAAATTCAGAAAGGTAAAGAAATAAAATAACTTACAAGTACTGACAATTCTCTAAGTACACCAGGAACAACAGGAAGACTATTATCTCAGTTAATTAATAGGTCCATTAATCAAAGGGGATGGGAAGGGTACAATGAGACTGAAGTATTCAAATCCTCTTCATCATAAAAAAGTTAGTCATAACTAAGTACTTAAATTAGCTTTAACAATGGAGGAGGAATACAGGTCAAAATATGGAAAGATCAGGTCAAGAAGTATTTAATTAAGTTAGTTTTATTCACGTCAACAGGATAATAATATTTACCCTAGTATTATTTAGGAACAACCTGGCGAAAATCATGATAAAACCAGCAAGTGTTATTTGTGGGGAAAACACAAATAGCATCTAGTCTTTAAAAAGGGGGAAGTAAGAGTCTTACAGTCAAGTAAACTTGATTGCCTGGAATTATATTAAATTATTAAACAAACAGCTGTATGCCACCTTTCCTCCACCCCAACTCCCAAATGTCACAGACTTGTCAAGAACAAGGCTAAGTCTAATCAATTTAATTCCCTTCTTGACCTCGTGGGTTGGAGGGAAGGGCAGAAAGAAAGAAGAACATAGCAGAAGAGGTGACACCAAGTGTTGTGTTTTATTAAGCCTGCTGACATTGTTCCCTTAAATCACTGTTACATTGATCAATTGGTTGAGAACATCTATCTAAAAATGTAGCTATTAATCATGCAACACAAACCAAGAACGTGTTTTAAGTGGGATCCCTGCAGAGAAGTCTTCCCTGGGCTTGGGTGCATGCAATATTTTCAGCAGTTACTCATGATAGAATTGGAGAAGGCATCAGAAGTTTGTGGATAGCTTTGAACTAGAGGAGCAGCAAGCAGTTTAGAGAACAAGATTAGATTTAGAAATGAGCTTGATAAATTTATGAAACAGCCCCATATCAATAACACAAAATGAAGACAAGCAAAAGCACTACACTACAAAGGAGAAAACCAAAAGCAGAACATGAACATTGGAGTAACTGGCTAAATTCTGACCAATAAATACCTAATAGACAACTGAAATGATATTTCTATTGGAACAAGTCATATATGTGTGAGCATGAGCTTGACACTAGAGCATGCCAAATCAGGGACAGTATTTTCTAATAGATAGATTTTATGAAAGGAGCCATCTCCTGATGAAAGAAAAATCTTACTTTAATCAATATTTCTGTAAGGTCTCACTGAAATCTAACAAATGTCCACTAATAAACAATTTGTGGGTATTGAATATATTAAAAAGAAAGCTTTAAAATTTAATTTTAAAATATTAAAATCACATATTCAAATGATAAACAAGTCTCAGTGGCTGTTTTCATCTTCCTTCGCGTTTTCAATGCTCCAGCACTATCAAGACTGGTTTTTATTACTGAATTGACGAAGCTTTACAATATATGAGGGAAATAAATAATTTCCATGCATTAATTATTAATTCTGTCTCTGCTGCAATTCCTTGGCAGTACTCATGCATATTCCAAATTGTTTCTCATCAATAGTCATAATGGGGGAGGGACTGGGGGGGTGGGTGTTAAAAGCACATTGTTCCCCCCCCCCCCCCGCAATTCTCAACATATATTTTCCTTTGGTTTTTAAAACAGAAATAATTTAAAATAGGACAGCAAATGTAAGAGAAGTCCCTTGGTTTTATCCTCATGTTTTATGTAAATAGCTGTTGCGCTATCTTGTAGAACAAGTTGCAGTGCCTGTTAATGTTATTTGAAAGATTCACATTGCAATGATATTGAAATAAAGCATGTAATTTGAAGTTTAAAATAAACTGATTTGATTCAATGAAAAGCTTGCAAAATTCTGTAGCCTTTCTTCTCTCTTCTGCCTTAAACACCAACAGCTATATCAAAGGGGCTCCCTTTTATGTGGATATTGTTTTAAATTAAGATAGTCTTTAAACATACATTAATGCTGACATTAAAAGACTACAAAATTATCTGGAGTGACATTACTGATTTCAACTTCATTTCAAGAAGTCCATCATATTTGCATAGTTGTAGAAAATTTATACTGGTTTGTGCCTTTGTCCTTACCTTTGGACAAATACTCCTGTATTATACCAGATGAAAGCAGTCTAGTTTGTTAATATATACTGATTTATATCAGTTATGTATGACTAAACATTCAAGTGATGAGTTAGATGTAAATTCAACAACCAAACCAAGATGACAGAAGCATGATGACATGGCATCAACTTCTTAGTACACAGCATTGTCTTCAGGTGCTGACAATGTCATCGAAGACGTGCTACAAGAACTCTTAAACACAAACCAAAAAAGATTACTTTCCCATCAACCAAGCATTCTCACAGTGAACTCAACCTACAGTGTAGTAAAACCACCCCCATCTCTCCACCCCCCCAAACCCAACAGAAATCTTCTACCAACTCTAGTGGAACCAGGCAGGAAACAAGCTTGTGTTCTACAAATGCTTGGAAGGAGGGTGGAAGCCACCTGTGAAATTTCCTCATGCCACATGGAGACAAATTCAAAACTTAAAGGCTTTATCAAGGGAAAAGAGAAAGAAGAAAAAAAAACTCTCCTCACCATATAATGACATTTACTTTCCACCAGAATAGAAACTGTGGTTTGAGAATTTTTACTGCTCACTCAGGACCAGTTTGAATGCTTGTCTCCATATCTCAGGACTGGTTTTGCCTCTTGGGGTTCCCCACACAAATCAAAGAAACAAGACCCCTCCATGCCTACAGATACTTCCCTCCTCTTGCACGTGCTCCCTGTCCCACTCCCTGAATCTTTTTCTCCATGTATCCAAACAAGTATTTCCAAAAGGTCCTCAACTTTTTGATTCCAGCTTTTTTCCAAACCTCCTTCTTTTTCAATCAATGCTTACAGATCAACAAAAGAAAAATTGTCACTCATGCCTCAATGCAAATGAAGTACTGCGCTTCAATTTCAGTACAGATGTTTTCTTCCCTTCAGATTTCAGCATGGTGGCTAAACCTGACACACAGAAAAGTCAATTAAGCATCCTAATACCATTAGCTAAAGCCACTGCAGAAGAAATCACTCACAAATTATTTAAAGTATTTGTACAGCAGTACTCACAAGATAGTGCACTTAGTTGGGATTTCCTGTTCAACTTGATCTGATTACAAGAAGTATTTTGTAATCAGGGCAATTTGATAGCATTTCATGGAAGGAATGATGTGTACATGTTAAATCTAACTTGTGAACCTGAAAAGCTAGATTTGTTATCTGACTCTTGGACTAGAAATCTTGTATATAGGGGAGCCATTTTGAGAAAAGGAGAGTCCCACCATGTTTCTCTCAAAATATTTGCAATGTAGTTGCAAAAACAAATTCTGATCCTCCACCAACAGCACTAATTATTTTATTTAGCTTTCAATATTTATCTGCTCCAGAGAATGCTGAAGTGTGGATACACTATGGGGAAAAACCCCACCAAAGAACACTACTGGTCAGTGGAATGGAAAAAGCACACCACTGGAAACTCAGGTATTTGGGATTCTGGGAACAAGCTTGAGAATACCAGATGAGATACCGGAAGGACACTGGAAGTTTTCCTGTGACTTGCGCTAAATGTCACTCAGACACAAGAGTCAGCATGCTTTGTACATGTTCTGCACTCTGAATCTTCACAACGTGACTACAAACAATACCAATGCAGAAACTCCAAAACACAACAGAAGCCTGTACTGTATAAATACATATATACTAGTTCTCTCTGTAACCATTCAGACTAAACCCAAGACAGGAGCATGATAGATGCAGCATGCACTCGTGAAAGCAAACAGAAGTTACATGACTACTGGGGCCCAGAAGGGAAAGGTCAGCTAAATATTCAGTAAGCGTGCTTACATCGTAAAGAACTACTTGCTAAGGAAGTAACCTGTGTACCTAAGTGTTTCCCTTTACATAAATTTATCATACAAGATGATAATTTTTCTAATTTTGGAGACAGGTACCAAACATAATTAAGTGGGTATGGGAAGGAAGGTGATAAAGGAACACTTTGAAGAGCTTTATTAATCTGAGTTTGAGAACAATCGCTCATCTTAGGAAAGAAGTGTGCTCTGGGGAATCAAGTAGCATCACAGGCACGAGATGTAGTGTCCTTCATCGTGTTTTACTTCAGTGATCTCAATGTCTGCCTTTCACAAACAAGTCAGCACTCTCTCTTGTTCTGCTCTCTTACCCAGAAATACTTTCTACGCCCCTGTACTCCACCCATGCTCCTCTGGCCTCTTTCAGATCACCTCTGAAGACCCCAGTAAGAACAGCCCCTAATGGGTGGAACATGTTAGATACCTCTAGAGCACACCCTTTGGTTTAGTTTAATCTGAATGAGCCCAGCACCCAGGATCACAGACCAGGGTGCTCAGACCTGGGTCTTGAAAGTCTCCAACGACGGAGACCGCATGGCTTTCCCAGGCCTTGCCTGCAGTCACAGTGACAGATTTATTTTTAATTTTTCTTCCCTTTGGCAAATCAGGCCCTCCCGTTTCAGTTCATGAATGCTGTCTCTCGTCCTGCCTCTGTGCACCTCCACACAGAGCCTGGCTCTGCCTCCTCAGTAATCTCCCCTCAGGCACGGGACATCTGGACTTTCCACATGACACCAGCCAACTCATGGGAACTGGGGACCAGGAGGAGATCTATTTCATAACTGCCTTCATAATCTACACCAGCGTTATGGCCTAATTATGGGTATGATTTTATACCTGGACACACATTTCACTGTAGGAACTAAATGGTATCATTTTACACCACTAGAATTAAACTAGTTCAAAATCCTGCAAGGGTACACAGCTGAGTTCAGATATACATTCTTCAGACTAGCCTATGCTTGTTAGTTTACAGTACACAGTCTATTTTAAAATGAGATGATATATTCAATGCAGGAAGCTTTAAACAGGTTTCAGTCTTGCCACTTTTGTGTGGCCTAAAAAGTACTCCAGTAAAAAGAGGTGGTGCCTTGGGGGATGGGGCACGGCAAGAACCCACCAAAAAAAACAGACAACAAACCCCACCCCACCCCAGATTTTTGCTCTGATTAAAATATTAAATAATCTTCATCCTATAAATACCAACTCTTCTGTTCTAGTATGCATCTTTTTTTGCACTAGTTTTGTAAAAAGTATGTTCGTTTACTGGAAAAGTATAGCTGTTCTGAACTTTGTGGAAGATACAAACAAGAGCACAAGTAAATATACGTTGAATGCTGCTTCTCCAACGTTGCTGCCAGCTCACACCAAGAGCTGCCCTGCTAAGACAGACAAGGTTTCAGGCACTAGTTGACACTTCAACTAATGTTTAATTCTTTCTATTACAGGCCTAAATGGCATCGTTGTTAAAATACCATGGCTTGCTGTGCCATGCCAACACTTCCAGATGCATCGCCACTTCCCAGCACAGCCAGGATTTAGATCAGAGGCTTGCAGACCCATAGATGCGTTGCCAAGGGAAAGGACTTGTGTGAGCGTTGCCAAAACAGCACTGGTGGCTGGAAGTTTGGCCCTTCAGATACGAAGCACTGCCAGCAAAGGAGGGTCATGGAAGCACCAGCAAGCATGGCCAGCTCTGTACACCTCCCACCTGAGGCTGGCAGAATGCCAGGAGACCCCCTCCTGTGCTTGAAAGAACAGAGTCATCAGTGGAAACCTCAATGAGAGCTTGCTCCAGTGAGTCTCCAAGAAGAAGCAGTCATCTGCTTCACATGGACTATACTCACGCACTGGAGAACAGGAAACACCGATTGATTTCTAAAAGGTGCAAAATTCTAACTGGACAGGCAGCACCAGTTAGAAGGTGAAATGCAACAGTAATGGCCATATGCTTCAAAGACCACAGACTCAATGCCCTCGCATTTACTGAGCTCGCTCCTTTGCTTCACATCATACCGCTTCAAAACAGGCCGCCTTCTACAACTAAAATTGGCAGAATTTGAGCAATACAGTTTCCAGATACTATTTTTCTTTCCTTTTTGAGTGGTTTAACTAAAAAAAATATTTCTGTTTTCTTTGTGTTTAGATGAATACTGGAGATCCAACACAGGCCAGGGAAATCCTGTTATTTTCTTATTTCTTATTTCTTATTTTCTTATTTCTACCCTTAAACTGGACAAGAAACAAAAGACTGATATCTTGCCCATTTCTACCATTTAGCTACTGCTGATTCCTGGAAAGTCTCCAGTGCTCAACGTCACCTCTCAGGTCTAGAGCATTCAATATGATATGATTTATTATGTGGAATGAAGGCACAGTGCTGTAATTTCTTGGTTTTCCAGTTTAAAGGAAATTGCTTTTATATCTTACACTGACTTAAATGCTTTTTTTCCTCCTTAAAGCTCCCCTATAGTTCCATTTATGAAACAAACCATTGCAATCCTTATGTAGTTGGATTACAAAGGACCGTATTGCATTAAATTCTGCATCTATATCTAATTTCTATGGCATCTTTTACAATGGTATCCAAGAATCAGACAGCTTTTTTATTTTTCTGCTTAATTTTGCCATACCTTCTCCTTATGTAATAAAATATATGTGCATGTTTGAATTAGTAACACTCTGGAAAGGGCATCTGATTCAGTTCCTGATATTACCACAAACACATAAGGAGCAGAACAGATGCAGATTATCACAAAATCTGAACACTATCTGCTTGCTTCTGGTCAGAATATACAGCCATGCAGATCCAGAGGCCCCCTTTACCCCACTCAAATTTCAGTTGCATCCTCTACTAGATCCTGCTTCTGTGGAAGAGCAACCAGGCAGAGCATCAACAGCTATCTGAAACATCAGCAAACACATTCAGGTCTCAGCACACAGAAACATGGATACAGTTATCAACAGTAAGCTCCTTGGTATATAACTCTTGCACTTCATTTTCTTCTCTGGAGTATCAAGCAGCAGTGAAAAACAGTGTAAAAGAGAAGCTGGTATGGTATTTTAAGTTTATTTGCTCATAATGGTAACAGCTATTTTACAGCTAACAGCTATTTTTTTTTTTTGATCTACAGAACAAGTACTTTGCTCTTGCCTCACAAGCCTCTGTCCCCAGGCCACGCTCACTGTGAGAGCACTGTAATGTGTACTTTTGCCATGGTGTTGTATTAATCTAAAAGCGTCTGTAAATGAATGCTGAAAAAAGGGCTTAAATCTGAGCATACAGATTTGTTGCACGTTTAAGGTTACTCATGAGCTGGAGAGTTGTAGAGGGTGGAATTAAAGCACAAGAATATTACCTGCTCATTAAAAAACAAACAAAAAAGCTACTTTCATTGAGCAAACTGGACTGTCAGAGGGCTCAACCTTTGCATATATGTAACAACCCCGACACCATTCTAAGCCATGTCCTATAACTAATTCCTCCAGTCCTCCCATTTAGGTGGGTGACTTACAGAGAAGAGCTTTCCACCCCTGCAAATTAAGTTTAGCACTTTTTTTGGTTACCGGTATTGGCAAAAAAAAAAAAACCACCAACCAAGCAAGCCAAAGCTCAACATAAGTATGTGTTCCCAAAGAAAGGGGCAAGTAGGGAGACAAGCTTTTTTTGTTTAAATATAGTCTTCATTACAGCTCACTTGGGCAGGCTGAGAATGAACCCCAAGCAGTAGCTGCTCACAAAAACGCTGTAAGAGCCCAAACATCAGAAAAACATAAAATCCTCCTTGAACTAAAATATGTTAATTCCCATTTTTTACCCTATAAAAATAAAGAAAAAAGCCTATTGCGTTGACAAGGAGAAAAATTAAGAAAAGTAGCTATCAGATACCAAATTGCACTTTCCGAACCTGCCCACCTGATGGCCACAGGCAGGTGACATTGCTAGGCTGAGCTAGAAGAAATTTGTAGATGATCCCTAGAAAAGAAAGAAAACTACTAACATTGAAATTATTCCTTTTTAGCCAAGCAGTAACTTGATTGCTGCAATCTAGATTTACAGGGCTCAATGATGTCCCATTTTCTTATTTTGACTGGAAAATGAGGAGGCCAGCACATCTTACTGGCTACCTGGGCAAGAGCACTGGGACAAGCTCAGAAGACTGTTTCCTCTCTCCCTTCATTAACGTATCAGACAGAACGAGGGGTACATACTTTTTCAGGCATGAAATATATCCTATGCTCAGAGTGTGACACTTCCTCCATATGGCCTTTGTTTGGCTGTATCCCACACATACACACTGCATCTTCACAATTTTCTCTCACTTTGACTACACATGGCACAGGGGGTCCTCCAGCAAAAGAAACATGAGCACCACTACAGTGGGTCTTCTTGCCAGAAGGTACATTTTTAGAGACAGAGGAATTACATCTCCTCTTGCACTGCAGCACACCTAAGGATGCTTCTGACACATGACCTTGAGCGCAAGATAATTTGCTCCTTGCTGTGCATCACCTCAGGCATTAGCAACAGACCCAGCTGGTGCACCCTAAAAAGAAGTACTACTAGGACACATTAGAGCATTTAGAGTCCCCTCCGCCCTTGGTGGCTGGTAGCATTAGCTATATACCCTGCACCTGATGATAGTTGCTTCCTTAACAGATGCAGTTAAGAGAAAAAGGTTTTTTTCTGTTCTCCTACACCTGCCTACAAACTTGAGTGACCTCTCACTTGGCTTCTCTCTCAGCTGAACAATCTTTGCCTCCAATATCTGTAAAATCTGCATGGCGTTACACATAACAAAGAAAATAAGAGATGGTCTCACTGTACAGAAACATTACAGGGGAGGAATACTTACTTTTCAAAAGGTATCATATCTTCATGAAAATTTGAAAAGAATGATAATTTGGCAGGAGGTGTACTCATGTTAACAGCTTGAGGCTGATTTTTTACTTTCACTTGAAAGCACTCTTAATAATCAAATACCAATTCAGAAAATGAAAAAAAAAAACAACCTCAGTGGTTCTCTATGAGACTCTAAACAAAGTTTCGAACATGTGTAATTATAAATGGCATAAATTACAGATTTTTGTAAACCAAGGTTCATTTTCAGAGATGTACCCTCCTACAAGGAGCAGTACCTCAACCTACAAGGACAGCCCTTGGAACTGCTCTTGAGCTCTTCAGAAAAGCCAGTGCAAATATTTGTCATGGCGTCCAAAGAAAATTGCCCAACTGATGGACAACGGTTGCACAGAAATTCCCTCTCAACTACTCATCTTTATGCAACACCCATCTAAGAGCACCAAGCTAATGAGGAGGTGGAAACCACCAGTACTTCTAAAGTGATAGTGTAGACAGGTAAGGAAACTCTGAGTGATACTTCCTCTTTGCAACTGGACCCCAAAGCCTAAGCCCATATTTTTGGGGCAATTGCTGTGTACCAAAAAGCAGTCTCCCTATTCATCTAAGCAATTAGAAACAATAGCTATGCTATAGGATATCCTGCTAGAGGGCAGCATATACACATACTCCTAAATGCCAGTAAGAAAATGCCATGGAAAAGGTAGAACTTGGTTATTAAAAATCATCTAAGCTTTATTTAGTTTTTAGTAATCACCTTTTCTGGAGACTCCACCAGGAATATAAACTGTTTCTTCATTAATATGCCATACATTGCTGGACTGTACTAAGACCCTGATATAGTGGATATGGTATGAGACCAAGATGAGCAGATGAGAACTGAAAGGAAGACAGATTATAGCAGCCAGGTCTCTCAGAACATGACATTATGAAAAGCAAGCAATTTTTGTCACAGGTAGAAAAAACATAAACTCTCAGGGGCAGGGGAACAGGAGATGAAAATATTAAGTTCCAAAAATAAACCCAGCATGAAATAAACTGAAGAGATATTGCCAAGAAGTATTTTGCTTCTTTGTAACTTTGCAAAACACTTTGATTTTTCCTAATTTGATTAAGTTTCTCAAATATCCTGAGCAAACAACTTTCAGCATATCAATTGTCTGAGAACTGCTTATCTATGTAATTTGGGTTTTTGTCACTGCTCATGAAAAATGAATGAAAGGGTTCAAGAATGCCAGCAAAGTGTTCTGGATCCTGTTTTCAAGACGATTTTGTTCCATTCTAGATTCAACCTGGCTTCCCAAAATATTTTCTGACTGGTAGAGGTCCATCCAGTTCTACCTATGTTATTTTTTTCTACAAAAAGTGCGTATGTATAAAGCCAATTCTGCTGGGAAGCAAATCTTACATTTCCAGAAAGTCTGGGTTATTCAAGGCAGTAATCAATTATCTGCATTTTATGCAATAACACTGTTCACATTATTTACTTGAAATAAGTAGAACTATTGGTTGTTTGGTCTTTTTTGAAGAGTCACAGGAAAGACATTGTGAAATTGTAAAATATCAAGAAAACACAGTTTCTGAAATAATTGTCTCTCTCTTTTTTGGTGGTGGTGGTGGGGACTAGTGTGAATAACTAGAACAAGACGGACAGATACCACTTCAAGAATGATTACGGAGCGTGGAGAGCAGAGGTAGAGGATGTGAGAGGCCAGGCAATGACCTCCTTGATTGTACAGGTGAAGGGGAAGGCCCAGCTAGGAGTGAAGCAGACAGTGTTGTAAGCAGTGCTTTGGCTTTCACGGCAAAGGATCCCTCTTCGAGGAAGAAGAGCTGAGAGATGGGCTCCATTTCACTAAGTAGGGTAAAAGCACCTTTGCCAAAAGGCTTGCCAAGCTGGTGCAAAGGATTTCAAACAAGGTACACGTGGGGACAGAGAAAACAGCTTGCAGTTCAGTGAAAGAATGAAGGTAAAGGGGAGTTAAGTACCCAGGGCAGGGTGATGGGAGCAACAGAGCCCTGGGGAAGGACAAAACAGGTTGAAAGGGGTCCATCTCACATGCCAGTACACAACTGCACACAGCCTATGTGCCCCAGCTCTGCAAAGGATGGATGTAGGCAAATGAATACAGCAAACGAATCCCAACCTCATGCAGTATTATGGGACATTCAAAGAGAAAAACCCCTTTTTAAAGTATCAAAATGAGTAAGTTGGAAAGTACACCTAGTGCTGTGCGTTTGCCATAATATTCAAATTTGCACTTAGATATCTTGATACAAATACTTTCTATCTCTTAATATGCAGATCTTTGCAGCCAAATATTTCTTCTTCCACTATTTCCCCATATGTAATTCACCTCGGCAGTCATGAAAGCTCATCCCTAAGCTTGACTTCATGCTGCACAGTTATCTTTTCTCCATTACTCACCAGATTTTTGCCTTCAGGAGAGTGTGCCAATATACATGAATTTGCAAAGGCGTGCTATCACCAACTTCTGATTCAGACTAAGGAGGTGCTACTTCTGTGTTCATTAAACCACTTTTTTTAATATATAGATTTTAATTAATGTACACATGGGCTTCTGCTTTAGAATCCAACCGTAAGAATATAAATTGTATCAAGATTTTGGTACAAGTGCTACTGGTAATGAAACACAAAATCTAATGCCATAAGCAAAAAAAATGTCTGACATTTTACCCTGAAGGGATCTAAGCAAAGCAAGACCCTAGTGAGAGAACTCTGTATTCTTTCTTCTTGGAGAATAAAATTCACAGCACATTTTGATGAATCAGTGAGAGTTTATGCATGGTGAAGGTACAGAGATGAGTTTGGGAACTGGATTAGTAATCCTCTGCAACAGGAAAGCTCAGACATCCTGAAAGTTTTACCATGTCAGTCAGGGAGGAAGCACAGTATCACATTGTACATATAATTCACACCCTTTTTGCTTAAACCCATATTGGCAGTTGCAGCAAAATTTTTCTAGAATTGAAATTAGCAACTCAGTAGGCTTTGCTGGCAGGTAATATATGTGCTCTGAAATGCCACCTGAGTTTCTTTGGGGTCCTTTGTCCCCTGAACAGAAATACATGTACCATTTGGGATTTTTTGTTTGTTTGTTTGTACTGGAAGCATGAGAGAAAGGATCACTCAGAATTAGCACAGGAAATAATTCCAAAGCATTAGGAAATGCTGAACTTTTCAGGGTTTGCTTTTTGGGGGGATGGAAGCGGAGAAGAAAGGGGAAGAGGAATATGCTTACGTTTCAAGCTTAAATATTACTGATTCAATGGAATATCTAAATTTGGGGATTCTGAAGCATACTGTACAGACATATGCGCTGTCAGCTGCAGACTACTCCTACAGCACTGAGAGTTGAGTGTAGCGCCATATGTTATGCCAAGATTACTGATTTTCATTAGATATGAAAGAAGACTTCAAATTTTAATCTTCATTTTCAATCATTATTTTATTTGGCAGTCTAAACACAACAATGACAGACAATATCTTGATCCGATCTCTAAGCACCTGCTGCAGGTACATTCCCTCTCACTTTCTCCCTCTTCCTTTCCAGTTTGAAGGGGAAAAAAAGAGAAACCTTGAGACTAAGCAAGCCCTAAGGACTCTGTTGGGCAAGAACACCAGCCTCATCAATCCCTCTGCTTCCCTACAAGAAAGCTATGATGGATAGTAGGCTGTGAATTGCGGTCATTAATGAAAGAGGTCAGTCTTTAAAGTAGAGTTGGGACTCTGTTAGCACAGATCATTTCCCATATAAAACAGGGCAATCCTATGAAGGAGCTCACTTCCCCATCCCTTCTCACATTCTCACTCTGGCAACAGGGTGAGAGAGGAATGGGAAAATTGTGAACATTCATTGACCTCCTTGTATCTCCCTAGGGATGGGTAAACAGGTGAGGAGGAACATGTAAGAGAAGAGCGCAATGTCCCAATTCCATGTCCATGTTGGCTGACTAAAGTAATGCCCTGAGTGCCAGCCCCATGAAATGTGACAAAAATCATTTAATCCCATTCTTGAACCAACAGTAGAGGATGTGAAACAATGGTTGGAGGAGTTTACTCTACTGGTGTAGCACAGTAGGATGCTGCCCTTGGTTCAAACAGTGTGAGAAGTTGCAATCCCACTTTATTTTCAGAGACAAGACTAGTGTCACCAGTCATATTTTCTACTTTATTACTGAAGGGAGGCTGAGTTCCCTGAACTGTTAATATAAGGAACAGCAGGTGAAGTCTTCATAACAACTTATTTTGCTTCAGCAAGGGGCTTACAATGAAAAAAGCCAACACACAGGAGAGGAGTACATAAGGCCACAGCCGAAAGGGTTACCCTGCTAGAGTCATCTGTGTAGAGACTAAGCAGCAATGGTGTATCAATGGAAGCAGTGCAAGTAAGTAATGTTCCTCTAAGAAATAAATGTGAAACACAGCTGTAAAAAACAAACAAGAGTTCTCCTGGGATGCTCTTTTTTTGTTTTCATCGAGCTGTATAAGCAAAGAGGATATAATTCTCCAGGGATGGTTGTACAGCAACTTCATGAACACTACACCTCCTCCCACAGAAAACTGCTAAGCTATCCATTACTGTCCACAAGTACATATTCTCTACTTGCATGAATCCTTTTAGATCTACTTCCACATCTTCTGTGAGTGTCTCACTATTTTTTTTTAAAGTGAAAGACCCCAAAAGTTTTCAGTTTGCATTAGAGAAAATGGTTCCCGGGTACACAGAAAAAAGCTGGGAATTACTTTATATATACATAACAGAGTAGCCAGCAGCACAGGTCACACAATGCCAAGGCAATGGTCACGTAGGCACTGGCTCTAATAAAGCTATTCCCTACCCTAATTCCGTAACCACTGTCCTCCCTGTTTCCCCCATCTTTGATGTCTAAAGTAACCTCAAGCAACCAGCCATACCTAATCACATTTTGGTTTCTAACCAGCCCAGATAATTCATGCAGCCTTCTAATGCTTTCGCTTTCCCGTCTCTTTGCACTTCAAGGTGAATAGTTTCTGTAGTTAGATGATCTGCCTCCCTAGTACAATTTTTCCTTCATTTAACACAAGATTTAATACATTCTCCATCTATAATTTATTATAAATGTTATTTCAATTTACATAAAATAATGTACATTTCAGAATGTCAAGAACAGCAGCAAAAAGAGTACATTTTCCTTACGGAAATCACTCACATAACACCTGCTAGTAACAGTGGAGGCAACAGAACATATATATCTATGGACTTATTATTATTTTCTTTCCAACTCCTCAGGGTGCCTCAGGTAATAATACCCTGACAGAGCAACACCAGGTTATGAAATGTAATTGTACATCCCAATCTACCTTTTGAATCAAAACCCACTTTGTAATATGGCTGGTACATACTGTACTGTACTGTAACTGGGGTCGCTATCGGGGTCCTGTTTATAGTATAGCCAGGGCACTGTTAGCCAACATACAATAGCTGGCAGTGCAAGGTCAAATACAGAGAGCACTGG
Source organism: Phalacrocorax aristotelis (assembly GCF_949628215.1). NCBI lineage: Eukaryota > Metazoa > Chordata > Aves > Suliformes > Phalacrocoracidae > Phalacrocorax > Phalacrocorax aristotelis. The sequence goes on from NC_134277.1 coordinate 71,107,957, forward strand.
GCTGTGAAGAGGCATTTATTCCATTTGCTTAATGTCATGCTGAGCTTCTGGTACCTACTGGAAAGTGGCATCCCCTTTTCAGTACAGCTTGCGCTAGCACTACCACTGTGCAACTTAATTAGGGAGTAATTTCACATGAAATAGCTCTTGTGACTTAGGCAGGGCTGGAGGACAGGTGGGTCAGTAGTTGCTGTGGCACTTGGAAAACAAGTGGTGACACAACTATCGTTAACCCAAAATAACGCTGCTGGGGAAGCTCCACACTTTCTGGTGGGAGTTGAGTTATTCTGCACTGTTATTTTACTTGTCATCATGCAAAACACGGCAAATATTTCTGTTCAGCATATCTGTGGCATTAGGGTGCCTGAACATGCTTGCCATCTCAGATACATGTCATTTCTCAGTAGGTGCCATTTTACACACAAATACATGATGTCTCTGTGTGTGTAAATACACAGGCAAAATGCAACCCAAGACACACATGGCCAATGTACAAAAACTCCTCCTGCTTTCTCAGTTCAGTGAGAAAACTTTATGTTTTCTCAAAGCCTGACCAGCCCAGAGCAAAGAGCCAGGAGATTGTTCACAATTTTAAAACTGATAATCTAGCTGTACTGCTTGGTTGGGTACTCCATGGCAAGGTTGTGTGAAGAGACTAACAGCTTGTTCAGTGGTCTAGAAACACTGTCTGGAGCCTTTGAGCTCTAGGAGTCCAATTCAGATACAGGCCACTTTGGTGGAGGTGACTAGAAGGCATTACTTTGCAACAGCTCATCAATAGCCTGTGTGAAAAGGATTGGTGGCCACGGTCTATCTGCAAGCCTGAGGGACAGCTGCATCGTGGAATCCATGGTGATGACAAGAGAGATGTCACAAACGGAACAAACGAAGGAATGAAACAATCCCGTAGGCAATTTCTTCAGGTCAGAACTGAGGCATCCCAGCAAGGAATTACACCACCACTTCCCTGGTCTGCTGAGAAAGAAAGTCTCGTTTTCTAGGTCTGTGTTTTTGAACAACCACTCTGGTTTGGGGTTGGGTCTTTTTTTTGTTTTAAATAAAGAACACACTGTATGATATTTCCTGATTTCTTCCAGGAATAAAAGCAGTCCAGTGGGATCAGATGCAGTAATTTTAAGTATGCTAAAATCTTCTGGGAAGAACATGACTGGAATATTCATATTAAGTTATACAGTTATACACACAGTTTCTAGCAGAGGTGACTGTAGGAACAGACAACAAAAGCATTCCTGATTCTCTCAACGGTGTCTGTTTGTTGAGTCACACATGGAGGCGGAAGGCTGTCAGATGTGTTTTTAAGTAAAGTATGACTGTCATATCCCATGTGAGAAGGACTAAAAGTATGATGATGATGATAATAATAATAATAATAGCAATAACGACAAAAAGAAAATGGGCTGACCCATGGGATTTTATGCCTGTCTATAGTCATAGAGGCTTGAGCTCTGAAGGGTCTGGTGAGTGATATGCTAAATATTTGTGCAGTACAGATGTGATCATTTGGTTTCTATATCAAAGCACCGAGTGCTTTGATTTTAGCAGCTGGAGACAAATAGCTAAACACACTAACACCCACTGTACCTTTGTAGTAAGACCTTCAAATGACTCCAGCAGGTTAGGTCTGGCTTTTCTCCACTCAGCTTAATTCTACTATTTTTTTAACCAGTCTATGCTTTTCTGCATGGCTTCCCAGCACATCGGTTAAATACAGACGCAAAAGTGCTTTTCAAACAGGCTGGCCTACATGCAGAACACAGGGTATGGCTCTTGATAGTGCTCCTTGGATAAGCTTTTGACCACTTTGAAAAGAATGGAGCCTTATCCCAAACGTTCAACAATCCCTCCCAACTAGAGCAGTATGTTGAATAAATCCAAAGGATGAACCTACTCTCCTCCCACCACTGCATATCCCTCATTTCCTATTGACAGTCTCAGATCATGGTTATCCAGTTCAAAGGCCTCTGCTCCCTACACAACTGAAGCTTTTTATCTTCAACCGGGGCATTGTTCTACCAGTCAGCTCATTTTCACAGACTGTGTTTACTCTCTAGCATCAGATGGATGACACCCACATTTCCTCATTCCTATTTTTAATCATATTTACTGCCACTTTAAGGTAAAGCAGTAATCCAGGATGAAACACTTAAGACTGTCAGAAGAACAGCAGATCGTACATTTGTACCTGGTGTGTTCAGTGTAATGCTTTGCAAAAAGTCAAAATTCATGGCAACAATTTGTTCCATGGCGTCTCAATTATCAACGCAATCTGATGGTGTTCTTGCCTAATTACTTTTCAATTAAAGTAGGTGACTCACTTAACTTTATCCTTGACAGTTGGACACCGATCCCCCTCCACTTTGAGTTTCAAGATGATGGTTCCTCACTGGGGTCAAGCGAGAGCAGCCTCAGGACTGCTCTGACTTAATCTGTATGTAGTCATGTATGACCAGGGATACACCCGCCATCTGGAACTCATTTTAGCAAGCTCTGCTCTGCTTCTGCAGGGAGAGAATCAGCATAAATACCTTCAAAACATGCACTAACTGGGACTTGGAACAGCAAAACTATGTTTTCTGTAGATGAAAGCTTTAACTGACTGTGCAATTGCAATCAAAGATTGGCTGCTTCTCTGCACTATCCCAGTGGCACAGAGGTCAGCACATATTTATAAACTGTTCCTTTAATGTATAATAGTTATACCACTATTTGCTAGCAGGAGGGAGGAAGAAAAAAAAAAAGAGAGGGGCGGTACTGTATGTGTTCTAGAAATAGTCGGTTCCTTGCCATACATGATGCATTGAACTACCACCACTCCTGTCCCCGTACAAAAAATCCCCTCTAATTTGCCTTCCTGAGTAACCATTACTTTGTCTCAAGAGTTCAAAAATATTTTGCTCCTGCAAAAAGTAACATACAAGTGTATTAAACGATTCCTTCCTCAGGGTCTGTGGTATTCTGCAGCTACTATTCAAATCACAAGCTCTTTGTATCTTGTTTAGTAACAACTGTGCATTAACCAATAATAAATGTCATTGTACCCTCTTCAGACCTGCTGCAGATGCTCAGGAAAGGGAACTTGGCAGCCAGGAGCACTGCTTTCATTCAGACAGGATCAACTTCCCTGGGGTTCCCTTGTCCAACTTGCGGCTTCTTCCATCTTCTGCTCATATATGCGGCCCTTTTTCTGTCCTACAGAGGATCACTCTGTGCTAGTATCTTACATGAGTATAATCATGAATTATAAAGAAAACAAACAGCATTTATTAAATGAACAAATTTCATTTCCTTAAACAGTGTGTTTCTTATTCTGCAATCTGCTGTGTTTATTCACTTGTTCATTGATGCATATTTCACTGCTTCGGAACAGGCTTCCTAGTCATTGTTCAAGCCTAAGCTCCAGGCCAGTAAAACATTTAATCAAGTGCAGGACAGAATTTTAGGAGCGCTGATAATCCTACCGAGAGAACTGAGGCAGAATCAGCTGCCCTCACAACATCTGCCCCCAACGCAGAGTAAGAATGAAAGAGGAGAAAGTTCATTCTCTACCCTCAAACATCCATGAAACACAGCCTGTGTTCACACTTTTCCCCAGGAAAGGAGGTTGCGCATTAATTGCCAGAAACTGTATGCCTAAAAATAAAAGACGCAAAAAAGGAGTCTTACGATACTGATGAAGTGAGAAGAATCTCAGAGCTTTGAGCTAGATTCTTGACGGCAACAGAGAATGCACTAAGAATAGCAAACGAGTAGGAGTAGTCAAGGCTGAAAAGTTTCTGAAGTGCTTTGATTGCCAATGTCTTCATAGAAGCTCTTATTTAGGCTACCTGTTATGTGAGAAGGTTAAATATTTAGTGGAGCTTCAGTGCCTTGAAAAGTAGTTGGGGAATGTCTGGTTTTGTTTTGCACAGGTCTCAGTGGAGTAGCCAAAACATCACCTAAGAACAATATTTGTCTTAGATTTGTCAACAGAGGATTGCTCTTGCTATAGCAACTAAGTTAACAAAAGGACATAGTGACATGTTAGAGCCAAGACTAAATGACACCTGGGAAGTGTCTCTCTCCCATGCGTAGGGATGCACAGTTAGAGTTGCATAACAGAAGGATTAAAAAAAAAAACAAAACCCCCAAAACCTCACCTTCACTGGTCAGGTGAAAAAAGGATGGTTGGGAAGAGTGAAAACCTCTCCTGGCACAGCTCAACCTGAATCTCTGTTCTCCAGAAGAATATACATATTACTCTAGAAACTGAATTAGCAGTCAGCCAAATGTTTGACATGAGAAAGTCACCAATAGACTTGTTCATGAAACGCTGGAGCGAGCAAATATCAGAATTGGCCCTAAGAATTTATGTAGGCCAGAAATAACTACATCAGAGCTTTGTGTTCTTGGCATTTTTAAATACAAGCCAACGCTAATGCTATGGGCACCAGGACTTTCACACTACCTAAAGTCTAGTGCCTCACCCTCTTTTGAGAAGGCACATTTTTACCTCACCTCTGCATAAGGCTTGTCTTTGGATGTATGGAAAGCAGCTGGGATTCCATGGTGACAGGAGGTTTGCAGGGAAAACAACCAACCAACCACACTTGATATAAGGACCACGGCAATTGCGTAAGTAAGAATACTAAGGCATTGCTTGCTCTTCATAAGAAACAGGCACTTGTATGTACAAGAGCTGCAAAAATAAGCTTGCAAGGGCAGTTTACAGAGTTGTATTAAGACTGTGGTCTTGAATAGCTCTTAGGTCAGTGGGAGTAATCACTTGATAGTAACATTAAAAAGGTCATAAAATTGTTTTATTTTAAAACTAGTACCCTAGCTCTAAACACCATCAATTTTCCAATGGGAATAGATATCCCCCTCTTATGCCCTTTTCTGTGGCTGAAATTTGTACTTGAAGTTAAATATGTTATAATATTATGGCTACTATTCAAAGACCTTTGTGAAGTTTCATCACCTTAGGACTCTCACGCAGCAACATCCATGCTCCCTCAAGGGAAGCAAGTGCCATTTTCCACATTATTCTGTTTCACACAATCCAGGAATGAAGAATCACATTCAGGGACCCAGACCCTGCATGCCATACAGCTGACTGCTGAACAGAGCCTGCTCACCTGTTCAGAGATTTCAAGAGAACACAAGAAAGTTAATTTGTGGGGATTATTATTTTAGATTGGCAGCATCAGCAAACACTGGAGTAGATGGGGATTTCACTTTCTTTTCATTCTGTCTGGGTCACTAGCTTATAGCTTTCCACAGCCTTCCATTCATGCACCAGTCGAAATTACATTCTGGTACTCTACTGAAAACTCCCAGTCATAAGGGCTGTTTTCTTTCCCATTCATGCCCTCACCTTTCCTTTATTTAAACAACTGATTCCCCTGTCCACAAGAAACAAAATATTGTAAGAACTCAATAGGCCTGTAGACTTTAAAGCTGTACTTCTGCTCTGAACTGCTACTTGGAAATACAATGGCATCACTGATATAACTCAGATCTTCTGCTCCCAAAACATAAAATGACCTTCGGGTGCAGGAACCATGACACTCTGCTTTCATTTCATGCCAGGCACACCTGGGCTTCCAGGCTAGTTCTCAAGTATATTCATTAAAGTCTTCATCGTAGCAAGGCTGATAACTGGTCCTATATTTAAAGAGAGTTAAATCATTTATATAAACAATGGAGTACAATCAGAAGTACTGCATTAAACATAACTCTCCTTACTCTTATCCTTACTGACAGGTTACATGGGAAGATTTAGTAGCATATTCCTAAATGATATTCCAAGGCTGTGAAACCGGACAACTAGCAAAAGTCTTATTGTTCCCAGTGTATCCCAATGAAATCTTAAATTGCACTTCATCTTGCTGCTAATATTTAATAAGCTCCTTTCCATTCACCTAGAGACTTGCAACACTGCCACTGTGGGAACCCATCACTTAACATTCCTCACAGAATTCACAGCAACGACTTGAGTCATCCCCACTCTGGTGACTCACTCCTGCCACTTGGTATACATCTCTTTAATTTTAAGTCACACAAAATCATCTGAGTGACAGCAAGCAGCAGCCCTATGATTTTCTGACTTCTGCATCATTACATTTCTCTTAGCACTTCTTAGTGCTCACATGTCTTCACTATGAGAAAAATGTAATTTTAAAAAGTTGTTTCTATTAACATTACAAAAAATACATATCCTTTACATGCATACAGAAAAAAAAAAAAAGCCACTCCACCTGATGGTATCAAAGGACTGCATAAATGCTCACGAAAAGTTCTCATTGTCATCATAAGGGAGCTAAAGCTGATGCTTGAGATCAGTTTTCAGAGACCAACAACAACCTAAGCCATGCTTAAAATATTGCAGAGGAGCATTGTAAGCTCTCCATTTACGACAAGTCCTGCTGCCTCCTTGTTTGACATCTTCAGGGCCAAAGAGGGGAAGAAGTAAATATGTGGAACTGATGTCTAAGCTCCTTTGCTTCGACATCAGGGAAAGGGTAGCCCTTCCCAACTTCCAGCAGGTGCCACAGGTTTGTCTTTGGTGATACCATGTCTTTTCTCCTATCTGAGAGCAAGACAAACAAATTAAGTACTCCTTCCCCTGATGGCAGAGAGGTGCTTTAATCAGCAGAGGCTGAAAGACAAATCAAAAGTAGCCTGGAGCCAGGCATCCTGCCTCCATCCACCTCTGTACATAGAAGGCACAAGCACAAGGCATCGCAGCTCTTACACATGCCCAGTGTAATGGCAGGAGTGGGTGCTCAGATTAACCCAGATGGGCTGGCTTGAGATGCTGGCTGCCAGGGCTAACGTGGCCACCCAGAAATGACCAGTGAATGAAGTAGGCAGAGGGGCAGCTACACACATTCAGGAGATGCATGTGCTTTTAGTCCCCTGAAACGTACTTCCATGCATCTTTCTGGTCACTGGCCAATATTCATGCACTTGGCAACGCCACATATGCTCAGCCTTAACTCCATTTTACTCCTTGCTGTATTCCAGAACAGATATTAATAGCCTAGTGTTGGTTTCCCTCTGAGGATAATTTTGGCTCCTGGTATAAGACTCCTGGGAATGTACACCTTGCTCTGTCACCATACCAAGAGGTGACAGGAGAAACTGGACATGAGTGGATGAAGATTGTTCGATTATGGGGTTCTAGCAGGTCGCAGGAATTACATTTAAGGGGAAGGGAAACATTATGGACCTGGAGCCATCATGGCTGCAATAGGAAAAGATACTTACGAGGAAACGTTGCGTGCCTGAACCAGTACTGACGTGGCAGTGACCTGCTACCTATGCATTAACACAGCACTCAAACCACAGACCTTGAGTTTCAGCACACAGATGGTGATGGTAGGAAACTGTATCTGAAGAGCTGTGTCCAGCTCTAGGGTTCCCAAGTTCTGCGCTCCTGAAGGAAGATAAGGACATGCTGGAGTGAGACCAGCAAAACAAAGACAATTAAGGGCTTTGAGCATCTTTAATTTAAAGAGAGGTTGAGACAGCTGGGATCATTCAGCCTGGAGAAGAGAAAGCTCCAGGGAATCTCATTAATGGATATAAATATCTGATGGCAGCATGTAGAGAAGGTGGAGCCAGGCTCTTGGCAGTAGTACTCAGTGAACGGATAAGAGGGAATGGGAACAAACTGAAATACAAGAAATTCCACTTAAATGAAGAAAAAAATCCTCTTTTACAGTTAGAGGAGTCAAACACTGGAACAGGTTGCCCAGAGAGGCTGTGGAGTATCCAACCATGGAGATACTCAAAACCCAATGGGACGCAGCCCTGAGCAACCAGTTGTAGCTGACCCTGCATCAAACAGGGCTAACCATTCTCCAGAGGACCCTTCCACCTCAACCATTCTGTATGAATAACTTCTTTAGTGCACAGAAGCATATCATTGTCCCCTGAGTACCCCCGGAAAATATGTCATAGAAGCACATTACACAGTCTTCAGAAGTGGTACTTACCTGTCAAAGATATCAGTAACCACTGTCAGCTCCCCAGCAGGAGACTTCCAGCTCCTGCCAAATAGCCAATGTCAATCCTTAGCTGGACAGCCCCCAGTAAATCATAATTTTTCTGCTCTTACAGTCTCACTGGTTGACTCAAGATTTCTCAAATTCCAAAACCAAACACACCAATATTTAAATGAAACATTGAGGAATCATTTGGTTTTGGCTGTTAGCTGGCACTGCAGACTAGATTTGAATGCTATTAGACATACTTTGTGATATATTTCAAAACAGGCTGGCAAGGTGAGCCTTTCAGCAGACAGTGGATGTGTCTGCCTTTGGTCCTGTGGTTTTTCTCTTGGGTAAAATATGAACAATCTCCTATTTCAATGGACAGTTTATCCTTTCCAGGGATTTTTCCCTTAGCTTAAGATTGTTATAAGAACACAGTAACCCTAAGTCTTTCTTTCCTCTTCCTTGGTCAAATCTAAATAGTGATGGTGATGTTTGGGGACTGGGGAGCTAATGGTTCCTATTTTTAAGTTATTAATCTGTATTACCCAGGGAGAACTTCCAAAAGTTTCCCAAAATACTCTCACAGTATTTTGACTATGGTGTTAAAAGACAAATTTAATGAAGCGCAACATGGGCAACAGGGCACAGATAACATTTGCATGTACAAGCAATGAAGAACATAAAATCAGACATTTGCAAGACTAATTTCAAAACTCGGCTTTGTGACCTAAAAACAGACTTGGAGGGAGATTAATATTTTCAAATGCTGGCAAGTCTGGGTCAGAATATATCTGTGTGCATGTGTAAGAAGGCAGAAACATGCCCAGAGAAAGAAAAAGCAAGAGGTGAGGAAGGAGGAGAGACAAATAGTTTATAGCTGCAGTTTTCAAACTGATGGTTCCCATATCATTAGCAGAGCACTAATTACTTCACAGGACTACTTCAACGGCTCTAAAACAGCAGAATACCGGCTTGCATGTGTGTAGCCAGAGGCTATTACTCGCATCACTGGCAATAAATGGGCAAACTGAGTTTAGGGACCTCTGCCAATGGCAAAGGGAATGGATGTTTCCTATCCTTTCCTTTCTTGCCCACCAGAGAGGAGTAAGCAACACAGTGTTGTAGGAGGCTCCTCTGCACACACATGCACAAGTTTCAGTCTTCTGCTCTGTCTCCACACCACAGACTACTTATATAAAACACCAGTGAAAATTTTTTTTGAAATCCCCTAATCTTACAACTCTGACATACCAAGGAATAGTTCCTATTACACCTTCTTTTGAGGATTTTCTAAAGCACTAATCATTGACCATTGACTGAAGTCAATACAAGTTTTGTATGGCAGACTCACGCCTGCCATTAAAAACCATGAATTTTGAAAAGCCATCCCTTAAGTAATATAAAGAAAGTAATGGTATACATTCAGTAGCACATTGCTACACTAAAGAATAGGCAGGACCAAAATTATGGTTGGATGGATACTGTAATACATATGGAAGTGACAGTTTAGCAAGCAAATGAATTGATGTATACATTAAGAGCTGTTTTTCAGAATTTCCATTGCATGCTTATTGTTTTAACTTGTATTTGCACAGGAGAAATTCTTACGATGGTTGAAATCCTTAATCAAGTTGCTTTTACAGGCCAGAACACCCACAATTAACTGAAGTGAGGACTGTTGCAAGAGCACTCCTTGGGTCTCAGTTCACCGAAACACTTAAGTACAGACAAGCTTTTAAGCTCACATTTAAGACTTTTGTTGCTTTAACTAGGACAGACAGAGTCAGTGGTTAAAAGCAGCAAAATCCTCTGAGTGAGGATATGGATGTACTGGTTTAAAAGCTGCAAGTACAGCTTGTTTCAGTTTTGGGAATCAATGTTTTTACAGCAATAACAGTGTCCCACCATATGATTCACACTTTTACATATGTTTAGCAAAACAAATGCATGCAAACAAAGAAAAACATACACCTTTATCCAATGTAATGCTGCTTGTAGCACTTCTGAAGTACAGAAGAGCTCAAAGCTCTTTAACCAGGCAGAGAATACACAGGTGAACCCTCAGACAAGATACAGGAGCAGAGAGTTGGACACAGCGATTTCTTCTAAGCTCTCCCTAGTCCTGTTCAGTTTGTTAATACTGACAACTCTTTGAAATAAGATGTCAGAGCAGCCATCCTCATGTTGTTAATCCTCCTTCCTGAATGGCAGGAGGGAGAGTGCGTGAAAGCATTTGGCTTCTTCCCTCACCTGTTGAACAATAAGCAAGTAATCATAACCAAGAAATCACAGAGAAGTAAGGGGAGAAGACAATAACCTATTCTAGGAAAGTAAGAGATACTGCGTCATTCCTCAAGGAACTACATTAAGAATGCAACAAGAGGCTTAACAATCCCTCTTCTGCTTCCATACTACAACAACTGCTTACTGTGTCCTCGACTCCACTGTGAAGTTTAACCTCAAGCACAGGCTTAACTAAACTGAAGGCCCTCAAGTAAGTTTGAGATCTTTTTTGCAGAGTACAAGAGGGAGACTCATTGAGTAAAACCTACAACTACAACATATAGCAAGTATTTGAAAATAGCACTATTTCTACTATTAGACATAAGACATAGATCAGCAATAACTGACAGTCTACAATTAGTAGTGCAAGTTATACAGCATGGCTCTGTGGCTTACCATTGTCATAAGAAATCTTTTATTTTGATCTACTGTGCTATATTACTACCCATAAGATTAGTTAAAGGTATGAATTTTATTTAAGTCTGTCTTATTAATGCACCAGTTTTACTTTAGACCTGCATGACTCAGTTGAGTGTATTCAAATTGCACCCTTTTGGCATAATTCTCTTAAAAACAATACCACTGCATGAAGGACACATTTGACTACTACTGCCCAATCCTCATCAGGTAATCAGGTAAAACACAGCTAGAAAAAAAAATATCAGTGATGTTGCAACATATTCAAATTACCACACATGCCTAATACAGCTCCTACATCCAATTCTGCCAAAGAGAAGAAGGCTCTGTATATGACCTAGTGAAATTAAAGCAATAAATATTTATAAATACTTCTGGTGCCAACAATAGCTTAAGGAGGAAGCAGTTAATTTTCTGTCCTTCCTATATGTCCTGTGCCTGATTCTGCCTTTACTTGCATCAAAAGTGTATTACGTTCAACCAGCTTAGTTTCAATCATTCTACACCATCACCCTACCCCAAAAGCCAGAATATTTTATCTTTTTTTTAATGTACCTTCCTATAGGAAGAAAGCTACTAACACTATGAAGAGAGAATAGGGCAGTTCTGCTTCTCCCTGCTGCCCTTGCTGTGGCTTTAGGTGTGGTACCACAATTTAAATCCAAGCTGATAGGGGATTTTTCCCTCCTAGCTGTAAATGCCCGTGCCCTCCCTTGAGCTGGCCCCGTAGTCACGTGGAGAACTGGACCAGACAGCTGATTTGGCCCAAAACGTTTTTTGTGGGGCCTATTCTTTTACTAGATGGTTTTCTGGACAAGTGCTAGTTCCAGCTGAAGTGAGCAAATAGGTGGACATGACCAAGGATGGGACAGATAATGGCAGTTCACACACAGATTAGCCTGAACTGCCACGAAACTATTTCCTTACACGTAAGAGTAACTCCCAGGTTTTAATGTGAGAAACATTCAAATGGTGTTTGACCACAGAAGGCAATCATGTTTTTGAAATCTTCCTTCCACAATCTGCAAGCCTCTGTTCCACAGCCATCGCCGTCTCTCAAATAACAGCCTTTATCAGCTATGAACTTTTGGTCAGAGTACATCTTAAACCACAAACAGCTTTCCTTTTCAGTTAATCAGCACTCTAAGTCAAAGGCTTTTCATTACAGCCTCATCCTATTTTGCTATTATATGCTATATTTCCTATTTTCTGCTTTTTCCCCCATGGTTCTAAAATTTTCATAAATTTTAATCAAGCTGCAAAAGAGCAAAGTAGTATTTTCTCAGATTTAGAAGCAGTATAAGGAAACCAGCTTCACAGTTAATTTTATGAAAGTATAGAAAAATCATTTTTAAAGCTAGCCAACTTCGAGCCTTTGGTGTCAGCTAAAACCACAGACATCTCACACCCAGTGATGGAGCACAGCAAAGTACTTGTGTAACACCACAATGAAAAGAGACAGTGCAAGAGTAGCCATCACCAAGAACCTTTCAAAATATATGGAAATCAGACAGTTGGCAGACGGAGAAGAGATCAAGTCCAGAAACTGGTAACATTGGACTGCGAAGCGTGCTGTTTTGATGGATCCAGAGCTGCCCATGGCCTGCAAAACACAAGCTGACTGAAGAGATTTAACAGCTTTAACTGTCTAAGCAAACTTCTTTGATTAAGTGCATTTCCAAAGAACAAAATCCCTGCCAGTTGAACAGTAGCTTAAGAGTTTCTCTGCACAAAAGCTGGAGTTCTGCAGGAAGAAATCCAATGAATCATTTGCGAAGTGGTGACCTCTCTGCCGACCATGGAGGCAGCCCCAGCATTATTTTTCAGTTTCCATTGCTGGATCTTTTCCTCAAACATCAGGAACACTACTTCATTCACATTTTTCCTTTAAAAATAATTGTATCTAGATTTGTGTTTACAGTGCTGTCAGCTGTAGGAGAAATGCATACACTGAGAAAACCTTCTTAAAGAAGACACTGGGGTAAATCCATACCGGGAGACATTTCCCACCCTCCAGAACCTCGTTCCTGACAGATAGCACAAAAATGCACATAGTGCTAGATCTAAATTTGTGAGAATAAAAAATGGAAAAAAAAAACCCAACCAAACCTTGAGCAGCTTATGAATCAGTTCAAATCTTCTCCCAATAGCATGTCTGCCCATCCTATTAAATCTTGTTCAAAGGTTGCCTCTCTGGCTTATGCTTGGAAATGTACTGAATGCTGTGCGCTGCATTTGCTTGCAAACGCAAACCAACCTCCTTGGTTTGTTCAGAAAAGAAAATATTGATTTAAAAAAAACCAAAGAAGTGGTTCAATTAAAATTTTCAGCATAGTATATTAAATACTTTTAAAGTGTATTGCTTTAGGAAGAAAGAAACCGATTTAAGTGTATTCCTTAGGCAAGAGGAAACCCATTTGATAGGAAGAGACTCAAGCATAAATAAAGCACAACTGACTTGTAGCAGTTAAAATAACAGGCAAAATGTAAGCTCTAGTCAGCATTTGAGTGCTTTTTATTTGAGCTTCTACATGGAAAGAATTTGAATCAATGAGTGAGAAGGTGAGTTTTTCTTGGGTATTTTTTTGGTGGTGGTGAGCTTTTTTACACGCAACTATATTCATCACTACCCAGCAACTGAAGAAGTTAAAGGACAACAGGAAAAGAACAGCAAAGTTACTCAAATAAACATGGAAACTCTTCCCAAGCTTCAGTGAGAACTGAGCCAACGAGAGCAAACATGGTACAGATGGCCCATGTGAAACAACTCTGAAATATATCTTAAAAATAGGACAACAATAAGCTCACACTCATCTATGGTCAGGAAACAGCGTCACAGCTGACATTCACCATAGATGAACTACAGCTAGATGCAGCGCCACTGGTGACTTAGACAGTGTAGTACGTTTTTGGCAGAAGCGACACAGGATAGCTAAGGAACATTTATTTTATCACCTCCTTTCCCTCTATCAACCTGTAGTCTACCTCAGGATTACTTATAGACCAAATTACCTTGAAAACTGAACTCTATAAACCACCTGAAAGGAGAGAAGTGAGGGATGCATAGAAGCCAGCTGTATTCTATATTCTTCTAGATTAAGAAAAAAAATAAAGGCAGGGATTCAAAGATGTCATTGGAGGTCCAACAAGCATTAAAAAAATAAATATAAAGAAATACAAGTATATCTAAGGCACTCAACACTCATTTCACAAGAGATGCATATGTTTTTTCCTTCAGATGACTGGCTCATGAAATAGCACTATGCTTCAGGAAGCCACACAAGGACATTACATCAATTTTTGAATGACTACAGGCAAATTTATGTTTTGCCACATGGAAAGTTCTGTCAGAAAACATTCTGGTTGATATTTTCAGAGCTTACTGTCAGTATGAATTATCAGCAATAGACATTACATGTCTATTCTTCAATTACACTAAATATATGACTAACTTCATATTTGATTGAATGGTCACACAGGCATTCCTTCATACCAGATTTGCTACACCTACAACACATGGTGGTACCTAATTTGTTTGCATTGAGTAACTTAGAAAAGTATTTGGTTTATAAAAAGAGTTTTTGTAAATGGAAGTAGGTTTCCTTTTTGGATCTCTATAATAGTTCTCCAAAAATTATGCTCTCTTCCCTTGCAGACACATTCAGGTCCGATTAAATCTACACAATCCAAATGATGAAATAGAGGGCACCTGGCCTTAGTACCAATTGCCAGAATCCAGCCTTCCCTCCGAAAGAAAAATAATTTCCTGAAAGCTCATGTCCGTATAGTGCTCTAAGTAAACCAAACCAAGCCAAACCCTCCCAATAACAAAAAGGGAGGAAACCCCTCCACATTCCTCCCAGGAACACAAGCTCCCACCATGATGCAAAGCTGAAACATTGCAGTGAGCTGCAAGTGAAACCTGTCTAGCAAGTGCCCTTCAGAGGAAACCCTGAGCAGCTGGAGCAACATCTCAGTGACTGCATCTCTCAACAACTACAGTTAAAGCTAGAAAAGGCGTTTCAAGAATAGGGTCATAGACTGCAGGGGTGAATATATGAACAAGGGCATGGTTTTTCACATTCTTGGGACACACTTGTACAGCAAACAGTTTTAAGAGATTATTTCTGTGTTTCTTTTGTCACTTTCCCATGACAATGGAGTGGAATCCAATGTTAGACACCTTACGAAGCAGCACCAAAAGAAAAGCATAGGTAGTAAAGACACATAGGAGACAGCACAATGTTTTTGTTTTAGCTGAACCATACACTACCAAAACCAGAAGAAATCCCAAAAGCCAACATCCCCTTACCTACAAATGAATGCATCATATGCCTAACCCTTCGAGTATTTTTAATTCTGCTCCTTAGGGCAAATGCTCATATTTCATTCACAAGGTTGCCGACATCTAGATAAAGGTAGCACTTATAATTGGCAGCCCTACTAGCCTGAGAGATGGTGAACTATGACTGGCTTGAACCTCCAATTTTTTCCTCCTCGCTCCTGATTAGCCTTGACCAAATCATCAAAATCTAAATCTAAATATGCACACAGGGGATCTCCCAGGGGGTCACCAATTTCTGTGGTAAGAAGAATCAACATGTTGCTCTGACTCTGCTGTTACACTGACCTCTTCCAGCAGAGCAGCACCTGAATGGCTGTGATTGGGGTCTTCACCACTCCAGCTTTCATGCCTTAGCCTCCAGGCAAAGGAGCTGAAAGGTGACAGAGCAACATGAAACTACATATGCACTAGCTGAGAACTAGCAAGTAGAAAGAACAGCACAGAGCTGGCCAGGGATTAGTACTCAGATGCAATGCAGAGAATTTAAATGATGTTCATAAAGATCACTTACTGGATTTTCAGTCAGCCTACTTCCCAAGAGGAAAAACAACTCCCTGGAGACTACTTAAGAACTGCACTTAGAAGAAAACCACAGCAGCGTCCTGCTGATGCCAAAGTCTGTGGGGCTCAGAAGGGCCACTGATATGCATTGGACAGTATTTACACCAGGCTGCAAAATGCATGACCTTCATCCTCTTTCAGCTTCAAGTACAACTGATACATTGCTATCCCCCATTCTGGATTACTCAGTAAAAAGTCCAACCGGATCTACTGACCATCTCACCCACTAACAAATCTTACAGACCAGCAAGGCAGAGGGTGGAAAAAAACAGATAATTATAACGAGAGGGCTTACATTATTTACATCCCCTTCTTGCTGGGTTTACAATAGCTTAGCTCACAGGCTAAGCTTTTCATTGACACAGATCTAAACAAGAAAGGAAGTATCAGTTCTTTTCAGACAAATATCGAGGGACAAATATTCTTGTGTCTTCAAGGGATAACTCCAAACTGGCAGCAGCACAGAATGGCACCCCAGCAGGGAAGCCCTGAAGGCCAGATTTCTTCCCCGACATGAATAGAGCATGGCTGGCACTGAGATACATAGGTGACCTTAATGCTCCTTGTGCTAGACGTCTACCCAGATGGACACATATCCCAGCAGGACGACTGCTCAGTGGGGTCCAGACTGACCACACGGGAAAAGCAGTTCTTCCCACCCCATGAACCAGAGAGACACAACAGTGGCCTTCTGCTGTGGGAGGCACGTTGCTACGTGCCTTTCCCTCCCAGCTTCCCAAAGCCCGGACAGCAGTACCTCAGAGCTGAGTTTCAAGGAGGAGTTCGGTTCTGCAGCCCCTTCTCACCTGTGTAGTCCCACTGAAATAAACAGGGCTGCTCAAGCGAGTAGCTGCTACTCAGAACCTGTCACCTTTGGACTCAGCATAAAGTTTGGAACTTTGAGGATTACCAGTTTTATGATGATTCATGGAACAAACCAGTCTGTGCAGTAGCAATACAAGAGTTCCTCCTTTTTCTGCTTTTTTAGGAATGCAGCAGTGAAGCAAGCAAAAAGCCCTCAGAGCATGTTCTCAGCTCTAGATGACAGCTTTCTTCCCTCCCTTCCTGCCCACAACCTTTTATTAATGTACACATTGCATTAAACCAAATTAACTGTACATTATAAATCTGATCATAACAAGGTGATTTTTTTTCTTCTTTTTGTTACTATATTATTGTGTCTTTAGAAGCTAAGTTGTTTTATGAACACCACAGCAGGACACCAAAATTTAAAAGAAACAAAGAATAAAAATAAGCTTGTAATTTATTAATTACTGATAATCACTGAAGTTTAGAATCTGTCATACTTCTTTAGATGGAATATCACCTTATGCTTCACATCCCACCGCTAACCCTAGTCTCGCTGCCTGTGAAAAAGGGGTTCCTGAGTAGGAAGGCAAAGCTTGGCCCTTCAGTTTCACATTCATCTTCTTCTAGAGTGCAGAGTATTTGTGACAACATTTGGGTTTTTTATTTCTTGGCATTTAAGACTCTAGTATCAGACCCTCTGCTACTCCATTAACTACCAGAAAATGCATCACTCAACAATCATTATTTTAAAGGAAACCTGCTGCATTCCTGACCTCCACTATTTTATTTTATTTTTTTATAATAAATATTGCTTTGGAAGTGCATTAATATTTGAGGCCAAAAAGCTTCGAAAGTACAGTTTGAACAGTGAAGAGGCTTAAGACAGAATATATTCCATATTTCATAGCCGGAGTTTTTCAACAAATCCTTGTGGACCACAACCATTTGGGCTAGATTCCTCCCTCATCTCTCCAAGTCCTTCTACCCACAAAGTCCACGTCCCAGTAGCTATCGCAGTTCAGATCCATGGCAGCAAACAGACAAGAAATGTCTGTAAACAAGCCATGACTCTTTCACTTTACACAGTTTTTCTTTCAAATTCGGACAGACAAACCAACAGTGGCCGTGCCGAAAACCCCAAGACATCAGCATGCTTCACAGAGGCATGCAATTAATAAAACTACATGCAGGTCACCTAGTGAAGAGCAATGTTGGATTAGGGAATAGAATGGTCTCTTTCATAGGGTTTCCAAAGGCCATATACCAAAGTAAGCTCTCTGCCACACTAAAGCTAGAACAGAGTTTCTAATTACTGGGTAGCAAACCCAATTCAAAGCAACAGACCATCTATCAGGAGAACAACATTTTGCATTTATTTCAAATAAGATCTTTGCTAAGAGCTTACTGATTTTTTTAACATCATATGGGTCACGTTATTCTGAAAAACACAGAACTAGTGAAAACTGAAGCCATCACTACCGCCACTGCCTGGTAAGCCTGGTCTAGGAAAACCCAAACCCTGTGCACACTCCCGTACAGGCTTAAACTTTGAGGCTTTTGATATGTCCAAAGAAACGGTCCCACCTGCTAGCTGTTATATCCATTTCTCCATTTCCTTTCCTCCACAAATGCAGAAGGCCTGATGTTATAAAGATGTGAATCAAGAGTGAAATAATTACCCTGCACTCCAAATCACTGAAATGAAACTGTTTCCATGGCTTCCATGAACATAGATTATGTTTGTCTAAGTATATTATTTCTCTACCTTCTGATGAGCATGACCTATCTTTTCTGCAACAGTTAAAGAACTGGAACAGTCACAAACTCTTGAATTGTCTGTCCTTTAGACATTGCAGAGAGCAAGAGCTCCAGGCCTCAGAAGACGACCTCAGAACCGATTCAGTGCATCAGTTCCTCCGTATTAATAGAGGATCCATCTAATTCAGCAGTGTCTACTAATATTTCGATATAGTCAGTTAACACCCATCTGCTAGCACCTCTAGGATGAGAAACACAGGAAAGTTTTGCGGTTTTTATTCACCTCTCTGGTGCACTAGTGTACTAACACAATGAAGTATATAGCATATCAGTACCCTCATCAGCCCAGGAAGGTGTCTTTCTTGTGCAGGCACCATGAGGTCAGCTGCAAATTACTTTCCAGAAGGCACCCTGAGGACAGTAGTATGGCTGGGGTGGGTAGCTTCCCCTGGGATATAGTTTTTCCTACATAGAAGTATATACATTTCTAGGATGTGTCAGATTGGGCATGCATGCCCTGTGGAGATGCTCTTTGAATGTAGAGGAAAGTGCATAGACTTACAAGTATCCAGAGGCGAGCTTATACTACTGCTCTGACTGGGTTGCTTCAGGTCTGGAAACCCCTGGCAAACGTTTGGCAGACTTGGATTTTTTCTCTACAGAGAAACAGAGTTTGGGCAGAAACCTCAAGCAGCCCAGCACATATGGCAACCATAAACCTGTCCAGCTCAAGAGATGTTAAGAGGCTGTGTGTCAGCAGCCCAAGCAGAGTGGTAGAGGCTATGCAAAGATTAATGAAATACTATTATTAGGGACCTGGGGAACACTCCTGTGTTCCTAAAACTGGGTGTGTGCCCTAGGTATCTACCAACTACGTATTAGGGTGCACATCAGACACACGCATCTGTGGCCCTGATTTTCAAGAGGTTGGTCTAACAAACCCAACTTGGCCCAGCTAACACTGTGTGCAAGCAGGGAAAGCACGAGGCTGTAAAGAACAGTTACAAGTGAAAGCAGCAGGAACTTGAGTTCACACAGTGAAGCCTTCCTCTTTCTCTGTAACGCCTCTTCACTGCACTCTTCTGTGCACAGGCACAGCCTGGTTCTGAACACAATACTTTGCAGAATTGCAAAGACCTATGAAGAGGTGTGCCAGCACCTCGGAGACTGTGCTGTGCCTCCTGAGACAATGCAAGAGTCCTAATGGGAATATATGAGAACAACTTCCTCTGCCCTACCTCCCACCAGCACTTTTATTTGGGACAGATGCTGGTTTACCATCTCTTTTCGGAAACAAACACACAAAAAGAGAAGGTACTGAGAGGATGATGATCTCCATAGAGCAGATCTTCATTTGCAACCTAAGAGACCAATTCTGGAACACACTTCTAATGTCTGTTAATGATGAACCCAGGTGCATGAGTGCTTTCCTGAACTCGGTCGGTCCTTCCACAGTCACAATAAGCCAAAGCAGGAGTTGGCTAGGGAAATCAGTATCATTGTGAGACAGCATTTCTTTCTTTTCCATGGGTAATTACAGAACTGTAATATAATATAGTATTTATTTGTTTGTTTATTTGAAGAAGGATGCTGTAATAACAATCTATCAGAAGCTGTGTTGTCTGTGTAATAGAAGCTCACTTCACAGCAAATTTAAATACTAACTACACTGATCACCACGCTAAAGCTCCTGAAGACATATTTCATTATCTTTCTCAAAGAGCATTTCAAATATGATGCAGCAATTCTACCTTACAGAGAGACTAATTAAATATAGCCATATAGTTACTGTTGTACCAGTGCACCTTAATTACCCCACAACTCTTTAAAGGTTGTTTTGGGAGACTCATTCTGATACAGTGTAAAAAGTAAGCAGAGCTTCAGATAACTATTTCCTACCCACTGGGGACTAAAAATCATATTATATAAGAGAGACTTATATAGTATAAGATATTATCTCTTTTATATATATCTCTTATAAGAGATACTATCTCTTATAATATAAGAGATGCATAACTTAAATAAACAGGAAATCAGTCAGACCTATTTTTCTGAATGTTTTTCATTTGTTTTCAATCCACTCTGAAGTACTCCAAAACTGCATTAAAAGGAAACTTACTTGCTCATATTTTGTATCCTTTTCCTGAGGGGGGAGGGAAGACAAAGAGCCCTGAAAAAATTTACAAAGGTATTGCTTTTACTTAATTTTGAAGATACCAGAAAAGGTTTCTAAGGTGAGGCATGCATTACAATGAACACATCGCCGTAATCCTCACAGGATAAATCATGCAAGTGGAGCAACAAGATTAAGAAGCAGTGACATAAGAAGCATCTCTGCATGAGATCTATGCTTAATCCTTTGCTCTGAGGACAATGCAGTTTCAGGGTACTGTTGAATCCGTAGATAAAGGGTTGAAAAAGAACCTTTATTGGCTTTTATAGTCACTTCTTTAGCCAATATGAAGAACAATACAGGGAAGCTCTGTTACAAATAACTGCTAGTTCTCCAATCTCGAAAGATGACTGTGATGCAGACTTAAGAAGGGAGAACAAGTCCTTCAGGGAGAGCATCCCCCTTACCACACAGAATGGCACAGAATTAAGGAAGGGGATTCCTAAGGGAAAAGCATCAGAGAACTTTGTCAGAAGAAAGAGGTTAGCACTCAAGGTTTTAGTTTACAGATGAAAGTAAAAACTTTTAAGGATGCGCATAAATACCTGTGCAGTTGTGCCACAAGGTACAAAAGATCTAGCAAAAAAAAAAAATCTTTGGCTCACATAAACACTCTGTGCACAGAGATTTATAGAAACTGTTTTGATGTTCTACAGGAAGTAATGCAAGATATTAAATTTAAAAAATACAGTCCTCTAAAACCCAATAAGCAGAAAAAAATAACCCCAAACAATCCAGCACATTCAATTCTAGCACAGAGGAACATCTTCAGTCCAACAATCTTCTTTTCAGGGGAAGAAATACATCCTAATGATTGAAACCACTTTGGCCATTCTCCCCCTTGCTTCACACATACCAGTTCTTCCCTGAAAGTGTCTTGATCCCTCCCAAAATTTGGAGAGGGAAAACTGTGAGCAAATACAATTATTAAGCTCACTTATTAAGACCACTGTGATTGGAAAAAGACACAATACATGTCCTCTCTCCACCACTCTAACCCTTTCTTTCTGTATGATTTCTAAGTCTTCTCAGCTTCCTCCTCATAGAAATGACACACATGGAGGTTGGAGATGACTTATTCTGGAGTCTTTGGGGCACGCTTGAAGACAGGAGAAGGACAACAGATACGTTCTTGTGTTCACTGAATGACATATTAGTTAAGGGGCCACACTGTCAGCAGCAGCAATAATACCCCTCCCCCCCAATAAAACAAATAGATGAGGTGCACCTTTATATACAGTCCTGGATCTTTCTCTAAAAGATAGCAACCAAAATATGAAAGTTGATCTAAGCTACTGAGGATACCTTCTTCAAGATCCAACCTACATTTTCTTGCTTAATCCACTTCAAAACTCTGCCTTAAATTCAGTGCAAAATTCTAAAACGGGTAAAACACTCTGTTCCCAAAGGCAAACAACACACCATTCACCGAGGGAAGCTGGATGCACACTAGTGGCTATGGTACACTAAAGCCCTATTGCACATATAAACCTAATCCCATAGTTTCACACAAGTGAACAAACAAGACCAAATGTGTTTCAGTGTAGTGACAAGAAGTTATATGGGAGGTCAGATGTTTTGAATTATGTTTTGCTAATGGATTTAAGTGACTCTGGATTTTACAATGGCTAATATTGTCACCATGTCCACTTCCTCAGCACATCCCACTATCCCTTGCCAACAGCAATCTTTTTCTTTCTGTTAAGACCTTTAATGAAGGCTAAGTGCCTCCTTATTCACCACACTGATATACAGCTGATATGATGTTTTATTTTAGCAGACAGAGGGAAAGAAGTTTAAAAGCAGGATGTATCTCTGAAAAGAGATAATCAAGCAGGTTTTACATTTTGCTCCCTCTCAACAGTAGGCACTACTTTAAATCGCAGTTGGCTACAAATATAAGTAAGCATTGCCAAAAGCCAGAGAGAGAAACATAACCTGAAGCAGCTACAATGAAGGAAGGAACACCTATTGCTGCTCCCAACCTGTCTACCCGCCACTGACTTGGGTAACTGAAAGAACAAGTGCACATCTTTCAGAGGGATCCCTCTGCTGCCCACTTTAAGCCTTTTAAGTTCATGCTGGTTAACAGATGGTCCCTGCACGCTCCTAAGGCTGCTGACACATATCTCTAGGTATATATACAGCCACTTAGGTGGGTACCTGCTAAGATCATGTTTCTGCTGCCTAGGGCAGCATTAACTGTGAGCAGCTAAATTTAGAAAGCCCTGCCATTTTTTAATGACATTACACGCCCTATGTTGCCTTAATCTTGGTGACTCTTTCCCCTGGTTTCCTGTTATTGTGTCATGAAGCCCCTTAAGAAAAAGCTATATTCTGTCTGTCATGATACTTCCCACCCAAACACTTTTGCCGCTCTCCCTTTGGGGCTCCCTTAACACTGACAGAGATGTTACCCACACTGCTTGCAGAGGGGGAAGCTTGCAAGGTTAGACCCCAAGGTTATTCAGTGATGCCTATCTTGTTTTCTTTAAAAAATAAACATTGTTCATAAATTAACCTGTCCCAAAAAATTATTTCAAGCAATCTTATAAAATTCATCTCACAGAGTTGTTTGTTCTTCTGAGCCTTGAGATAAGACTAAGTTACAAATTGAGCCTTATTGATTTATTTTTGCCTTTTAATTATAGGCTATTATTTTGCAGATTATTAGTTAATCCCAGTTAGTTTTTTATTATTAGCTTTGAAATGGTCCAAGATTTTGCTGTGCTTCCACACAGAGAAAATTAAAATGATCAGTTGCTCTCCATTTATTTTTGGCTATTTCAACCTAAGAAGTAATTGTGATAATTCTGAAACAAACTTTTAAAGTTTTCTGGAAAACATTAATCACATTGGTGAAATCTACAAAAGAGCCTTCGCATGTAGTGTAAGTTGTAAGGAATGACGAACAAAGAAGGTGACAAGAGAAAACTAAATTGTTCATGAATGGATGAACATGCGAAATTGCTTTAAATACAAACAATGACTACTCATTAACAGTCTATAATGCAGTTTGTACCTAACTCTGCCTCAGTATTTTCAATAAACCACCTTTACCCACAACAACCTGAAGAGCACTCGCTAAGCAGAGAGCAGGAGCAATCATCGCTCTGGGGAATGATTGCCTTAACTGGGTTCATGCAAGCACCATGTAGATTACATGGCTCTTTATCAGAGATCCTAAGTATACAGGGTGACCATTTAAAGCCATAGTTGCCAATTTACAGCTTTAAATGCATGTATGGCAACTCTCCCAACCCAGCAGGGACAGCCTTCAAGAAACTGCAGGCCAACATATTGCTGCTGCCAGCATACGTAGCCCTGATAAACACAGGAGAATGGAAAAGGCAGCAGGAAGAGAGATGCCAACAACAACAAAACCCCACAGCAGGCAGAAGCCAAGAGCATCGCGTGAGAGGTTCAGCTACAGACCTCTTCACCAGCAGTCTGCACAACATGACCTTTACGCCCACAAGCTCCCGCAACTGAGGCTGAGCATGAGGAAGAGCCATTCTCCTCCAAACATTACAGATACCTCATACATCAAGCATAGCCACATCAAGGTCTCTGCATGTCTTCTAGCACTTCTCTAGTGCAAGAAAACATGGAATTAAGCAGAAGAAAAAAAATCACATATGAAAACTACTATCATGAACTCAGCAACAAAACCAAGGGACCATTACAGATGTCAGACGTGAGCTTCCTCTTTCTCAAGGAATGCTGCAATATAACTACTCATTTCTCATTTCATGTTTTCCATTCTAAGAAAGATTCATATGGCTTAGTGCAAAGCTGTGGTAAAATGGGACTAGCTTGAGACATACTCTTTTAACTTAAGGCTGTTTCTGATGGCTTAGCACTGTTGTAACACTTGACTGACTTAGGTTTTGACTCACTAAGGGAACATAGGAATATTTTTCCCACAGACAAGCACCCCAGTCAGTTCTCAAATCTAACCATCGGTAGACTCCTTACCCTTTTATCCACAGAACAGAAAAAAGGACACACAGGCAGACAAGTGCCACACTCAGAACAGGTCCTCCCCAGTTTGGGGCATCAAGCTTGCAGCAGACTCTAACTATTTCCAACATTCTAGCAAAGAATTAGATACAGCCTTGATGAAATTTCTCTCCCATTTTAATAAATCATCAACTATCTTATTTGCTTATAAACGATTAACCAGATGTCTGTCTGTCCAAATACTGTAAGCACTAACTGTAAAAATGATATTGCACTATAAATTATGCATTGCAAGGATTTTCTGATTAACTGAAATATGTGCTGTAGTTGTTATCTATCATAGTTAAAATGGCATGTGTCCATACAGGATATCAGCATGCAGGCACTTAGCACATACTTCCCCTATCTTACATACTTTGTAGCCAGAATGAAACCACAGAAAGTCTGGAGTGCAGAAGAAACACAGGCATTTCATTCTTCAACTCTGCCTCCCTACTTTCTTGCTGAATTTGCTACTCATTGAAGAAGTTCTTCGGACATCATCTTCATTTTGTTTCTTATGGATTGAACTGTAATTTCAAGATATGAAAATTATTACGATGCCCCTATACGAAGTCTGCAGTAAAGGCAATAATTACTGTCTTTAAAATATTCAGTAACGTTGGTTACTGAAACCCAGGGAAGGCAGCCGTGTACTGAGGGTCAAGCTGTAGCCTCAGCATATCGATATAAAACAAGACCACCGATGCATTTTAAATGAAAGCAACAGAATTGCATCATTATAAATAAATTTACCCTGAAAGTAATATGAATGAAGAAAACATTTTTAGCTGACTATATCAACAAATTGTATTACCATGTAAAGTACATTAAATTAATAATTACAATGTTAGAACTGATGCTTTTCGAACCTTATCCACAAGAGATACGCTGTCATGAATATTCGTCACTGAGAAAGTGTGCGTGCAGCCAAGTTTTATTTTGCTACAGAAGTATAATATTCCATACTGATTCTATGGTCTAAAGTCTAAGCACAAGAAACAGATGCTAATAACACAATCTTTCATTAGCATTGACATTTTATATTATCTGAAAGCAGACAGCCTGGGACATTCTTTCTGCATTAATGGCTTTTGTCATATTGCAAAAACTTACAAACTTTAAGACTGATTCTGAAGGCATTTACATGCCTAGCTGTGAGTATTACTGTGAGTAGTCCCCGTGAAACCAATTAGCTGACTCAGAGTAATTAAGCATTAAAGCTAATTATACCTGTAACTGAGAATTAGGCCCTTTCTTTTTACTAAACTTTACAGCTAATAATTCTGAACTGGGTTGCCAGTTCTGACAATTTTATCTGAAGTTTTGGAAAAACGTGTTTTCCTTAAAGTTCTAGCTCCAAGAAGAAAACTGTGGTTCCTGATGAAACAAGAAAAATAAAAGGATTTTGCAGTGTCCCAGCTTGCAGGAATAAAATTGGTTGTGTTAACCCAACAAGCTCATCAAGCAGAAGACAAACACAGAGATAACTTTTTACTCAGGCAAATTCCGCCACATGAATTTTCTTCAAGAACCAGGTTAGCAACAAAGCACTACAGAAGCCTTAAAATCACTTGTACTACAGACAACTGTAAGAGGCATCAGGTCTGCGTTTTCTGATCCAAAAGCAAATATGTACCTTCCTTTCTTTTATCTCCTGACACTGTTGTTCCACAGCAATGTTGGTGTCATTGACTTCACGGGTACCACCTGCCCCCCCGACACAGAAAGGTGATGCACATGTGCAGTGCCACAAGAATTGTTAAAGTATCAACGGGTTTTTTTTAGCCACTTTCACCAACACATTCAGCACTCAGAGAAAGAGATCTTCCTCTTGCCAGTTCCACCACTTTGAATAACTACACCTTTCCCTTTAAATTGACCCCAACTATGTTTGTTAACTAAAGCCAGCATCAAGAATTCCTGTTTGGAGGACAGCTGGTGAAGCACTGGCATCTCCCCCCTTTGCAGGACTTGGAGAACCTGTAAACTTACTCCCATCTGACACTCACTGAAGAAACCTAGTGTCATATACTTAAACTGAAGGGCTCCAAAGCCAAGTACAAGAGTTAAAACCTCAGTTGCTGTGAAGACGTCTTGCCTCAAAACAGACTGTTTACCTGCTGCA
Organism: Phalacrocorax aristotelis; assembly: GCF_949628215.1. Classification (NCBI taxonomy): domain Eukaryota; kingdom Metazoa; phylum Chordata; class Aves; order Suliformes; family Phalacrocoracidae; genus Phalacrocorax; species Phalacrocorax aristotelis. The sequence goes on from NC_134277.1 coordinate 71,134,434, forward strand.
TATGATGTTGATACAGAGGCGTTTTCAGCCACTGCACTTAGCCCTGGCGACAGCCAGTTATCTCAAACAGCGGATTCTTGGCATACAGTGGGTGATGTTCAGTTTGGAGGCTCATTTTTCCTGGTGTGTGCACTCATGCTTCCAGGGTTGGAAAACAGCCGTGAAATGAGTGATGGGCACAGATCCAATCTCCAGCTATACTCCAAATTAAGCAGCGTTAAGACTAACAGCCATCATTCAATTAAAGTGCAGGCACAAGTTTTGGTAATGCAAAGCCTCACGGCAAAAGAGGCCAGGTCTCCGGGCCCTTTTATAAATGTATTAACAAATGCTTTGCCAAAACCGGTGATTTGGCTTCCTAAGTATGGGAGGATCTCCATGACAATAATCTGAGGGAGTGATTAGAGCAGAGACAGAAAGTGGAATTTTTCCAAGCATGCATTTTTACTAATCTTTCTCCAGCAAGAAATAAAACCTCCCACACATATTCGAAAGCCTACTACTGTATATTTCTCTCTTCCCCATTCTCCCAACCCCATTCTTTTCTACCTGAAATCTTAAAGCCACCATAATTTGAAAGTATTTTTAAAAATACAGGTACACCCATCGGATTACCCCTTCAATATAATTTCTAATCTGTGAGCTCCATAAATCCAAAGACGTTTAAATTCTTATATCATTTTAGGGATTATTTATGCTAATCATGAAACCATGCAGAGTATTTTATTATGGATATATGCAAACATACGCTGGATAAACAGGAAAGAAAAAAACACAACTCCAAAATGCGATAACATTTCAAATTACTGCAGAGATGATTAATTGGGTTAGTGTACTAAATCATATGTAAGGATGACCAGGGGCAAATTCAGAAACTTCAAAACAGATTTTAAAATCAAATGATGGGTTTTACGAAAATTAAAAATTGATGGGATGGAGGTTTTCTGCAGAAAACTCAAGTCAAGTCATTTCACTTTATGTTCACCTATTTAGAATGTACCCACCTCAGTGAGCTGTAAAAATATTCTTTCTTATTTTACACAGTGACAAAATAAAGTCCACAACCTTCTCCTTGATCTCTGCAGAAAAATGTGTCTTATCCTTCTAGGCAAATCAACATGTATGAGGCTAAGACACAGGACATTATCTTTCCATTAGAAAGGAAAATGATACATCATTTTACTCTCCAAAAAGTATTCAGCACAGCTGTAAAGCTATATAATGGAATGAATACAACAATACAAATAATAACAGTAAGGCAGCCTACCATGAAGAATATCAGAAGCACTAGGGCCCAAAAAGAGTGTGGAAAGTGCCAGGACAGTGAAAATGGAAGAAGCTTTTGATTTCAACTTTGTGGCCGGTTCAGGCCAGCAAAGTTCCCACGTGTAAAACCAACAGTCACCCTTTGTGTCCTGGCTTTCCCCCACCAACTCTGCATCACAGAAACAGCCGACTATGAACATTTCCCAGCTCACTAACATTTGTCTCAGCCATTCAGCAGTTTCTGCCAGGATCCTCCTCCCTCTTTACACCCTGTGAATTAATTCTGCTTGCAGCAGCACTAACACAGGCTGCCATGGGTTTTTTTTTTCCCCTCCCCAATGTGAGTTATTCATCACTGCTTAAGAAAAGTAAACGGTAGCGAGTTCATTTGCCTTTCTGGACACAAGGACATTTCTTCGGTACACATGGCAGAACTGTGCAGAGCCACACAGTCCTTTCCTTCTCAGCTTTGCTTTCCCAGAACACATTCCAGGAGAACATGTGGTTCCATACCACAAAGAGATAAAACAGGTCTTTCATCATCGAAGGGAAGCAAAGATGTATATTTCTACAGTCTGGCTCAGATCCCTGGCTGAAGTCAACAAATGACTTACATCACTTGAGGATCCAGCAACTTCAGTGAGATTACTAAGTGACTTCAGCACACTTAAAACCTGTGCCGCACTGCAGGGCCGAGGAGCCAGCTGGGCTCCATAGCTGGCACAGGCTGCACCATCCCTGTTGGGTCTGCTCTGTCACTGCCTCTCACTCCCCACTCTCAGAGCCCGCTTCTGCACTCCTCTAGCCACAGGCTTCTGTTCAGTTGCACCACTGGCATGTGCTTTTAAGTTGGGCTGGGGGGGCTACATTCACATTCAACAGCTCTCCTCCCCTCATTTCACAACACAGAAGCTAAATATATTCTTTCTGAAGGAATACGCCCTCTTCGTTGACCCCTAGCACAGCTACTGCAGTCACTCTGCCCTTACACCTTCTCCAAGGCATTGGCTTTCTTTCTCCCCAAGTCTTCTCCATTCCCAGGTTAAATTCTAAGTAGACATTCAACTTTGTTCAAACAAGGATTGACACTTGGTGACCTTCCCAAACATCTCAAGAAGGTCCAATGGCAGCTGATATCAAGACAGCTTCTTGTGCCACTTACCAAGAAGCCAGTTTGCTAGAATCTACTTTGCAAAGGATTGCAGTACAAAGCTTACTCTTTTTCAGCTAGGAAGGAGTAAGAGCATCTGTCTATGTACAGAAGTAGTCTGCAATAGCGACAGGCACTTGAAGGGCTAAAAGAGAACCTGATCAGATCAGCATGGTAGTCCCCTAACAAACAAAACAAAACAAACAAACAAAAATGGTAAAATTCTGACAGGGATTCCCCAAGCAGCCATATGAAAGGGGAGGCAGAAGAAAAGCTCACACATCTTGGATCATGCAGTGAGAGTTTTAAGTGGTCTATTTCCTTATCAGTCATCATCTCTTCTAACTTATCAAGCTTGAAAGCTACCTACCATACATTGCTATTTTAAAAGCATAATATTTTTCAACAGGAAGACTATAAATAGGTCAAAACCTGTAGAAAACATGTAAACTTGTCATCTGGCACAGGAACAGGAGAGAGATTATCCTACTGGACAGTTGTCACAGATGGAGGCCCAGGTTCTCAGAAGCAATTTGGGATTAGCTTTTAGGTGGCCGAATAACAAAGTTAGAAAGATGATCTGAAAACGGCTTTTAAGAAGATGTGGATGAAAAGCCAAAAGATAGATGTAAAGAGATGGAGCCACGCCAGACTGCCAGTCATACTAAAGAAAACAAAAGATTGCCACTTGAAAGAGCACATCCCACATTCCTCTAGTGTTGCACTGGAGGAAGTCTTTCAGAAAATTAAAAAATTAATTTCTGTATGCGGACTGATTCAGTATCAAATATGCAAAAGGAAATCACATCTGTCTATAGTTTTATGATGTTATGTAGCTGCATTAATTTTGGCAGAAGAGGTAATTTAAATCCTTTGGGAAACATTACCCTCTTGATATGAGCACATAACTCAGATTAATAGGATTTGCATATGTATAACAGTAGGAAGAATAACCCTTAGTTTGGAAAACAACTTTGTATTTTAATCAGTTTGGGAAGACCAGCAAAAAAACCATACCAGGGATAACTAATTGAACAGCATTTGTTAACATGTGCTAGGCAATAATTGTGAGTTAATGAATATTTGGAAACAAACATAATAAATGAGGACATTTTGGAAAATCAAACAAAGCAGGACTGTTAATATAATCGAAAAAGAAGAGCAGGTAGAAGTTGCACTGTTGATCACTTATCAGTTGTGGGGTTTTACAATCCAGACCAAATCTGTGCTGTACGCAAATTGTATAATTGACTCTGTGTACAAAACCTCTCAGTTGTTCGACAATACAGATAACAGCAGTAATGGTATAATTATAACTTACAGCTGAAGTAGATAAAAACCTGCTACTTCTTAACTAGTGGTTGTAATTAAGAGTGGAGAAAAGCAGTATTCGCTGCATCTGCTTACGTTTCATTAATAAAAGTGGATTTTAAGTTCCAATACAGCAAAGCAGCTGCACGCTGCATCCCAGTCCTGACCGCGTCCTGACAGAAGACAATGACTGGGGAACGCGGCTCGGCTTGTAGCAGCTGTAAGAAAAATAGCTCTGTAAGCAGCGATTGAGCAGCAGCTGTAGATATGGAATACATTAAATGGAAAGCAAGCCATAAGGACGTGAAGGAAGAGGTTATTTCCTGCGCCCCAAGCGTCACTTTAGTTTCGACCGCATCAGCAGGTTGAGGAAGCAGCATTGCTTCCTTTCTACCACTTCCCCCTGCACAGGCGAAGAAATACACTACCCCGTGTGCACACGCGTGCCCCGCCAGCCCACGGGCAGCGGAGGGAGGACGAGACGAGGCGGGACACACCGTTTCCACCCCCCTCGGAGCTGTCAGCTAGGGCGGGGAGGCCGGCGCTTCAGCACCACGGGCGGCGGACAGCGCCCGCAGCTCCCCGGGGCGGGGCGGGGCCGGGCGGGGCCCCTCCGCCCGCGGGACCGGCCGTACCCACCGCCGCACCCCCACCGCCGCCACGCACCCTCCGGGGCACAGCAAAAACATCGCCAGCCGCGGAACTCCCCAAGAAAACCAGGTAAGTTTAGAAACGCGGGTGGTTTTTTCCACACATACCCCCCAAAAATAAATTCAAGGACGTTGCACCTCATCAACAAGAAGTTCCAAAGGCAAACCCCGCGCCACGCACCATTATCAAGTATGAGCAAAAGCAGCTAAACAAATTTCCTAACAGCTATTAGGAAATTCCTGTATTCCTCAGTCTCTGAATTCCTTGGGATGCAGAGCTGTCCAACCCAGGCTGCTTGGTTTGTGCTTTCTGAGGCAACAGAAGAGTAAAACCAGGAGCTCAGAAATGAAGTGGGTACCAGTGGCACGTTTCACTTGCTTTTTGGCTTGCTCACTCAATACCGGTTGCTAAGCAATTTTTTTTTTTTTAAGCTCAAAACTACTCACTGCCAGAGGGATTAATGAAAACACACTCTTGCACCACTTACAACATTCTTCATCTATATTTCTTGATGCACCAGTACTGTTTCTTTTAATTATTTCTTTTAGAGGAATTCCATTCCCAGGTTTGAAAGTAAAGAGATAAAGAAAGCAGGGGAGAGGGGAGGAACAGAAGCTAAGTGTAATTACCAATTTTTCCAGTGGATTGCGGGAAAGAGGTACCGAGAGACTTGCACATCCTCTGGGACCTGTAGTAAAGGCAGCACGCTTAGCTCAGCGTAGAGACGGGAGGGACCAGGTAACCTGAAGGTGCCTTGCCCTTAACTGGTTTATCTATTTATAACTACATGACATAGCATTACCTGTGACAGCACAAGTCAACACAGAGTTATTTCAGCAGTCAAATAACCATACACAGCCTTTTTATTAACACCTCACGCACAGTGATGCTCTTTCCATTTTCACTCCCAGTTCTTTAGAGCTGACACCTGGCATCTGCTGCTCTCTTCCAGCCTGTGCCACGAAATGCCAACCAACTTACCTATGGCTTGGTAATTTTTAAGAAGTCATGATCAGAAAGAAATAATGACCCGCCGTAGGATGTAACGAACCATTCCGTCAATGGTAAAACCAAACTGCCTATTAGCCATTACCAAGGGTGTAATTCCAGCAGGGATAATGGGAGGGGGAAGGAAATCCAGTCCATCCCCAAATGGAGGAGATAAACACATCTCTGCCATCTCCAACTTTCTGCCAGCTGAAAGGAGGGAGGGAGGAGAGATGGGGGAGACTGCAGCATGGCAAGTGGCAACTCTGAGGCAGTTCTTTTCCCTGTACAGCTAGCAGTGAGCTGACAGGCTCAGCATCAAAGACTGTTACCACTTGGGTCATTTTGTGCACTGCTGCTGCTCCTGGGACATGAGGTAGAAGCAGGGGAGCTTCCCGGCTACAGATACTCCCTCAAGCCCCCCCACCAGCCAGAGGAAGTCTGGTTTGGTGCAGAGAACCAACAGAAAGAACTTTCTTTTCGTTTGTTTTTGAGAGCGAGTAACCTCTGGTGTAGTTTACTGTTGACAGAGCCCATAAGGAAAGAAAAGGTCAGGGAAGGAGGGAAAACCACAGGCCTAGTAGGAAAGAAATAGGATAGTTGCCATGTGCAGGATGAACTGAAGGGGACAGCTGAAATCTCAAGGGAGCCATGAGGAAAAGGTGGCAGAGAAGAAGGAGAAGCCGTGGAGAAGGGGGACGGACGGGTCAGGTGGAGACTTGCAGGAGGCCCAACCTGGTAACGGGCGTGAGGAGGTGGATGTGGGGAGCTGGAGGCATGGTGGTAGAAAGCATCAGGCTGTAACACCCATCAAGAGTCACGAAAAGCAACGCTGAGACAACGGGCGACCTCATGAGACTGACAAAAAGTAGACAACGCGGACGCAAGTTTCTTTACACTTTTGAGGCACAAACCCATCAGGGGAAGAAGGCAAAGAGTGAGACGGGGAGAGACTTGCAAAGCGCCGAGGGCAGCGCGTCCGGGAGGGATGCCAGAAGAACCTGGCGAGGAGGTGCAGAGCAGAAGTCTTGCGGGGAAGCGGCACAAGGCTCTGCGGGGCGAGGGAAGGCTTTGAGGGGCCGCACGGAGAGGGGAAGCCGGCCCCGGCCGGGGCGGGTGGTAGGTGCGGCGTAAGGGGAGCCGGTCAGGGGCCGGGGGAGGCCGGGGAGGTGCGAAGAAGCGGGCGTCAGGGCCGGGCCGGGGAACCCGCCGGTGCTGGCGAGGGAGGAGGCCGCGGCGCCGGGGGCGGCCTCTTCCCTCCCTACCTCCCCCGCCGCCAGGGCAGCCGCCGCCGGTCCACGGGCGGCGGGGAGCGAGGCGGGCCGCCCCCCTACCCCCGCCCCGGGCCGTGCAGTGCCGCGCCGGGCCGGGCCGAGTCGTCTCTCACCTGCCTCGAGGTTGAAGGAGATGCGGGCCTCAGCGAGGTAGGGGGTGTCGCTCTTGGAGCGGACGCGGCGAATGGGTCTGCGGTCGATGTCCTCCTCGGAAGATGCCGCCATTAATGTGGGCACGGTGAGCAGCGTGGCCCGGCGAGCTGGCGAGGGCGAGTGGTGGCGCGTCGCGGGGCGGCCGGGCGAGGAGGGGGCGGAGGGGGCGGGCGGGCAGGGAGGGGGAGAGGCGCCGGGAGGGGGAGGGGAGGACGGCGAAGGAGAGAGGGAAAGGGAGAAAGGAGCGGAGGGAGGAAGGGAGGGAGGGAGAGAGACAGAGAAAACCCGTCAAGGATCTGCGGACGGGAGCGGCCGCGGCGGCCCTGCCCGCTGCCCCTGCCCGCCGGCAGCGCCTCCGCCTCCCGCGGCCGCTCGCCTCAGGGCGGCCACCTTCGCGCCGTGCGGTCGGAGCGGTGCGTCCCCCCACGGCCCTGCCCAGGGGAGGCCCGGGCCAGGCTGAGGTGCCGCCCCCCCGCCCCGGGGTGGGTCCCGGCTGAGGCGGTTTCCCACCCCCAGGGCAGGGTCCCGGCTGAGGGACTCCCGCCCGAGCACCTCGGTCTGGCTGAGGTGACACCCCGCAGCAGGCCTGGCACCTCACACCCCTGTCTTGGGCACCCTGAACTGATCTCTTCTAGCTTAGGTGACCCAAAACCCAAAGCACGGCTGGATCGAGACCTGGTGGGATGTCTAAGGTTTCATCCCTTCACCCTGTTTCCTTGGGAAAACCCATTAAGTAAACCAAAATGGTGCACTAGGCCAAGTGTTTTAAAATGTGAAGGGGACTGAGGAGCTGACACTTGCTGTGTTTAAAACTGACCATTGCTTAAAGCTTGGGACTTGTATTCATAAGTCACTTTGGCAGGTCTTTGAAAATAAATGTGACCATAGGCAAAAATCAGTGACTCCATTCTCCAGCTCCAAACTGGGGACATTGTTTTGCTGCTTCTCCCCTATTCCATCTTCTCTATTTAGTAATCAGCTCTTTATGTAGATGTTATTTCCTACCCTGTGGTTGTAGGCTGCGTGCCATGCTAGGGCTCCAATTCCAGTTGGGACCTCTAGGTGTTAGTGTAGTAGAAATAATTAAAAATACTATTTAAGAAAAAAAACAATCTGGGTGGCACAGAAGTACTACATAAAGTGAGAGTTGAACAGTTCAAATATGTGCCAGGGGATGTACCAGTTCATCCCATTTAATTCAGATTTTTTAAAGAAAACCCAGTGTGCTTAAAGCCACTAATTTGTCAGTACTTCCAAAATGTTTTGTTTTGGCCAACCTCAGTGAGATAAAGGACCAGGGAATGACAGGGCTCAGTAACTCTGAAGGCAGCAATAGTAACATTATCTGGTCTGAATTTTGGGGGACGGTTCTCTTACTCATTCCTGCAGAATCAAGACTTTTCTGTTACGCTTTTGCCAATTAAACCTGTAGACATTTTGGGGCATGCTGGATGTTCTTCCACAGTTGTAATGTTGGGCTTAGCTGAAGTCTGCTGTTAGCTCTAATCCCTTTGTAAATGTTCATGAGAACTTTTGTGTTTCTGGATGCCTGGAGTGGATAAGATATAAATATATCTTGTTTGCAAAGCCATTCTCTTTTGCTCTGATCTCACTGGTTCACCCTACCTAAAATGGGAAGATCTTTAGTTAGTACTTGCAGGAGAATTTTGGAAAGGATCCCTGTTCATACATATGCAGGTGCTTATAGTTAGACAGCCATTGCATCCTTGGATGTCTGATGAGCCACCATACCACTTGTGAGCGAGGAGGTACCATCCGGGCCATCTGCATCTCAAAAAAAGTCTTTAATTGACATCACACGCTGTTTGGGGAAGGGGTGGTCTTACCATTATCAAGGTTGAAGCAGATTCTAGCTTCTTCCAAGTAAGGGGTGTCACTCTTAGACCGGAGTCTTCTGATGGGTCTCCGGTCTATGTCATCCTCAGAAGATGCTGTCATCAGAGTGGGCACGGTGAGAAGAGTTGCCCGACGAGCTGGTAAGAAAGAACAAATGAAGAGAATAGCAGGAGAAAGGAGAAATGGAAAGGGGGAGGAAGAAGGAGAAAAAGAAAAAAAAAAACAGAGGGAAGAAAAGAGAAAGAAAATTGCTCAACGGAAAAGAGGATCTGTAGCATGTTTGCTGTGAGGTCCCTGCCTCACATGCTGCAGAATTTAAGGCCTGTCAAGAAGAGCAAAGATTGCTGTGTTGTGTGCCCCAAAGACACAGGTTATAGCTCTGTTCCTGCCACAGGTTGCTTCTTCAAAGTTCCTAGTTTTGCCACTTAAACTTTCTTCACTACTTCTCAACAACTGCAGTCTCTCTTTTTCTGAATGCTGTTTTTGAGGCTATAGTGACTGAGTAATGGAAGTGTTTAAGTGTTCGCTTTTTAGAGGAATCTGTGGAAGCTGTGCTTGGGACACATGGCATGATGCCTACAGCAACTATTCCAAAACTCAGTTTCTTGTTGTCTTGATTTGGGCACTCAAAATTAACAGCTACTTTTTGCTTTTGATCACTTTATGTCTTAGTTTCCTAGTCATGAAACAGGGAGAATCATATTTTTCTTTCAGTAGGGATTTTGTGAATATATAAATTCATTAATATTTGTAAAGTATCATATACTTTAGTGAAGCACCGATGAAAAGCCCATGAAGAAATTAAGATTTCTATCTTCTAAACAGGGTTTAAATGGCTTGGGGCCATGCCTTCAAGGAGGAGAAAGCACAATATTTAATACTGGCTCATCAAGTGAGCACTGCCCACTCCATGCACTGATGAAGCAAATGGTAGGATAGTAAAAAATTACTGTATCATCATGCAGTTAGAAACCATACTAACTATACATATGTATAAGGAGACTGAATTAATGTTGCAGAGGCAACCTTCATTCTGGCATTGCCTAAGTATTTAGCACTTGACCTTACAGCCTTGATAATGTCCCTTTAATGTAGGTGTTTTTTATGTGAAATGTAATTATGAGTGGCTGCTGAATGCTTTGGGTGCTAAGCCTATAAATTACAAATCACAAACAGAAGAGCCTCTATAAATATATCCACCCAATTCTCCCTCTGAGTAGATAAAGATTATCACAAATGCTAGATGGGATCTGGCTCATCACTGAAAGCGTGAGCACCATGCACAAGTACCACCTTCTCAGCATGTTTCTTTCCCCTCCAGCTCATGTATAGCTGGAAAGAGAATTTCAGCTTGAAAGCCCATCCTTACCCTTAGCGTGGGACTATTAACATTAACTTCATCTGGGACCTTATAAGAGCCTAAACCCTGGATGTTTCTTGCTGTTTGGGTATTACCTGGTGTAACAGTCTCTGTCTTAGGGCCTTTGTAAGCCACCACACTTCAAATAACTAATAACAAACTGTATTTTCCTTCTGGGACCAGAGAGCATGACTGATAGTGACTAAGAGCGTTTGCTGCAGCCTGCTAACTGTGGTTCTGTCTTGTAAAAGTTTTTAGAGTTCCAGATAATACCTGTCAACCAGAAGCCTTCAGATGCCTAAAACCTGATTTAGGTGTTAGGCATGATAGCATATAATTAGTATGAGGTTAAAAAAGCTGTCACGCTCTGTTTCTCAATTTGCAGCATTACATATTTTACTAAACAAGCAAATCTGCACTGCTGGAGGTAGCGGTTATTTCTGGTCTAACTTACTTGCCTTCTGGTTTTAAATAAATTTCTTTCAGGTTTTTGCTCATTTCTAATCTAGCATTTGAATTTGAAGTAAAAGCAAAGGGCAAGAGTTGAAATTGATTTAATGGGGTCAACTATTTAGATTAAGCTAAAGTCAAATCTGCGACTAGACTGTAAACTATTACTCCCTTGTAATAGGGGTGTACAGTAATGAAGATAAAAGGGAATGGAAAAATTCTGCTATGGATGGTTTTGCATATTGTATCATCAAATTTACGCTAAAGAAAGATTTATCTGTATATGCAGTCAGCATTGTAAAAATCATCTCATAAAACCACCATGTAAAAGATTTGTCTTTTAAAACTGAAATGATCTAGCTCTAGTTAAAGTCAGTGAAAGGGCACCCCAGGCATTTCAGGGCTGGCTGGATCACAACACAGGACTCTGTTTGGAAAAAAAAAACACCAAAATGCATATACATTTATGGTAAACAGAGAATAAGAGTGGGCTTGTCTATATAATTGTTTATAAACAAATTTTACCTTTTGGGTCAAAATATTGGGATCTGGCTTGTATTCATTTGGACTAGAGGTAGGTGTATGCTGGAAAATGTTTCCTGAGTAATCATTATATTTTTGACTTTGACAACCATGATTATCTCCCTTTTCTGTAGATTACCAAAAGGAGTTTTCTAGACTAACTGGAAATTTTAAGAAAACGTTGGAAAAATTTCAGAGGAAGCTAATAAGTATTAAAACATTTTGCAATAAAAACCTAAGATCAACTCTTACGCAGCCATGGAACTGCAAAGTATAGCTGATCGCATTCTGATATCCATACAGTGACACTGAATATTTGTGCATGCCGTGAATATACCTGTACACACTCTTTTCCTAACTGTAATCCATAGCATTCCTTATTATAAGAATCTGTTGCCATATATTTTTTAGTAAAGCTGTCAACATTAGCCCAATGCGACCATTGGGTCCGTGACAGATAACCCACCAGTATCACTAGCTTCAGCTGCTCTCCAAAAACCAGCTCAGTCTCTGGGACACATTTTTAGGAGATGGTTTTTCAGGAAAATTGGAAAGTGTCCCCTTAGAGGTCTTGGAGTAAACGAATGACATTACGATAAACATTAAGGGGCCTGCTTACACTGCAAATGGATTTGAGAGCGGTGTCCCAAAACTCATTTTAAGCAGCCACCCTAACAGCACATGGCAGGCAAACCAGCCATTTTGGTTAAATACTTTCATTCTGTCTGCACTGTCCCTCACAGAGTTACACCATGATTGGCACATTGCACCAACACCTTGTCTGGTATTTCTGAGAAAGGGAAAAGGTTGCTTGTGGAGGAAAAATACCTTAAAACTAGAAATGCTGTAAGGTATGTAATGACACCTTAGAACTGATTATATATAATCTCACATTTGTTGTCTCAAAATATTGTATGTTACTGAAGTACGACACAAGTATGCGTTTAGGAGAAGGGAATGTGAAATCTGTAAATGATTATATTGCATGTTCAGAAGCATTTTGAACATGTAATTTCAATATATTTAGTTACACCTACAGGTGGTCCAATTTTTGAATGCTGTTTGAAATTACTGAAAATATGGGGGATGGTTTGCAAAGAATTTTTGATGGCTTCCATTTTTTCCATTAAAATACATTTCCACATATTTTATTTCAAATATTAGTACAAATCTTTGCCAACAACTAGCTTTATGTTTTGAAGAGTTATAATACTGATTTTTTAATGACTTTTTTGTTTTTTAGAAAAATTTTGGACATTTTTAATCGGAAAACTTTCAGAAGTGAAAAGCTACCCTGCTAAAAACTAGTCAGAGAAAATGTGAAATATTCATCTAGATTCTTCCATCCACTGTTATAAATGGACTTTTATTAAAATGTTTTTAAAATATCTCATTGTTGACACAAATACCCCGGTCATTTTTGGCTCAGTAGGGTCTTCATCTAGAAACCTGTATTTGTGTAGCAGATTCTTACCGCAAAATGGCAAAAACTTTTGAGACTGGATGATTTTAATCTTAGTGCAAGCAAAGTGCTAAAATGTTTCTGCTGGAGATGTCTGAGCCTAGATGCAGTGGAAAGGGTACGTTTATGACACATATAATCACAAGCAACTTCAGAGAACAAGGAAATAGCCGTAAAGGAATACTGGTTTACATCAGAAACCTTCAATAATTTTGAGGAAAACCTCATTTCTTAGGGCAAATTTTGAACAAGTTTGTAGAACACCTATGAAAATATTTTAATTGTGGTGCTGCTGTTGCTGATCTGGTAGGATGCGTTCTTGCTACTGTTTTCTTCATTGGAGAAATATACGAGCTTCTTATTCAGGTCTGCTCCTTCATGTTTCTGTGGAAAGGGCTCATCATGGCCTAACATGTAGATAACGCACGCAGAAACGTATTTTTGGCTAAATGTAAGCTTTAAAAACATCAGTTCTGCTACATTTTGATGCATCTAGGACACGATATTCCATCTGTGCTAAAGAAATTATTAGATTGTGAATATTCTTTAAAGACAGACCAAGCAATGGGTCCAAATGGATCTTTACCTGGGAAAAAAAAATCTTTTGGTCTGATTTGATGCCACTTCAACTTTTGTTTTGTTTTAAATGCAACTGATAAAGAACACCATTTGCAGCATTAGAGGTGGGAAATGGGGTATGACCAGCACAAGAGGAAGAGAGTAGAACATGTGCAGAAGCACTGGAGAGGACATAATTTGTCATTTATGAGGAATGATTTATAGGCTTGTGTCTCCTGGATAAACACAGGAGCACATGCATATGGATTGCTCCGTGTCTCTAAAGCAAAGCTGTTGAGATCTTTGTTTGGTGGACAAATCTTTGGTTTGATGGACATCAGTAATCTGAAAGAAAGTACTTAAGATACATAGTATTCAAACACAGGCCTGAGGGTTGCAAACAATAGTACACATGCAAAAGGATAACCACTTTTATGCACACGCTCGTTATGCTGGTTTGTGATACTTGGGTAAACATATGGACAATATGCCTAACTAGCACCTTTTGTACATTTTAAAGGAAACATGCTTGTTCCTCTGCTGTTGTGTCCAAAGGCATAGGCTTCAGAAAACAGGCTACATTAAATAAATAAATACATACATAAAACAGATAAATTATTATGAAATATGGGCAAGTAGATGCTTGGTTATTTAAAATTAATTTTTAGTAGAAAAAAATTAGATGTAGTTTTCAGAATCACATTTTTTCAAATGTGATCCATGCATAGGTTTTCTAAAGTTTTCTATATTTTGGGGTATGGAGTACTGGATCTCAAGCACCCTAGTTTTATTCGGATATGCTGCTGAGAATTACAAGATCCTTATTTCTTCTGACTTTAATTTGGCTGACTGGATATTGAAATAAATGAACAAAAAGTTGCTGAAGTACAGTTACTGCAACTCATCGTGAGCTACTTTTATACAGTTGGTGAAGCTAGGCTACCTGACTCTGCAAGCCAGACTCCAATCATGGCACTCAGTTGCCTATTCCTAAATTCCCCAATACTGGGGATATGCCAGAATAAGAGGTGGGAAAGGGAAAAAAATTAAAAAGGGATGAGGAAAAAGTTGATGTTGATCAGCTACTTCCTGGGATTCAAAGGGAGGGAAATGACTTCAGGAACGTATGTTTGCTGTTACTAATTTTCAGCCTAAGAGCTAGTGACATCACATGAAGAAAAAAAGAAAAAGACTTGCAAAATAACATCACTTTGAAAAGATGTTAATCTATGGGATGAACTAATCATAAAATTTTGATGGATGGAGTATCCTAATGTTACTTTACACAAGGAATGTCTGCAGTGGAATCATTCTGGATTAGGATCTGGGGATACTGCAGCAATACGTTTTTGTAAAATACTGGACATGCAAAAGCAGAGGGGAAGCAGCACTGAGTAGTCAGCAGTGATTGAAGTCAAACATCTAGAATGAGTCAGCACTGTATGAATTAAAATAAATGAGCAAAAGTGAAGCACAGTGAAATAAATACATTGTGGAGGCAGAATGTGAGAGGAAAATGTGGAATTAAAACTATACCTGGGAGTATTTTATTAAACCTGGAAAACTGATCAAGAAGAATTTCCTGAAATCTTTTGAGCAATCATCCCCTATGTGTCTATACAATCTTGTGCATCTGTTATCCCTTGGCCATATATTTTTGATTCCATATTTTTTCTACTTTACATTTTTTGTTCACTCTTTACATTCATCAGGTAGATTGTAGGAATGTTGCAACCAGCAAAAGCATACCTAATGTAAGTGGATCTGTAAATTATTTATAGATACAAAAGACAGTTTAAGATAAGCCTTCAGGAGAGTTTTTTTCAGTTATTTAAACATGCACAGTGTATCCTGCCAAGTGGACTGGCAAGCGACTTCAAGGCATGTAGGAGCATCTTGGAAATACTTGATTAATGCCGTTAATTTTAAGCTTCTTGCCCCCTGCTGGTGAAAGAGGAGATAAGACTGGAAAAGTGAATGCACAGGTCTCCAGGAAATCAGAAACGATTTTATCCTTGGAGTCAGAAGTCGCCTGAGGGCATAACCCAGACTCCCATGCAGGGACTGCAGGGTCCAACAGTAGTGCAAGAATGGACTCACGCAGCCCAGAATGGCATCCTGACCACATGATGTCCAGCCTGTCCCATCAGGGTGTGGTGTGGAGTTGCTAGAGGGGACAGACTTAGGACCCCCTCCATCAGACTCATGGCTGCAGAAAAGTGCTCCACACATCTGAGATGGGCAACTCACCTTTTATGATGGTACCTAAAGCCTTCATTTATAATGTACTGAACAGAAGTTGTCTTCTCTCAGAGTTCTCTCAGAGTGCTCTATCCCCTTGTGTACAAGAGAAGGAGGGGTTCCTTGTTTCTTAATCCTGAACAAGCCTAGGTGAGACCTAGGTACCAATGACCATGGCCCTGCATGCACTTCTTGTACACAGTTTGGATGGCTATGCTCAAGGCAGGCTCTCTGACATGGCACAACTGTTGGAGAGAGCATTTTGAGAAGCCATAACCAGCTTTGGAGCTGTTTGAGGAAGCAGCAAGAAGCCTCAACAGCTGCCTCCTCCCTTTTGGGAGCTACGTTTACACCAAGGCCATTGCCCACTTGCTGAGCAAGGCTGTGGCTGTGCCTGTGGCTGGCTGCATTCCTCACTGATCCACATCCGGACTGCTGACTTGATGTCCTGCTTGGCCTCATACCTGCCTCATCACCATGGGCACGTGATCATCTTGTCTGATGATCTGGACTCTTGGCTGAACCTGGTGACTGTCACCAGTTCTGCCCTGCTCCTGTGCTGCAGTGCTTTACCTCGTTTAGGTGAGGCTGCTGCCTCTGCCTGTCTGGCTGACTCTTGGCTCTCTTTCCCTTATGAAGCAGCCTGATTCTGCTGCTCCTCAGCACCAGCCTGCTCAACTATGTCAAATATGAGGTCATTCTTTGCATGCCCCAAAGCATAACTTCTTTCAAGTAGAACTTCAAGATCAAAGCTGATGTTTCTCCAAAGCAGGCTACAGCTGAAACAGGATCTGCACATTTACAGCTTTGGATTAGAGCTTGACATGTTTTGGGGAAGTTACTCCCTTTCCTGAATTAGGTCCTATCTTGCCTGTCAACACATGATTCCTCTGTGCAAACAAATGCCATTAGCACAGGCATCTTTCACTCAAGTTAGCTGTCTAGGCTGTCATAATCAGTAGAGAGAATAAGGCAAGATTTGTATTATCCCAAGGAAGATGTCTAAGATTAGGTGAACCCCACTCTTAAAATCACTGTTTCTCTCCACTGATACATGCCAGGTTAGCCAGAATTCTTAGGTGGAAACATCTTCACTGAGGACACCTAAGGGATAAGCAAGCTGGATCCTGTTCCAGGCACCATCATATACTTTCAGCCCTCATGGCTGAAAGCCATGGTAGATTTGTATCTAGCATACATTTACATCCAAGAATGACCAGTATCTTCCACACACTTCAAAGGGAAAAGACTTTTCTGAAAATTAAAGTCCAGCTCCATGCTTAGATTTCAGATTCAGACTTCCCTAGGGCAAGGGGCTGGATCCAGGGGCTCACAGTCCCTTCTTTGCTGCCTCTGATTTGCAGATGCGTCACCAAGCATTACGTGCTTGGCAAGGACACCCCCTACCTCCTAGATCCCAACATATGGCCATGGGAGAGACAGTCAGGGAGGGCTGCCGGGCTTAGGATATTTCTGGCTTGTATCTGAAGACTACAGCCAGCTGGCTTCATTTACCAGGTTTTCTAAATCTAGATAATCCTACTGCCAGATCCAGTTTTTGTGACTTTTCCATCCCTCCTGCTGCACTTTCCTTGGAGGAAACAGGGAACAGCTGTTTGAATAGCAGATTCAGCCCAAATGGCCAAACTATCCTCTCCTCTGCGCACAGCCCACAGGAATGAGGTGATGGCTGCTTCTGCAGAAGGAGAGGATGGGAGAGGAGGCAGCTGATAAGGTAACACCTCTCTCCTCATACCCTACAGCAGCAAAGGCAGTTCGGCAGCTTCCTGCAGGAGTAGGGATGGGATGTGGGTGTTAGTGCAGGTAGCAAGGGATAGAGAACCGGTTAGTTGCTGAGGGCCAAACCCCTGTTTCAGTCTGTTTGCTGAAGTCAGAGCATCCTGCATTCAACTACACAAGACCTGAGATCAGCTGGGGTTTGCTATCATCCGCTGGAAATGCCGTGATAGCTCTTGAGTTCCTTCCCAACATTTTGCAGTCCTACTCCTTCTCTTCTCTTCCACCCACAAGGAGTGGGTACAGATGAGAATGAGTGCTTTACAGCTGCCATTTGTAATGTTGTCATATCATTAACGTGAAAACATTGGAAAGCCGTTTTATTTCTTGATCTGGTGGATCAAAGGATTAAGAGGCAGAAATCTTCAAATCTCACAGAAAGAGTAAGTGGGTTATAAACCCCCTTTCTACAGTCTGTAAACAGAGCATTTTGTAGTGCAATAACTAATAACATAACTAAAGTAATACTAATACATGTCATGTGTTCTGATGTTTCTAATTAAATGGCAGAATACTGTAGTCTTCTTTCACTCAATTCTGTCATAATGCAGTTTTAAAGCATGTACACATGCTGTTTGATAGCATGATTTGCTAATAGCATCCTGTTATTACATTAACATAAAATAGTTACTTGCGGACCTTTTATTCAGTTCCAAACTAGCTACTTGAGCTATGCTATTTATGGTGGATGGGTGCATCACATTCAGTGTAATTTTTTTTGTTGTTTTTTTTTTTTAAGAAAGTTATAGCTAATGCAGTTTAACTGTTTCTCAGAAGGCCGATAAGGAAAGAAATACATTACTTTTGCCCATGTTTGGAGAAATCATGCCATTATCTCATATAGAAATGCCTGTTCCATGGAAGACAGCCCTAAAATTCTGCACAAGGATGACAGGAGTTATCAGAGCTGTACAGGCAGCATCAATGCTCACTTAATAGGGTTGAGTTCCTTGTGTACAGGGGGTAAGCTAGATCAGAGGAAGGGGATGCTACCATCAAGGAGTTTGGGGCTAAGGATGGTGATAAAGGCATTTGCTGCAGGAAACTTTGATGATGAAACTCTTCCAGAGGTTTATTGTTTGGCCTGCTGAAGCCATCTCTGTCACCTCAGAGATGCTCAGTGCTACCTCAGACAGTGAAAGCCTGAAACTTCTCTCTGCACAGGCCATATTTCATCTTTCACACCTATTGCTAGCGGGGTTTTCCATCCATCCTTCCCCTCAGACACCTCTCCTGTTCCCAGGGGGTGGCTGTGTTGCAGCATTTGAGAATGTAGAGCAGAAGTGTTGTCACTTCTGTGCTCAGAGCAATTTCCCTGCTGGCACCCAGCTTGTTGGAAAGCAGCTGACCTCAAACACAGAGAGATGAACAGAGGGGAGAGTACTAGAGTTTGGGGAAGAGGTCTCACAAGCATGTGAGTTAGGAGATATGAAGGGCAGGGGCTGGGGAAAACGCAGTAAAGGGAGCAAAGAGAAAGGTGAAAACTTGAAGGGGACAGAACATAAGTGCAGCATGGCTCTTGTATCAATGTACTGTTTCCAGTTGTGGAGGTAGTTAAGGTCTGGGGGCATCTGTGCTATGCTGTGGTGCACAGTGGAAGCATGCCGTTGGCATCCTTCATAAAATGTTCACAAGCAGGGGGACAAAAATTCCCCAAGTCTCAGTGCTCGTTCCTACTTGTTTGGGCCAAGCGATAGAAGCCTGTATGACAGTTCTAAAGGTCAACCCCCTGCTGATGACTTTTGTATCAAGGAACACAGTTCTGCATGACAGATTTTTTTCCTCATTTTGCATTTTAAAAAGGTGAAATAATTGCATTAAAACAAAGAATCAACCAGGTGATAAGGTTAAAATATAAGTCATGTATCCAACTGATCAGTACAAGCATTTCTATATGTGCTAACAATATAATTTCTCCAAGCATGGGTATGATTACTTTTTTTTCCTTGCCTTCTTGGAAGTCCTTACAGTGAAGGTTGCCTGTGCAACCTTTATTAGTCAGCTTGAGCACATTACTGTAATAGACTTTCATTGCATGAATACATATTCCTTCTTCCACGGTCCATTCTGTACCTTGCAGTGCACAGGGATGATGTTATAAACTGCTATGGCTTGTAAAGCAGTGAGTTGTAGGTTCCTGAATTTCAGTTTCTATGGAATAAAAAGGGGTTTGTTCTCATAGGGATATCTGAGAACTTACTTTAATGTTACTTCTGTAGCAATGCTCAGGTGTCCATTGCATTGTAGAGGTGGAGAAAAAGCCAGCAAAATCAGTCATTACCCTCAGCTGATTTCTTCCTGATTTTGAGATGCTTAGCATTTACTTCTGTGGTTCAATGCAGAAGGCTGTGTTGTGACAAAAATGGTTTTCTGTGACTTGTACAGATGAAAACGTATCACAACAGCTGGGGCAGCAGCTGGGCAATGCAGCATGTGTTAGGCCGCAGCACATCAGCTGAGCCAAAGGTTAAAGGTGGTACTGACCCCCGGGTATCCTGGGATGGTGGCACGCCCCCGGATGGATTAGGTCTGCTCTGGGAGAATGGCCTCCAGAGGGAAGGCAGAACTCTGTTGGCCAGACCTTGAATTTGATCGGAAACTGATGAAATTAATGGTAGAAAAAAGCTGGATTGCATTTTTAGAAAACAGGCAGTACGTAAAAACAAAAGAGGCTGATACAGATACTTGGTTCTTACAGTTTCCTTATATTTAATATGGTGTTAAAATTTTAAGGAACAAAAAAACCCCTTCTCTCTGAAATGGCAAGTTTTCTCCAAAAATAGAGCTGGTGAGAAAAATGTGAACTTGCTTTACCAAAAATATCATCTATGTCGTGAACAAGTCTCAAGTACATTAAAGCAAAGAAGCTTGATTACCCTTTCCCTCTCTTACACAGAACCTGCTCAGTGGGGGCCAGCATTTCACAGGGAGGGATGCAGACCAGTGAGAGCCTGCTGTTTGCATACAGTGTGCTGGACTGCCTCAGGGCTTTCCCAAACCAGTTATTCCTGCAGCACTGAATAACAACACATTATGATCCTGACAGCATCAATAGATAAAGCAAGGATGAAGGGGAGGGACCCCAGAGGCTTACACAGCAAGTAGCAGGGCCATTGCTGACCCCTCTGACTTGTCCATTTGGGTTCTGCAACACCAGAGTCTGGATCTTGGCAGCTCCTTTTGCTCCTGCTGTGCACCCAACAGCTCTCATGGTTTTTCCTTATCCTCTGAGAGGGCAAATCAGCTCTATCATTACTCTTCTTGTAATCCTTTTTACACCCCATGCATTTTGAAGGCCTTTCCTTCCCTATAGCCTCTCTGCACTTCAGTAGGTCAGTCATGAGGGTTGGCCCTTGTCTGGCTCTATACATCTGAACTGTACAGTTAAAATAGTCATCTTCTGAGTCAGTACCAGAGTTTCTTACCTTGAGCTCCTTGACTGTAAAACAGTCTGTGAGCAGACTCGACATCCAAAAAGTAGTCCATTTTGAAGGAACTTTACGTTTGTGTACAATATTCCGGTATGGATGATCAGTCAGATTCCTGGGAAAGATTACAGACACATCAGACAGAAAGAAAGGTGGTGAGTTTCTTTGTGGAAAGAATTGTGTAGGCAGTCACTAAAGTACTTCTTTTGGCATATTAGGGTCAAAGCATTTTCAAATCACTATTCATAGAACTTCGTAAGTATCCTTTTCTATTTTAGGATGTTTGGTTTAAATCCTTGTCTAAAGACATAAAAGAAAAGTCCTGCTGCAGTATTAGCGAGATTCCTAGCACCTTCCTAGAACAATCGCCTTTACTCTAGCCACAGTCTCCATTTCTTACAATACATACTTAGATTCACCTGGCTGTTACATTTGCTCTTAAAAAGAAGATCAGAAAAGCTTGGGGCAGGGACCGTCTTTAGCCAGATCCACAGCCAGCAGCTCTGAGTAGGCACTACTGTAACAGACCACATTAAAGGTAGCATTCGTGCCGCTTATGCCAAAACACTGCACTAGAAAGGAGGACACAATACTCTGGATATTCTATTCCACCTAAATGACCAGAAGCCAACCTTGCCTTCCCTCTCCCCTCTTAGTGACCAGAAGTAGCAACCAAACATCCCACCATCAGTTTTAAAAGATGTGATAAGAACAATCATTAAGAAATGGTAGGCTAACTCCTAGCACTGCTTCTTAGCTAAACCAAAAATACGAATTTCGGCATTTTTCTGAACCTCGGATCTGTCTAGATCGTAGATTCCAACTGTTCACGATGTACACCGAATCAGGTTTGCCTCTGCGTGCAGAGTTCCCAGGATTATGCACATTATCGTGACCCTTCTCCAGCCTCCTTGCTATGTTTTACATTTTCTTCGACTCTGAACAACTCACATAAAAAAACAGGATTTGCAGAAAACACAATCTCTTCTCCACACCTCACATCATAGCTACAGCATATAACCATAAGCATACAAACAGCTCTGCACAACATTTATTTTAAGACAGACAGGCAAAAATACCTCCAGTCCTTTTCCATGCAAACCTAACAGAAAGGTTTGGGGCACGGAGTCTGACCCTTGCTTCAAGCAATTCCTTTAATTATGTTGGCAAAAATCAGGAAACCAGGATTCCAAAGCTTTCCCTTTTTCCTTTGATTCGGTTTTCATTGATCAACATGCAGTCCTTTCTAAAATTCAGAAGCCTATCCTGATGAAAAAACTTTTAAAATTCCTCAGCAATTCACTTTACTGTAGCACTCCCAAACCAGAAATGATACTTACTGCCGAGTATCAAGGGCTGCCTGGCAGTGGTGTAAGCTCCAGTAGTTTCAAGGAGGGTTTCTTTGATCTTACTAAATGTCCCCAGTGTAAGCAAACAATTTTGATTGTTTGATTGGAACTCTGATGAATAATGCATAACGTCAACTGGACTTCCTTTATCAGATAAAAATGGCCAGAAGATGTTGTTACTTAGCAACAAGAGGTGACACTACCATCATCTCCCCCACTCCCCCTCACCCTTCATGCTGAAAAATTAAGCCCCTGGTTTTGATTTGATAAAAACTTTTCCAAGGAAAAAAATCTACATCAAGTTTCCATAAGAATTTTTTTTCCCACTCTGATTTTCCTTGTTGCATCTCATATTCTGAGATATTTTTAAGTGTTTCATAATGATTAACCATAACACTGTGTTTTGTCTAATAATTTGCTTTCAGTAAGTAAAACACCTACTTTCTCTATCATTTACCACAAGGGTAATGAGATTGTTAAATGTTTCGCTATGAATATAAGGCAAATAACATCTTGAGGAGATTAATTTCTTATCTGGTACTGCTCGTTGGACAAGGCAGACAGAAAAAGGAACACACAAAATATTCCACTGATGCTGTGAAATATACGGATTATCCAGAAACCTTTCCTATTACAGAATTCCTACTTTAAGTAATTCATTCATTCTTGAAGGAGCTCTAACATCTGATACAAGCATTCTCGAGGAATCATTGTGTTTCTGCTTAAAATACAGCCTTTTTCAAAATGTATCATGAAGCTTTTTTCAGGAAATACACATTGATAAAAAGCCAAAGCATTGTGAAAGATTTTAAAAATAAATAAATAAAACCAGATGCAGGAGATAAGTACTTACCAGTGTTACTGACCTCTTTCCATCCTACTGCCATGGAATAAGACTAAGCAAATGCAACCCAGTCTGTGAGCCAGAATGAACAGCTTCTAATTTTCACTTCAACCTCGAAATCAAGAGTACTGAATAGAGAAAGGTGACAGATCTGCTGTTTTATATTATGATGAAATGAAAGCTCTTAGCACAGATCTGAGTAGAACTGCTTTTTTTTATACCACATTAGCCTGCTAATTTGAGGAAAGTGAAAGGCTTTGTTTTACTGTCTTTTATCTGTTCTCTTTGCTACCCCCACAATTTAATTTGCATTTAAAATTATTCTTATGTCTCCACTGCACTCTAAGGTATGGAGCATTTTCTAATCACGATGAATGTTCGGTGTGGTTTTTGTGCAATGCCACTTTTATTCTGAGCCAGAAACATGGTGAGTAATTATAATTGCCAGCTATTTTCTAGAATGAAATACAGAGAGGATGTCTGATGCAGTTTCTGTTTTTTCCTCCATTTAGCAGTACATTGCAACAAACTACTCACTCAAAGCATCAGTAAAAACATAAATCAAATAGCACAGTGACACGGCATGATAGCTTTAACGTGCATATCCATAGACTGTGAAAGCAGAATATGTTTCCACTGAGATCTGTTCAATTATAATTTGCCTTTCCTGAGTTTGAAAGTGGGCTTGGATGGTTAATAAACTGAAATGTAGCACAGTTATCTCTTGGTGGCTTCCAGTTCATCTAGTTTGGCATTATTGGAGCTGCATGTTGTTTGGAATCCTGATGAAGCCAGGCACTGGGGGCTAACAAGGGCCATGCTACTAAGTTGCACAGGCATCCCTCGCAAGAGGGCTAGGACCCTGCTTCTTCCATCAGGTCTTAGTGTAGTTCCCCGAAGTCTGATTTTGGAAGTGGATCAGAAATTGAAGAAGGCAGTGATAAAGTGATCCCTTGATAAATTTAGGCTCAGAAGTTCTGGCCAAGAGAAGCATCAGGAAGCAATCAGGCTTAGTCTTCCTGTATTTGCAGATGTTCTGCTCAAAAGATCAGGTATAAATGCCCTCTGAAATCCACTGCCACCAAACGTTACTGGTGCTCAAAACTGTGGGTTCTGAAAGGTTAGGTTTTCATTTCCATATGAGAAAACTCAATATCGAGTAGCATAGGATTTCTCTGGCTTTTAAGAAGAAACCCAAGAAGATAAATAAACCATCAGAGTACAGGTTTTTTTGGTGCAGGTTAGAAAGTAAGAATCCCTGTGAGTAGATTACTCCATGGGTGTGTGCTCTATAGATTTCTTACATGCTTCTTTAAAGCACCCAGACAGTATAAAAGATAAGAGTGAGCTATATGAACTCCAGGTAGAATCTGATATGGCTGTTCCTACACTGGCACCCCACTAAATATGGTTGGATTGAGTAGGCTTCTCACAGTGCCACCTTAGTGGTGGATCTGGCTTATGCAAACTGTGTTCCTATTTTCAGAGGTGTAACAAACATTGTCATTCCTAAACATAAATTAAAGCAAAGACAAACAGCAAATACACTGCAAGCTTCCTTCTTTGTGTTTTGGAGGATTGCTAGCACCTTCCTCATTGCATTTTTGAAGAGTTAGTATTTGCCATGATGACTACTGCACAGTAGGTCCCTCCAAGCTGTCCTCTGATAACTATTGGATTCATTATTTTATGGACCAGGGGACAGTTGACTGTTTAGCCCAGCTGACTTTCTTCAAGAGAAAACCAGAAAAAAAAAAAGAAGAAAGGCTGGCAACACAGAGATGCAGCAGGAGAAATGGAAGACAGAACACTATACCTCACTTGCTCCAAGGATCATATCTGCTTGTTTGCAAGAAATATGGAATACTTTTTTTTTTCCTAGGGGCACTGGATCACCCAGTCAGAAGGAGGCTGAAGAAAATACAACCTTCCATGCTGAGAATCTGGAGAATGTCTCATGGCATGTGTCCTTTAGCCTTTGGTGTGTCCTTCTGATCCTCTGCCATTTCCACCATGACTGACAAGCGTAGTCATTGAAATCACCAGCAACTTCTCTACTGACCATTGCAAGATCGTCCATCTTGATACCGTCATCCATCACAGGGATTTACAGTTCACTTTAAATTATAGTGCAGCAGTTCTGACAGCTGCTAAGAGCTCTCTCTGACTAGGGTGTGCTTAGCAACAAGAAAGATAACTGCATTTATATTTATATGCTTCTGTGGCCTTCATCACTATAAGGGAAATCCTTGCCTGCCTGGTTACAAAGTCTTTAGGATGGCAGTGTGGGCTCAGATTTGACCCACAGTCCAGAGAAAGCTCTACTTTCAGAAAGGGAAATCCATTACCTCCAGTTCAGTTGAAAAGCCTACGTGTCTAGAAGAATGTTCAGGTGTAACAGTTCTGTTTTGAGCTAGGTATGATCCCCAGATCAGGCTTCACATACCCTTGAGGCTCACTCTGAAAGTTTTGCACAGCTCTTAAGCTAATGTACAGTGGTGCATTGAGATGTGTATTCTGACTTGGTTTCCAAAGAACAGCCGAACACCTCAGGGGGAGGACAGGGAAGGACAGCAGTAGCTGGAAACAGAAACTATACTCTCCAGCTCTCTGAATGCTTCACTATGCTCTAGCAAGCCCTGAAGCCAAACTTGCAAAAACTCTGCTATTGAGTGGACCTCTTATCAACACAGGTCCCTGTCCAGGATAATGGGTGTCATGGTTTTGTAACATACGCTGATACCCATGGAGAACTAGACTGAGACTGAACTTCTTGTGAGCCAAACCATAAAACCAACCAACCAACCTCTGCCAAAGAAATACTTGGAAAAAACAGTCACACTTTGGAAAAATCTGAAGCTGGTATTCCTCATCATGAGTTTAAGTAACCTACTGCATCACATTTGACTTTTTCCCAAATTAAAAAAGGAAAACCAACCAAAAAAAAAACCTCTCAAGAGAGAAGTAATTGAACACTTGGCATTTAAAAGGAGTGAGTAGCCTTCTGGTTTTCTAACAGTCAGTTACATGTAGGCATAGGGCTGGGTATTTTCCTACCCTGAACTCTCTACTGAGAACATAACTGTTACTGTAATGACTCAGAGCCTTGGGAAAAAAAGTCTGCTGCTGACAAACACTAATATTAACCTGAAAGAAAGTGGGAGAGAGAATGTAATGTGTGACTGAAGAAGTGTAGGCAAGGTGATTATTAGAGTTGTTTCCTGAGGGATACATTCAGAATAAAGGAAGAATATAAAAGTTTAAGCCCCTAAGCTATAAAGAATGGGTTTTTTTGAAATTATAATTATCAGCCTTGTGCTTAGATATATTAAAAAGAGAGGATTGCTAGCAAAATTAGGACACAAATATGTTCACTATTTCTTATTTGTAATGAAAGACAAATATTATGATGCACACAACATACAATAAAACACAAAAATATTCAAATGAGGGTTACAGATGCTTTACAGTGATAGAGGCTAACATTGATGCTTTCAGAAGTTTCTACAAATTTTGTACAACTCTGTCTTGGAGTCCTGAGGCTGAAATCACTTAGGAATTTTAAGAGAGTTGCCCAGAAGAAGAGGCACTCCCAGTGCAGAGGTATTTATATTTAAATGCTTCTGCCATAAAAATTATCAATATCAAGAAACAATGAAGAGACCATAAAGGTAGCCATGGCTCTTGAAATCAGTGGAAGGTTTGGTTTGGGTTTTCACAGCATCAGGGTCACATTCTTGTTATTTAGCTCCAAAGCAAGAACTGCATGGATTCCAATGCAGAAGAGATGAGCTTGAAGAAAGGCAGCTCCACCATCCTGTGTCATGAACAAGAAGTTCAAGAAGTTTCTAGTTGAGAAAATCTTAAAAGTGCTGTCATGGAGAACAAAGGTTAGCTATCCTGCATAGAAAAAGTCTATTCTAAGATGATATATGGCAGTTTGATACGCCTTCATTTGAGGGAGGAGAGGTTGAAGTCATAATTGTATGATAAACATATTAGAGAAGAGAAATTTTGGGAGAGCATGTATGTTAAAGCCTAATCCTTCAGTCCTTATACAGGCAGAAATTCTTCTGCATTAATAGACCTTCGTCATCCTCCTCAATTACACGACCAGATTATTATTTTTTTTTCTGTAACAAACTACGCAGGAATGGAAGAAGAGAAACTTTTCCAAATTCATTCCCATGGGTGACTTGGAAGTAGAGAAACACAGAGCTATCTGTGGCAGGGGAAGTGGGTGAAACTAGTAAAATAGATCTTTTGGGTAAGCCTTCCTCCACTGCCCCACCAGCACGCAGCACTGATGGAGGTGGAGGCATCCCTTTTGGCTTCCTACTCACTTTTCAAGGAGTTCTGGCAAAGGAACTTTAAAAGTATTCAGAGGAGCTGCTGGAAACAATGACAGACAACAAAATCATCCATCCTCTGTGCCTCTCTGGGACTGAGCAGCCACCAGGGCTTGAGCCATCCCCAATGCAAAGGACAGTGCGACTGGCCAAAGATATAATAGGGAATGCCTTTAATTTGTACTAACACAGGGACCAATAATCTCAGTCTTAACCTTCATTGAAAGGGAAAACCAGCATGGGGAAACTGGAAGCTCCTGATGGCCTTTGAGAAATTGGATGAATAGTGGATGTAGTTTCAGTTGGTTGGTGGTTTACATGGGATAAACAATTCTGAAGTAACTGAACTGAATAAATACCGTAACGTGATAAAAGTCTATGAATTGCAATCTGGTTAGAACAAAACCAAATTACATCTTGCCAACTGACTTTATGTAAGGCAAAGACATAACTGTGGAGTATTAATGAAGTCACAAGGTGTAGTCCTCAAATAACATGATGAGATTTAATATTCATAGGGCACTGTGCATACATAGATAAGTAATGCATATGAATGCCAGTCTTTGAATAATTTACAATAAAAAAAAAATCAGTCTCCTGTTTCTATGTTGTGCTATCCTCCAAAAACTGCATCAGCTTCTGATAAGGTTTTCAAAAGTGTTTGGCCTATGGTTTTTATGATTAACTTCCCTAGGAAGACAGATCAACGATGAGAGCTTTAGAAAAAAACATCTACCTGTCTTATCTTTCCTACCTTGTGTTTCTCTGGAGCTACTGAAGAGCCACATCTTTTTCATTGGGAATATTTATAGGGCTTGTAATGAAACAGGTGAATGTAATTGACAAAATCATCCAGATACCTTGAGTATTCCTGGACACATTACTGTACCCCACTACTGGAGTTATTCCAAAGTTTTCATGTATCTTTAACTTAGTTTGGACACAGGGTTTTTTATGTGCACAAGTTGGATATTTTTGTGCATTTCAGATATGTAAGTATAAGCAATTACAGGTTGCTGTGCTTTCCGTATTTTATTGAAGGATTTGATCCTGCATAAAACAGGCCTATGCAATGTCCAAAATGACTAGCAAGATAAGCCAGAAGAACATAATTTTTTCGTAATGATAGCGAGACTGTAGGGCTGTCAGGTTACTTCTGCCTTGTAGCAAAAGTATGGCCTAA
Source organism: Phalacrocorax aristotelis (assembly GCF_949628215.1). Classification (NCBI taxonomy): domain Eukaryota; kingdom Metazoa; phylum Chordata; class Aves; order Suliformes; family Phalacrocoracidae; genus Phalacrocorax; species Phalacrocorax aristotelis. Next base: position 71,162,626 of record NC_134277.1, read on the forward strand.
AAGAGGAATATCTGTTGCATCCTCGTGTTTCATTAGCATGATGAGGGCTATACTAGTTCTCCTGTCTCCTCAGACATGCCTGCTTTCTGCCCACATCCTCCTCCTGTTTCACCATACACTGCAGGCCCAGGAGAATGCTTCAAACTCTTCATGTTGTTCGTGATTTCAAAGAATTTCTGCTTGCCTTTGAACAAAACCTCTTTTCACCTTCAGTAGGAATTTGTAGGACTAATGCCAAATTTGCATTCTACCATGGAACAACTAATGCAGATCCTCTCCTCAGTTTCTTCAGCTTGACAGAAGATCAAGTCTTTTAACAGAACAACCAGACTGGAGACGGTTTCTAAAAAGTATCAGCCGAGGACAGGTCCAGTGTTTTATGTGGGTGGGACTTATGTTCAGTCACCCCCACTGAGAAGAAAAATAATGCCTTTATTCTGTTGCCCAAGTTTCACTAATTGTTAGAGACACTGCAGTCTCATTAGTGAGGTGCATCCCCATGAATTGACGGAACAGCATGTACAGGCAAACTGTAAATAATTGCCCTGACAAATGACATTTCGCAGTCTATGGGTGGTCGTCTTAAAATAACATTCGGTGTTTGCTCAGTGCCCCCCAGGCTGATAAGTAATTTTAAAAAAACATTGTCTTCAGGAGAATGAAGAAAAGTCACTTGTGGCACAGCCTAGAAGTTAGATTTAAAATAAAAAATTCATCTCACAGGTGCTTGTTTAAAACCTTACTGAGTCAAATCTAAACTCACTGGACTTTCCATTGATTTTTAATAAGTATGGCACCTCAGTTTCTTTCCTTATGGGGCAGATCCTTCTCTTATGGGCTACCTTCAGAAACACTGAAGCTTATAACATTAAGCCTCCTGATTAACTCTCATTTGCATATTGTATATTAGTAATTTCTGAACTATTTACATTTTTTAGCTAGCAAAACCAGCAAGTGTCCAGGCACAGCTGGCATCCTACTCCTCATCACACTTGGCATGAGTGATAGTTTTAACATCAGATGGCCGCAGGCTTAGATCACATGCCGAGATATGCGACTCGCACCTCTCAGCTTTTGACATGATCACGTGGGAGCTCATAGCATAGCTATAAATCCAGGGCTTGCTTTCTGTTCATTTCCAGTATTTAAGCCAAGTGAACATTAAAGCGAGCAAATAGAAAAGCCTGGCCTAAAAACCAGGTCTCACTGGTTCTGTTGTATTTGGGGTGTGCACAGCAGTAATTGCAAGACATGGTTTTCCTTGGGTTACTACTCCAGCAGATTTACAGATACTGCTCAGGAAGAGGGGTTGCCTGATTGCTCCCATGTTGCACAACAGAAGGAAACGTGAAGCTCAGAGCAGCTGTGGAATTCCAGCCCTGAAGCTACAAAGACGTGTGTTTTGTAAAGGTCAGTGTCTCCACAGAGAGGTGAGGGTGATGCCTGGTCTGTTAATGTAGCCCCACTGCATTCTTTTGAGAAATATGACTTTAATATTTCCCCTTCCCCTATAAAAGACTCCCAGGGTAATAATAACAATAAAAAACTCTCCCCCCAATGTTTTCTTTTTAAACACATCAAGCATCAGAAAAGCTGTCATTTCAGACCAACTTCTGCCCATCCCTATGGCAACTAATGGAAGCATTTAATACTATATATACAAAATGTAATTTGCTCCCCCACCATCTCTAGTTATACTCTTATTTTTATGCTAAAATTGCTCTATGACGCCTACAATGTTTGGAAAATGCTTCTGAAGTGACATGCATCAGAGGTTCAACGTCACTGAAAAAAACTCAAGTGACCAATTGAAAAATACTGACTTTGAAAAAGCAGTTGAGGAAATTAGCAGAGGCCAAAAATATCTTGTCTGAACAGTCATATTTGTAGTCTTGGAATGCCCAGTATTAGAACTAACAATGTCTTTGGAGAAGAAGGGGAGAGGAGAAATCAGGCACTGATGATCAAACCAGCAGAAGTGACAGTATATAATATCTTTGCAGGCTGCAACCAGCGGTCCCTGCCACAGAAAGAACTTTAAAAGCTACGAAGCAGTCTGGAAGTCCTTCCTCTGCCTAGCTCCTTATAGCTTTAGAAGTTACTTAAAGTCAGCTTGAACTCGGGGCTTAAAATACTAAAATAAAAATAATGAAAAGATAAAAGTAATATGGATTTTTTAAATCTCCTTTTCAGAAGGAAGAGATGTAGAGTATTCATTGCTTACAGTTCTGTGTTATGAAGCTTCTGTAACAGAGAACACACTTACAGTTATTATTTGACTGTCCAGATCACCTGCCTTGCTGTTTTCTATTCCTTACCTCTTTTAGCTATACCTGTTTCAAACAGAGCTGAGTACCACACAGTAAAAAACTTTATTAAATACAAGCATAGTAGGAAATAACTTCTTTCTGTTACCCATTTGAAGTGGTCAAACATGCACAAAAAGCATCTCAGTTTCAAGTAGGCTGGATTTAAAGAAATATGTAAACATATTTTATAGTATGTAAACATACAAATCCACATATGTTTGGTTTTATATGTATAAACAAATGAGACAAGCAAGAAGAGAGCTATTACGTGATAGTACACCACCTTTCTCATTGGTATAACAATAACAGAAACTCCCAGGTTATCAGAACGTCTCCTGGGTATCTCAAGTAGGGATTTCAAGTATGAAAAGGGTCCACTTCATTAAACTTAAGAGACAGAGTAGCTCTGCTGTTGCCTGAATTCTTATATTCCTTATTAGAGTATGGTGGTCTGCAGACAAAAGTCTTGTAACAATCACCAGTCAGCAAGGACAGGCATCACCTGCAAACAAGGCTGAGGAGGCTCGTTATAGTAGGCTTAGAGAAAACATGAAAAGTTATGCAGAATTTTGTGCCTCTTAGAGATGCCCAGCATGGGCAAGAGAGAGAAGTACCAGCTAACTTAGGAGATGGGTATCTACAGTATATCTTTTGGGGCATGCAAAGGAAACTCAGCTTTTGTGGTGGAAATAAGTGGGCACAGCACCATTACAATGGTGACTGAAGCTAGACAGTGCCAGCTGCTTCCTCTAAGGCTTTCTTGCGCCTTCCATGTGCTAGTCCTCTAGCAGGCATAGACCATTGGTAAACATCTACAACCTCCTAGCATGGTTCAATGAGATGAACGCCTAACCAGGTACCTTTCCAGCAAAGGAACCACAGAGAAAACTGAAGTTAAGAGGAACTGACCATGCCTTTGCAAGGTCCGCCCCTGAAATATTATTGTCTATCTGGAACTACAAGTGGTGGGTAGATGGAAATAGCAATGTGCTGAAAAGGAGTAGGACAGAGTCTAGAGGAAGGAGGCGGCAATTGCTGTACGGAGTGAATATTGCAGCATGCTATAAAACAGTTGTCTGTAACCCTGTGATATGGGGTACTTCACATGTTTCGTATTTGGCTTGTATTTTTGGCATGTGTAGGTACAGGAATATAAGCAGCTCAATCCAAGCTGGCTAATACACACAGATAAAACCAGTCTCTATTCAAATCAGGTCCTAAACTGAAATTCACTGACTGTGGCAAGGATTTGGTTTTCAAGATGTCTTAGTATTAAGATTAAAAGGGCTTCTGACACCAAGCCTTGTAAGAAACACACTTTGCCACAGAGTTCGGTGAACAATTTCCCACAAGATCATCCAACAACAAATTTCTCATCAGGGCTGGACTAGGGGACAACTGGAGCTCGAACTGTGCCACCACCCCTCCTCCTGCTCCACGTTCTCACAACTGAGGAGGTACTTCAGCTGGGAAGCTGTTCTCCCTGGGCTCTGTATGTAGTCAGCAGCCAACAAAAAATAATTACCCCAGAGGTTACTTCAGAGTAATCCTGCCTCGCTTTCCTCACTGCTTTTATTACGAGCCCGCAGAAATGCGCGCTCTGTGAGAATCCTCTTTTCTCCCATCAAGCCCAAAGGGGCTCCATGTTTGTAGCTCCTGTGGTAGCTCAACATCCACGGCTCACAGGGAGGCTTCAGTGTGTCTCATAACAAATGGGAATGAATTGTCTGACTGTAGAAATGAGGGAGAACACAATATACTTGGTTTAGCTTGAAAATGGGATATGGTGTATGACTAAATTAAAGTGTCCCTACCCAAAGGGACTAGCTGGACAGTACCTATAGTAGCACTTTATTGTATACGACAGGCTCCTTTAGCCAAATGCAGGCACTACTGAAATCAGTCTGTGTTTTACACCCATCTTCTGCAAGCCCACTGTTTGACCCCATGTGAACAGTGCACACTGGGAGACTTCAACATTTTTTTAGTTACGTGAACTTTCAGTACTAGGCTGTAATTTTCCTGTCAATGCCTGGAGCCTATGAGAAAACACAATTTGCTGGAAACAGTTGTAAGAGTCTGAGGAGGTGAGGACTGGAACACACAAATAGTGTGTGTCTAATAAGAGAGCGATGTAGCATGCTCTCCAGGAAAAGGATTACTGGAGAAGGAAAAAGTGTTTGAAGGCAGTACTCAATGCAGAGTTGCAGTCTAAATGACAAACAGCATAGTGGGATAGATCAATAAAAGGACAGCAAACAACTACAACAAAAATACAGATTCACAGAAATACAAGACAAGGGGACCTGGAGAAGTTATATAATCCCTGTGCACCGAGGCAAAATTAACCTCACCAAGCTCATTCTTCACTGATATTTCTCTAACCTACACTTTAAAACCTCCTTTGAAAGACAGGACAACCTCCCTGGTAGGCTTTTCTAGTGTTATAATACCCTTAGGGTTATAATTTATTTTCTTAAAATCTCCCAATTTCTCTGCTACAAATTGAACTTTTTTTTTTTCCCCCTTTTCCTTTGGTGAATGTCATGAATAATTGAGCAAGATGGTGTAACAGACGTCTCACATAGAAATCATGTATTCAGTTACTTTGCTGAAGGGAGAATTATAGTTGTCTGTAGGTGACTAGAAATCCAGCATGATATTCTGAAATGTGAGAACCTTTGAAGAACACAGTTAACCATTTTCTTCTTAATGAAAAAACACATTTGAGATGCTTACAATAAATATTTGTCTATTCCCTCAAGCACTCTGTTCTTCAAGCCCTCTCTGTCTTCTGCAAAGGTTTTTTACTAACTTTTGTCACCTCAGAAAACATTGCTGTTTAGTTAATGTGTTTAATAATCCATTGGACTTCCCAATTGTCTGGAGGATTGTGACAAAGCCAGATATTGTCATTATTGATTAAAAAAAGGCTATTTATCATTACTGTTGCAATAAGATGTCCTTCCATTTTCACACCCATGACTTCTTTATTCTTACAACTCATATGTATTTCTGTAATAAATAAGTTCCTGTCATGTAGTCACAGACTTCTCGCCATCTATTTTCTCTGAGGACATCTATCACCATCACTTTGATTTGTTCCTTTAAGTTAAGTTCACCAACTGAAGTTGGGCTAGGGCAATGGTGATTCCAAGATTCAGCGGCCAACACCAAAGGGATAAGATAGGAGGGCTTGGTGATGACAGGGAATCACAGTGGAAGACCCACCCTTCCCCTCTAAAAAAAAAAAAAAATTTATTCAAGCATAACCACAGCAATGTATATTCATATTGGTTGGCTAATAAATACTCTGAGCAGGATAAAAGCTAAAACTTGGCAAGTGAAAAGCAGAGCAGCTTGAGCTCCCCCTTTACAAGGAAACAGCAAATGCTGCTGCTCCTAAGAGCAGCAGCCACAAGCCCCAAGATTGCTGGGTCCCTTCTAGCATAGAAGCTGGGCTTGCTTTTCCACTGCCACTGGGGGAATTGGAGGGGCTGGGACAGCAACTGCTGCTTCTGGGAGGGACAAACTCCCCAGCAATAGCTGCTTGGCAAAGCGAACAACCAAAACAGACCTCTAGCAAAGAGCTCTGTAGCCACTGCTGTCACACCGGCTCTCTTCCTCCCTGACAGTCTGCTTTGCTATGAAACTCTGCCTTCTCTAAACCTAGAGCTGTCTGTGAGAAGGAGCCCAGTTATGACCTGGGGTTGAGAAGATCATATATCCAAGATGTAATTAACTGAATTCCTTCTGCTGTGATTAGGAGGGACAGCTTCATCCCAGCTGCATTTTGTTCCTCTGTTCATTGCGGATCTGTATTTTGCTAAGAGATTTAGCTAAGCACTGTACATATCTGCTTTAAACAATCTTTTGGAAATAAATAATTTACAATTTTTACTATTCCACTACTATTCGTCTTCTTCATAATTTGCCTTTCTGAGTCCCTAATGCCTGTAGTCATAGCTCAAAAGTCCCACTGTGGCAGACAACAAAGAAATAATCACTGCCTGAAAGAATTTACCATCTAAATAATTTTTCATTTAATTCAGTAGCAAAAGCTGCTGGGAGAAGGGCCTCCTTGCTCCATGAAAGAAAATAGGGGAGTAAATAAAAGAGCATGAGGAAAGGATGGACCATTACCTTTAGTGGGACACCAGGACAGGCCTTTGTTTTAACTCATGGGCATAATGCACAAGTGCTTCCTACATTTCAGCAAGGTATAACCTCACCATATTTCTTCCTTAGGCAACCATGTTCCATTTCCTCCCCTTCCTAAGACTTCCTTCATTGCTGCTGCTCTTCTGGGATTATTTTTTTTACATTTCATCCTTTCTGCAGATTTTCAGTTTCTATTGCTCCTCCCCACACAAAGACGCAACCACATGAGATTCAGTACACTAACTTTTGATGGTAAGAAGAAGAGAAAAATACATCAAGCTACAGGCAAGCAGGATGAACAGCAGAGTGAGCTCCTTCCTCCAGGACATAGCTGTTCTGGCTCCAGCACACAGAGTGGCACCTTAATTACAGGCAGGACAATGTCTTTCAGGTCTTGACCTCTGCCACGCAACAACCTCTGCTTTAGAGCAGGGGTTGGCAAATGTAACATGGGTGCCAGACAGGATATGTAAGAAGATGATACAAAGGGAGCAATGCCACTGAGAGAGGCCTCATTAGGAAGCAGCCATCATCAGCTTCTGGCTCCCAAACCAGATGCTATTCATGCATCTTAAATGCTACACAGCATTTAAGTTTTGTGGGTTTCCACTAGCACATGTGCAATCTAACTTGGAAAAGAAAAATAGAAGCCGGACCACTCTCTGTTTGATCTGTGTCTTAGAAGTCACTAAACAAGGCTACGACATATTGGGAGAGATCCTGAAATACAGATTCAAGTAAACGATTGTAGAGGTGCAGCCCCTAGGAACTGGATAAGATGGAGAGACCACCCATGAAATAGATAAAGCAGAACTGTTCCCATCTGAAATACTTGTAGCAAAAAGCTTCTGTAGGGAGCACATACCTACACAAGAGATGCACACTCATAACAGAAAAGTATGTAAAACACATTTAGGTGATGGGTTAAAACAGTTTCTCCTCTCTGCACAGGTTGTTCATCTCCCGTGGATGTAGTACTGCTATGAAATGGTAAATAGCTGCCCTGACATAGATGGACTTGCTAAAGCTGCAGAAGTGTGCTTTTTACTCAGCTAACTTAGGAAAAAAGTACTCTTTTTCTCCAGTCATTCTCTGGCAAAGTGCAGTATATCTAATTTTGTTAAATTCCAAAACAGACTGTGCACCAAAGTACTTGTAGGTGTAAAGTAGAATGTCAAGGATGAGTCAAAGATTAATACCTAAATTATAGAGTGTGAAATGGGAATTACAGTCTTAAATATCACGTTAAGAACTAGGAAGTATTTACCTAATCTAAAGCACTACTTGCATTGTAATAGGCAAAATGCTATTCCCTTCAGTTAAAGGGGATTCTTTAATAGTCCCAGGCTTGAGCAGGGGGACTGCATAGGATGAAGTGGCAATTCAACGATAGACTTTTACAAACTTCAACAGAACTCTTATTCAGTGCAGCACTCAGTTAAGTACAAGGCTATGCTTCAGTCGTACCCATTTCCACTGTTCTGCAACACAGATGAATTTAAGACTGTACTTAGGTACCTAGAATAACAGATGCTTGACTAGTTTATTTCCTTCAAACATATTGCTTCTTCCGTTATCGCACTGTAAGATTTTCAGGCAAGAAGTTTTCCGCTTTCATCAATCTGACCCTTCACTCACCTCATTATCCTGTTTTTCATCCATCCTTACAAAGCTTTCTTTCCCCTTCTAAAAATAAACCTAAAAATAATTTGGCTACCTTAGCAGTAGTCTTAACAACACAAAAAACCATATGTGATGCGGTCAGGGCTTCCTGCTTTCTCATTTTCACCTTTTGCCTCTGTCAATGTGACGCCCATCTACAAGAAGGGCCAGAAGGAGGATCTGGGGCGACTACAGGCCAGTCAGCCTGACCTCAGAGCTGGGGAAGATTATGAAGCGGTTCGTCTTGAGTGCGCTCACCAGGCATGTGCAGGACAACCAGGGGATCAGGCCCAGCCAGCACAGCTGCATGAAAGGCAGGTCCTCCCTGACCAACCTGATCTCCTTCTATGACCAGGTGACCCACCTAGTGGATGAGGGGAAGGCTGCGGATGTTGTCTACCTGGACTTTAGCAAAGACTTTGGCACTGTCTCCCACATCACCCTCCCAGAGAAGCTGGCATCTCATGGCTTAGACGGGTGCACTCTTCACTGGGTAAAACACTGGCTGGATGGCCGAGCCCAGAGAGTTGTGGTGAATGGAGTCAAATCCAGTTGGCAGCTGGTCATAGGTGGTGTTCCCCAGGGCTCAGTATTGATGCCAGTTTTGTTTAATGTCTTTATCAATGACCTGGATGAGGGGACCGAGTGCACCCTCAGTAAGTTTGCAGATGACACCAATCTGTGCAGGAGTGTCAATCTGCTCGAGGATAGGAAGGCTCTGCAGAGGGATCTGGACAGGCTGGGTTGATGGGCCAAGGCCAATTGTATGAGGTTCAACAAGGCCAAGTGCCGGGTCCTGCACTTGGGTCACAACAACCCCATGCAACACTACAGCCCTGGGGAGGAGTAGCTGGAAAGCTGCCTGGCAGAGAAGGACCTTGGGGTGCTGTTTGACAGCCAGCTGAACATGAGCCAGCAGTGTGCCTGGGTGGCCAAGAAGGCCAACAGCATCCTGGCTTGTGTCAGGAATAGTGTGGTCAGCAGGAGCAGAAAAGTGATCGTGCCCTGTACTCGGCACTGGTGAGGCCGCACCTCGAGTACTGTGTGCAGTTTTGGGCCCCTCACTACAGGAAGGACATTGAGGTGCTGGAGCATGTCCAGAGAAGGGCAGCAAAGCTGGTGAAGGGTCTGGAGAGCAGGTCTGATGAGGATCAGCTGAGGGAACAGGGTTGTTTAGCCTGGAGAAGAGGAGGCTGAGGAGAGACCTTATCATACTCTACAACTACCTGAGAGGAAGTTTTAGCAAGGTGGGTGTTGGTCTCTTCTCCCATGTAACTAGAGTTAGGATGAAAGGAAATGGCCTCAAGGTGCACGGGGGGAGTTTTAGATTGGGTATTAGGAACAATTTCTTTACTGAAAGAGAGGTCAGGCATTGGAACAGGCTGCCCAGAGAGGTGTTGGGGATCACCATCCTTGAGGTGTTCAAAAACATGTAGATGAGGCACTTCAGGACATGGTTAAGGAGGCCTGGGGATGTTGGGGGTGTTGGGTTGACAGCTGGACTTGATGATCTTAGAGGTCTTTTCCAACCTTAATGATTCTATAATATTTAATTGCCAGCTCTTTGTGGTAGGACATGTTTCCTGTGTGCATATTGTCCTACAGACATACTTAGATGCTCTGTTAAAAAATAATAATCAAAAAAAGAGCATAAAAGATTAGAGGTTTAATCAGCTTGTTAATTTCTCACTGCCATTAAGCACAACACCTGGTAAAGGTCCAAGGATATTTTTTTAAAAAAACACAGATGAAGAGATAGTAATGATACTTCATTTGATTCGTAGACTAACACATGGAAGCAATTCTAACAATTCTCAGAAACAAGTTTCATCTGCTTCTCAGAGCTTTACCAACTAACTTCTGGTTTAGTAATCAGTGCCCAGCAAGTCCAGTGCTGCTTAAACCACATGCTTCAGCAACTGATACTTTGCACTGCTCATTAGCTGCTGACAAATAGGATACAAAAATAAAACTTTGGGAAGCAGACTTAAATAGACTTGTGAATTGATTATAGAGAACACTGCCAAAAAGTGATTTTATTTTTATTACAAAGGAAAGTAGGTTCATCGGTGAAGTAGTTCCAGAGACCAGACTTTCAAAAAACTTGCATTTTTATCAGTTAAAAATACTAAATAGCTACACACACGCTTATTTTTAGTAGAATCTGTTAAATATCACTTCTTGACATCAGCCAGCTCACTCTCACTGCACTCCAAAGTATCCATTTCATATTTTAGCATCTTCAACAGGTCTGAAGATGACTTTCGCTCTATACTTTACTGTTCAGCCCTCTACTTAGCAGAACGTAATTGCCAAAGGTGGTAACCACAAAAGGTAACCAGGAACAACAGAGATGAGAAATCTACAGATAAGTTGTTGTTCTGGTGCTTCCCAGAAATCCTTTATAAAGTCAGGACTATGTTTATGACAGAAGGCTCAAGGTCTCCTTCAGCAGGGTTGCCTCTATAGCCTGTCTTGCTTTCCTTCAAGCTATTTCTTATATCATGGAGACTCAGGCACTTTTTCTTCCTGTCTCTTAATGCAACTGACTTTGTCTAATATGTGGATGGGTCAAAGAAATAGCCCTCTACCTCTAGATAAAATTCTACTGCCCAAATATATGCTCTAAAGTCTGGAAAAGTGACTAAAACTGAAATGGCACTCAGTACATATAAATGAAATAGAGAAAGTAAAGCTAGTTGAATGCCTGTAAGGGTGCAGGCTGCTGCATTTTGAATATACTAAAATACAGAATACTTATGAGAGCCCTGGCAAAGGAAGGTATTGCAATTCTGTAAAAGTCAAGACACAAAAGCTTTCGTCATCAGTCCAAATATGTTTTGCTGAGCACTGGTCTATGATTTTACTAATCAACCTAGCATATCTATCCATTGCTACGCTTGGTGATGCGTATGATAGTCAGTCCTATAAAGCCTGGTAGAACAAACGTTGTATTATAGAACAGAATCACTGTGGTTGAGTAATCTAATGGCAGCAGCAGAGATGGTCACTAATTTAATTTTTGGGTTTCTGCTGTAAGCCTATGCCACAGTCACCACTGAGCATCTCTCAGACAAGAAAATTCACAGTATAACATTCCTAGGAAATAATGAGGTAGCACCTATATAATTATAAAAGCTCTTTTTTTGTGTGTGTCACTGTGCCAACTGCAAACATGTAAATGGTATCAAAGCCTGTCAGCATCTTACTGAGGGGGAAATCCACAGAAAGAACTAAAGAAAGTCAAGCTACTCAAGGTTTATTTAGGTGTTGCACTAAGTGGTGGTAAGATAGCCTCACTAGTATGTGCTATCATGTTGAAAGGAGGATTTTGTAAAATCTCTGTGGCTAATTTCAATTGTATTATTTTCAAATACAGGATGGAGATTGAAACACCAAGTAACTAAGAAAAAGAACATGGGCTGGAATCTAATGTTACTAGTTATATTTCAACAGCAGTGTCAAGGGAAACTTGCACCTCTGAAACAGGTCAAACTCACTAAGATAAAAAATTCAACCTGTGAGAAATTATTGCATAAGAAGTGGCAGAAATTACTCCTGCTGAAATTTTCTGAAGTGGAATTTTCTGAAATGCGAAACAATTAGGCCAATTAACTTTATGTGACATGTGGCTTACAGTAAGAATTGGAGAAAACAGAATGTACCTGTATCATAAAAAAATACCCATAATAAAGGACCAGAGAAGACCTTTAGCCCTATTTTTGTGTCTGTAAGTAGAAAACACAAGAGATCTCCCCTGAGCTAGTAGAACTGCAAGAGAATTCACAAGCCTTTTCAGATATAGGCTCTCACAGATACATAATTATCTACATGAACATAGGCACCATTTTCCTTCATGTGAGCTGATCCCCCTGCTTAGGCAGACCCATAGGAGGACTCTAGTGAAGTAGCAATTCATTCTACTTTTTGGCTTTAGCTATGACACATAGGGAAGTTTGTTGTTCCTCTGCAGCAAGCATTATTTGTAAATGGGCCCTACCATTTTTAGTAATGGGGAAAAAAACCCTAGGATTTTAAACCTGAGAATTTTGTGTGAATGTGTATGCCTCCTTCCTTCCTACCTCCAAAATACCAAGGCTGTCAAACTGGGACAAAACTTCAGGCAAGTATTCAGAGAGTTATGTGGAAACCCATTTTGGCATTAGAAGAAGAGTATACCTAACAGCCATTAGCAAAAGCTTGCATCTGCTGGTATATGTTTGGACTAGTTAAATTAACCATCAGGACAGGACTTCTGGACCTGACTTTTTAAATACAAATCTTTAAATATCTTATTTTTCCCCCTTTTCTTTTTGCCCTTATGCTTCCGTTTTAGCATGCTCTCATCAAACCACCCGCTTCCTGTATGCAGTAAAAGGAGATCTCCAGATGGGTAAGGGTCTGCTTCAGATGATTTGCCATGTTAAAATGAAGAAGTATTACTAGACTGTTTCTAGTAATGGAAAATTTGATTTCTTGGGCATGAATCAAAAGCAAAAGCATGTTGAAGGGTATTAAATAGGAGAAACAAGTTTTCCGGTATCTCATTCTCTGGTGAGACAAAAACAAAGTTCAGAGAATGCTAGTTATGTATAATCTGAAAGAAAACAGCAATGAAACTTAAAAGTGGATAGAGTCCATGTTAATCACAATAGAAACCTGAAAAAAAATCTGTGGTCTAAGTGCATCTCAGATTTTGTATTTAGTTGTAGAAATGGATCTGTTACTGGAGTAGCACTGTTGACTTGCTTCACAATAATAGAGGAGGAACAGAACCAGGGAGAATTATATGCATTTCACTTCTCTGACTCCGAGTTTGGGCTACACACTGCTTAATTTCATTTTGGTCTGAAAAGTATATTAGTGTCTGGAAGCATATTGCCATTTACAAAAGCCTTCTTTGCTTCTGTCATCAGCAAAGTAGGTTATCCCTACTTTCTAGCTAACAGGTATTTTTGCTGCATAAAGGATGCTAAGACATGATTCAAAACTTGTTCTCTTTTCCACTATAGGATGCTGGTCTGTGACAGCTCTCTACTAAATATTCTTGTTTCACAGGATTCATCTTGATAACACGAACACACAAAGGAGAGCCGAGTGGATTCCTTCAACCTGTTACAAGAACAGCCCTTACCAAATGTTTGAAGTTTTAGATAATTATTTCAATATTTGCTACATTATTGTTATGATAATGACTAAGAACATATTCAATCACTGCACTGTTTGACAAACACACCATTTTAAATTGAATGTTGCTTTTTTTAATAAGATGTCATAAAGTATGCATACAGTGTCTCTATTACCAATATTACTGCAGCACAACTCTTCTGGTTCTCCCCTTCTTATTCTAAATTCTTGCTTGACATTACTGAGAAGCATCAATACTGCTGCAAAGGCTGATTAGCATGCAGTGACTTGATACACATGTTGGAAGGCAGAACTAACTGAAATTTCCACCATTCTACTAGATTATGCATTTCTCTGTGCATGCAAAAAGACATACTTGTTCACGTAACTGATACTTCTGTTGATACTTCTGTCAACATCTGTTCACAGAAGTGGCTATTGGCATGCACTTATCTGTGAATCACTATGCAAATATATGCAACTGCAGTGAAAGAAGTCCCTAGAAGGTTTGAACAAACCCATTTACTTTTTGCAGAGTTAAAATTTTGAGGTGACTGACAGGTCCATTGTCACAGCCCTATGGAAGCTGGTTGCTTGCTTTTTCCACTGATAAAGCAGAATATTATTTGAGTACAAGAAGCATTACAGTGAACAAAGCAATTCCCAATTCTGGTAACACTTTGCTTGATCCTGTGTCATTGCAGAACGGTAAGGTATGTCCTCAAGAGAATCAGGCCTGGACAATGAAGGTGATAGGAAGCGAAAGTGACATTGCCGTTTACCAGAAAGGACAGATCCTCTATTAATAGACACTGTTCGGGACACCACAGAAGAATCCTATAAAGACACCCATATTAAAATCAATTCTCCATTTATACTCATGGAGACATGCAAAAGACAAATCAGTGTGGTCAAACTGATGTTCTCTTCGCTACTTGTTAGTGGTGCTGGACAGATGCTCATGATGAAGGCCCAAGCCGGGTAGTCCTGACTGAGGCAGATATCATGCAGCAACCTAAATGAAATGCAATGCTCTTTACTGTCTGTCTGATCAGTCTGGGCTAGACTATTCAGAACAAGAGGCATTACTGAAGGTATACTTTTCAACAGTGACCTTCTCAGGTATCACCCCCTTCCTGCAGCTCTTCCAGGAGCCATGCATGTCAGCAGGCAAGTTTGAGGCTGGCGTGAAAGTTTTGTTTTTCCATTCCCTCTCTTGACATAGGAGGAGGAAGAACTGGTGTACTATGTTCTGCAGCTGTCTACCTCCAAAGTTTTGTTAGCTCATACAGGTACAGAAGCAAGAGTTCAAAAGACACACGGTTTTTATTACATCTTCCTCCTTTTCACAGTGCATGCAACATAAAGCACGATTTCTTTCCCTACCTCTCATCTTCACCATGATTGCAGCAGCCAAAGTGAAGAGGGAAATTCTACAATTTGCTCTGAGATATAGGGAGATGTGCTGAATACAATAACACACAGAATTCCATGCCCTAAAACACTACGTGACAACTGGAGACCAAAGAGCAAGCAATTCCTTAATCCTCACCTGCGCTTTATCTTTAAAACTTTATTTTTTTTCATTTAACGTTCTCTGCATACCCCAGAGTAACCTTTTTCCCTCTCTCAAAACAAGTAAACAATTCTATGCGCTCTCAATTTTAGGAATAAATATTATTCAATGTGAAGGTCTGCTATCATGGATCCTAGCTTTTCAGAACCAATGGTAAAAGTTTTAAACAACCTGTTTAGCGATACTGTTTGATAACAAGTCAGCTGCTTCTACACTGCATGTTGTACAATAAGCACAAGTAATTTTGCCTTCTAATCATGCACTGTCAAACCACAGGGAGCTAAAGGAGTAGCTTAACAGACAGGCTTAAGCAAAGGCAGCCCCCCACTTTAAAAAGCAGATTAAGCATGTGACAGATGCTTTGTGATAATTTATGAATAGTATATGCTGACCTGCTTTTTATGATGCTGATTGTATGATTATATTCATTTGATTTAATTAGAAGTCACAGGCAAAGCCTGAAATACTTGGTAAATATGAGCTACCTACTGATGAACACCCTCAGGTCAGTTTGCAATAAAACCTGAGTTCTCAGCTGTGGAGAGCCTGTTTAGGAGCTCCAGCCAAGCTGCTAGAATTTCTTTGGTCTGTTTGGAGACTAAGATTAAAACAAGTCCAGTGAGTATGCAAAGGGTCCACAAGCAATATGCTAAAAAGCCAAGTAGATTGTCATAGAGGTTCAACTGGTGAAGGCTGAAGGGAACTTGTATCACCCTGTCTCCATGACATGTTGGAAAAAAGAGAAAAACTTCTGGTAAGATAAAACACAGTGTCAATTTTCCCCACTTTTTTTCCTCTCCATTGGTCATATTGTTTTAAGACCTTTGCATGCTCAGGATAAATTGTATGTGCCCACAATCTGAGCTTGAGGGACTCATGAAGTATCATAGCCCTTGGCTCTGAGCATATGGAAATCATACTGTTCTGCAGCAAGTAAAGACACTACCCTTGCATGAAGGGGCTGAGCTCAGATGCACCAGGTGTAGCTAGCTCTAGCTGTTATAAATAGCTGCTTAAAGTTTCTTGATGAAAGTAACCTGCCCCTCACATATGGAAACTTCAAACGTATTCATAGAACGTGGAATAATCAACATGAGTTGATTTCCTTGCCGTTGGATCTGTTATTGTAGAAGACTTGCCTATAGACCACCTGGGGAAATCTGCACAGGGGCAGGAAGGAGAGACTCGTGGTTCCGCCGGTTGCATCTGCTCCTTCCCACTGGGGAGACGGCATTCTGCTATGGCATATAATAACATTTTGATCTCCTGGTCACTCGGACAGGGACCTGTTAAGATGTGATCCGGTTTGACATCCCTCACAGCTAGACTTTTGTGTGAAACAGCCTATGTTTGGGGCAGGGGAGTGGACACAGGCAAAGAAGAAAAATGAAATACATACCCAGGTAAGCTCCTATTTGGTATTTAACTGGGAAGCACAGTCTGACTCACAAACCCAGAAGTACCCTGGGCACCATAAAAAGAGGAAGGCAGTGGAGTACCTCATATGGCAAAGTTTCCAGCCACATCAATGGGGTCAGGATTTCCCCTCAGAACTTTTGATATTTCTGCTATTGCTTCTTCTAGCTGATCTCATCACAAGATACTTTTGCCTGCATAGCAATGTTCAGTGTCCCACAGTCAGTGGACATGTACCCCTTGGAGCTATCAGAAACACAACCTTCAGCTTTATCCAGTCTCTGTGTTCATCACTGCATTAGTACATGACAAATAGCTCCATTTAAACATTTTCTTGCTCTGCCATCACAGACTGATATCTTACTGCTGACACTGACATACTGCCTATCTTGCTGCTCTGCTCACTCATGTGTTATCCATTTTGTGGGGATAACCTCTCTAAGCCAGTATATAACCTGAGATGTGAAGGATTATGCAGGGCAGTAGGTTGTAGAGGTAAAGTGTTATTAATGTTTCCTGCAACATCCAGATCATAGCTGGACAAAATTTTTGTCTGGAACATCAAGCGCAAAAGATTCTGTACAGAGTTACAGACTTTTTTAAAAAACTTTGATCAATTTTACTGGACTGTTTGTTCATAGAAATAACTGTCATTGGGCTGCGGGAGGGGGCATGGCAAACAAGCCTGAAAAAGTAAAACCATTGTACTCTGACATTTTTGATAGTGCTGTATTTTGCTTTTCAAGTGCAAAACATCTTTTCAATTTGAAATTACTTTCAAAATGCATTTAAAAATTATTCAGAAAGCTCAAATTGAACATACCACTCTGTTTCAGGCCAATCAAGACACTTCTTCACCACAAGTGATTCTTTTTAGTTCTTAATTCTGTGAATTTTTGTTTAAATATTCATCGGCTCAAATCAAAATTACTTATTTTCCTATGACTGTCAGCACATCATTAAACCCTTCTTTACATTCAGCTATAATCCTGGACTCAGTTTAAAAGAATATTTATACTTAGTCTCAGAATTAAGGGCTTGCTAAGTACCTGTTCAGGTTCTGCACAGAATGTGAATGCCAGGTATGCTAAACTGCCAAGCTTCACAAGGCCTCCCTAACCCTCCTTTCTCCTCTTCATTTTTTCTGAATAGGACTTTTCTTCATTGCTCAGTGGAAAAAAGAATGACTGTTTTAGAAATTATGGGAAGATTCGTACATTTCAAAGATGCTGTTCCTGACCTTTTGATCAGCAGAGGGAGAAAATAAAGCACTAGCTGCAAACTTCTGTATTTGGAGATAATGTGAATTCTCTTGGGCACCTGAAGGGTTCTTCCCCTCCCATCTTCCCAAACAGATATTATTTATTGATCTAAAGATACAGAAACAAGAACTGAGTAAAAAACAACAGAAAGAAAATTAAGAGAAGGAGCATCATTCTTACAGAAAGCACCTGACCAATGAAGTTGCTGTTATTCCCCTTCCCCCTCCTGTCTTACTCTCTATACAAATAGAATAATCAAATTCATACTGAAGTCCAGTTCTTCATTTTTCTGTAGTTCAGACATGTTTTGGAACAGATTAAGCTCCATTTGTATATACATATATTAAAAAAAGAACGCATTTCAATTAAAAAAAGAGACACATTTCAAGCTGCTTGTATTTTATACATACACATACATTTCACGCATAAGGGGAACAAGCACACAGAACCAGCCACAAGCAGTTAAGTTAACAAACTCCTAGGATCCTTCCTTTGTTCAGCTCCCACAAGTTTCTGCTGCTGGTGGGTGTAAGTCTTTTGAACTCTTGAAAGCAACAAAGAGAAAAATACAGATCAACTCATTTAACCACGTACTTTCCTTGGCGGCAGGCAGAACTGCTCTTGACTTGAAGAGGAGCAATATGCACGCATCCAAGGACATGCTGGTGAGCAGCTCACAGCATTCCCCAGGGCTTCTCTGTTTATTCTGTATTTGTTTATAGGTTTCAATAGGACACTTGTATCCAGAGTATCCAAGTGCCTCAGACATTACTTGGTTTACTTTCCTCATCAGCAGGAGGAAGAGAAGTACCTTGAACTTTTCTCTCTGGGTTGAAATTTGAACTGAGTTGGCATGACCAGAGGGATGCTGGAGAGTTTGCTTCCCACCCAGTATGAGAAGAATTGCTTCTCTGTAAGAGGTGCCAGTTGTATTCCTCATAACTATCCTAGCTTCTAAATACCATGAAATACAACTTCCATGTTAACTTGTGAGGCCACACCTTCTACATATAGTAAAAAGCTAGCCTAATGCCTTGTGACAATATTGACAGACACAGTTATAATGAAGTGTTTCCAAACTACTGTTATTAAGACTGCAGTATAGAAGCTTTCCAATATTTTACATAGTTAAAAGGGAAAAAAATAGTTTGGAGAAAGAGGGAAATTCAAGGGAAGGGGCAAGAAACTCTAAGGAGACCAGAACCAATAATCTAGAAATAGGAAAGGCTCTTTAGAGAAGACAATACAGAAGTAGACTACTACCCAGAAAGGTAGAGGAGAGCTTGAACTCATATTTGCAACTATTTGTAGACTCGTTTCCAAGTGTAGCAATAAAATAAACATTTACCTACCTCATTAAATCAGCTTCACGATGCACCCAGGAAATCCTGCTCCAGCTTAGTCAAAAAAGGACACATGAAATGTCTCTCACATGTTTGCCTAACCCAAGATCAAGTTGCTAAATCATTTAGCTAACAGAAGAGGCAAAATCTTCAGGAGCTCTACCTGCCCTGCTCCTCTAACAGACTAGCTAAGGGCAACCTGCTCTGACCAGGAGGAGACCATTTCCCCTTCCCATGGCGAGTCAGCAGGGCTGTGGCCACACACACCTCGGTAGCCTCATTCAGACTGGGCTCACCGGGCTTCATGGCAGCTGAGAACCTTTGAAAGGTTAGGGGTTGCTTAGAGGCCAACTAAGGGAAAAAGGAAAGCCAACATGTGCTGCGCCCACAGTAAGCATCTTCCCACTGCATCCCAAAGTTGCACATTTAGTTTCCTCAAGTCAGGAAGAGAAGGGAGGTTTGGCCCTGCACCGCTCCCTGGGGAAAGGCTGCTCTGCCAGCCTGCCTCTGACTCACTGTTGTGACACTCAGTATTAAAGCTTGGGTAGTTTGAAGATCAGTGGAATAGAGAGATTTAAAAACCCTGTTATTTCAGCTGTACCTTTGATTTTTAAATAACTGTGCTAATTCAGAAATGTTCGTTGTTATTTACCATGTCAGCCCCCTGAATACACCGAGCATGGTTCCAAGTTATTGTAACCCTCCTTTTAAAAGTAGATTTAAGCCATTATGGTCTATCACATAAATCCTTCTTAGTTTGTGGATTATTGACCTGATAGGCCCAAAAAGCTCCATCTGTCCATTTACATGTGCACGAATGCTGTGAATGTTTATTGCTTTCAATCCTATTATTTATAAAGTACTTTCTTCCTTGTCTCTGTGTACATACATGCAGTATTCAGGGACAATTTATGGCCGAGTTCTCATCTAAACTTATTTAATTATAGGGCTTTCCAGGGCAAACTGCCCAAATACAGTAGCATAAGTAAGTGTACTGCTACTTGACTTGGGAAATGAAGCTGTTGACTTAGAGCCAGCCCTTAGGAGAGATGTAAAAGTTGTTAGACTGGAGGAACATTTGAAAGTGAAAAGGGACTCCCTTTTGAAATGTTGATATGAATCCAGTCTTAATTAATCTTTTATGGCCATAGAGAAAGTTACTTTTACTTTCAGATATCCAAGTGGTTCTTATAAATGAGCTAAATTGATGCTCTAAGGGACATTTGCTGAAATTAAAAAAGGAATAAAATAGTTTATTACCTGTTGATATGTGTCAGGGGTAAGAGTATACAGAGAAAACTAGGCATTTTTCTTTAGTCAGAACTTGTAGGTCAAATTATTTACAATGACTGAGTTAATCATCTTGATATGTTGAGTCAAATAATTTCTGAAGGAGGTATTAAAGTGCTATAAAAAGGTTCCGTGTGCAAGGAAGCCTGTTGTCCTGCACAACGGCTATTCTACACACAGGGTTATTACTGTTAGGTAATGTACTGAAAAGGCTGCAGAACAAATACGGAGACAGAAATTTGAAAAATTTGGCTGCCACCTCAGCCTGATGGATGTCATTGCTGCAGTTTTGTCCTCTCCCTACGGGTGAGCCACTCCACCTGCCACCAGCAGGCCAAGCCACGCAGAACGTGTGGACGTAGCTTCCCAGTATGTAGAACGCTTTGACTCTAACACATCTGGCTTCTGTTTGCCACAGGAATTCAGTTAGTCCTGAATAATGTTTAAAAATCTTACAGAGACTAAAAAAAAAATACCTCGCAGATGATCTGTGGTAGCTTTTGTGTACATAGAGATGTCTTAGGTCTGACACTTGGAAGAGAGTGGTTTGTATCCTGCTCATACTCTTTTCAAGGAGCTTCATGTTTTTGATACAGAGCTAAATATAACTTACGTATGCACTGGACACACGGCTGTTTTTTTCAGGGATGGGGAAACTCATGGAAGTGGGAGGATATTTTTGGCAAGCTACATTTTTGGAAAAGAAATATAAAATGCCAGCACCTTCTCAAATCCAGAGCTAAGGCCAAACTGTGAGTGAAGTTGTTGAATATATGTGATCATACTGTTTCATATATGATGGTGTTAATGTAAGTATACTTGTGTGAATAAACACACTGAGCCCAGTTCAATTACTGCTTTTTTGTTGTTGTTTTTTTTTTTTTCTTATATAAGAAATTTAATGCATTTCTTTAAGTCACGTGGATCCTCTGATCCTTTCTTGGGTGTTTGACTCGCTGTAGGATTTACACAATACCAGTGACAAAATCTTGTCCTAAGCCGAAAGCCTGCATGAAATATTTCTTCCCTGAAGTGAAAGTAATTAACTTTTTTCTAAAACCGTCCCACTTACAGCAGTTAAATTTATTGCATCCTAGACGCTCACACTTAGTTTTGGCATGAGAAACATGGTGGCCTCTGAAGACAGTCCACCTAGCAGCTTTTAAGAGGGAGCAGCAGCCTCTCTGGCTGAAGCAATTTGAAATTCTGCCCTGTTATACAAAATCAAAGCAAAAGTTTGAAGTATTTAGGAAACTTTCACTCCCCCTTTGGCATTAAACTGAACAGTTATTTTTGGGGATGAGCACATGTAATCCTGCTGTGCTGGATACTCTGCCTGATGGAAAAAGAGAGTGATCCAGATGTTCAGCTGCACCTTGGGCAACTGGTTTAGCAACACTTGTGAGATGATGATATGCTTGAAGATGTGGAAGACGGTGATAAAGAGCACCTCTGCAACATTAAAAATCAAAGCTTTGCTCTCTGAGATGTAAGCAGAACACTACCTTGCATTCTGGCTTGAATTTGCATTGAATTTTATTTTTATACGTACACACAATAAAAGTGCATGTAACAAATTCTGACCAGTCACCCTAGGTACAAATAGAATATGTTTAACCCTGAGATATTTCTATGAAAATTTATGACAGCATTATGTTTGTCCCACCTTAGCCTCACTGAGTTGCTGAGGTGAAACTACCTGAAGCTCCTTTGCAAGTGGAGGGAAGTAGGCTCTCTGCACATGAGCACAACCCATCCACCAAGGAAAGGAAACCGGGCTCACTAACGAAAGCTCAGCTCCATCACCCTGAATAAATATGGAGCCAGAAGGGAACCTCAAATGCTCGCTGTTACTGCTCTAACATTTCAGTCACCAGGAGGAGGTTTGGGTATATTACTGGAAGCTATTCATTTTATGAACTGTACCTAATGTGGCTTATATTCCACTTGGCAACTAAATCAGCTTCTGAGTTTATATTCACAGTAATGAGTTTTATCTCGTTCAGCTATAAAATGGAACTTATTAATCGGGCACTAGCAAAGACAGGCTTTGAACAGGTTTTTTACCTATTTTGACTGCTAGGACACTATTTTAGTGGTGACTTTAATATTGTCTTAAAAATCTGTTCCAATGAATTATGGAGGCTGAGGGAACACAATCACTGCTGTACTATTTTAATAAAGCAGTCCACGTTATACTGACGGCATGTAAACTGACCTGTCTCTATGAAAGCCACTCTTCTGCCACTTGGTTTGATAGCCTAATAAAAAGAAGGGACATATTGTAGTTGATTATAAGCTTTTAGATGTTATATTTCAAGAGACTGTACAGTACACATTTCTTCATAGGAAACTTTGGTCCTTACACGGATTCATGATTTCTTCTTATAATAAAGGGTATGAAAGAAAATAAATTGCTATACCTAAGTCTTCCATCACTAAACAGAGCAATAAAATTTAGAAGGTTATCAGGTTATAAAGTTGGTGGTTATAGCCTCAAAGCATACCACTAACTGGGAACTTTACATAGTACAAGTCTCGATGCCACCTGGAATTCTATTAAACTATACAGGAGTTATCTTACATCATTTAAAGGGGAAAGAATGATGAATGTATTCAATTAATGCAATTAATCAATTAATTGTAAAATCAAAAACACAGAAAGGAAACAACTGACTATTTGAATATGCTCATATGAATTATCTTCATGGCTGCATAATTCATTTGAACATGAAATAGCCAGTTGTTCAATAAACCAGTTCTCAAGGATGGGCCTGTTCTGCTAAGATTTTGTTAAAAATTTCATCCTGAGCCAGGTGGAAAGACTGAGGCCAGTCAAATCCACTAAAATTTGTGGGATGTGGTCACAGTGATTGAATCAAAGTGGAAGTGACTGTGAATAAGCACTGGGGTGTTTGGGGAACCCTAGCCAGACTGGTAGGGGGTTCATATACTGGGATGAATTCTGCAGCACCTAGCTCCAGTGAACCTTAACCTCAATGAAGGTATGCTGATGGGCTGCTGGCTGGGCAGGTTTGGCAGCCTGGGATGCACACACTTTCTCAGTTCAGGGCTCGCTCTCCTCTTTTCTGTTGAATTTGGCTGCCAGCGCAGAGTAAGGCAACTCCTGGGGTGACTGAAGGGAGCACCCCACCCTCTGGTCCTCCACACACCACTGGAAAAGTGCAACAACTCCGCGGGGTTCCAGCTGACCCCAAAGCGCAGAGCCAAAGCCATGGCATCTGGCCCGATCTCTGCTCATAGCCTGTGGGCAGAATGCGATGGAGAACAAAACATGCAGAGGAGTTTTAGTAGGAGGACTTCAGCTGGCATTGTACCTTCTTTGTGCCAGGCAGCTACTGTTAGTGGTCCTAGGACATAATGATGAGTTTATGGAAGCCAAAACAGGCCCTTTTTCTTCAAATAACTCTGTTCTTTCAATTTAGTAAAAAAAAAAAAGTCAGTGAAGACTATATAAGTAAACTCAGCATGACTGAACAGATCTTGCTTTTTAAGTAGCAAAGGCCAACACACTGTTCTGAAATTGCAGTGAATATCAAATACCTGACAAACTGATGGTGTCTTCAGATGTTGAGAAGAAATGATGCACAGATTATCTGATAAATATCTAGACTGATCACAAATGGTCCCAAAGGAGGAACGTGGTCTAGCTTATGAAGACTTTATTGTGTTGCCCTCTACTCCCTCAAGAGATGTGGTTGCCAATGAGTTCTGTGCAAATAAAGAGCACTGTTTGCAGAAAGGATCTTTCTCCTTTTAGCTCTGCAGCAGCTATAAATGCCGAGTGTAATCAAGCTCTTGTTCACCTCTTAGACACCAGAAAACCATTGTGGCAGAACTGTCATAAAGCTTTATGTTTATATACCACCTATAGGACAGCTTGTCAGAAGAGGCCTCTGTGTGATTCCCTAATAAAAATAATGAGTGAATAATCATTGGCAATATACATGTAAATTTGCTTTCCAAAGCATGGAGCCACAAGACAAAGTTAATCAATCAAGGGCACTGAAGCAATTGTGAGCAGTCCCCAGAGACTGAGTCCTCCAAGAGTGCGTGAAATCAGTCTGGCAGCCTGTGAAATATATAGTCCAGTTGCCTACGTCCATACAAATATTCACCCTCTCACCGTGGAGGCACTAACGAATGCAGATTAAAAGGGCGGTCTCAGGACTGAAATAGTCACTCTGCAGTGGGAAGCCAAGTAGAGGCTGATCATTATTTTATCTGTGCTGAACAACATGTGTAAGCAAATTGCACATAATTATGACAAAATACCATCAACAACATGACAGTCTCCTGTCGTGTGCTGGGGCATTTGGCACACAGCGCTGCCGAGTCGGATGTTTGCTCCCTTTCTGATGCTTGGTGTTTGTGTTGCTTTGACTGATACCCTTGCTTCAATAAAGACTTGTTATGCTGTCATTGTGCACGGTGTTCACTGATTTATGCCAGAGGATTGAACTCCAGTAGCCAGAGTCTCAGCTTTGCTCCTTACTGCAGGGGCTGTTCCCTGCCAGCTCTTCCCATTCTCTGGGGGGAGAGATGAACCCAACCAGTGATATCCCTGAAGGAGAGTGAGATACACACTACTGCAATGGAAGAGAGGCGGAGATCCCTCCTCAGGAGAGGGAAGGTCAGTTTGCCCTGAGAACTTGTTAGAATGCTAGCAACCTCATGCCAGGAGACTTAGCTTTGGACACTCATGGCCTGGATTTGCTGGGGAGTCTCGCACCACTGCTAAATCATGTGTGCCTTTCAGGGGACTGATGATCTTTCAACCTTGCCAGCAAGAGCCTTGCTATTGACTTTGGTGGGAGATGGCAGAAGCTGCAAGAGTAAAGGCTGAACTCTCCATGTAAGGAGGTGCTGTACCGCAAGTGAGATGATCTTATCCTGTTTGACTAGTCTAAACCAAACACAGAAGAATTCAGGAGGTTTTTGATGCTTATAAAATCAAGGGACAATGACCGGTCAGAATAAATGTCTTCAACTTTTAAGTTGCTTGCTTTGCAAAACAATCCTGGCTGGTTATCCTGCATTAGGATAAAGCTAAACAAAGGGGCAACAAAACTGCAGATGAAATCTAATACTGACAAATATGGTGCAGTTCACAGGGAAAGCCACAAGAATGACTAAACAGTGCTAAGAGGGTTAAAGCTGCTTGTTCACGATTTTCATTGCGGGTTTAACTACTGCCTGCAAAAAAGAGCTTTAGAAGTATGCTGTACGTACTTAGCAACTGGTCCTGGAGAAGCAAGCCGGTCTTGAATATATTCCAAGGCTTTGCAAGTGTTTGGAGATATAGGTCCATTTACCTGATGAAGCCATCAGAAAGCACAGGATTAATAAGTACAACATCTGCCTGGGTTTTCCCTTTTTCTAAGCAGAAATGTTATTCAGAAGAAAACCCCAGTTGTAGCACTGGTCTTAGATTTCTATGCTTCTGGCAGTTCATCCTGGGAGGCAGGACAAATAACCACGGCACACACCTGCATCAGCTTTGTAACAGAAGTACTGGTATGAGCAGATGCGCAGCAGCATTTAAGTGCAATGGAGTGCAGCATTTAAGGTCTTAAACTTTCAGAGAGTTGAAGGAAGCAAAGGGGACGCGGCGGCGCGGGAGGTGGGCAGGCAGAAAATCCCCGTTGCCTCCCCTATGAGGAGTGTGTGCTGCTCCCCAGTGACACCAGAGTGAGGGCATACAGACCCCTCGCACCCCACATGTTTGGTTTCGAGGTCAAGCTGCTGGAGGTTTGAGTGGAAATAAAGGGAAGATTGAAAGGCAAAGCGATGCCTGAAATATTTTTCATGCAGTGATGCTGCGTAAGGCAAGAACAAAGGCTGCTGCCTCTCCAACAAGGCAATGAGCCCTCTAGAGGCAGCTGCAACCAAAGCAATCCCTACCACGAAGTTGTGCCATGGAGGGAGAGCCCGGCCTGATGTCCCAGGCCTTTGCACCCTCAACGAGCCCCCACTCCCTCTTCCACAGCCTTTCCCTGCATCCCTGTTCCATGGCACCCACCCCCGGTCCCTGGTAGCTACTCCCACGTTAGCCAGTAGCCTGGAGATATCCCGGGGGAAAAGGAGTTGCAGCTGGGCATAGAGACAGCAGCATTTTTTCCTTATCAAGTCACTTAAAAAATGTTTGCAAACCATCTGCTAGTACATTATGTATAGACCATTGAGCAGTCCTCATCCCACCCGGCATTTCTTTAACGATGTGGCAAGAATTGAGGAAAGCTCTCTCAGCCAGCCGATAATGCTCTCCCAGTCAAACTATGTGCAAGGTGAACCTAATCACAGTTAATCTCAGACCTGGTGAGTCTGATGCCTGGTAAGTGCAGCATGCATAACCTCCCCTGTCTACAGGAATGACCAGGGCATCGCCTCCCCCTCAGCATTTCCCCCAAGGCAGCAAAGAGGGAGGGAAGAGCAACGGAAAACTACTGGGAAGCGGTGCAGGATGACAAGAAGGGTGCAGAGCAGGTTCAAACATAAAAGGTGATTAATTTCTTACTGTTAATGGGTTTATTAAAAACATAGACTCCTGCCCTTTCTATCCTGGGAAAGCAGTGGGTACTGTGGGTATGCCATGATTTCTACCGGGCTGGTTTTCCAAGGACTGCGGGGGCAGTGAGGCTGGCTCTTCTTTGGCACCTTTCTGTTCTGGGTGAAGCAGCAGGCAGGGAGGCCCGGCGTGCAGCCTCTTCACAGCCGGTGCTGTGACCGTGTGCTGGTTGCATTTTACCACTCTTGCTTCATTTTCAAGGACTTGGAACTTATCAAAAGCAGCAGCTTACTATATAAAAGAAGTTATTCAAGCTTTGAAAAAACCCTCCAGGCACTTTTGTACACCTGTCTTAACAACACAGCATAAAACCTTTCCACAGTCCTCCTCAGCAATACGTTATGTCCCAGTCATGTGGATTCAGCTCAGTCCGGAAAACTGCCCTGCATCTTTTCTCTGCTTTCTCTTCAAAGCGCTGGGTGATTCCCACCTATCTACTATCAAACCACAATTTCTCCACAAGGAGCGCCTTTCCTTTTACTCCCTCTTTGCTCAAAGAAATCACCCTGTAAGCTCAGCATCAAAAGGCTTAGCATCTTAAGCC
Source organism: Phalacrocorax aristotelis (assembly GCF_949628215.1). Lineage (NCBI taxonomy): Eukaryota > Metazoa > Chordata > Aves > Suliformes > Phalacrocoracidae > Phalacrocorax > Phalacrocorax aristotelis. Next base: position 71,189,905 of record NC_134277.1, read on the forward strand.
CCTCATGACTATGTTTGTGGTTATAGTTGCTGAATGATCTTGCTCCAGTGGTCTGCCAGATACAACAGCAAAATGGTTCCAGCAGTTTCTCTGCTGAAATAGCTAAGTCTAGCACTAACATTTCCTACGTCCTTACTTTTCTTGGCTAGGTCTTAATTAAAAACCTATTAAAATTCCATACTTTGATTAAGAGACAGTGATCATTTGAAACACGTAGTTAATTTCTCTCACCACTGCCAGGTTCACCCATCCATCTCAGACAAAGAAGAGAAAATCTACAGTGCTACACAGAATTAAAAAAACCCCAACCCTCACCCTATATAAGCCTCTCACAGGATATTTGTGGGATGATATGGAGAATGGCATGTATAAGTCTTTTATTTTCACTTTAATTTATTGTGCATGTTATTTTTACAGGTTTGATGGCTGATTTGACTCAAGTAAGAATATATGTTATCTAGCCCTCACCTGACTGCTTTTGGAGAGTAATCAGAGGAGGTGTTCTTAATTATTTTTTTTCCCTCTCCAAATAGAGGCAAGTGTTAGATGCATATGTTCTCAAAAAGAATGCAAACATGCCCTTTGCTTTACCCTCTTTGTTAATATTTGTTTTGGTAAACTGATAAGACTTTTGGAATCAGCATTTTAAAGTGAGATAAAACTACAGCTTGATAAATTAGCAAGGCAGAGGAGGGACTATTTATACTTGGAAGCCTGTGACAGAATTGATGTAAAGCCTAAAAAAGATATGTTTCTTTTATAAAGATGTTGGTGCCATGTAAGCAACAGTCCACACGTTTCATCTGCTTGTTACGTTGTTGGTCTCCCATGAGCTACAAACCCCCACTGCTGTAAGTAGTAGTAACAGCAATCCCTAGCCCACTAGCATCAGATCCCTAAATACTTGTAATGCAGCCTAGTCCTAAACTGAAAAACACAGAAGTGGCTGGTTTTTTCAGTTTGATTTTAAAATTTCAGACAACAAAACCCTTGGTTTCCTGGTTGTTTTTTATTTGGGGGTGGTGGTGGTAGAAATTTCCAATTTAGTTAGTGCCATCTTAAACGAACCAAAAATTTACTTTTTACTCTTGACTTTGTCCTTTGGGCTACAGAGTTCTAAAGATCAGGATTCATTTTTGTCAGGACAAATAGCAGAAAAGAATAGCTTGATTTTTGCCAAACAATCCTTTTGCCTCCTTTGAGAGCTCAGGCTTTGGTGGCTGCAACGGGGTCAGACACACAGCCGTATCATAAGCCTTTTGGACTAGCCCATTGGGAGGGAAGTAGCATGGCTTAGAAGAGGCCACTGTCTTCCTCTGAAAGCATCCTGGCATTTTAACCTGTATTTGGGTGCCATTTTGCAATAGGATGAAGAGCTCTTGCCCTTCCTTCTTGTAATTAGAAAGAGGTTAGCTTTGTTGCCTTTTTTTAGCCAATATACTGGTAGCCCTTTGGAGGTCAGGGAAGGAATTTTGCCCTTGTTGTGACTGTCCAGTCACTGCTGAGGTTTCATCGTTTTTTCTGAATCCAGATATTCAGATTGTAAGTAAGATTTATAATTTGTGTTATTAAAGCTGGCTGGTGCCTAGCAGAAGGGACTGGTTTCCCAGCAGACTGGCTTTTAAAGGGGAAGTGTTGCACAGTCACAAAATGTTTTCCTTACATTGAGTCAAAATTTCCCGTGTTTCAACATGTGTCTGTTGCCTCTTGCCCTTCCAGCATGCAATTCCAAGAAGAGTCTTATTCAGTATTTGCAGACAGCAGGTCTCCCCTTTACCTTCTCTCCTTTTGGCTGAACGTATTCAGCGGTCTCAGCTTCTCTTCATACATCATGTGCTCCAGCATCTTGGTGGACCTCTGCTAGGCTCGCTCCGGAGTGTTAACATCTTTCTCGTACTATAGGGGCCAAAAGTGGATATAGCGCCCCAGCTGTGGTCTCACAACTGCAAATAGAGGGAAATAATCACTTCTTCATTGCTGCATATGCAGCCCGGGATGCTGTTGGCCTTCCTCGCTGCAAGGGTGTGTTGCTGGGTCCTGGTCAATATGGTGTCCACCAGGACCTCCAGCCCTTATCTGCAAAGCTGCTTTCCAGCCAGTCAGACCTCAGCCTGTCCTGTGCATGGGGCTATTTCTCGCCAGGGCAGGGCTTGCGCTTTCACTTTTTTGAACTTCATGAGGTTCATCTCGGTCCATTTCTCCAGCCTGCCCTCCAGTGTATTGACTGCTTTCCTGTTTTGACATGATCTGAAAACTCACAGTAAGCACACTCATGCCCTTCATTCAGTCCCTTAGTAAAGACACTAAACAGTCTTGGCCACAGAATGAATCTCTGAGGGACTCTATAGGTAAGTGGCTGCCATTTGGACTTTGTACCCAAGGTCACCACCCTTGAGGCCTGATGGTTCAGGTGATTTTCCACCCAACATCTTGTCCCCTTGTTCAGCCCACCTCTCACCAATTTTTTAATAAATTCAATTTCCAGAAGAAGGTATGGAATAAGTTAGGACTTAAAATAACCATTTGGGTTCCGAAAAAAATGTTTTTATCAGCTTGAGCAAGAAGTAAATATATAAATCGTGGTGGTAACTTATGCCAAAAACTTGTTTTGTGGATTGTGAAATTGCTGCCAGTTTGCTCAGAGATGTGCCAAATAACCAGTGGAAAATCAAGAATACTGGGAGATGGAGAGCACCTTGTATAGGCCTGCTGTTGGAAGGAAACTTGCATAATACCTATGTCAGACTAAGGCGTGATCTACTAATTTTGAAAACATTAAGCTCATTCAAAAGATACTGAGTCCATGAGCCAATCCCTGGATGTCAAGCTATCACTACTATTTGAAATATACCCGCCAAATATGTATAAACAGTATTGTTACTATCTTTAGTAACCATTTGTAGGTAATTCCCTATAGCGTATGTACATTATTTCTTAATTATTGGAAACTTAAGATGTTTTTCTTTTGTTTTGTAGTAATTAGTTTAACTGTTCCTTTTCTAAGAGTAGCTGCTGTAGTTATCTCTCCATGGTAAGCTGGGGGAAAGGATGACCACAGAAATCAAGTGATACTAAGGAAAGATATAAAAAAGAAATTACAAAGCCATCAAGAAAAGTTCCCCATAACTCATTTCTTCCAGAATATTTCAGAATTATTTTTAAATCCCTTGGATGTTACTCCTGCTGATGTCTCTGTATTATATATAGAATCAACACTTTCAGAAAAGGGACTCGTGATTTTAGACGCCACTATTTTGGGTGTTCAAACTGAGACATTTTACTGGAGGCTGGTCATCAAAAGGTGACACTTATCACTCTCTAGCAACTATTTTCACTCTCAGATTCCATGAACATTTTGAAAATAGTGGTTACATATCCGTTCTGGTTCGTGGAGTCACAGCTACTGAGACCGTAAGTGGGGCTGTTACCCTACCTCCATGCATTAAGCACCTACAGTGGTACTGGGGATGTTCAGTAAACATGCATCTGACTTTTCTCTTTGGTGGAATTGCTGCCAGACACTGAAGAAGCCAGGCTCTGAACTTCAGAGACATTTAGGATGATTTAAATGGGAATCAGGAGCCTGTCTTTGGGTGCTTGGGCTCTATGCAACATGAGTAGGATGAACAGTTCCAGGTCCTGTAAGGTTTACTGTGACCTGCAAAGGTCCCCATGGTGGAGGTCCCCAAACTGCCCAGCTTGGGAAGACCAGTGTGGCACACTGCATCTCCACTTGCCCACATGCACCTTCCTTCAATTCAGTGCAGGGTGTGTGTGTGGGGTGTCATTCAGCCACCTCTTGACTCAGCATGCAGCTGGGGCTTGGCTGGGGGACTCACCTGGGATTTAGGGATTCAAGGGAGCATCACAGACAGCATCTGTTGCCTAGTGCAGACAGAGCTGAACAAAACTAATTGGCAAGTCTGGAGCAGGCTAAGAAACTTATGAAGAGTTGGAAATGCACTAAAAAACAAATGTAAAAAGGGAAGGAGCATGAAGTTGCTCAGGCAGACCTTTTAAAATTTCAAAGACACATCCCTACCTCACCGGCAGAAGATGGATGGATGCCAGCTCCACCCCGACCCTAAACTAGATGCACAGGTACAAGTTAATTTTCTGCAGTGAAAAAGATAGGGCAATAGCAGACCCAGAAGCTAAATATAGCTGCTTCTACACTTAGTTACTATGTAATGCAGCTTGATGATGGTTGCCAGAGAAACCCATTTATGCTGTTGAATAAGGTTGTGCTGTCCCTGCTTTATCCTCTCCCACATACTGAACTTTTTAAAAAGTGAAGGTTTAGTACAGAATTGAACTATAGGGAATGCGCTGCATATGGAGACAGTAAGTGTTTGGATGTCAGCTGTGTATGTGTACTTTTCCATTGCGGGGCACAGTGAAATAGCTCAAGGTATCTCTCTACAGTGCTAAAGAAGCGGCAGCGTTGTTAGCTCGGTCTGAGCTCTTCTGTCTCAGATGTGGGGGTGGGTGAGGAGAGGCACTTTCACAACACACTCGGGAAAAGTTTTGCCCATCTCTTGAGCTCAGCAAGGGTTGAACTTTTTAACAGTTATGAGGTGTTGGATTACTTCATGACTGCATAGCTTTTCATAGTCATGGGATCTTCCCTGCCAAGGACTAGAAGCAGACAAGCCAATGAACCACGTGAACTGCAAGTACCACCTATGGCCACCTATGGCCTTGGACTGTCCCACCTTCTAGGAGCTGCAACCTAGACCAGTTAGGAGATCAGGACAGCAAACAGTGGGACCTGTGCATTAAGATTCAACAGGCTGCCAAGGGCACAAGGGAAATGGGCTAGAGCTGGCCTACAGATGAGCAGGAGCTCTGCAGCCTGGGAGGCAGATGACTTCGGTATGATAAAAATACAGGGCTACAAAACCATGAGCCTTGCAGACCAGACATATAGGGGTTGAATAACTTTTCAGTCTCCTCTGGTATGAGAAGTAGGGTCCATGAATAATTCTGTTTTCCAGGTCTCAGCTAGGTCTCCTCCCTCTCTACCATGTCTTGTCCAAAGGAGCGTAGCACCACTCAACTGAATCTTCACTTTTTCCTAGGCTTGGTGTCTGAAAAGGTTGTGCTTCACCTGCGCAGTCATTTGGTCACTGGAACCAACCTCCTCTACCTCATAGCCTTGTCTGCAAAGAATGGATTTTCATGTTGGGCTGTGAACTGAGTAATGTCTGTTACTCCTGGCCAAGATAAGGAGCAAAAATGCAGCCCTCTGATACTTGCTCTCTGTAAAGCCCTTTAATTAGTCCTGTGAACTTTTATGAAGCTGGGCACCTTACAGGCTTTTTTAAAAGGAAGCACACTGAGTATTTCCCTTGGGATTTCCCCTTTAGCTCTGGAGTTAGCTCCGTCTTATTACTTATTGATTAATTGGGGCATTAGTCTTGTGACAAAGGTTTCAGCAAAGCACTGAACAGGGAAGGAACTACACAGAAAAGCAACAAGGTTGAAAATATGGCCACAGAAAATAAAAAGTATTGATCTCCATAAATATTGGCCCTGGCAGGGGAATAGCAGAGCCGTGGGAAAAATCTACATGGCTTCAGCTTACAGCAGAAGCTTCTTTTTGATAAGATGGGAAAAATAAGCCAGAGAGGGGAGTGATGGTAAACCAGTAAGAGGACCAGGAAAAAAAAAAGAAATGAGGAAATATCATGTACACCTGAAGCCAAACGCTAAGCAGAGAGTACAAAGTCCCCTAGATGGTTTGTATGCTATGCTAAGAAACCACTCACAGTTAGGCAGGAGATCAAGAGTACAGTAACAATTAGATATTAAGTAGAAGGAGAACAGTATGAAACACCATGACCAGATTGCTAAAAATATGTGAACATGAGGAATGGAGGTGAAAATAGTATTTTGAGAGGTTGACACCAGGATTTTCTCCCTCATCCCCCCACCCTGCCCTCAGTAAAACTGGCCTTATTTCTTCTGAAAGGTGTCTTCAAGGCTTTTTGAAATAGTCTCAGACATTTCCCTTGCTGCTGGTCTAATGTTTCCTTTCAGTTCTTTCCCTTTGCTTAGGATCTCCCCATGATTCCCTTTATTGCTTAAATATATGGAAGGCGACCTTTGGTTTTCACATATCATCTTTCTCACAGGACTCATATTTTAAAACCTGCTGACACAGTGCCAGTCTGGGTGCTTGTTTTATACTCTTTTCTTCCTGAAATGTCTAAGACAGTAAGTAACCTTTTTTTTCCATTCCTCCTCCAAACAATGACTTCTGCAGTAAGTCCCTGATACTTCATTAGAGTTGCTAGGCGCTGCTGTAGCACTGGTAATTATAATAAAGAACAACACACAATACCAGAACATGTTTCAAAGTCCTTCTCATCTCAGGAAATACATGCACACATGCAGAAATACATCGAGAGGTTTAGCCCTGCTCAGTGCAGTTTCCTAGCTTAGAAAAATCCTACCTTCCGCCTCTTTGTATTATTGTCTTCTTGATTACTGTGGCTTTCATTATCTAATTTCTTTCTTCAAGGTTTCAGAAGTCAATGGTTAATAGTACTTTTCTCATAACTTTCTGGCTCTCATCTTTGTGAGCAGACAGGAATTTTTCTCTTTCAATTTACAAAAGGACAAAAGGTTTCCATAGGCTTGATGTTCTACCTACACACTTGGGAAACATAGCGGGGAGAGAGATGCCACTGAAGAACAAGATCCATTAGCAATCATTTCCCTTGCAAAAGCATGAGAAAACATGATTCTCTACATGATGTTGATCAGAAATAAGTTCCTAGGGCTCCCTTTGGCAGAGGGGAGAGTCTGTATGACTCTCAGCTTTGCAGCCATACTTTCCCTTACTATCTCTGTAACTAGATTTAAACATTAACAAGTTTTGAACAAATCATTCAGTAAGTGCCAGCAAAAAGGGGTTGGTTGTAACAAGGGCTCTAATTCTGTTTTCACAGTGGTGAAATATGACAGGAGCACGTCTCAGCCTGGGAAGCCTATAAAAGCAATAGCTGTGGCTTTGCCCTAAACTTCAGGTAAGGACTTCTGAGGTTTTGGGTCAGCCAAAATTTGACTGTAGCATGACAGAGGGGACATGGCCCCTAGTTCCTCTAGAAAACAAATGGGGTGGCCATCCTGTACCAGGATGGTACATTGGTAACAAACACTGTTTACTTCCCCGCTGTGCTAGCTCAACCACATTGACTGGCCTTTATGGACAGGGTAGTGTTTGAGCACACTGTATGATCAGCTTGGAAAGGCACACCTCTGGCCCGGGGGTCTGGCAGTGGCCCCACAGATGTTGCAATGGTTTGGCACCATGCTCAGGTAACCACATGGCACACGTGGAGAGCCACGTGCCCCCTTCAACAGCTCACCTTCCTGTGCCCTGTCCCAGAGGCGGAGCAGGTGCATGACCCTCAGCGCTCGATGCAGTAGATGCAGCTGTAGGTTTTATACCCATAAGGTGTGGGTGTATGCTTGTGATAGTGTAAAGGGCTGGGAAATACAACCTTTCTGCCATGGGTGCGATTACTTCAAGTTATTCTTCAAATGCTAATGACTGGAGTAGGGAAATAAGAGAAAGAGAAGAGGGTAATAGACTTAGTCACAGGAACAGCCATGTTCCTGCAGTTCTTGGGGTTTAAACAATAGAGGAGACAGAAGAAAGAAAGTGTGATGCCAATCACTGTTTTCAATATCCTCCCACGTAGCAACTGCTTCTATTGAGCCTTTCTATTGTGAAAGCCCTTCTTTCACTGCAAACAGAGCGGGAGCTCTCGGTGAGCCTTGGCTCCCGGTGGAAGAAAACACTGTGCTTTGGTCAACAACAGTGAAAACTTGTTTATGCCTTTGCTTTGCTGGAGTGCTGCATGAGTCAGGGGCTTGGCTTGGCTTAGTGAAGCTTCGCTCTGCAGAGGGAGAGAGCAGGGGGTGACTCCTTAACTCGCAGGTTGGCTCCTTGCTTTAAGGGAGGCCCTATCCTCCCTTCGAGCATAACCAGCAACTCCTTACCAGCCCTATTGCCTGCAGGGCTCCAGCTCTCAGGGTGGAGAAGCTGGATGATAAAAAGTGGCCATAGGCCATGAGGGCCATACACTCTTCCCCATCACCTCAATACTAGTGAAATCCCAGCTGGCTGATTGCAGCTGCCTTATAGTTCCCAGGCAGCATCCCATCAAAGGACTGGGAAGCTGCCATATGAGGATAGGCTGGCAGAACTGGATTTGTTCAGCCTTGAGAAAAGGAGGCTCAGAGGGGATCTTATCACCATGAACCAGTACTTAAGGGGTAACTACAAATAAGATGGAGACTCCCTTTTTACATGGGGTCACATGGAGAGGACAAGGGGGAATGGACACAAGTTGCTCTTGGGGAGATTCAGATTGGACACAAGAGGGAAATTTTTCACAGTGAGGACAGTCAACCATTGGAATAATCTCCCCAGGGAAGTGGTTGACTCGGCCACGTTGGACACCTTCAAGAGTCGGCTGGACAGGGTGCTGGGCCATCTTGTCTAGACTCTGCTCTTTCTAGAAAGGTTGGACTAGATGATCTCTGAGGTCCCTTCCAGCCTGTGATTCTGTGATTCTGTGATTCTGTGAATATAATATCTCTGCCATCAAAGGTACTGGAATAAGCCTCCACCACCCCTAACTGGACCACACCAAAGTTTGTACCTGGATCTGAATTTTGTTGAACTCACTTCTGGTTTTTAAGTGAATTCTTGTTGGCTTCAAAGTAGAACAAAAGGGAATTTATATTCTCTAGGAAATGTGATCAGAGTAACAGTAGAGAAACCTGAATTTAATTTGAAAAATATGGTGACAGAGTATAAGCAATTAGCAAGGGAAACCCTGTAAAAAACAGGTGTTAATACAAAAAAAAAAATTTTCTTACAAAGCAGAGTTAAGCAGTCCCAAAGAATATGAAATATGTATTGGAGAGCATTAAGGGCTCCATAACACTTCTGAAAGATCTTCACTGCAGGAGAAAAGTGAGGAGCAAAAGATGTGCTAATGCTCAAGAAAAAAAAGTTTCCTGGCCAACTGTTGTACATATTTTCATCTCAGAGTAAAATATTGGAATAAATATCTTAAGTACTAAAGCCATTGGAGTACCAGAGACTAAAGAAATGGTTGAAGGTACTCTTACTTCAACTAAATGCTTTGAAAAGTTATTTTAAGACTTACACTTGTATAGATTAACAGTAATGACAGCTGTGCTGTAGTCTCACTGCTCTGTTATTTCTGTATGAGAATATTGGATATAAAGCAAAATTACAAAAAAAGGTATTGCCCCTATAAATTGGTTTGCTCCGGAAATTCTCATTGTTGGTCAGGAAGTTGGTAACTGAAGGATCATTAGGAAGTGAAAACGTGTCTTAAAATAACTTGTTCAGCAAAGAGTCCCTTTTGTGAGATTTCTTGATCTGAAGGCCAGCTCCAATATTTCTCAGAGCTGCAATATGCTGTGTATGGGCAAGTCCTTCCTGCTCTCTGTTACAAATCACTGAGTGAGGAAAACAGCTTTGTGATACGCTGCATTTAATAAACTTACATGGAAAGACCTAATCATAGGACTAAAACAGAGCACTCTGTGGCCAAAACAACCTCTGTACACCTGCCAAAGGGATGACAGCTTGGTGGAAACTGCAGAAAATAGGATTCCCAGGGTTCCAGAGAAATGAAACTCTGCAGATAGCTGGCTTGGGGATTTAAAGGGAGGTCTTGAAGAGCTACCTTTCAAACTTAGTGGTAGATCCAAACAAAATCCCCTCAAAGAGAGAAGTTGGAAATTTGCACCTGTCTTTATTTAGAACACAGCCTTCCAGCTTCTCTCTGGTCCCTTGACAAGAAGCGTGCCTTGAACATAAATTCTAGGAGTTGAGGCTTCACTGTAGCTTTTTTTGTTTTCACCCTGCCCTTCAGCAGCTTCAGAGCCAGGAGACGTCCGTGACCTCCGCACCCCATTTGCCTCGCCGCATGAGGTCAGCAGGGCAAATCCTCGGCCAGGCCAGCTCGGGGCCCCGTGGCACTGCGGGGAGCGCACCAGGGCACACAGCATGTACCCAGCCAGCGACTCGCTGCTCCCCTTGGGTAGACGCTGCCCCCTCCTTCAATGCTAATGCACTCAGAGACCGTTATATCTGCAGTGTAATTACCCTGACTGCTAATGTTCTTTGAATAAACAGCATGGCATTGTTCAGCCGTTACACTACAGCTCTAACGGGATTTCGGAAAGCCCTCATGCTGTATGGTGGATACCTCTGGGCACGGGAGAGCATGTCAAGAGGGAGGTCTGCTCTCTATAGACCTTCACGTTGGCAATGTGAGCTCAAATCTTTCCTCTCCTCAGTGCAGGTAATTATGCCCTCCCACTGCTTTAAACAAAAATACATTCTTCTCTTTCAAACAGTCAGATTTTGATAACTTTTTTCTGCCCACCTTAGCTCATATCAATCAGGCTTTACGTAACAGTGGTATTTTGAGAAGTGACACCTACTCTGCAGAAGAGCTATTAGCAAAGGCCAACTTGAAAGAAAAAAGTGAACATGAAATGTTACGTCCTGGCTAGGGACAATATTTTCACAAATACCAACCAGAAGAAAAAGCTGACCTAGACAGGGGATTTGACATAGAGGGATCCTTAGTACAAAACAAGATTTGGTTTCTTAGAACAGCTCCTGGCCTTAATTCTGTTTCCATTTTCAATGTACTACAGAAGAGGGCAGTATAAACCCAGCGTTTTGCATGTAGTAATAAAAGAACGCTTCTGTGGTCACATCAACAGCATTGAATCTTAAATTAATGTTTCTGTTAATACACTAGGGAATAAGTTATTCAAGAGCAGAGCCAGCCTGTTAAGTCTCCAGCGATTCACATTCTGGAGGATTTTCTAATCTGAGTCTTTTAGAAACACGGAACTGGGAGTCTTCCCTCACTCTGCCTGTTTTGTCCATATGATTTGTAAATCCAGCATACACTCTGCATGTGAAGTGTATACATCATAAATGCCAAACAAGCAAAAGCAGGTCAGAGCTTAGCAATGAATAAGGTAGGAAATTGCAGCACAGTGCTTTCACTTACTCCCATGGAGATAGGAAGGCTGTATCACAGGAACAGCCCAGTTCCCCGAGAGCCTACTTCTGCTGATTTTCATTAAGTGGAACATCCAGCTGCAGGGGTTGATGGAGCAGTTGGGAGACTCCTTATGGAAGAGCCTTAGACACTGCTTCTAGATTTTAAAAGTGTCCCTGTAAGTTACTATGCTCACACAAACTCGACAGGACTGTGTGGACAGGTAGGAGTAGAGCTAGGTATCAGTCCAGCTTGATGTTAAAAATATAAGGGTGTATAACCTTGTCTGCACAGGTTGACCTCAGCACCACGGAGCCATAACACCTTCCAGCCATAATATGGTTTATGGCTGCAGTGGCGCATCACTGTGTCTCACCATGGTCTGGAGAAACAAGTGCAGGAAGATTTCCAGGCAAAGACGATACTCTTAATCAACCTAACTGATACTGTTAGAAAAATAGACAAGCTCGTACGGATATAATTATCTGTCAGGCCTTCAAGGAGTTAAGTTTGCAGAACACTTTGTGCTCCTTCCTTTCCATAGCACTCTTCCCCTTACATAATAGCTCAGCTGCCCTTACATAAGAGTAACTTTCTAAAACCTCCTTTTATTGCTGAATTTTTAAAATGTTTTGCATCTCTCAAAAGACAAATTTCTCTGTGAACTACAACAGGAAACATCAGACAGCTTGTGGAGTTTGTGTGTGCAAAAGGGAAGAAAAAGTTTCCTCCAAAAGCTGGAAGGAAGGGGATGAAATTACTATATATACTATCACAGGCTTAAAGTTATAATTTGACATTTAGAATGTGTTTAGTGAGAAACTTGTATAAAATCAACTTTGAAAATCTAACAGGATACCACAGGGTCTGTAGGTGGTTACAGTTTAATAGAGAATTTCACAGAAGCGTTTAGCAGGGATAGTGCTCTAATAAAAATAGTCTATAAAAAGAAGTTTCTGTGAAAATCTTTAGGATCTAACAGCAGAAGAGGGAAGAAAGAGGGAGAGGCAGGGAACAGGGAGGGAGAAGATGTGACTTAGGTAATGTCTGCTGAAAATTGCATGTTTTACAATCTTGTGTGGGTGGACTCTAAACATTTTAATGATGCAAACGTCAGACTTGGATTTCAAGTGCCCCAAAGCATGAAATGTTCAGATGAAGGGCTGGAGTTTCTGCCCATCTGTAGCTGAATTATCCTGCTATTTATAGACTTGCTTTTCTCAAATATCTAAAATGCTTTCTTTACTTCTCATAAACAGGCATGCCTATAGCTGCATGTGACTGAGTCATCTGAATATACTGCAGTTTTCCTCAAATTAACAGGAAACTGAAATCCTACCTTTTCCCAATGAAAGAGCCTAGGTAGGTAGGTAAAGCTCCAAGCGCTGTCTTTTGAAACGATATTGCAACTCCTATATGAAAGGTGATTATTGTAGTTCTTGAACTTGGAGATTTTGTCCTGAACCCAGTGTTGGGTTTGAAATTTTCCCAGGCTCTGCCAAATTTCACCTCCTCCACTTGCAGACTCCGCTTTCTTTCTCCTGTGTTTTGACAGGGAGGATCATGACTGGATTTGCTGGGGAGAGCCATATTCAGAGAAGGCAGTTTTTAACCTACCCACACAGTTAACCTGAACGCATCCTAGAAAACTTGCTACTTAAATGCATTATGTATGTTTACTTTGTCAGCTGTTTTTCATGGATGTCACTTGAGCAGTCACTGCATGAGCGCTCTCTGGTTGATTTAGGTTTGCTGCAGTTTGAAATCCCTGTCAAACCTAAACCGTGTCTGTGAGTAAGGAGATCAGCCGAGCTCAGTATTGAGTACTGAAGAAAAAATGTCCACCTGACATTGCAGTAATTATAGTACAGAGAGACTATAATTGTCTAGAGTAGCTAGAATTGTGTATTAGCCCCATTTTCTTGACAAATAGGTCACGAACATATTCAGAAGGAAGATTTGAATTATGTTTGTTACTCTTGTCGTCCTAGGAATCTTTTCAGGGTGTCTATGAATAAGTTATATACTGGCATTAAATTGAGACTAAAATGTTTAGGCACTAGAAAGCACCGATTAAAAATGAACAAGAAACACTGGAGCAAATCTCTTCTTTCCCTCTTTATGCCTCCTTCTATGTGTGATACAGACTGTCTCTAGGAGGCAGTTGTGCCATCTTCTATGTGGCCCTTCTCATTTCTGCATCACTTTTTCTCACAACCCACATTTCCTCCAGTCTGGGAGCTGTGTCTCTTGCTTTGCCCGTCTCAGAGTGACCTGGAAATGTGACCTTTCCAGATGATATCTAATGTTAGCCTTATCCAGTAGCTTGTCTGCCCATCTGAGGTCAAGCAGCTTCTGCCCCTTGTGCACACATCCCATTCACATGGGTCAGCAGTCCTCTGGGGCACCTCACTGTGCCATGCACAGTCTCCACAGCACTACTCTTCAGCCAGGACTGCAACAAACAGCTTCTCTAACCTATTGCCATCAGTGTTTCCCTTCTTGTGTTTGGCAGAACAGTAAAGCCCTTGGGCATGTTTTAGGCTTTCCCCTGCATGATGCAGCATGAGGGCCAAATTCCTGAGTCCTGCCAGACCCTGGCCACAAAAACCTCAACTAGAGAAAAATCAGTCAACATTTTCCTAGCTAAATGCACACTGTGCATGCCATTAATTTGAATGAATGTAAATATAAGCGCCTTAATTTCTCCAGGAAGAACTTGCAGACGTCAGCCCAGCCTTTTAGGAAAATGAAGCAGATGTCCAGTTCTCAGCAACTAGATTTCTCATAGAGGCTTAAAATCATGGTGTGCTGATTATAAAGGTGACATCCTTCTAAAAATTAAGCAGAAGAACATTACACCATGACTTGGTTGACCATTCACCACTAACCAGCAGATCCAGTTATAAATACCAGGTATCACAATGGTCCTTCCTGCTGCTCTCTGCATCATGGTGGGTAGCATCAAGGATCTGAGACTGGCTGTACAGGCACATATTTAGAAACACGTCCAGACCTCAATGTGCTTAAAAATCTCGGTGGACAAGAGGAGAGGACTGGCTGAAATGGGCAATGCTGCTGGAAGAGGAAGCGTGGACGTGATGTCTAAGTTTGCACACACAGTGAGGGGAGGCAGTGAAAGAGTATCTGGGGCTCAATAGGTGAGTGTACGGCACAAGGTGACACTACAGATACAAGTCAACACTAGACATAAAAGTAACACAAGCATGAGAAAAGAGCAACTTGCTTATAGGTAACGTGAGCTTAGAAAACACTCCTAACTGTGTCTCCTAAAAACGATACACTGTGAATTGTCAGCTCTGCTTCACTAACAGCGGTCCTTCGGGTTGCAGAGGTGCAGGCTTCTGTTTCTTAGGATTTCAAATTTGATAAGGATGTAAAACCAGAGTGCAAGCTCCAGAAGATGGTCACAGCAGCATCTAACCGCTGAAACATGCACTTTCTTCTTGACGTTAGACGTTGCTCACTAGAGGGCACCAACACCTCAGCCTAATGCCAAACTGCTGTGACCAGCAAAAGTAAAAGTTTGTAGGAAAAAATGACCCTGTTCACAGCTAGGAATTAGTATAGAAGAAAATAAAAATTGCAACTAATAACAGTAAGCAATGTTGCTCTAGAGAAAAGAAAAATTTTCAGGTCTAACATTAGGTTTCCATGTTTGGGCACAACAAGAAAACAGGAAACCTTCCTAATTTCAACTGCAAACTCTCTCCACTGACAAAAAAAATTAAAGCACATAAAATAAATAAACTAAGAATATTTTTTTTAAAAAGGTAAAATTATCTAATTATAATTAAGTATACATAGTCTGATGCGTCAGAAAAAGTGAGGTCAGTAATGAGTGATTAGTCAATGCAATACTGCTGTTCTTTGAGGCACTTTAGAAGTGAACGGAAGCAGCTCAGATCCCCAGCCTGAACTCTGAAGGGTACTGCAGGTGAGTGTTTCTCGAACTTATGAAATTTTCTTCCCTTAATGCTTGGTAAAAAGCCACTTTCATGCTCTTCAGCAGCAGCAGGCAAGCCTGCTGCACGCTTCCATCCCCACGGCCGTGGTGTTGCATACCACGGTATGACAGGCAGCTGCTGTTTGGCTCATGCAGGTAGCCTGGTACGAGATGATTTGATACTTCGTACTGCAAGATATGGGTTGTGGCTGCCACTTGGATGCCCCCTTCCTGGCACGCTGCAGAGACCTCTGCCATGACCCAAACCAGCCTGACCCAGTCAATCTGAGAGCTGCTGCTGGTCCAGCCTCCTGGCACTCTTCTCGGTTTTGAATCCTAAAAAGTCAACTCTACCCTAAAGCACTGCTAAAAACAGACTGCCTAAGAACAGGCTCTCCTGAAGCCAGCAAGATAACAAGGCCATTTAATCATTCAAAACTGTGTGGCCTCAGCTTTGCTCCCTCAAGGACATAAACATCTCTTTTTAACCAGACTTGGCAGCAACAGTCTTTCCCCTGGATTTTGGCTAAAACATTCACAGAAAAGCAGATCCTTGCACGACCTGTCTGAAAGAGCTTGTGCCTGTGAGGGACCAAACAACTTCGTGGTTAAAGCACTGGGGAAACCAACATCATGGAGGGGCAGAAACTGAACCTGTGTCTGCGGCAGCGTATCCGAGTACCTCTTACACTGCAGTGTCCTCTTTTTTGTCTGAAAGGTACTTTTGGAAGAGAGGAATCTGTCTATGCCCACATGTCTTGACAATAAAAGGATTAGAAAATAGGAGGAAAAATATGAAAAGTATAGAAATTAATACAACTGATGGGCCACCTGAAAACAGCCTTTCAACATGTAAAATGAGGCAGGACAGTGCTTGTTCTGCAAGTCTTGGCAAGGCTGAGGTGTGAGATCTGCTTGGAGGAGACCTGTGTCGTCAGACCCAGGTGGATGTGAGCGAAAAAAACAGACTTCCCTGACAGAAACCCAAGCATAAAAAAACCCCAACCAAACAAAACCCAAAAAACCAACTAGATGCTTATGAGGTTAGTTGGCATTTTATGAGTACTGGTGGTTGGCCATATGCCTCTAGATGAGCATCCTGATGCCTAGGTCTTTGCATGTTTAATAAGCATGGGGGATATGTCTCCAAAATCAGCATCAGTACCAAGCGGGGAAGGGGCAGTAGCAGTCCCCTGGGGAGCCCTCAGATCCAGCCTTTTATGACACTTCTTTTAATCTCCTCAAATCTATCCCCTGCCAAGTGCTGCTGAGGCCTCAGCCTGGACACTGGGTCTGGTACTGGAGCCTGCATTTGAGGGATGAGATAGATGAGGTGGGCTGGGCCCAGAGCTGAGCAAAAAGATTGACAAAGGGCTGGGAAATACTGTTTCTGAGGAGCAACCAAGGTGCCATGTGTTTAGCCTTGAATAATGAACACCAAGAAATACTGAAAACAGAGCCAGAAAATCCCCATGAAATACGCAGAAGAATTCTTCAATTTCAGAGGGATGCAGTAGATCTCCTGAGGCCCCTTTCCAGGCTAACTTTGTAAAGTTCTGTGAAATCTCAGGTTTAGAAATCTGTGTGGAATAACACGGGCAGCAAGCAAAAAAAGTCTAATAGTTTTATCTGGTTTTTACAGTCAAGAAAACCAGAAGCAAGGACCTAATCCCTTGACTCTGAGGTACTGCAGTTTTCAGATAGAAAATTCTCACAAAAAACCTAAAACGAAACAGAGTCATGTGTTTTAGCCTGAGGAACAGTAAATACATTTGAGTTGCCACACTCCTTTCAGGATTCTCAGTGTATGAGATGCAATGTCCTCTTCCCCCCTCCAATGCCATCCCTGTTTCATCCAACTACAGCCCCTGATCCGTTTCCACAGGGCAAACGCAAACTCTAACAGCAAGGCACTTCAACAAGTGACCTGAGCAAATATGCCACAGCAAGACCAAAGGCCCAGGGTAAAAGTAATCATCAGCCTGATCTTTAGCATGTCTTTTCTCCCTTAAAAGGCATTAACAAAACCAACCCTAGCATCAACACACACAGGCTAGCCCACAGGTTATCAGGATCTTCTCTGTAACAGTCCTGTCACAGTGACAGCTGAGTCATGCTGGGATGTTAAAAATGAAGAATTTAATAGGTAAACTTTAGGAAGAGGGGAAGACATCTCACTAAAAATGAAGAAGTCAAGACTCCATACTCCGATGCGAGAAGAAAGCCCAGATCACAAAGGCGATACCTGCTCCAGTTCGCTTTGGCCACAGCGGTCAGGAGAAAACATGAGTAGCAATGCCTAGAAAGAAGAAAAACAGCAGCAAAGCCAAGGAAAACGGGCACGTTGTGGGTACACAATGCAAAAGCACCAAGTCACTCCCTTTCTCTGTGTGCCTATTTGTTTCTATCGTGCAGGTCTGTTTTTGCTTTGCGTGATAATTCTCCACACTGACCTTCTAAGGACAGACATGTTAGGGAGTTTCAGATGGTGCTGTAATGTCTTGGCCATTGAAAACTCTTCCTTATTTTGTCTGAAATGTTCTGTGGGTGCTTTCTTTAGCAGCTTTACTGGCCCTATTACAGATTGTTATTTAATTTATATCCAGCATATGAGCTGGCTGGCAGGAACATCAGGTAATTTTAGGGGGAGAGGATTTTTTTTTTATAGTCACTAATTTGGTAACGGTAACTCATTTGTCAGTGAGCTGTTATATTCCTAGTGATCCCCATTCTCTTATTTTCTTACTTCCAGTGTTCATACTGTTGTGGTGAGCACTATATAACTGGAGAGGGAGAACATGGGCTGAAAAAAGAGGTTAGGCAAGACCTTTCTCATTCCTAAATCCATGGTCAGCTACTGAAAAAAAAAAAAAGAAAAATTCAAAGTCCAATGACCTTCCAGGGATGTTTCAGAGTCCTCCAAAGGGTCCCTGTGGTGTTGGGAAACTTGAGGGGCTATGTGTGAACCCAGCTCCAAGGGCGAACAGCCACCACCGTACTGGGAGAGAAAAGCTCCCACTCCTGCCCTCCTCCCTTGCTCTGAAAGGTTTTGTAGTATTGCTGTCTTTCTGTGGCTTCCTTCCCTTAACACCAAGTCGATGTGACTAGCCTAGGCATTTGGTGATGGATGTTAAGTCCACACTTGAACACAAAGCAATGACCTCCGATGCTCATATGTCAACCTCGTGTGCAAATCAAAAAGGCAACTTTGAGTGCAGGCGAAGGAGGCTGAGCAGCATCCTAAGGACACTCTAATCCAGGGGGAGGAACATGTGTTAGCCATGACTTCCGCCTCTTCAGATTCATCCTTTCCAGCTTCATAAGCACACTGCTCCAGCATGGGACTCCGGTTCAGCCACCTACAAGGTAAATTCTGTGTTTTGTTTCAAGTGGGAGCTGGTTGGCCCTCCCAGTGCTTCTGGTCTCTGCCATGGTTTGCCAGCCCTTCGTCCAGGAGACTTTGCCCTCCAAGGAGCTCTGAGTCCTGCTGCAATGGGGCTGGTTGCTGCTGCCTGCCCTCTGAGCCTCTGGTTTATACGCTTCATACATTAGCTAACATGACCTCATCACCTCAGGTTTTCAGAACTGTTCGGGCCTGCTCTACCATGTGCACTGCAACTCAGTCTTAAAAGCAGCCATTTAAGACCAGACCACCTTCCTTGAAAAGTGGCCAGAGTCCATACTGTTCTTGCCTGCCAGCATTTCCAAAATCTGCTGCTTATTCTTTCACCCAGACCTAATTTTTATTTTCGCTTCCATTTTAAAACTTCGTGAAACTTAAAAATAGCTCCCTGCAAGTTCAGAGAAAAACCCCAAAATAAAAAAAAATAATGCAGCAACAAATCAGATAAGATGAAAACAGAAAGGGAAAGGGGGGAGGGCATGCCACAAATTATATCACTGTCAACATGGAAATGCTTAAAGAATGCATATTGAGAAACAACAGGAATTAAGAGGCCACAGCTGTGTGATGAGAAGTGATAAGAAACTGCCATCCTTTAATAAGGCATCCTAGGAGACATGCTTCAAACGCCCCTTTTCCCCAGGCCTCCCTAATCTCCAAACAAATAGTACCTGCAAAAAAGAGTCATCGTCATAAAAAAGAAACCCAGGCCTCATTTACTCTTGTTGTTCTGGATTAAACCAGAGTTGAGCTGAATCAATGAGCAAATAAAATACATATGGGCAAAGCTTCTGAGACCATCAAGGGGAAAAGGAGGAAGAAAATAAAAGGGGGATGGGGTGGTAAACAACAGTATTAACTCTGCAATTGTTACTAGTCCATCAACAAACATACTTTAGGGATTTGCTTGTTAAGCCAGGGGGATGTATAGTGGTGGTAGAGGATTTCAACCTTTCACGTTTATTTAAAGCTGTCCACACACTTCGACTAAAAATGCATACAAAAAACTCTCCACGGGGTTCTTTCATGTTTCAGGAATTTTAGGTAAATGTCTCTTTTAGCAGTCATTTGTTTGCTTGATTTTTTTTTTTCCTTGAAGCTTTTTTTTTTTGGCTGCTGTGCAAACTTTTCACATAGAAGACAGAGGAAAGCACTTTCACTCCTGCTGGATTTTAAACATACAGTTCTTTTATTTATTTATTTATTTAAAGTGTTGTGCTGAGGGCCTGAGCACTTTGCAGAGCAGTCTAAATGCAAATCTATATCTCAGCTCTACAGCTTGTTGTTTCAATTATACCTTGGTTTGATCTCTTCTGAATTGTCTGTAATGTTGCCAACTTTAGCCGTCAGTTGGGAAATAGTTCATGGCCTAATTAAAACCCCGGCTTCTGGGCTCTTGGGACTGTGTGCTATTTAGTTTCACTTTAGGGAAAGGATGCCTGCACAACCATAGGGAAAAGCTTGAAAGCACCACCTGAATGCGCCCAAGAGGCTGGAAAGCCAGAACGTAAGTAAAAAGAATCTCAAATTCTTTATAACATTTAATGTAAGAGCAATGTCACTGAATATTTATGAAATCCCAGGGTTGGTAAGAATGAGTTTGCATAACACCCTAGAGTTTTAATGTGTTGATTGTAATCAAACAATTAACAATAAGAAATTATAATGAAAACTAAAAGCAATAGGAAAGAAATATTTGGCAAAGGACCAAAACTGTAAACATACTAACACCCTTTGAGTTTTGCATTTTAAATTTAAAATCATGTGAATTACTCTGAATACTGTAAGAAAAGAAAAATGAAGCTTTGAAAATACTATGATCTAGAGTGAAGGTCTTGATTTAGATAAGTGACTCATAAGCGCAGGCTGATTTTCACAGGTAACTGGTTCTGTCCATGACAGCGACAGAGTGCATTACACTGAAAAACTGAGCCATGTAGTTAGGCGTCTCAGTACAGACTCTGGTACCAATGTTAGCCACTTGTCATAAACAAACAAACAAAGTCTTTTGGTGGAAGTTAACTTCCTGCCCCAGTCACACAAGCTGTGCTGAGGTTATGAAGGCAAATATTTATCATTTGATAAAGGGTTGTGATCTGCTGACCTTGGAATTATTCTTGATGGCACGTAAAGCAGAGTTCTTAAAAGCTGTTTTTACAAGCAGGGAGCCAAACTGGTCAAAAGTTTCATGTGTAATTTATGTCAGGTTGCTTTGGGTTGGTTTTTTTTTAATTCATTTTTATGTTCTCTAGACAGCCATGCTCTGGTGGTTGGTAGGAACTACAGATCATCTTGCAGGATCTACTCATCAGCTACAGTTGCAGATGTCCCCATGCTGAGCGTCTGGGACGGTCGTGGGGAAGGGTGGTGAAAGGGATGCCCTGCAAATTTCTCACCTTGTGGACAGGACAAGGGGAGACAAAAAGCAAAAGATCAGAGCCGTGTGTGAATAGGCAACCAGGCAGGCAATTGAGGTGCTACTTATTTGATCCTACTCTGTGTCCATTACTATGCCCCTGAATTTGGGACTTCAGATTTATTACAAAAATTCTGGCTGCATCTAGTGTAGTCACACAGTTTGCAAACAACAGTACAGGACCAAGTCATTTTTTAAACCCTGGCTGCAGAATGCCAGGAGAGAGGTTTATCATGCACTTTATAAAATGCTTTCCTTTTTATCTTGAGAATAATATTTACTGGCTCCAGCCCTTTTCTGCTCCTTTTCCTTGGGTGTGTGAGAAAGGCTTGTAGGAGCTCCCCTGACAACCTGACTCCTTTGTGCTCCACATAGGCTCTGCCCTATAGCACTACTGCTCCTTTTCTCCTTTCCTTGGCAGCTTTATCACCTCCATCTCCTAACTACATGAGCTCCTGTAGTACAGGAACTCCTAACTCCAAACCCTGCAAAGAGGTTTAATTTAGCCCTAAGTTAGGAAGTACAAATTTTTCCAGGTACTCCTCAAACAAGTGTTTTCTAGACTTTTGTTCTTTTTCATTCTTTTCTCATTTACTCATTCCCAGTCTTTAAATGTCTTCTGGTGTATTTCCTCCTTAAGTTGCAAATTTCTAGTTTATTGGATTCCAGATACGTGCTTTTACATCAGCTGTCCTAGTCTGGCACCACAGCCTTTTCCCTGACAGGCTCCAGTTATTTTAGATGCCACCCCTGTCTGAGGAGTACAAATTATTCCTCTGACTGACCACGGCGTTGGGTATCTCTCCTCAGCATTTCACATTGAGTGTATGGGCCAGGCAACCACCTTCTCATCTGGTAAAAAAAGCGGTGGGTGTGGGGGTGTGTGTATGTGTGTTTGAAACTCTGCCCTTAGGGTGACAGTGTGCTGTGTTTTAGCACGTGTGTTCCCTATGTCCCTGTGTGTCCTACCAGACACATAAAAGCAATCAAATTAAAAAAGGGACAAGGTCTGAGAACTGAGTCTCAAATAAAGACAGCTGCTCTGCTGCTTTCAGGAGGTTATTCTCCTCTTTAGTCACATGTACAGCATGCACAGAAATATTTCTCAACCTCAGAAATTTCATGTATTCACTCTAAGAACGCAGTCATCATCTTCCTGGGTACATGCTTCCAGTTTTCCAGAAAGAAAACCAATAGGAAACTGAGCAAGTGATCCTATCTGATAAACTGTGAAAAACCACCCAAGAGCTGCTGTAATGGACAATGCCGGGGGTGTCAAAACTCTTCAATGCCTGCTGAAAGATGACCAGTGGGTTAGTAGAAATGGGGCTCTACCAGCAAAGAGCTGAGCATTTTGTCCTTCGTCTGGCAAAGCTCGCTCATGACTCATCTTAGACATACAAGTGAACCCAAAAAAGTTAATGTTGTTTTTAAGATTTGCTTTGTCCACCCCTCCACTTTTCTGCTCTGTATACCCTGGAGGGTATGGTGCACTGTGTCCAAACTGCCTCTAATGCTTTAACCACAATTAGCTGCTAAACAATAAAAATAAGCTCATAATCCTTATGCTCGCTCACACTAGATACACACAGTCCAAGATTTTTTCAAAGTGACTAATACTTTGAAGAACCTTCCATTTCTAATTTTTGTGAACCTGAGCCACCTCTCACCTGTCCCCTCCTCAAACCTTGTGGTGTCCATCCCTAGCTCCCTTAGAAGCTCCCACCTCCCAGCACTTGTAGGTTATCATAGTCCATTGGTGTCCAGCTCTGTTACCTCTTCTTCTCAATATATACGGACTGCTGGTGAAGCTCCTTAAAAGTTTCAGTGCCATGAGGTAATAGAATTTGGATAAAGACAGAGGGAAATGAATCAGAGCAATTTTTCTGGACATCAAGACCAATACAGAAGGACTTGGAGAGGGTGAATGGGAGGAGACGTGCAAAGGGTGCATCAGAAGCCAACGGCTTTCTCTGCTGAGGAAACACTGCCTTCACCAAAGGATTTTGCCAAACTGGTATCTGAGCTGCCGGTGCCTGGGATGGGTGCCTTCCCCTGCCGACATCTTCCTTGGCGGCAGGAGCTGTTAGTGGTGTTGCAATGACAACAGAGAGGCCCAGCTGCAGCCCGGCAAACACACTCCTGTGCAAGTACTCTGTCTGAACCAAGTTTCTGCTCCGGATCAAAATTTTAATTCATGTAAAGATTCAACTGGTGGATAAAATGAACAAATGAGAGTGCTCAAAGGAGCAATAGGAGGGATGTGAAAGATGTATATCAAATGCAAACATCTAATCCCTCAGCATCGGCTGCAAATGTTAATTATGCATTCCCTTAACTCCTCTTCTTGAGTTTATTTATTAGAAAACAATGCTGTACTCCAGGCTGCCTAGTTGGCTCTCCATGGCTTGGTCCTGGTCAGAGAGGAGATTTTGCCTACCCAAGCAAAGTATTTCCCTTGTTCTGAGGCCAGGAGAACGTCCCCCATGACGTAGAAACAGCAAAATGAACAGACACAAGAGCAGACTGCTTAGTTTAGAACACGCTTCAGGGAATTTACCTTCTCCAGGGCCCAGCATTATCTTAGGAAGGGGGTAAATTCTTTCCCCTGACCATGATCATGAGGAAGGAGTAGGTGAACCAGAGTGAGAACAGGCTGAGGCTTTTCCTCAGCACCTGCAGGGGCTGGCTTCATGCCCCCTCCCCTGGGGGCTGCTGCTGGAGCCTGTACATCCACAGGCCAGGCTCCTGCCAGCAAAACACCAGCACCAAGCGACTCCTTGGAGGATTTCAGCTGTGATCTCCATCTTCCTCTCCCAACACCTGTTGGATGTTCCCTCCTTCCCCAAAGCAGGTCCCATCTTGATTGCAAAGTCCTCCAAGAGGGACCTCTCCATATTGGTCAAGTTAAACCTGAATTTAAGGCACAGCATACTGCTGGTCATCAGAAGTCCCAGCAAGTCCCCTGGGCTGCTCTCTGGTATTTACCCACCTGCCATCTTGTATGATCGCTAACCAAAGGCTCACATGTGAAGTGGGATGCTTTTCAGCTTCCAGACTACACCGCGGCCTCTGCGAGTCTCTAACCACCCACAATATTTCTGACACATTCACATTCTCCCTGGTGGCCGCACCAAAAGACCCTGAGCCCGTTACACTCCTTAGAGAGGGAGTGCAACTGACCGCACAGGTATGTCCTCTTTGCTGCCAAGGCATGAGCAGCATATTCATTTCAAACACAGCTTTTCTGGATGATTGGCAAGTTGCAGGAGCAACCTACTTTCAAAAAGCAATGCTCTTGGCCCAAAGAGGGCTAACATTTTGTCATTTTTGGTTTGCAGCCTTTCAGACAATATAAAACAAGAGATCTGCTGGAAAACATCTCCCCTTTTGAGGGCAAGTCTGAGCCATGCAGATCTGACTAATGGAGCCCTGTGTGCTCTGCTTATTAGCTCCAGTGTTGTTAAACCTGAGCCAGGCACTAGAAACAGAGCCTGAGCACTTCTGCAAAGCACGACTGGATTAGAAATACATTGTTCACAGCCCTGTTGCATGGACCTGTGTCAGCACCAGCCAGCACTTTTATGATTTAAAGGATTGGGGAGTTAGCAGAGAAAGGACCTTGAATTTACGGCTGCTTCCCTGAACTTTTCTAGTTAGCTGGCAGGGGCTGTGGTTCCCATGCATTGCTGCTCTGCTCTTCTCTCTGGGTTGAGCACAACCATTGCAGAGCTTGCACCTCTCCCCACTCAGAGGGGGCAGCTCAGCTGCTGTGGGAAGTGCCTGGAGCAACGCCCTGGGACCCTGACAAGCCCTCATGATTTCCCCCTCCCCAGCTCTTTTGTTGGCTTTGCACGGCGGCGGGCAGCTGCCCTTGCTGCGTGACTTTCTACATGCCGGGGGATACTTCAGATGACATGATGGACATTCCCCCTTTGAACCCAGCCCAAGCCCATGCCAGAAAGGCCCGTGATAGATTCCCTGTGCCATCCTGCAAAACAGACTGAAATATAGCACCTTTTAACCAAAGCCCAGGGTAAACAATACAGCCTGTACTCCAGTTCATAAACAGTCCTCGTTATTACGGGCATTTCAAACGTGGTGTGCTACAGCTTGACCTTAAAAGCTATAGACAATCTAGCGGAGCACAGACGGTTTCATAAAGTACAATCACTTCCTGCAATTCTTGGGGCAGTGCAGCCGGAGCCGTGCAAATCCTGTTTTCCCTGCATTGTTTCCTGCATGTGAATATCATCAGTCTAGCGGTGCTTGTAACCATGGCACTCGTTAAACAGGAGAGGGGAGACTTCTGATAAAGCCATCCAGGACTCCAAGGATTTGCATGGGGCCAGCAACCTTGGCTGGGCAAGGCGGAGGTGCCAGCCATTGCTTCAAAAGATCAAAGAAGCAACACACACAAAAAAGAAGTGTTTTAAGAATAGCTACTGGGTAAAAGTGCTGGCAGACCCAAGTTTAGGCCAGTAAAGATAGTGGGAGCACAGTGAGCTCCCCACCCCTCGGTGGGAGTGCTGTTTGTCTTTTGGAAAAGCCTTTGCCATGCATTTGAGAGAGCCCAGAGGTGCTGTGCTTACTGCAGCACCTGCACAATGCAGGAGCAGATCTGTGGGAGGTGCAGAGATTGGGAGGATCACACCTCTCTCTCCCCTGCTCTCTGCCTTGATTGCCTCTCCATTTCCTTGCATATAGGAAAAGAAAAAACATCGGACAGAGGTACTGTCTCACACTGACAAAATAACTGGAGGTAGATCATTTGCAGTACGACCCGTTCATGCTCTGGATGAAACTATTACGGACTCTCTGGTTATTTCATGATATTAATAATGAGAACTAGGGGTATCAGGTGTCCAGACAAAACAAAGATGGTACCTGCCCAACACATTCAGGACTGCCAGACCTTCTGAGCATTAAATTTTGCAGAGAATTCCATGTAAGTAAGTGCACGCAATTACACATTTAAAGAACAAAAAATATAATGGGCTAGCCATCGTCAGATGCCTGAATGCCTTGCAGTCTTTACTGGATTTGGGAACCAAAGCATCAGCAATACCCTGTTTAATACTGGAAGATAGCTGGGTCAAGACAGTGTTGGAGGTGTTACTGCTCCACAAAAGGTTTAATTTACATCCTCCTGTACCCCATAATGAAACCAATAGCTCCAAGCCTGACCTCAGCATACAAGGCAGCACCTGTAGACTGTGAACCAGGCCAATGTTACTGCAAATCTCAAGGTGTTTAAAGACTTGGTGATGGGGAATTTTTACGTGAGTAATTGAATAGGACAGAACATAGTTCATTGTGTTCTTAGAATATTGTAATAAAAATTGTGTTTCTGAGAAAGAAGGGTGTTTGTGGTAGGAGTGCATACTTGGTCCTTGTGCTGCTGAGTAGGCAGGAATTGAAAGCAAGCTTTAAAACGTAAGGCAAGGGATGACAATGGTCACAAAATGGTTGTGTTCACAAAAAGAGTAAAAGCCACAAAACAACCACTTCTGGAAAGCAAATATCAACAGCTCTGTAGAAATGGTAATTCAGGTCTCGAAGGAAGAAATTCTGGAGGAAAGAAGTGCAGAAAAGTTACTATGCAAGCCAATATTTGGACAACGACAAAGCAGTCTGAGTCACGGAGAAAAGGAAGTATAGCTGAAGAGCATTAGGACAGCACCAGCAGCTTATGGAAGATTGCTATGTCAATGAAATTAATGTAGAAGTGGAGGTGCAGACTTGTATTGATGAATGAACATAGACGAATAGCACAAATATTCAAATGCAAAATGAATAGCAAATATCAAGAGGTATAAAAGGCTTCACAGATGTCCAGAAGCAACTGGACAACACAGGAAAACCTCTAACAGGACAAAGAGGAAAAATAACAGCTGAAACAGAGAAGGCTGTTCAAGTCTTTGTAAAAAAGTTAACTGTGAAATTGATTTAGCAGGTGATGAGTATAAAGGCCAAGATGGAAGAATTGCCCAAGCAGTTTTTAGGTAAGATAAATGTTTTCAAATTCATGAGGCCTGATGAAACTCACACTAGTGTAATTAAGGAACTAATCAAAGCAGACTGAGCTATTTAGTGATTATCTGCAAGAATTCAAGGTTTAAAGAGCATGTCCCAGAGGACTAGAAAATGGCATAGACAGGACCTACCTTTATAGAGAGGAAAAAGGAGCAGCCAGGGAATTCAACACTAATCTGCCTAACTTTGATAAATGGAAAGATAATATCATGAATAATTTAATAACCAAGTTATAATCCCAAGAGAACAATATGTTGACAAATATCAGCCAGTGTGGATTTTTTCGTGCAGGGTTTTTGTTTTTCGGTTTGTGTGGGTTTTTTGTTTGATTTGTTTTGGTTTGGTTTTTTTAGCCCAGTAATTAAGAAAGAGTCAGGATGTCATTTTTCTACACAATATGCTGAGAAGCAAAATAGGAAAATATGATCTTGGTGAAGTCACATTCACTTAAATGTGCCATGGAGTGAAAAACTGCTCTTGGAGACCTGTTATCAGTCATTCACTGTCAGAGTAGGATAACATTTAAGAAAGTCCTTTGTACATTTATCCCATCTCTGCTCTATTCACCTTATTCATTAGAGGCAGGGACTGACAGTTTGCTCAGCACTAACAGCGCTAGCTATGAAGCTCATGAATGATCCAAAGTGTGTGTGTGGATTCAAATCAGCAGTAGAAAACCAGTGAAGACAGGCATTTTTGAATACACAAATAAAGTAGATTGGAAAAGTAGAGAAGTGACAGCATACTCAGAAGCAATCTTGGGGTGACAGAGGACCAGAAACTCAACGTGCATACAGAAAAGAGGATGAGTTTTTTTTTCAAGGTGTGTTAATAGGAGGGTTGGATGTGAAACACGAGGCAATCAGCTTGCTCTGTGTGAACCTGGTGGGGCATCAGCTTGGCTCCCCTCTTGAGACAAGATCAGTGCACTAGTGAAGCTCAGAAGAGAGCAATGAGGATGGTATGTGATGTGAAAAGCACCTTATTCAAGGAAAGGTTGGAGAAAATGTTTTTGTTCAGAACAGAAACAGGAGCAGGGGGAGAACAAGAAATGAGGAGAGATGCTATCAGTCCTGCAGCATGCAAGAAGGGTGTTACACAAAGAACAGAGCTTAGTTGTTCTCTGCATTAAGGAGAATTTTGTTTATTTTGCACAAAGAAGAACAGAGCTTGCTGCCTGGAAAAAAACAAAAACAAAACCCAAAACTTTCTCATTCAAAGGATAGTTCAGCAGTTGGAACAAGCTACCAGAGGAGGTTGTACAAAGCCTGTCATTGGAGGACTGTTAGTGAAACAGCTGTCAGGGTTGCTGTAGGTCATCTCTTGAGGTCCTTTCCAGCCGTGCTTTTGTATGATCTTGCGGAGTAATTAAACCTCTGTTTAACATTATGCACATAAGTGACTTGCAAAATAGGCAGCATTCCGAGCTGAGCACATGCTTAATTGCTTTGCTGGTCTGAGGCCCAAGGTATTTCTGGTAGGTGTTAATTTATTCCAAAAATTCTTGCTAGCAACTATTTCCCTATGCACATTGACACCTGCAAAAAAATAAAAACAGTATTCTTCTGTTTCCCAGCTGCTGCATTCCTTTCAAACGATCCTGCCTTCCTCTGATAATACTGAGGAAATAAAAGAATATCTGTTCGAACCCTTCTTCACTGAATCAAATTATTTCCTCATGTACTGTAGATACACGAGAAACATGAGGTCACTGAAACAATGAGATGAATCCTATCAGAGAAGTATTAGGGATGCAAAATAAACACAGGAACATATTTATAATTAATTGAAAATTTTATATAATAGATGTAGACTTCACATGCATTAATATATTCCCCTAAGCCTTAAATGGATAGACAACGTCTCGTCTTACAGCTGCAGGACCATTACATTTAGTTCCTATTATAACTCTGGGTTTAACCTCACTATGACTTGTCTCCATAGCAGCCACTGCACGGTGGCGTCCATCACCACAAACAGCAAAACAGTTCACAAAGGAGGACTAAAACATCTTTGAGGAGCTGAGACATACTGAGATCTAAATGACTTTCCCAACGCTAGACAACCTCATCCACCACACATGGGACTAAACTCCATCAGCACACAGCTGGTGACTGCATGGCGATGTTGGGGACACTGAGTACAGCTCAGGTACCAACAAATCCTCCTTTCCCTGTTTCTGGTTTGATTGTTTTGTGGTTTGGGTTTTTTTGCACATGTGTGTAATGCAGGGTTATCCAGGAGTATCGGTCATGATTCAGGTCTTCCCACTCTTTGCTAGATGTGCAAACACACAACAAAGGAAGGAGCCCTGCCTAAAGCTTTCCAAACTGACTGCAAGATGAAATACCACAGGTGGATGAAAGGAAGGCAGGGAGGAACAAAAGGAAACCATGAGTCAGGTTGCACTATTATCTGAGAAATACTGCTACTTACAGAGGTGAATTTTATCCCTTGTGTGTACTTAGGCTGCTTGTGGAACTGGATGAGAAATGGTTCCTTTTGTCTCAAGATCTGGGTGGTGGGGGGGGTGTGTGTGGGGAGTTGCTAAGAGAAGCTCCCACGCCCAGAAAGTCAAGCAACAGGGGGCTTATGTTGCCAGCAAGAAGCCTTGCTTCAAGTCCTCACTGCAAAGCTGGCGGTGAAGGGACTTGAATCTGGAGCTACAACAGAGCATGAGAGTCAGCTGGGTCTGGCTGGGCTTGGGTATCGCAGAAAAACCCAATGAACAGGGTGGAGATGGTGGACTGGGGCCAAGGAGGTGTTCAGTTCAGCCACTCCCATTGCTGCTAAGCTTCTTCCAGACCCAGATCTATCAGAGGCTTCTGCCCTTCATTTCTTTGGCTGCAGATGACAGTGGATGCCACCAGCCCGTTGCTGGGCTAGGCCCTCTCCTGGGTTCTCCCTCTTCCACTGGGAGATTGGTGAAAGGGGAGGGAAAGATTAATGGCTCCTGTACAAGATTTGATGGCCATGAGTGAGGGACTTCTTGCTTTCTTTCCCTGACACAACCAAAAATTACCAGTTTTCTTGAGAACATTTTAACAGCAACACTAAAATACTGGTTTTGAGTTCACTTGCTATAAAACTTCAAACTGAATTTAAAAGATACTTGGGCTTTCCTGGCTTTCTGCAGATATGCTGAAATAAAATATTATATTTTTTTAGGCGTTACCCTTTCACTAGGAACTTTCAGATATGCCATGTCATGAAGGGGATTTCTCTTTGTGAAGCTGCAGTGCTTTAATTCTGATAAAGTGAAACTCACATCATTAATTTTTAAAACTGCAGAGTATATGAATTACTATTTTCTTAAAGGAGGTCTGTCAAGCCATTAATTTTTTTATTTCAAAGATACTTATGTTTTCCAGCTTTCCTGCTGACACGTAAATTGATATTTTCCCAGCAGTTCCCCTCTGAACACAATTTCTCACGCACTATTCAGGCAGGCACTTTCAGTTTGTAAGGTCTAATCCTTTAATTGTTTCACTGATGAAAATTCCAATAACATGCAATTAAATCTCTGGCACATAGTAGTTATTATTGCCTTATCAGTAATATTTACTATTTATTCTAGAGTAAATACACTGCTGGAGCACTCAGACTGCAACGTGCAAGCTCATTGGAGGTTGTCTTGTAGGCCACTTGCTAACTTCTCCCAGAAAGCCCCACCAAAACCTTGGGAAAAAACTTAAAATTATCACCCTGATGAACCCTCCTTGCCCATACAACAGCGGGGGCAGAAAATCTCCAATATGCCAACTTCAGTCTCTTGGCTGATTTCAGTGGGGAGGCATGGGTTGCATGCCATGGCTCTGCAGATGGGTCTAAGGACCTAGCTTGCCCTGACCCACAGACACAAGTGGATGAAAGCTGGATGTGGATATGGGACAACACCATGAATCCACTTCTTTATGCCTAAAGATCAAGAGGGCAGGAGGTGATAAGGTTGAGGTAGATGGTCTGGTCCCATAAATGAAAATGCTTGGGTGGGGCATTGAAGAGAGCTGCTGGCAACATCTGGGGCGTTTTCCCAAAGGGAGAGCTCTTCTGCACTTCCCCTTGGAGGCAGGGCAGGAGCTGCAGGGCAGCAGAAGTCTGCTCTCCCACTTCCAGCCACCACTTCCCTCCTAGCTGGCCAGTCCAGCTGAGCACGATGTCATTTCTCTCACAGCCAAATCATCTTTCTCCCTGCTCTTTCCTCTTTTTGCCTGAGAACATCAGTTTTCCAGGAAAGTAAGGGCATTTGCTTGGAGCTCATTACTAATCCATTGCAGAATTAGCAGAAAATTAACACTTAAAGGCACACATTCCTCATAGGGAATCTGAACCCAACATATTCTTAGAATACTTCTGAAATTCTGATATACACCCCCCCTCCCCTCCCCAATTGGAAAAAGATAAGCAATTCCAAGAGCACCAGATCTACTGTGATTCTTTCCACAGTGGAGAACACATGAAAAGAATGCTATAATTGGAGATGGCAAGGAAGATTAAAAAAAAAGAGGGGGTGTTTTCTTGGAAAAGGCAGTAGATTGAAATTTAATCTTTCCTTAGAGACCTGTTGTTTTCTGCTTGCTTTTCGATGAGGGATACAGAAAATATTTTTTTTCTTGGGTGCAGAAAAGGACCTCTAGCCGAGGCAGGCACACCCCAGAATGGTGAGTGGGCAGGTGGTAGAAGTGCTCTTCCTCTTCCAGATTACAGACCACTTTTCAAGTGAAGAGCCACAAGTCCGAGCTGTTGGCCATCGTGCTGTAAGTATTATTTATTTATTTATTTATCGGCAAAAACTGTTGGGAGAGTCTTGGTTTCATTGCACTTTGACACAAGCATCAACACCTTTAAATATTCTGCAAAATGGAATTCCTGCTGCCTGCCCAGCCCTATAATCAACGCCCCAGGGTTTACTCAGACATTTATCTTACCAGAAAGTCTGGAAATCCTTAGGCTAAATGGTGAACTAAAATGCACATGACTGCAAAGGAAAGTCAGCACATACCACCTTAAAACCCAATTTTATGGGGAAGCAACACTTAAAGCAGGGAAGCTGTGAATCCCTGGTCCCTGAAGCCTCATCCTGGTTGGCTCCCCATGAATTCAGTCCAGTAACAGTTTAAGTAAACAGCAACCCCGTACCACAGAGCGTACAGGAGAGGTAACAGGGTGAGACAAGTGAGCGGCAGCAAGGACAGGGAAATCCCACAGGCAGAGTTATAGAATCATAGAATCATTTAGGTTGGAAAAGACCTTTAAGATTATCAAGTCCAACCATAAACCTAACACTCCAAGTCCACCATGTCCTGAAGTGCCACATCTACACATCTTTTAAATACCTCTAGGGATGGTGAGCCAAACAAGCCTGTTCCAATGCTTGACACCCTTTTGTTGAAGAAATTTTTCCTAATATCCAATCTAAACACTCCCTGGCACAGCTTGAAGCCTTTTCCTTTCATCCTAACTCTAGTTACATGGGAGAAGAGACCAACACCCACCTCGCTAAAACTTCCTCTCAGGTAGTGGTAGAGAACGATAAGGTCTCTCCTCAGCCTCCTCTTCTCCAGGTTAAACAACCCCAGTTCCCTCAGCTGATCCTCATCAGACCTGCTCTCCAGACCCTTCACCAGCTTTGCTGCCCTTCTCTGGACACGCTCCAGCACCTCAATGTCCTTCTTGTAGTGAGGGGCCCAAAACTGCACACAGTACTCGAGGTGTGGCCTCACCAGTGCCGAGTACTGGGGCACGATCACTTTTCTGCTCCTGCTGACCACACTATTCCTGACACAAGCCAGGATGCTGTTGGCCTTGGCCACCTGGGCACACTGCTGGCTCCTGTTCAGCCAGCTGTCAAACAGCACCCCAAGGTCCTTCTCTGCCAGGCAGCTTTCCAGCTACTCCTCCCCAGGGCTGTAGTGTTGCATGGGGTTGTTGTGACCCAAGTGCAGGACCCGGCACTTGGCTTTGTTGAACTTCATACAATTGGCCTTGGCCCATCAATCCAGCCTGTCCAGATCCCTCTGCAGAGCCTTCCTATCCTCGAGCAGATCGACACTCCTGCACGGATTGGTGTCATCTGCAAACTTACTGAGGGTGCACTCGGTCCCCTCATCCAGATCATTGATAAAGATATTAAACAGAACTGGCCCCAACACTGAGCCCTAGGGAACACTGCTTGGACCAGCTGCCAACTGGATTTGACTCCATTCACCACAACTCTCTGGGCTCGGCCATCCAGCCAGTGTTTTACCCAGTGAAGAGTGCACCTGTCCAAGCCATGAGCAGCCAGTTTCTCCAGGAAAGTGCTGTGGGAAATGGTGTCAAAAGCTTTAGTGAAGTCCAGGTAGACAACATCCACAGCCTTTCCCTCATCCACTAAGGTTAATGGTTGCTCTGCAGCAAGAGCCACGCTGAGCTGTAACCTGCCTGTTTGTGAAAACCAGCCTTCTGACTTGTCTTCAGGAAACTTTTAGGGGAAGGGCACGGTTGTCTACATCCACAACTCTTCATCAAAAGCTGCATCTATTCAACTTTTTGGGTTCTGGATGCCTGAATGGGAGCCCTTTCCCCTGCTACCTGCTGTGACGATGGGTTTTCATTCCTTGTATTGGGATGCAGCCCCCATCCAGCAACTCTGATGGACACCCAGGGATGCTTGTGCTCTCCTCTCAAGGATTCCTTTTATTGTTCTTCTCCCCCCCCACCCCCCTTCTTTTTTTTTTTTGTTATTCTTGCCACATAAATCAGAAGTCCTTCAGACAGAGCCTGCCGGAAAAACCAAGACACATTCAAATGCTCTCTTTTCATTGTTCCAGAAGATTAATGACATGTAGGCCAATGGGCCCATAGTCCTGTTCCTGTAACCTGCATGCCAAAGGGGGAACAAATGAAAGCACATAACTGGAATTTCCACTCAGCTTGTCTCAACAGCACATGAAAAGCTAGGGCAAATCAAATTACAACTACAGAATACAACAAAGAAGTTCTCTTCTCCTTTCAAAACAAATAAACAAGCAAGCAAACAAATAGGAGAAAGGCCTGATTTAATTGGTGAAGTCAAGCAGCACTAGCTGTATAACATCAGGGCTGTGCTTGCATTTGGCTAGAGGCTACCTTTCATGCCTATGCTAAACTCCAGCCAGCAGCGAGGATCCGTTGGACTTTGAAAGCTTTTCAAGCTAGACAACCTGCTGCTGGCTCTCTGTGGCCAGCTCCTGTGGCTGCTTGCAGCTCCCATAACCCATCCATGTGAGAGCCCCGCCGCCCCATCCCTGCCAAGAGCTGGTGCCCATGTGTTTGTCCTGAATTCCAGCACGGTGGCTGAAGCTAAGGCCTGTCACTCAGAGCCACGGGTGTCCCCCCTGGCAAGGTGGCTTCTTCATTCCAGGCTGCCAGCATGGCAGAAAGGCAGTCACTCACTTTGAAGGGTGTCAGCAGGTTGCATGCCTCAAAAAGCAAGTGTTAAATAAATATGCAAGTCTAGGGGCACTGTT
This sequence comes from Phalacrocorax aristotelis, assembly GCF_949628215.1. Lineage (NCBI taxonomy): Eukaryota > Metazoa > Chordata > Aves > Suliformes > Phalacrocoracidae > Phalacrocorax > Phalacrocorax aristotelis. The sequence continues at coordinate 71,224,295 of NC_134277.1, forward strand.
TTGTTTGTCTGACTCTCTCCCCCAAAACTCACACTGCGATTGTTGAGTTGCTGGTTTGCAGAGTTTGGAAAAAGAAAAGAGGATCAAGGGAGCCTGGGGTAATGGCAAAGACATCATGAAAGCCAGCAGACTAAGATGAAGCACCAAACCCTAAAGAGCCCGGGAAATGAAAGAAGGCAGGGTGCAGTCCCTGCAGTGAACCATGGAGCCAAACTGCCCCTGGCAGTACAGCCGCGCTGATGCCAAAGCAGGTACACTCCCTGGGGAGAGCTGAGAGACCCTGCTAAGGCCTTACTCCCTCCACCACCATATCTGAGCTGGAACCAGAAATGAAAAAGCTAATTCCTAGCTGGAGCTGGCAGAAACTTATCACTTTTCTTCTAAAAGTGTAAAGTTTTGCGTGCTATTTCCTCATGCTTTCTGATTAGCACATCTAACCTTTTTCCCTGCAAGATGGCTTTGGGCATACAATCCAGCCTCCAGCTGGGAAACAAAAAAATCCCAGCACAGCTGAGCTCTGCTTCTGCCAAGGAGACTCGGGTAGTCCCTAGTATGAAAATCAGTTGCTGGCAGCTAAGGTGTGCCCCAGAAATCCCTCCTATGTCCTATTCCCAAACTTTGTAACTTGACCCGATGCAACGAGCGCAATGTTTTCTGTTCATTTCTACATTAACTCTTACTAGATATGATGAGTGAAACACACCAATCTTGCACATAGCTAATAATTCTTCCCCTCCAAAGCTAACTGACCAGCCAGAGGTTCAGCATGCAGGAGGATGTGCTGATCTCCCAGTTCCGTAAACTATCACTCCTTACCCTCTGTTTACAGCAGTACAATAGCTATAAGTAAACCCAGTAACAAGTCATCAGCTTTGTCTGTATTCCAGTCTATATTTTCTTTCTTTAAACATAATTTTGCAGACTTGCCATCTACAACAAGCCCCTGCATTACATTTTTTTTTTTAAAAAAATATGCTGTACACTAACAAGGAGCCTAAAAATCATACCTGTGATACAGCTTGCTTTGGGTCATGTGAAAAATGACTTTACTTACACTTCATTTGCTGAGGTCTGAAGTACAGACCCAGAGCTAAAGGAAATCACAGGTTGCTTACTTCCACTGCATTTGCTTCTGGGGAAACCGGAGCAAAAAAAGTTTGTAGTGGCTGAGAGACATTTGTCAAATATTTTCAGACATGGGTGCCCATAGGCAAATGTTATCTCCCAGATAACAACAGCTTAAACGACTGATTTTTCCAAGGTTGCAGCATCAGCAACGGTCGCTGCAGTCAAGCAGTGTCCGATGCCGGAAAAAATCAAACCTGCTATCTGCATCCATTACCAAGCAGTGACATGAAGACCAACAGCCGGGCAACCCATTCTTAAAACATTGATTAACATCATTGCCGGACCCCTGCACCAACAGATCCTTTCTGGTTACCTACATTTCCCTCCTTGTTATTGCCGGTGATGAAATCCCACCAATCAAACCAGGTGGTATTTCTCTTGCCACAGCTGCAGTTGACAGTCCTGGCCATCAGTGCAGACCCAGCAGTGCCCAGCAGCTGTGCCAGGTGGAACATAGCACAGGCTCACACACTGAAGATACCAAAGGATGGATTAGTGCAGTGGTCCCTCTGCAAGGGCTGCTTGACATTGATTTTTTTTTTTTTTCAAATTAGGAACGCCTGTGTTTTAAGCAAACATCCAGTCTGAATTTAGACATTGCCAGTGAGGAGAAGGCGTTACACAAGAAGATATCGCAGGAGCTGTTTGTTCCAAAACACAGCACAGGGAATACGGACCTACCTCTATGTGTGTGGGATGCATGCACACACACCACACACAACAAGAGAACAAGCCACAGCATTTAATTGCTTTGGTACGTGTGAAGCCTAAGCAAGTGGGCTAGCAAAACAGAGACAGATGGCAGCAAATATATAACTAGCTATTTTAAGACATTATTGTGCTTTAGCTGCTGCTGATTTCTCAATCTCTCCACCACACACGCCCTAAATGGCAGCATTTCCAATCCTCTGCTTTCCCACAGCTCAGGGATGCCCTACAGAGTGACAGGCCAGAAGGGGCTCTTGCAGCTCATCTGAGGACAATTCACCCTCAGGAAGCACCTGAGCCACCACACTCTGTGCTGCGACGTGAGCTGCCCGCTGTGGCGAGCATCCACTGCAGGTGAGCAAATGCGTGTGTCAGCATCCCCACGTGTCATTTATCTCCGAAAATAGCACCAAGCGACACACCGGCATGTTAAAGTCTGCACTGGGATTTATTTAATTCCCCCTCCCCCCCTTTTCTTTTTCCCCTCCCCAAAGGTCTCTGAGCATGTTCCGGTGGTTATTGTTCTTGGGGCCATGCAAAGGCAGTGCCCCAGAGGGGCCGGGCTGGAGCCCGGCGTGATCCACACCCACATTCCTCGCCGCTGGGAGACGGATGTCTACTTGAGGCCTCTATTTGCACAACATACTGTATATTTCCATAGAAGGACAATGAGAGTCTACCTAAGCGTAAGAAGCCTCCCGGATGGCGAACAGTCTTACATATGCATCCAAACCGAGGGGTTTGCAAAATACAGAAATTCCCTGCGTGCTTCTCCTCTGAGGTTTTGTGGGGAATTTTTTTTTTCTTGCTTTAAGCAACAGAGTCATTGTATGAGTAATATTGTCCCATGTATTTTTGTTGTCATTCATTTCTGCTTCCTATGAATTTTTTTTAATCAGAGAAACTTCCAGAATTCTGGAAAAGGATTTGTACACAAAGTGCCTCTTTCACTCAAGTGTAGCCTCTCAAATTCTTAAGTGAAAAAGCCACAGAAGTTGCCATTTTCAGATGAAAATGAGATTCACTATGAGATGCTTAAGCATGTTCTAATTTTAAAAAGCAGTCCTCCCGGCTTGAGGTACCAGTAGACAAGTGCCTGTGTTAAGAGCACAAGTTTATCTCATTTCAGGTTTAGCACATGTTCTTCACCAAAGATCAGCTGAGAGCAAGGTAACGGTGGCTTTGTATCTGCCTTGATGGTGTGAGGATAGGAGGCAGGCAAAGTTTATAGGCAGACTCAGTATCTTCCATTAAGCCATCAGATACAGTGGGAGAAAAAACAAGCAAGCTTTGGGTCACACCAGGGTCGATACACTCCAATATTCTTACATTTTTCTCAGCTCTATCTGATGTTACACACTTCTTTAAAGAGAGAAGTAGATGAGGACTTCACAGGCACAGATTAAAGCCCAAAAGCTGAAAGGGAGAGAAATATAGCTCTGAGACCTTGCTAACCTCAGCTGGGTATCCCTGAAGGCAACACCCTCTCCCCTAGTATGTGTACCATTTACATCATGTTGATAAAAAATAGGTTTATTTGTGCTTTTTGTTGTTACTGGTATGAGCACAGCTATGCAGGGAGGGAGATTTTTCTCAGCTCACATGAGCCATCTCAGCATTAGGCATCTGGCATGACCTGGTGTGTCTGGGCTCCCACTGCTGTCAGTGGAAAGGGATGAGCTCTTCTGCAGATGATTCAACCCATTTTATGGAAGGTATCACAGACAAGAGGGATGAATCACCCTATAGACAGGCTTTGCTCTCTCTGCTAAGGATATAGGGACTTTGGACTTAAGACTAAGCAGCTAAAATTAGATGAGGTGAATCATGCCCAAAGCTGATTTTTCTACGCTAGAAGTGCCGACGTTACCCACCTAACAAAACTACTGAGGCAGCAATGTCTGTCAGTGTAAACCTGGCCCATGGATTTGCAGTTAAGGAATTTGAAGAGTCATCTGCCAAACATCCAATTCTCCCTACAGGCTTCCCTCCCTTTCTGGGACCTATTGTGCCCTGTGCAGATTTGACACCCTAGAAACCCTTGCTGCCCATTCCTTCTCCTTTGTATCAACAACAGGGGCCCAAACCCCTATGAAGGGAAAAATCCTCATTTTCTATACATTTCCAATGGGAGCTAAGGCAACTTGGAACATCAAGAGGATAGACCCTCAGATTTAACATCTTCAGTGCATCAAAGATGAGGCTTAACATTTAATATGGAGGCTTAATATTCAAGCCTCTCCCTTAAAATCAGGATGAGATCCCAGTAAGCCAGTACAGTTGCTTTTATAATGACCAGCACCAAAGCTTGTTGGATGCATATATGGGAGAACCACAAGGAATTGCCTTTGCAGTATATATCTATATGTAATATAATTACACGTCATCCCATTACAACATGAGAGATCAATAAAGGTGTCACCTTAAACAGCCCTCCCCAAACCTATTTTTGTAGCATTATGTAATAGAATTACAAATACGCTCATCATCAGCGTATATTTCCAGCCCTTTCTGAATCTTGATAAATTCCTGACCTGTGACAGCCTGCGGTAATGAGTTTCATAGTTGAATTATATCACGCAGGGGACAATAGTTCCTTTTCTCAGCTTTGAACTTGCTACCTTTTGGTTTCTTCCAGTGTCCTTGGATAGCAGCTAGGGCATGTTAGGAATTTTCCAGTGAGACAGATTGGAAAATGGCAATTCAGAGGGAAAACATCTTTGGGAAATGGGTCTGTTTGACAATCTTCTGATAAAGAACAAACAGGACTGGGCCCTGGAGGTGTTTCCTGCTGGCTTGCCTGACATAATGCTGGGGAGCTGAGGGCTGCAGGGGTCCCTGCTCCAGGACAGGTCATCGCTGGGCCGGCCACAGCTAGGAGACATGGGGCCTCAGGAACCCTGGCTCCTCTTGATGTCTGAACTGTTCCTGAACAACGTGTTTCAGTCCTGAAATTTTTGTGGGGTTCCCCTTTTGCAGGAAGATTGGAAAAACATGTTTCCCCACCCCTCCCCACAGTGTCATAACATTCAGTCCTTTTACTTTCTGATTTTGAGGAAACATTTGCCACCTTTTCAACCTCTTCCCTCCTCAGGGCTTGCAGATAGTTTTCAGTTTTCTTTGCTCTCCTGAGAAATTCCTCCAGATCTGCGGTGTTTATCCTGAGCAGCATTCAGCCTCAAAACTCTCACTTCCTTTACAAGAGGACAGGATCAGTATTTCCCACATAAAAAGCCACCCACATAAATATAAGAGGATTGCCACCTGAATATCTGCACCCAAATACCCACTGCCCAACAGGTGTGCCGGGAGTGCCTTGGTGCGTAAATGTGCAGTATTTGTTGGTACTCAAAATCTTGCTTCTTCCCTTTTGGTGTGTCTCTGGCCCATAAATGCAACTCTCTGAAGAGCTTACTGATGGCCAAGTGTGGGACAAAAAGACTCACTAGGTTAGAAATGCAGACGTCTTCTCTTTGCAAGAAAGAGAATTTCAGGATCTCTCTTCCATTCCCATCTGGGCTGAAAGAATGGACCTGAAGGCACATTTAGGGTTACTTCCTTTAAAGGTTCATTTTAGTCTAGTATGGGCCTATCACTACAAAATTAAACAAAAAAAATCCCATGCAAAACAAACAGAAAGGGCCAAAAGGTCCTCTAATGGACATTTTCCTTTGGTGTCCTTCTTTTGAAGCAGATTGAAGTCACATTAACACATATTTCGGGTTGGGGGGGGGGGGGGAAGGGGAGGGGAGGATTTGAAAAAAGATTCCCAAACCCTGACATCATAAGCAAACAAAAAAAGCTGCATGGCAAATTCATGCTTCTCATAACCTTCATTTTTTCATATTATTCTTTCTTATTCCACTGTAGGGAGTATGAAAGGAAACAGAAATATATGCAGATGTGATTTTTTTTGTGTGAAACTGATACTAATGAGCCTGCAGCCACCCCATCAATATCATCTGCTGGGTGCACAGTCCGCATCGCCACACTGGAGATGGAGTGAGGTGAAAGGATTTGTTTAAAGGCATCAGACACACAAATAATGAAGCTGGGGTAAGGATGATGGACCTGCAAATAATAGACTTGGGCAGTTCAATGCAACTTAAGCAACCAAGGCAAATGTTCCAGTTGCAGTTTGAAAATCCCAAAGCCTGGAAGACTTGAGAGCCACAGCTGTGGCTGATGGCTCATCTCTTTTCCATTCCATGGTACTTTGCAGAACCTGACCTCCGGCAACTGTTGGACTGGCGATCCTCCCTCACAGCCACATCTCCGTGAAACCAGGCAGAGGCACAGGAAACTTATAATGGTGTGCATCGTAGCCAACCACCACTGACAAGTGCATGAGTTTTACTTACTGCCTCCCTAGAACTATATATAGACAGCCAGGCTTGGAAAAATATGAGTTGGGTCATCCACTCCAGTTGCCCACATTACAAAGATTATTTCCTTACTTTATTCTTGCTATTGTCTTATCCTATCTAGTCTCACCCACCCATGTCATTGCCTCTGCTACAGTTTGACAGTCTATTCCAGGCATGCTCAAGGTTATGATTTTTCCTTATGTCTATCCTGATTCTTTTTCCATTTCTAATTTTACGCCAAACTCTGTTTAGCCACTTTCTAGATAATCCAGATAACCCCCTTCCTTTCTTTCATGCAATTTCCTTTTCACTTATTTATATTCCTATCATCATGTCATCACCCCCCAGCCTAACACTTTCCAAGAGCTCCTGGCTGATGCACTCTCTGTTCGAGCATACTCATGTGTTCTTTCTCAGCTGCTCTTCCAAGGCTTTCCAATTTGCTTTTCTACCATTATGATAGTTTCAGCTTTCACACAGCGTTTAGGAAGCAAAGTCCTCTGCTCCCATCCAGACTGTCAATGCTAGAGGCTAGTAAATTTACACACTCTATTAACATTTTGTTTGTCTTTTAGACCTTTAGATGCTTTAAAGCATCCTTTGCCCTCAGCATCTTGCTTGCCATCTTCATTGTAAGATCACAAAATGTACAGGCCAAAATTATACCCGATACCTGCACAAATTTACAAGCTTGAAAAGGGGACAGGACCTTGCTGAGTGTAAGGGCTCATCTACAGGCTGTGGTCACCATAGGGTTGAAGGCCCTGACACAGCCTTAGCAATGCTGGGAATAGTAACAAACAGAATACAGGCACAAGATCCAGCATTAAAGAAAGAAAAAAAGTCATCAGCCAGAAGATTTTCAGGTAGTAAAAGACTGATAAAATGGGAATAGAGAAGAACATTTGGAGGAGAAAGGATTTTTTTCAGTGGTATAACAGAAAAATCAGAAACCAATTTTTCACTGGTTTCAGTAAGATTTAGACAATTTCACATGCAGCCAAAAAAAACCAAACCACAAAACATTTACACCATCAGCTTTCCAGATTATCCTACCATAGCTTAACTCTGCTTTTCACTCGCTGGTTTACAACTGACCTACTACTAGTTCCTCATCAGCCAGTTTCCCCCATTTGTACCTTAGCCTGTAGAGATACTGTGTTTCCCTTAAAAAAAAATACAATGCATAACTGATTCTTTCTTAAAAGGGCTGTTTTTTAAAATTGTTACTTCCATATTATTTCCTTTTTCTAATCTTCAAATATATAAATCACACCTTAGCAAATAACTCCCTTCCTTGTCCCTGCCATTTAAATGTTGCCCATCAGTGACTGGAATTTGAGCTTTGTTTTTAATGCACAGCATGCTGCAGTTATTCAAATACTAAGCTTGCTGCCACCACTGAGGCCCCATGATTTAAAACTTCTAAGTCATAAATGCTAGTTAGACCATGTCTTGTATTTAATATCGCAGGAGGGCAAGGTATGCAAATGCCATTTTATTTTTGAAACCCTACCCTCTCTCCTGTCCGTGTATCAAGTCACTGGAACCTCATGTGCAGGTTGTAGATTTCGTCAAGGTTTTCAACTTCCAGTACAAGTGGAGAAAAAAATAAAAAACCTTTCTCTCAAAGAAGAGGATGTTCTAGTGACACAGCTGAAGGTAGACCTGTGCTCCTGAAAATGCTAATTTATCCCAGGTACAAGATAAAGGGGAACAATGGGAGTTTCCAAACATCAACATTTCTTATTCAGGACCATATGGGATCTCTGAGAGAGATGCTTTAGATGATCCTGACTATAATCTGATGGTTTCATCTGCTCAAATCAAGGGCAACCTTCTCATCCCCTGCCTATGTTATCCCACCTCATTCAACACTTTGCAGTCATGGAGCAGACTGAAAACTACACTTCTTTTGGTAGTTTTATTTTGGCTTCACAGCCACAAGAGCTAGCACAAAGGATGGAGCATGAACACAGAGCAGAGAAGCACTGGAAGAGGAGAGCGAGCGGGAGCACGGTGGCCTCAGACTGGCCCACAGCAACTGTGAAACTGCACTATGGGTTACTGGTGTCAGGGCAGGACTATCCATGGCCCATATCATCAACCACAGGTTACGCGGGGTGGATTCTCTGATCTTCAAAGTATACCAAGATTATTAATTGTAAATAGTTCACCCATGTAGTTCTCCAGCTGGCAATGACTAAAGCTGTTGCAATTATAACACCCGTATTCACCAGTGCTTCTGTTACACAGTGAAGGTCCCTGCTCCTGGGCAAGCTGTTCTCTCTATTGCTCCATTCCCCTGAAGCTAGTTTCTCTCTACATCAGGACTACTCACAAATACTTCTTACTTCCTATAGTGTTGGCAACATTTTAAGGCAGCTCAACTCCTAGCATCTCTTCAATGAGAAATTTGTCATCAGTTAGCAATCTGCCTTAGCTCTCTGGGGGAAAAAAAGAGGAAGCTTTTATTTGCCTACCAACCACTTGATCCCATCTTTTGTTGTTTTCTTCCCTGGTACTGTATGGAAGCACCAGGGAAGACCCTAGATGAACTTACAGAATCAAAAAGCAAGATTACCCTAGTTGTCAAAATAGAATACAGGGAGTCAGATGCAGACCTAATTTCTCTCTACCACATATGCAGTGTTTAAGCAGGCAGCCACCTAATGCAATCCCTTTGTCTATCAGTTTACACAGTGCTAAAGTGAGGCTAGCAATTACTTTATTAAAAAAAGCAGCTACTGTGGCACCAAGTTAGAACAGCAAAATTAGAGACCAGGTTGCTGAGAATTAATGAATGTTTGCAAAACTCTGTGATTATTAGATAAATGGCAGGCTTTGGTACACTAATTACTACAGTACTGCAGGTAATACACACCTCTTTTGGTGATGTTTTACACAGGGAATTAGCTTACCAGACAAGGGGTCTGGTACAATGTCACCTGTATGGTCCCTAAGAATTCAGCAAAATTAAATAATTCCTCCAGAATTATGTTTTAGTTCTTCTAGCAGCTGTGATGAGTAATGAAGAAAGGTCAGTAAAAAGGGAAGATTAGGACATGATTTCCAAACTGTTAATGAGGAAAGGTCTTGTCTAGTTACAGTCAGAAGCATCTTAGAAGGGTTTGCCAGCAAGCAGAACTGGAAGTCTTCAGCCCAGGGATACAGACATCAGGATAAGAAATATTAGATTTTCCATAGAACTATTACTGCAGGAAAGTGGGTCAGAGAGCCAAGAAACCAATTAATGAATGGGGAATAGTATGCAAGGCAAAAAACAAATATCAGCATTTTTCCCTCTTGAAGCTGTTGATAACTTGAAGCTGTTTCAATAATGATATCCCAAACCGATGACAATGTTTCCTCCCACCATCTGACACTATCCTGTTGCTTTGTGTTTTAAAGGGCTGTCAGTCGCATGGAAAACAAGGAAGAAAGGTCAGCAAGAGAGGACAGGATATGAAGGAATGTCGCGCAACCACGTCAAGGCTTTTGAACATACAGAAACCCTACACAGGCCCTTGCGGATTGATACTGCAAGCCTTCCCCAGCTGCAGCTGCCGGTGTTTGTGCAAGCATCCGATGGAAGCCAGCAGGCCCACATGCATCACCATTGCTGCTGGAGACAGGACTGCAGCACTGTCCATGTGCAATTCCAGTGTGGTACGTTACGAATAGTTAACACCTTGGTCTTCACAGCAAGGAGGCTATTTTTACAACATGATCCTCTCCCCCTCCCTTTTTTTTTTTTTTTTAATTTTTTGTAATCTGACATCTCAGTCACTTGTCCCAGAGGGTGATGAGAGTGAACAGCCCTGTGTTTACCCCCTGCCTGATGGCTGTTGCAGTCTGTAGCAGAAGTGGGAAAGAGCAACCCACACCTCCAGGAAAGCCTGAAGGAAGTTTGCATGCATCTGTCTCCAGGGAGAAAAATATTCCTTGTGGTACTGAGCTCTTGCACACAGCAGACATGCAGGTCTCTGCGTGCCATATAGGTATGTGCATCTCAGAGCAATGAGGAAGGAGCAAATTCACAACCCTTAAATATAAGTATTTTGAATGCTTTTTGCCCAGGCTCATGACCATGTGCCAGAGTTGTTCTCCATGCTTACTGCACAGAGCATAGTGCTCCAAAGGAATCAAGGAGAGTAACAAATAGGAAACAGTACCTTCAGTACCTTTGTGAAACCATGGCAGAAATCTACTATCCAGGGTGGGGTGGAAATCTACTGAGAGCATCAGCCCAACAGCTCTCTCTTGCTGAAAATTACTATTTTCCCTAAATAACGAGCTTCCTTTGGGTCCAGTCTTGGCACCTGTGCAGAATACATGAAGACAGTCCCTGAAACCATATGTTGAGACACAGTTTCATCCCATCACTTGTGTGCCACCTTTCCTCAGTTCAGAGTAATGACACAAAAGCTGTACTCTCAAGCCAGAGCGCTCCTTGGCCAGCATATTTTCTCTGGGCCGTGCATCCAAGGATTCTGAACATTTTGTCCCTGAGGTAGCAGCCTGCTATTTAACACACTGAGAGAGGCCATGCCAGGAGGAGAGCAAAGCATCAAGGAGTAAGGAAAGCCCTGAGATAAATCTATGTAATTTCCATTAATTTTACTGTTGTTGGCATGTAGACAAAAGCATGGAAGTGGCCAGCTGACAAAGGTGGGTTTCTAAAATTCAGGGAAAGCCACAATCAAAAGGCCACATTCTGCAGCAGCTCTGGCTCCTTTGAAGACAGAAGATTAAGACTGAGCCTCTTAAAGTTCGTAGCTACTAAACTGTTAAGGGTCAGCGAGGAGAGTAGCCGTGTAAGTAATGTGGACTATTTAACAGACTAAAGCTGTCCAGCTGCCTTTTTTTCTTTTTTTTTTTTTTTTTTGCTAAAGAAGTCAGAACAAAAGGGCAACCTCAGAAAGGGAAGAGACCACACACACCTGGTAGATCAGAGTAACTGCCAGGAAGAAGCAAATTCCTTCTTAACAACTACTGGAAGTATTGCTTAGATTTTTTCAGAAGTGTAAAAACTAAAGACTTAATGCAACCCACAAATTTGCCTGTCCTGTACTTCCTACAAATACTCAGAACTGGCCTGGTAGTCAGCACAGTTAGTCTTCTGTTTTGTCTTATATTCATACTTATGGCCCAGATACATTGCTCATATGACTTTGGACAAGAGGTTGGATTATTTTGGGCAGGAAAAATAACCTTTTTTTTTAAACAGCTTGCATAGCACTCGGTGGTAAAAAGGCCCGGCCCTTAAAAATAGCAGCAGTAAGTCTCATACAGTGTAAGATCATTAATACACTTTCAACCTGTTGTAACTAGGGAGACGCTCTTGATGTTAACTTTAGATCAAGCCAAAATTATTGCAAAGTTCTAGCATATTTAAATTCAGGAACTTGCTTCCTTCTACTACAACAATATTTCATTATTGTAAAAACTACTTTGTATAGACAAAAAATAGGAAAATTTCTTCTGCTTGGAAATTGAATATCAAACTCTGACTTCAGGATGTGATCTGACCACATTGATACCGCTTTCTGTTAACTGAGATTTCACAAAGTGAATCATAGTCCTGTCCTGTAGGTTAGATCAGTATTTTAAAGCTGGCAATACTTCCGTTTACTAACAATAGACAAATGGTGATCAGAACTGGGTACAATTTTTTTCGTTACATTGAAACAACACACAAATTTTCCTCCCTCTGTGTCTCTAATAGCATTTTACCCCAGCCTTTCATTCCTTTTCACCATGCAAGCATCGAGGAATTACACTGTAAGGTACCACCTGTCCCACACAGCCAAAGAGTATCCTAGGAGCACAAACAAAATGCAGAAGTCCATTTGGGTGCTAACAACAGTCTCAAGGATGACAAAAAAGAACAAGGCCACAGCCCTAGGGAAAAGTCCAAAGTGAACTTTTAGGTGCAGAAGACAATATCCCCCCTTATCAAACTCAAGCATCATTAGACCCTTAGCTCACCACAACCTGCGAGATCACCCTGACCTCTTTGAAAAATTTCTCAAATAAGAGCTGCTTACCCTTAAATTATGTAGTAATTAATTACCTTCATTACTAACTGAAATACAGCAATGCCATCTCACTTCTTCATTCTCTTGTATACCCATGAATTTCATTAGCATTAACACATACAAAAGTAATTTAGAAGGAAATGTAACCAAAATGACACCTATCTGAGTACAGCAGCACTCTTCCTCATTGCTCCTAAAGAAGAAAGTCTTTGATAGGAGGCCATACCTTATAAAATGGTGCTGCTGCATATCAGCAAATCTATGCCTTTCTACCTCCCTTATCCCTGAAAAACAATAAATCAAATTTTGAATTGTTTCGTACTCACATAACCCCAAAAGAAGCTGTTCTGGCTACAAGCTGACAGAAAACGGTGCTGTGCAGCTCTTGCTGCCAACCAAATAACACATGGAAGCAAAAGAACAAGGGGAAGGTATGCTTACCTGGCAGTAAATGACACTGGCCTCTTCCCATTAATCCAGTACTGAGGAGTTATCAGGTGTGTGAAGTGGAGCAGGGCTTTTTAAAGCAGCCTAAAAGATTTAGATAGAACATCAATGAAAGGTGTGTCTACCTTCCACAGCTTTGAATATCACTACATATTTGTCTCTATTTAAGAGACATACTGGATCCAACCAGCAGTCCATCTAGCCTGATATTGCATCTCAGACAGTGGCAATAAATAGGTTACGCTATTCAAAGACAGCAAATGGGCCTGGCTACTTTCTGTGGTCTCTTCTGCTCATTCTCCTCCAAGACCCACAATGGATGTATTAGGAATGATAGGGGACAGTTTCCTTTGGTATTTATTTGTGGACCTGCTATCACTGAATTTGTCAGATCTCTCTCTGAACCTGCAGACACCATCCGCCTGAAACTTTACGTGGCAACAAATCCCAGAACTTCATTGCCAGGCACATAAGAGAAGTATACGCTTTTATCTGTTTCAAACTGATTTCTTGGTAGTTTCAGCAAATGTCCCCCCATTCCAGCATTAAGGAATTTGGTAAATAAATCTTTTACCTTTGCCTAATCTATTACCTTTGTGATTCCGTAAGGTTTTACCGTCTCCTCTCTCACACTCCCACCTTTCTTCTTTCCTAATTGAAGCGATTCAATCTTTTTAGTCTTTCTTCATAAGCTATCATCCAATCAGCAGTCTCTGAGCTGTTTTCCTTGCCCTTCTCTGGATCTTGTCTAGCTCCTCTATATCCTCCTAGAGATGCAGAAGTGCACAACCTACTCCAGGTATCGTTATAGTTATTAGTTTTCCATAGGAAAATCTTTCTTGTCAGCTCACCTTTCCTAGCAGGAAAATGGCACTGTTTCTCTCATAATCCATACCCTTCCTTGTGATGGCCAGTGCTTTGCTGGTTTTTCTGGCTGCCACTGCACACTAAGTGGATGACCTCCAGTAACTGTCACTGATGATGCTCAGGTCTCTTTCCTGTGCTGGAGCTACCAGAGTTCAGCATCATGAAGGTATGGTTTAGATTACTTCTCCAAAGATGCATTACCTTTCATTTATCTACCTGGACCTCATCTTGACACCTTTTGGTACACTCCTGTGGTCCTTCTGAACTTGGTATGGCATTTGCTTATGGAGAAATGCTTACTATTATCTGCAAACTTGCACATTTTACCGTTCACGCCCTTCTCTCCTCTTCATTATCAGTAAAGATGCAGCATCTGTCCCCGGGAACTCTGCTCCTGACTATAATCCTCTGGCCACTTAGTTTCTTCAATAACCTTTAGAGTGGTACCTTTAAAAAAGCTTTTGAAAATTCAGGTGTTTTGAAAATAATGCTGATAGAATTCCTTTCACCCTCATGCTATGGACACTCTCCTAGAGACCCAGAGACAAGTGCTCCCTTCCCCAAAGGCTAATCTTTCCCAAGAGATGTGTGGGGCCATCTATTACCTTCCCATGGATGGAAGTCAGACCTGCCTGGCTTCCCAGTTCTGGTGTGTAGTTCCCACTTTTAAAGGCAAATCAAATTAAAGGGAACATTTTAAGTCACAAGAATTTCCTTCTCCATTTAAGAATAAGCCAGGCTTGTCCTCTGTCCACTTCATATGATGCTGCCGGTAAGGCCTAGCTCAGTATATACGAAGATCACATACAGTATTTTGTCTGTTTATTCAGTAGGTTTTGTGTTCTCATAGACTGTAGAAAAAAGTGCAATTAAGTCATTCTGGAGAGTTGGAAAAACAATTTGGGCGATCCCAGTGTTCCTTGGTTTTGTACTCCAAATTCTTCAGTTGTAAGGCCATTTTCTAATTCAGGACAACTTCCTAAGAGGCCATTCTTTCACTCCTTTCTGCAAGAGGGCACAAGCATCCTGCATGTTTAACTGCAAGTATACAATGTTATCTGCTCCTTCTCTCTTATGTAAGTTTACAGGAATGCTGAAAGACTTTCCGGGCTGTGAGAGGTTAGGGGTTGGAATCAGGTCCCGTGTATATCACTGCATGGCTTTGTGGGACATGAAGTTATTGCAATTAAGATACTGGCGGATGTGTGGGCTAAAGAACCTAACTGATATCACAGGCATTTATTGATAATGCAACGTCTGAGGAAGAAATCTGGGGAATTTTTGCTCTTCACACTTTCCTCTGCAAACAAGCAAACCATATGGATTTATCAGAAACACACAATGCTTCATCTAACTCAAGAGAAAAAGAATAGTGTTTATTTTACTGTGGAGGAATGTTCTCTTTCAATTTTGAGAGCCAGTTGCCTAAGCTGGCACTGTGCACCCTTTGGCCTCCAATAGATGTATTCCTCTGGTTTAGTTCAGTGCTATCTTTAACCTGATTATTATTTACTATTTGTGTTGTGATAATGTCTCCAAGCTGCAGTCACAGAGAAGGGCTTCACTGTGTTAGGTGCTGTACAAACACACAACTGAAAGATAACTCTTGCCTTGAAACGTGCAACTAAGCAGCTCCTAAACTGAGTGCTGGCACACCAGGAGGAAAACATCAGCTGGAGACTAGGCTTAGGGTTTGGGGCTTGATTTTCTTCCCCACCTGTGCAAGCTCAAGCAAGTGGCTTTCTCCCATCTCATTTAGCTTATGGACCACTGTACTGAAAGCCCAGCTGAGAGACAGCGAAGGAAGGTGGGAAGAGCTTCCTACTTCCTTGTTCTTCCCTCTTGTGCACCTGGTATTTAAGCAGATCATCTGCATCTGCTTTCTCCATGTGCTAGAAAAACCTGAAAATCAAAGCAGTCGATTGCCTGACATTTGCTCTGCAAAGCATTAAGACCACCTTTCCATGAAGGCAAAAATCCTGTCCCAGAAATCTTACTAGAGTCCTAAGAACATTTTGTTTGGCAATGGACATAAAGCAGACTTCTGCTCCAACAATATTTTGGGTCCTTTCTTACTGCTCAAGGACAGTGTCCAAAAGGCCATTAGGAAGGATAGTGTTTCGTTTAGTCTCACCATTTACCACATTGAGGCCTGAGGTCTCAGCGGTCTTGCAGGATGGAGCTTTTTGCCAGAAGAGGTTTGGTAGGGTCAGTGTCCGCCTGTCTGTGTCTGGCAGCAGGGATCTGAAAGTTTTCTCCAAGCTCTTGATTGCAAGACCACCCTTGAGAAATGGACTTTGAGCGAGGCCGGAGTGCTGGCAAAAGTGTTTACTTCTGTGCCTTGGGAGGAGCCATGGCTCCATAAAACCATTCTCACTTTTGAGTGAATGACTTCAGTTCCAGGAGTCTGAAATAAGTGAACACCCATGTTTGACATAGGTTTCAGTCAACATGGGGGAGGGCAAGGGAGAAGGGGGAAGACCGGCATGCTAGCTCTGTTCCAGCACTGGACGAGTTTTCCTGATTTTCTGTTAAATATGTGTCTCTCTCTGTTTCAGCAATATTTCAACTCTGTCTAGGTTTTGATATTCCCCTGGTGGAGATTTATTGAGTCATTTCCATCTGTGCTGCAAGGACGAGTATTAGATGGTGCTGCTGAGGAAAATGGAGCAAAATAACAAATGAGGAGGAACGCAATTCTGTGGCTTCTTCATGTGGAGCTTGGACCCTCTCCTTAAACTGCAGCAGCACCTTGCTTTTCTTGAACTATTTCCCTGCCTTATGCTAAAATGTATTACTGAAATATCCATGCAAATAACCCTGCAGAAAAAAGAGGCTAATGTGAGGTGGTACCTTTGGTAACAAACGAATAAAAAGAGTGTAATGGGGCACATAAAGTCCATCTTTACAGAGTCTGTGGGCACAGTATATGTGACTACTACATGTAAAATTCAAGCAAGAAGCTATAAAGAAAAGCATTTTTGTTTACAGAAATGTGTGAAAATGACACCATTGCTGGAAGAGGTGGTGGCAAACCAGCAATTAATGTTTGCCTTCATTCACTTACTTTAGTGGCATTTAAGAACAGAATACATACAGTAGGCAGGATAGTTCTATTGTTTGTCCATCTAGGTCCTAATAAAAAGTATTCAAGTCTCTGTGTTTTCTTGAAGCCACACTGATCTCCCAGCTCCTCCATGCTGCTTTGGTTGTTGTCTGCTGGCTTTGTGTCTGTGGATTGTAAGCTGTCTTGGGGAGAACTGGATGTAGGATGGAGAGGTGTTTTTGGAGCTTCTGAAGTGGATAGCATGTTTTTAGCAGTACTCTAATCTTTTATATATATATATATATATAAAACAAGTAATTAAAATTGTCTCCTAATAAGACTTTCATAAGTAGCTTATGACACACTGCCCCTATTGTAGAAAAGCGTGTCCTTGCAGATAAGAAATTAAAGGGTAGGCTTTGCAAAGCACAGATAACATATAGTTTCGTACAGAAATTGAAAAAAATTTTGTACTTTTCTGTGCCTTGTGGGTTTTTTGTTGTTGTTGTGTTGCCTTTTTTTTTTTTTTTAAACACAACCGTAAGTAGTAGAGAAAAAGTAATGTGCAGGAACTGAGTCAGCATACTGTATAAACACGACAAATAGCATCATAATGACTATGTTATCTTATCATAGTGGTGCATAGTTGTGTATGCAAATGTTACCTCAAGTATAGTCAGCTGTCTACAATAGAGCATTTATGGTAGAAAATGTAAGAATAATTTTATTTTCTTTCATTATTATAATGGGCTTCCAAAATAGCATAATAAATTTACAAAAATATGTGTCTAACAGACACTGTCACTAGCTTTTGGCTTGCTGCTTGTATATCGGATATCATGCAAGACTCGTTAAGATACAACAGGGGACACAGGCTGAACAGAGACAGAGGCACAGTTACACACTACCTTGTGCCAATGTCACAGGCCATTAGCAGAGGGTAAGGGGGAGCTCATGCAGCCGCCCTGGTGCCATATTTTACAGCCAGATAATTCGATTTCTGCACCAGCCAGAAGAACACCTTCCTAAGATTGCCACCATTTTGGGCACTCTGAGAAATTAAAATCTGGGTCTCTGAACACACAGGAGAATAGAATTGGAAATTATTTTGTCATGCCGTTGTCCCCTGAGACACCAGCTGGCAAAGCAGGGCCTGAACCAGACTTACCTGACCCTCACCTTCATGGAAGGTCAACGAGAGGTTTCACACAGAGATGCTGCAAACAGGGTCCTGAGTAAAGCCTATTTATAGCTACCCAAAGTAAACTTGTGACCTGCTTTTTGAGGGCTTGTCTCTTCATTTCAGAATTTTATCTGGGGGACAGTTGGAGTAGAAAGTCCAGTAAATACCCTCAGAAAAGAACAAAACTAAACAAGGTAGTAATTGATCTCAGCAAAATTACAGATGCAAAAATCATTATAAGACTTTTTCATAGCCTTTACTCTCTAAAAGGAATAGTATTTGCTTTTAACGTAATTTAGAAAACACACCGCTGACAGCTTGTGTGGTAGTAGCATAATGCTTGGGCTGAAAATGTTCTAATGTTTCTAATGGCCATACACAATTCAAATGCTTAAAGCAAGGAAAATTTTGCTCTTCCCATCACAATTCCATTAAAAAAAAAATTACTCTTCTAAAATCCTTCATTTAGGAGAACTTCTGCCTGAGATGGACTGCTTTTTCCCCTCTGAATTCCTGGCATAATATAAATCAAAAAAATTCAAGATAGCAAAGCCGGGAAAATCATTACTATAATCGCAAAACCAGCAAAAAGGTCAACAAGAAAGAGAAAAACAATAGGATTCTGGTAACTGTTTGGGAAGAAACTATTCTTGCTGAAGTCAAACTCACTGTTTTCATAACAACAAATTAAATACCAAGGTAATTCCCCAGAGTCTTCAGCACCGTGGCTGTGCTGCAGTGGTAGAAGTCACTCCAGCACAATGCACAATATCATTAGGAAAACCTCCCAGCTGCCGAGCCACCACACAGCTCGGCGGTGTTCAAAG
This sequence comes from Phalacrocorax aristotelis, assembly GCF_949628215.1. Taxonomy (NCBI): domain Eukaryota; kingdom Metazoa; phylum Chordata; class Aves; order Suliformes; family Phalacrocoracidae; genus Phalacrocorax; species Phalacrocorax aristotelis. The sequence continues at coordinate 71,242,909 of NC_134277.1, forward strand.
TTAATCTGGAGTCAAGCCTACCTTTTCAAAGCACCGCATTGTTATTATTCTTTTCCTCTCATTCCTGTCCATTTCCCCATCTTCCTCTCTTACTTTCCCCTGTCAGGCGGGCATATTTTAGACTCCATTCATAATACGAGAAGCTGTAGGACGGAGTGTTGTTGTACCAGTGCAGAGATGGCTGGACTTCTGGCTTCACTAGTCAGGTATGAGAGACTCACAGCTGCACCCCTATTTTCAATATTTTATTTGCTTATTGGTGCCTCATATGTACCCTAAAATGTGTGATAAATCAGGTGTAAGCTGTTGTCTTACACTCAGATGGCCCACAAGACAGGTCAGCAAGGTGAGTGGTCTGCAGACATTCAATCTGAAAGAGAGTAGAGTTTTTATTTGCTTTGGCTGTTCGACATCGGAAAATGCAAAATCAAGACCATGGCTTCTGCCATAGTCTGGCCTCTCTGAGGCTCCTTTTACTCAGCAATAAAATGGGATGTTCTAGGTATCAAAGTGTTTCAATGAGAGTTGCCAAAGAACTGCAGGTATCAAAGCAACTTTCTTAATATTTTGCTTTCGGAAACTTAGACTTTCCTGACTAATATGCAAAAATGAGTATATTTTATCACTTACTGGATGAGTAGATGTGTCTGCATTACTATGTCAGTCCTTCTCTGAGCAACAGGCAGTAACATAACTGGTAAATGGCCGGAATGTAACAGAAAGAGAAATCATTATTACAAAAAAAACCCCAATAAAATGTCATATAAAAAAAATGCTGCAGCAATACAATCATTGGGGTAGTTGGTCATTGCCAATCAATAGGTTTAAAATAAGCATTCTTATGCAATTAACAGTTATAGAGGTTTCACCAGGTAATAAATACCCATGTAACAACAATAAGCTACTTTATCATCCAAACCTATTCACCATGCAGCCTGAGGCTTGGCTCATAAAGTCTAAAATATGAATGTTCACTGTGTTGTTTCATGGCATTTTCAGGTAAATACCCTCTACTTTACCTTGTGGACCAAACCCAGTATCTCCGGTCTTTTTACTGAGGCACCTGGCTGATGAAGCTTCATAATTTAATTGGAGTCACAGTGGTGCGGGATGAGCGCAGTGAAATGAAGACTCAGTGTGGTGGTAGGAGGGAAGTTGTTGCTGCGCCTTCTGTGGGCTCACCTGATTCTTTCTTCCTCACTTTTCCAAACCGTAATCTCGTGCTTACTGTGCTCAGGAAAGGCTGACTGTCTATCGCCAGGAGTCAGGCACTCCTCAGGCATTTTCACCCACACTTAGCTCTTCTGCAAATGCAAATAAATGGAATTGAAGGGACTTTTATAAAGATTTTGCCTTCAAATAAACAGTCACACAAACATCAAAGTTTGAAATCAAGAAGCCAAATAAGAGAAAATATTCTGAAAAATTGAACTTAATCTATGCTACATTTTAAACCCAGATATCTGGTCTGTCTCTTATGTACTCAATCTCTTCCCTCAAATCAAGTAGCTTCTGCACCTAGTCCAGAACTTCTGAGTTAAAGAAACTTTTAAATTTTTCTCTGAATCTCTATAGAGGTTTCAAGTCATAGAATCATACAATCTTCAAGGTTGGAAAAGACCTCTGGGATCATCAAGTCCAACTGTCAACCCAACACCCCCATGCCTCCTAAACCATGTCCTGAATTGCCACGTCTGCATGTTTTTTGAACACCTCCAGGGGTGGTGATTCCACCACCTCTCTGGGCAGCCTGTTCCAGTGCCCGACCACTCATTCAGTAAAGAAATTGTTCCTAATATCCAATCTAAGCCTCCCCTGACACAACTTGAGGCCACTTCCTCTCGTCCTATCGCTAGTAACTTGGGAGAAGAGACCAACACCCACCTCCCTACAACCTCCTCTCAGGTAGTTGTAGAGAGCGACAAGGTCTCCTCAACTGATCTACTGAATGCCTAAATTAATTGTTCAGGAGATTTGCTTTCTACTCTGAACTGGTTTTGAAGAGGGTTGGGAAAAAATCTAGTGTTTGACTTCTTACCAATACTTTGCCATTGGAGACCATTATCATGGTCCAACCATCATTTCCTAGAGGTAAAAACTGAGACTGCACATTTTATTCCTTTCAGTAGGGACAGAAAATATTCCAGACTTGAATATCTGTCAGATTCCAGAAAGCCTGTTCTGACTCTATATATGTAATATTTTTTAGTGTAGCCTCTAAAAATCCACTTTAGCAAATGGCCTTTTTTCTGATGATCATTTGAGCTACAATTACAAACACAAACACACGAGGCAAGACTTTGCTCAACATAATTTCAGAAAAGAGAGTTGTGAATGGCTTTATATCAAGTCCTCTACGGATCTGCACTCTTCAGATGGTACACACTTGATTTTACTTCACTTGACATGAAATTCTGTGGTGAAACAAGTTGGTGAGAATATCACAGACGTATGGAAAATATTGGCTGAAGAAACTGAAGGAACTCCTGGGAACCTTTAGTTTGATTTTGGTTGCCTAGTGTCCAATATAATGAAAACAGTGTTGCCAGTTCATGCAGTGACTTATCCACTTACTTTTGCTAAATTCCTACCAGAGATAAATCTTTCTTGGGGTGCTGGGGCAATAACCACTGAATCAGAGGTGCAAACAATAGGTATCCTATGATAGTAACAGTAATGTGAATGAAAATACTCCACAGACCATCATCTTTTTATAAGTTAGATGTTGAACTTCTGATGAAACATATCTTAATTTTTCCTAAGCCCAAACACTCCTAACACATACATTTGCGGAGGTCTGCTTGCCAGCAGCTGGATCAGCATGGTTACTAGAGAACAGTTTTATTTAAAAGAAAAAACAAGCTTGTTCTCTCCAGGAAAACATCCTCCTCCACTTCCAGGGATTTACAACACATTAAGGAGAATTTAGTCACCAGAACTCTGTTAAAAACATTTGTCTGAAGTTACCAAGCATAGGATGCACAACAGGACAGGGAGAAGCTTCTATTTGATCAGATCAGGCTGGCATAGGAAAGCAAACCCAATCTGTACTTGTTTTGTTATTGATAAAGTTCTCTGCAACTCATGTCACCTCGAATGTCAAATGAAATCTGTAGAGAAGACCCAGTGTGAAAATGGAGGGTTGGAAGTCTAGCCCTGTTGAATGCAACAGCAGGATCCCAACTGGCTTTAATTCACTATTATTTAATCCTTTGTCTTTGCTTATTATGTAGGCCATTGATAATTAACTTCATCTTTCAAATGTCTCTTGACATTATGGAAAACACTTTGCACCCGATCCTTGTTTTGCTTTCTGGAGGTGAAATGCTAAACTTAGAATCACAATTTAATCATATGTTTCCTATGCATTCCACCTGAGCACTGCTGAGGCAAGCTTTCCTTCTAATTACAAAGGTGAACTGAAGAACCAGTGATTAAAATAAGATCAGCTTTTCCTTAAATACCATTGTACTTCAGGAGAGTGATGAAAGCCAGTGGTTGCTTCCAGAGATATGTTAGTTTACAGCAGATGAACTTCTTAAATGAAGAATAATGAACCCTCTTTTTCCTGCTTAGATTTAAAAAACAAAACACACACAAAAATACCCCCCCCCCAAAACCAAACAAAAAAACCCCAAACCAACAGTTTGGTCTACTGGGCAATTCTTCTTTTAAAAAACCTCTGTGTTCCTTTCAGGCTAACAGGGGACTCAGACCAAATAAGGCTGAAGGATTTGCTAAAAGGCCTCAGGGAAGATTGTGTTCTCTCTATAATTTTGTTGTCAGAAGAATACCCATTGATTTTTTTTTTAATAGGGAAAAGGAGATTTTTGTCGCATGATCAGTTAATACTTGGAAAGGACTTTCAGGTCCATGGTAAAATAATGTGCATCACACACATGCATGTGTGCACGTGCACAGGTATGTATAAAGTGTTATGGATAATTCTTTTCATTTTCTCCCAATTCCTGGTTGCTTGTGAAGCACGATCACAGCATCTAAAACTGAAACTACACCCAGAATAATTTGTCAAATATGCTGGAAGAATTCTAGTAACCCTGATAAGAGTTACTGCTTCATTTAGGAGAATCCTGAATGAAGCTCAAAGTCCAATTGCTCCTCAAGGCACCTGGACAAGCTGCTGCCTGGAAAGAAGAGTGTACAGGCTATCCTGCCACGGGCTCTGTGCTGTGACCAAAAAATGTTCCCTCTAAGTATGTCTAATACACCTGCAGTAACAGATGGAAATGGCTACTCATGAGATATCTTGCTCTGTATCTGGGCACAGCAACTTTCAGGATGAGTCCCACTAACCTACAGCAGAGCTTTGCTGTGTGCCAACATGAACACATTTTTATGATAACTGCAAGACAGGGTAGCAAAGTCTGCTTCCAAAGCAAAATGCTGACAGAGAAGAAGGTCATTTAAATATCTATAAAACTGTGAGGTATTTAGAGCTTCTGATTCACCAGAAAAACATTCAGGGAATATCTGCTCTGTAGGCCACAGAAGCATAGTGTCACAGGCTGCTTTTCTTTGGTAATAAGTGATCCTACTGATGACTATTTGGAGTTATCCTGTGACAGAGTCATTTAAAATCAGGGTGTGCGGCTAATCACGTTCAACTTTGACATGAACTGTTTTAGCCATCCAAAACAAATGATAGGATGGGCTTGAACCATTTCTTGTGGCCAGGAGACTCCGAACTCACTTTGACTCAGTACAGGTGTTGAAATCACTACAGGATTATCCCTGGAGGAGGGTAATCCTTTAAAGGTTCAGAGCTTTTGGTTAGATAAAAATCTAAACATTTGGATGTTTATCTGAAACCTTATCTCAGTCATCTAAGCTCCTGGAGGCTGAACACCCATCAGTTGCACATCTACAAGTAAGAGAGTAATAGGGCCTCTTGTTTCTACAGACTTAAAGCCTGATCCTGACATCTCTGAATAAACAAAACCTCATATTGATATCAACTCGCCTTTGAGTTAGGGTATTGGGAACAGGAAGTCTCCTTTCAGCTAAAGGGAATCACAAACATTATCTGATGGGGGGGGAAATAAAGTTTTGGTTACAAAATATAGTTGGGCTTTTTTTCACAGAAGTAATCCATAGCAAATTTTTCATTTTCACTGCAAACCTGTACACTTGAAAATTGCCAGAGGAACTTTGGTTGAAAAGCAAAATATTTCATCCCTTTCTTTTCTCAGGCAGAAAAAAAGGGATCTTGATAATGAAGTGCTATGATTTTAAATCCATACTGGCATTTTAACTCAGGTGCCTCAGGTTTCTTTCCCTAGTTGCCCTTCACCCCCTAGGATGCCATATAACTGCTACTGAGGCGCTGTGCTGTGGTACCTCACAGGAGACATAAGAAAGATTGGGAGTGTGACACATGCACACTGCAGCTCTCAGCACTGAATTATGTCAGTGCAGAGAGATTTTGCTTTTCTAATATGGTACCTCAGATTTTTCGGTTTTTCACCAAATGCTTTGCTCCTTTCTGGCATTTCAAAGAACATAAGAACAATTCTACTAGCTGGAGAAAAAATTAACCTGTGGCTAACCTGTGGGGGGAAAGGGGGGAGTTTGAGGAATTACTCCTATCCTTCACTGACATTCCCACAGTGAATGGTCCAGTTACTTGTTCTGCTGTGGGATGTGTCCCAGGCTGCCAGGGGTGTACATATGAAGGAACGGGGCACATCCTGGATACCAAGTGTGCCCAGACCCACTTCACAGCATTATGACCATTGCCATCCCCCAGGGCTTGCTGAGACCAGAAATACTGCCAGCTCCCGGTTCCCACACCTGCAGGGAAAGAAAAGCTATCACAAAGAAAGTGGAGGAAGGAGAAGGGCAATTCAGCAGGTGAGAGAAACAGTAGCTGGAAACATAGTAGGTGTGGGTTCAACTCCCTGCTCCACCACAACCTCTCTCCTTCACCTTAGAGGAGTCTTTGTGTTTTTCCTGTTGACTTCAGAGGCTAGCACTCTTATCTTAAGGGGTATTTCAAGGATAAACACTAACACACCTAACACCCCCCTCCCCTCCAATTACTTTTAATACAGTAACAGAAGCTACAGATGCACAGGGCACCGACAAGAAACTGGACTGTGCTACTGCTTGGCAAACACATGCAAGCGCTTTATCAAGGTCTGGGCCAAGTGTCTATACTGCTGTTCGCAAGCTGAGCATTTTCAACATTCCTATCGCATCAGTATAATGAAGAATTAACATTGCTTTGCAGTATTTTAGAGTCTGGGAAGAGAATTCAAACACTCTCCCTTCCTTCTCCCTCCAATGTGCCAGTTACAGTCCCAAGTTCACAAGGAAATTCTGTTCATTCCTGCACATTTGGGACCTCGTGCATAGCTGCTACACCACTTGGAACAACACTCTTGCCTTGGGAATGAAGAAAATACCCTTATTTGTTTGTTTTGGCACTATCGGTAGGGCCACAAGATTAATGGCCATTAATTAAAAAGATGTTAGTAGAACTCTTCTTTGATACAGCAATTTAAAGTTGGTATCTGGAGACAAGCACTATTCAGAGTTTTGCAGAGTAATTATTTTCCCCTGTCAGCAGTACAGTTGTCTCTTTTTGGCAGTGAAAAGTGCTTGTCTGAAAAGGGAGGGAATGATTTACTCAGATTATTATAGCCTGTGGCTCAGGAGAATCATACTTCCACTTATGTGGCAGAAAATTATTGTCATTCTCACAGCATTTTTCAAGCATCATTGTGCTTTTGACAACTTATTCTCCATCAAGCTTCCCTATTTAAGCAATATGCTTGTTTTCTCTGGTTAACTACCTTCTATATCTACAGCTGTTGTTTCTTGTCAACCTTTTATGCTTCAAATAAAAATGCTAGTTTAGCTCATGCAGAAAGACAATCCTTTTTTTTTTTTCTGGGTAGCCATGCTGGCGCTAAGATGGTTTCAAGTATGTCAGGAAAATGTTAAATTTTATAAAAGACATTTGTTGCTGGGGTTGTGTTGCTTCTGAACATTGCTCTGAAAATCCTGCCCCTTGCAGCAGCTACCCAGCAAAAGGGGCCCTACTTTTAGAGTTGCGGAGGAGAGTTTTATTGCAGGGGGTGGAGAAGAGAAAAGAATGACACGAGACAAAATGCATCTCAGTGACTCACAAATCAAACGCAAGGTGGGATTTGCGCACCCGCTCCCCAGTGAGCCCCAGCTTCTCCCAGCAGTGCTTGTGTGCAATGCAGCAAGCGGGAGCGTGCACCACCCCTCAGAGGCATGCATTCCTCAGCTGCAAACACATGCGTGCTCCCTCTCTCACTTCACTCCCTCAACCACAGTGCTCTGGGGGAAATTCTTGCAGGATGCTTCCTATTATTCACTTAATCCTCTCTCATCTTTAAATTGTATTAAACTTAACATTACGAAAGCTTCCAATGATTTATTAATCAAGAATTGTTTTCGTGGAGCTGCTCATTACTTGCAGCGAGCATTCTCCAGCCTTGTCCACACCTGGATTTTTTGTCTGATGTTTCTCAGCACTGTGGTAAGTGGCAATAGGTCTTGCCCAGCTTGTTCATCACCACAGAAGTGCTGACTCAGTTCCAGCCAGATTTTAGCCACCCAGATCTACAAAAGGCAATTTAACTGCACTCGTCTCAGTGAAGGTGTCATCTGAAGCTTACCATTAGCCACCAAACAGCAAGGAGCATGTACCTGGTTATGATTAGAAACTGATTACTCTAGAAGAACAATTCACTAGTAGAGAGGTATGGCTCTGAAGTTGTGTGCTGAGGCCATGGTGAGGATTTGGGCTTATTTCTTATTTTCCTTATTTTCCTGCAGCGGATGTCTAGAGACTCGACTGTATGAAAATCCTTGCAAACCCATTTGCTTTCAGAAGCCGTCTAGGATGAATATCGTTGTGGTCCAATTTGCTACAGCTATTTGTGCTTACACCTTGCCATCCATATACAAGCGATAAACATGAATACTGGAGATGCCAAATATTTGCAGTGGCTGCCTTCCACAAACAACACTGCCAGCTCAGATACTCCCTACAGATTATTTAAAGATGACACATTTCCCAGTTAACTTTAAAAAGTAACAGCAATTAAATGGCCAGGCTGTAGGTATTTCCCTGATAAGATGTGGTGAGAATTGCTCAGCCATTTGTCACAGCAACAAGCAGCTTTCTAAGTTACACCTCACCTCTGCCTGAAATTCAAATGACCTAGGTATCAAGCAGAGCATCAGCCATAATTTCAAAAGTGGTCAAAGATTTACTGCCCTGGTAACATTAATAATAAAACTGCTCGTTGCTTTACTGTTACACTTAAATGGAGCTTATTTCTACAGTTCATGAGAGAGAGGAAAAAAAAAATATTTTATCCCATGATGGTAAATGAGGGGTAGGTAAAAGATGCATTCCCAGGTAGGAAACACATCAGATCGGGGACACCGTGGAGGAAACTGGGAGCATGGGGGGCAACTGGACAGAACAGAGTGTCAGGGAACTGCCAGCCCATATATACATATACGCCCACATATATACATATACATATATACCCACACAGGCACACAGAGATCCCATTCTAAATACAAACAAGTTTTCTATCTTCATGTTTTAAGCAACAGTGCAATTCATATGGATAGGAATCCCAGCTCAGCAGATGCTATTCAAAGTATTCTGCCACCTCACAAAAAACCCAGTAGGTTTTTTATTCTGTGTCAAGACAGGCAAACTGGTTCAAAGTACTGAGCCAGTGAACACGTCTGCAATGCAGCCCAGCCTAAAGGCAACGACAGGTGAATGGTTTAATAAGGCTACCCTATCAAACATAATTTCAGCCCTTGAAACACCTTGCGTGATTGGACCTTTGGGTGAGACACAAACATTATGGAAGTACATTATTTCTTAAATAGTAAATTATTTGGGGCAGGAATCCCAAGTTCCTACAGGTTCTTATTTGCAGAGGCCTTGTTCAAGGCTCCCTCTATTATTACAACCCCAGAAACGAGTAAGTGCTCGCCTCTTGGACCCACATTTGACAGAAGACACATGGTCAGAGTGCATTTCGGTTGTTTAAAATGCTTTGGTTTTTATTGCTAAAGCGGTAAACTTGTATTTCTTTTACTGACATGGTATCATACACGTACACCGAATCATACCAGCCAGCGAGCAAGCCCCAACTCAGAAAGTGTATGCTTTAGCAGTCCCAGCTTTAGCTGACAGTAACGTGCTGTCAAAAAACTGGATTAGCTCTCAGGCTAGGTGAAAAGGAAGGATTAAATGAAATCCACTGATATTATTGCAGGCTCTGCGAACATGAATGTGGAACAAAACACTACATACTAACCTAAGAAACTAGATGGGAAATGTAAGGGAAGTGACAAGACACAGGAGCCTGAAGGGAAACTGCCAAGTATTGTACAGCTCCTGACAGGGAGAGTTGTAGAGCACAGTCCTTGGTGTGCGGTAGAAATGTGGCTCTAACATCTTAAACCCTAATTTTTCTCATCCAAAATTTATATGTATAAGCTGGAATACATGAACTGAGCACCTTTGTTCTAACTCTGCAGATAGCCTGGAACCACCTGAGAGATGTGAGTCTCCTAATAGGGAGAACCCACTCTGACCTTCCAAAAAAGATGTGTAAGTGGTCAGTCTATTAATTACTTTGCTGCTCATAGCATTAGTAGAACCATGCAGCTGCTGCGTTTGTCCCAAAGCCTCAAACTGTAGCAATGCCCTCAGCTACTCCCTGCGCTGCTGCTGCAAAAGCCTTCATCTGACAGCTGAGACGCTTTACAAGGCAACCCGTGTGGTGGCAATTGCAGAGTTTGAGATGCTGCTGAGTTTTGCCGTGTGAGGGAAGAAGACCACCAGCTGACCTTCCTGCCAAGGTAGTGAGCAGTCAGGCTACCTGGATTACATCTTTTCGTGCAGCCAGTCAGCTGAAAATTTCCCTCCACAGATCATGTGACATTTTACCAGAAAAGCAACAGACCATAAGTTGGAGAAACCCCTGGGTGAGGCACAGGCAGCTGCTCAGAGCCACCCTTGCCTTCCCTCTGTAAATGGCCAGGTCGCTTTACGCAGGTGGTGCTACTGCTGCCAACCCATGACCATGAACCGGTCGTCTTGGAGCTGCTTTGCCAATTCAAGAGAGGTCTCCTGCAGCGCTCGTCCCCGTGGAGCTCCATCCTGGTGCCTGCTCAAGTCCCAGGGGATTCAGGGCTCAGTTCACTGTGAATTAGAATGCCAAGCATTTTTATTTTATTTAGGAGCACTTGCCACCAGCTATAAAAAACAAACTACCATTCAGCTCTTATCTGCCAAGCTCTGTATATGTGAATTTTGCTTCCTGTTATTGCAGCAACGGTAGGGATGGAGAAATGCTCTTGATTTCCTTTTTCAGAAAAGTTTTCTTTTCTGAACAATTGGTATTAAACAGAACAAAACAACCAAGAAACAGCATGCACATTTCACAAATTTCCAGTAATGTTAGAGCTCTGTACATTGTTTCAGCTCTTCTGAGATGAAGCTTGATTACATTAATGTTAGCCAGCCATTTAATTTGTTTAACTCTGAGACACTTTCACTACAGGCTTTCTGGATCCTGAGGGACTCACTCTGCTCGCAATAGTGAGGGTGGGCAAAGAGCGTCTGTAGGGCTTTCATCTGGCTTCTAGGGAAATAGTTGTGCGTGATCATGACGTGCCTATTCACGTGTATTTTCATGCGGGTGTGTGCCTATATTTGCTGGCAGAGATGTAGGTGTGTCCTTCTCTAGTAGGTCTTGAACTCACTGATCAATCTCAGCCAGCCTGGTGAAAGGGGATAGGTGATAAGTATAACTAAGGTCCTTGCAAACGAGACAGTCAAATACAAAAGACACCTCAGAAATCAGCTGCTCAAGGGAAAGGCTGCAGGGTGAACTACCTGGAGAATGTATATGACAGAGCAAGAAAGGCTTAATTTGGGGCCCACTGTGAGTGATCACAAACCCAGGAGCTCACAGGCAGATCCCAACAACCCTGGCAGGCTTCCTGGTGTGCCCATGCTCTGCTGTGGCTTGGTGGTGAGACTGGGACGGAGCTCAATAAAGCAGTGGTACAATCAACAGTAACCTGATCAGCATCAAATGCTTGCTCACTTACCCTGATGGTCATGACGTGGATTACCCAGGAGATCACATAACAGTACAGCCCATATAATATTTGATATATGCCTACATAACATGCTAGCCAAGTGACATCGGTCTGGCTGAGGGAGTCATGCTAATTCAGCATCCTCAGAAGTAAATCTTGTGAAGAAGGTCCCAACCTTGTCTTAGATGAACCCCTCTGTGCAGTGTATAGGGTGCCCATTGGTTTCTGGGTGAACACAATGTGCTTGTTTAGACACAAAATCCCTAAGAAACTTGAGGGCTTTTCCTTGCCTCATGAGTTTAATAGGGAAAGACAAGATAAGCAGCACCACTGAAGAAAACACAACCTCCTTGCACAGCAGACACTCTTTGGGCAGGCCCAGTCTTATGGCTCTCCCAAGACCTTGGGAGGGGGATTACAACTTCCATGCCTTTCCTGTGGTATCCTAATTGCAGCTCAGCTTCCTGGTGCACACAGTGTTACAAGAGTGGAGGATGGGGAAGCAGAGATTAGCTATAAATGTGACCATTGACATCACACACAAAATGCCTTATCCAGCCCTCTTTATCCTTAATGGAAACTGGATCAGGTTGCATAAGCCACTTTCTGCAACTACAGGTCAATGAGGGACACAGGCTCTAGAGCAAGGCTGCCCAGCCACAGCCCAGTCTTTAAGGCAGGACGATGAATTATTGGAGAGCTAAGTGACATTGTGATGAAGTGACAGAAACATCATCTATTCTACAATAAAACAGCTTGCATTTCTCATGGAGAGCTCATCAGAACTGTAGCTTTTTAGTTTAAATCTTATCATAGTGTATGAGCAGCTGGTTTACATTTTGCATTGTCCATTTCAAGGAATTATTCTCCTCTGTTTCTTGAAAATGAATATCTTGCATCACGTCTTACTTTGATGGTCTGTCTTACATTTCAGGAATGCAAAACAGTTGCACAATAAAATCACTGGAGGAATGTACATGAGGGTTATTTGTCATGGTTATAAATAAATGAACTTTAGCAATAGCTGATAAACAGGAGATTATGGACAATTCAGGCAGGCTCTCAAAAAGATCAGAGCATGACTTTAGCCCTTTAGTAACAAGCTTTATTTTATTGTCCCATAACCCACTGCAAACACTGCTAGAGAGGTGGCCAACTGCCTCTCTGAGCTGGCAGCTGGTTGCTGGGGTAGGCTATAAAGCCCTTTTTGTTCTTCTGCAGGGTGCCTGTGCCACTCAGTTCTGCCAGGAGCAGAGACACTCAGCACCTGTGAAAACTTAACCATCTGCGAAAATTATGAAGAAGGTTCATCCTACAGATGCTTAGGCTTTAGGAACTTAGTGTTAACTACTAAGATTAAATGAGGATCAAATTTGGTCTTATGCCCACTGGAGTCAAGCATGAAAGCAGTTCATTACAGAAGAGATTTCAAACTGCAAATCACAATGTCCTCCAGTTCTCGGCCACATTAAGACTCACCATAGGATAAAGCATTTTCTCCTTTGGTGCTACTGAAGTTAAGTGCCCTGCTGAATAGAAATAGGATTACCCATTTGTTTAAATGCTTCCTGAACCAAGGACTGAGGGAGAAAGTATATCCAGCCTTCAACTTGCCAGTGCAAGTATTAGAGAGGCTCCGATTTTTATGGACTCTCAGAGTCGCTGCAGTTCACATATCTTTGTAGGAACTGGCCACTTCTATGGCAATTTTATTGTCTATAAAAACCTAGGCAGATTTAGGTTCTCTGGTAACCATAATCCCATTTACTGCTGCATTCACATACAGAAGTTTAGTTGACGCTTGCTTAAACCTGCACCTTTGAAAGTCTAGATTTGGTCCAGCTCAGCAAGGAAAGAGAAGACCAAAAGTATAAGCTGAATTTTTAATAGGAAAGCTTATTCCTTAAAAATACATCTCTGAGAACATTTGCATCTTTCTGAATTCAGGGCCAAGACTCAATAACACAGCAGATAAATCTGATTTCAAAAATAAATTTGAATATGTGTTTTTGAAATGTAATGATGGGAGGACCAGTAATTGTAACAGATGTGCCAATCTTTCAGTAGTATATTTCTGAAGTGTAGTTACCAGCAGTTACAAAGTTAGCCACCTTTATTATAATTGGATGCAATTAATTCAGACAAGACTATCCATCAAGGTAAAGCGCAACAGAAAGCCAAGGGTAGAGAAAAAAAAAAAAGTATTAGATGTGTGCCTTTGTGTTGGTGGGTTTGCAGTTACAGCTAGACCTAGCACCGCTCTTCAGACACCGATATCCGAATTGCTGTTATCTGCCAAAAATGCTTGTGTGCAGTACACAGCTCTTATTGTCTATTGTTATTATCTATCTAGACATCTATCTTGGGAATAGCTGAAGTGCCCTTCACTTTTCTATCTGAGGGTGTGGTGAGATGATAGGGCTGGGCTGATACCAAGGCTTGCAGACGGTGCAGGAGAGGGGATCCACCCCAGCCCATCTCCCCTCCCTGCTCCCTCCTGCTGGCACTGGTGAGAGGCTGATGGGCTGATAAACCAATTCAAGCCAGAAAACCAGCAGGAAACTAACCCAGGGAGGGGGGTAAAACAATCCACAGCCAGACTAGCAGGCTGAATAAGTCTGTGCAAACAGACACACACACACCAGAGCTGGGGCAGGGAAGAAGAATGGGGAGACAGACCCTCCACCAGCAGCAAGGCACAATGGTGGCCTCACTCTGCTGTCTGACCTCACCCCCGGCTTCTAGGAACAATAACTTAAAGTATATTAGGAATGACAGCTTCTTCCTCCAGCCTTCAGTAGTACAGTACATATGGGTGTCAGTGTACTGAAATACAGGGGGTGTACTGTTCTTCGGGAAAGCATCAGGCTTGGAGCAGGAGAAGATTAGGCATGAGGAAAGACAAATTGGGTGATGAAATTTGCCAGAAGACAGGACTTACAGCTATACAAACAACCAAATCCAGACTCAACATCAGCTGCTTTCCTCATTCTTTCTTATCCATGTCCCAGCACTGACCAGCACCTTGGAGCAAACAGAGCTGATGGGATATTTAACAGAATCGGGGACAGAAGGGTGAAAACCTTACAAGAAGTGTGTCAAAAGTGCTTAAGGTCTGATAGACAGGAGCCGGTGCCAGAAAGAAAGGATACTGTGTAAAAAAGTTTAATTTTCTGAACATGAGGGACATTCAGAGCCAAATACGCTCCTGAACTCAAGCCATGGTCACTTGTAAAACCCAGCCAGGAGTACTAGCAGCAAGACACTACACCCGCTGCGGAAGAGACCAGCAAGTCTGCACGCCCACTCCCAGCACAAGCTTGGCACACGCGCTGACCTTGGAGGGAGCGTGTTGCTTCCTCTGAGAGAGATTACACCCGGCCAAGGTACAGTGGGCGTGCTCAGGGCTTTGGGGAGCCGGCCTGGCACAGGCACGCTCCAGGTCTGCAGAGCCCCACGCAGTGCTGGCAGGCTCCCCAGGGACCCCAGATCCCCTTGTGCACCCCCAGATGTTGCCCTGGAGAAGGCTGCTGAGGAGTGCTCCTGCATTTGTCCAAACAGGCAAATATGACAACTATCTGCCCAAAGGGGTTTCTGGTTCCATGACAACATACCAAACGTAAACTGCTCCCACCCGTCTCAGGGGAGATTTGCAAGGCAAGAGACAGCTCAGTGGGGAAGAGAGCACCTTGGTACTGCTGAAACAACACAGGCAGGTGCAGACCATGCTACTGCAAAACACCTGGTCATCGTCAAAACAACAGAAACTAGTCAAGTAGTGTTGATACTTTATTACAGAGCATCTTCTCTTTTATGACTATTAAATCTTTAATCCTTTACTAGCACATTTTTTTCTCCCCTCACATAAACAGCATTTGGTTCCCTGGAATGGAGTGAGGCTCTTTCACACAGTCAGACACAGCCCAGAAGAGCCACAGAGAGGAGAGTAAGCACTGAGGCATCCTATTTACTTTGTTGTTCCTCTCATTTTGACTTGATAGACCTTGACTTTTCATTACCGGGAGGCTCCAAAAGTCTCAGTGGAAAGACAAGGAAGAGCCCAGGGGGCAGGGGAATTCTCAGGGTGGGGTATGGGCTACGGACACTTTCACCCTCCAGCCATCATTAGAGACACGTCACGGTGGGTAACCAGAGCCTTCGCCAGGGTAGCGTTGCTCAGTGCAACCCCAGCCTCTTCCTCACGCTACCTTTCAGTCAGACTGCACAGCATTGCTGGGCTGCTCTGTGTGGGGAGCTGGTAAGCCCAGAGTCAGCTTGTCCCCACATGGGCAAGTGTTAGCTACTTTGCTGGGCTGCTTTTCACAGAGAAGGGGCTGAGTCCTGTCAACATGTGCATCTGCACAGCAAAGCTTAGCAGTCAACACAAACATACATAACAGTCACAGACATACATAGATGCACTTTTACACCCCGCACATTTCCATGCTCTCCTCCACGGATTCATCATACACCCCTGGAAAATCCTCGCTCATCTTCAGGGCCTGACTTGGAGCCGTGGGACAACATGAAGTAACAAGAAAGCAACCCTGTACTTGCAGCACCAATAAGGTTATTCTTCTGCTGAGGTTTGGTCATCGGTCTCAATCACCTTACATGCAGCTTCCTTAACCTGCAGTGCCTTGCCAGATAACACAGTGCTATAGGGCACCTGGGACAATGCAAGTGCTGCAGTGAGAGCGTATGTGTTCTGCTACTGTTACTGTATATATTGCTGTAGCATGTGGTTATCAATCAGTTGCTTATACATTAAGAATATCACTAAAAGCAGATCCGAAGGCTCATCCATCAGTGAGGCCCTGACTCAGCAACCTCAGAAAGACCCAATCCTGGATCCAGCCATGAAGTGGTACCTGCACACAACCACCCATACCCAATATTTTCCCCACAGTATCCTTGCCCGTTTAGAGATATTCAGGTCAGGATAATAAAAATTGCAAGGAGAAGGGGAGACAGTTTGTCCAAGAGGGCACAGTGAGGGTCTTCTGTAGCAGACCTGTATTACTAGGCAAGAGCCCAACAACCATTTCTACTGAAAACTAGAAGTCGGACACTCTGGGTGCACACAAGGAGGCTGATTTGTACCATCCTGGAAACACAAGGGAGCTTCAAGATAAGACTAAATTACATTGGTGTCCTACTGCTATGAGTTTTAAAAACACCACTAAAAACCTGTACCTAACATTCTTTCTCATGTACTCTGCCTTTAAACAGCTCTTTGGGCCCTCCTGAGCTCTCTGTTGCTGAAGGTGCCAGAAACCAACCACCTCATCAGTGCAGATTTCTAGCCTCCTACATTTGTGTATATTCAGTAAACACAGCTATTTGGATCTGACTAAGCCCTTGTGGTTTCTCCACACAGACTTTGTTGCCTAAAGAGCAGAAGACTTGAAATATGTGACTAATTATGATGTTTTACCCTGTTTGCATGTGCAGGACTTGAAATGCTTCACTGAACAGACAGGGATCCTCTTTCCAACTCATGCAAAGCACACAACAGGCATAGCCCATTGGTGAGGCAATCTAACAAATGTTGGCAAGCAGAGCTTACCGACCTTTAACCTAGGAGAGATGCTTTGGTTTGTTTCTGACTGGAAAGCTCAACAGATGGGTTTTTCCATCCCTGTTTTTTAGCTACTATATCACTGTATAAAGACCAGTCTTCCTCTGCTCTGTCACACTTTGCATGGCATTGTTGTTGTTTTCTGGTTGTGCAACAGTCATCTCAACTATCAGACTTAGAAAGCAAAGGCTTGCAGACTTCAGACTTAAAACATATACCCTGTAAACTTACCAGCCAGCAAAATTTGTGAAAGCAAGCTTGAAAGAAATAAAAGTTGGCTAGAACAGTCTGTTTAAAATCCAAATTCAAACAAGTACTCAAAATATTTTAGAGTATACACCCAGATTTTATGACACAACAATAATAATAGTAATACCTCCTAACTTTCATCAGCAGATCTTAAAAGCACTTTACAAAGAGATTAAGCATCCTTAGAGCAGCTACTTCGCAACAGGCACTTTTTCAGCTGCTGACAATATTTAAATTACTGAAACAGATTAAGTGATGTTATTAACTAATCACCTGCCAAGCCTTTTACGTCAAGTTGCTACCTGGAGCAAGGTATTATGCTTAATTTTGGAACAACTGACACCTATGGTTTATAAGGGCAACTGTAAGCATAAACAGTAAACCTAACAGCACAAAGGTTAGTTTGCACGACATAATTTCAGTTTTGCTAGTTGTATAGAGCATCTTTTCATCCATAGAGACGCTATTCTGCTGAAATCTGTTGAGGTCTAGGGAATGCAAGTGACTTGGGGAAAACAAAGCTTAGCTTTCCAGAGACAATGCAAAGCATATCAGAAAGGATCAGTCCAGTAATCACAAGTATAAATCAACAAAGTGAACACCTCAGACCTGGCAGGGCAAGGAGGACTTCAGTGGATCTGCCTGACAGACACAGAGGAGGCTTAGGCCTACTCATGAGATAAGTTATTTTTCTTCTTCCAAACTGCTGCTAAGTTTTGTTATGGTGCAATATCAGGCTCTACTAGGTGGTAGATAGCACATTAGATATGCACAGTGGGTGGTAGATGTGTATTAAGATATTTCATGAAGCAATAACATTTCCTAAAACTTTCTCTTTCTTCTACCCAGCACACAATGCAAAAAGCATGAAAACTACCCACAGGTTGGCGGTGAGTAGATTTGAAGAGGCCATATTGCACTTGGAGATATTTTGACTGTGTTACAAACAGCCGGTCTCACTGGCTATAATGATTCTATGAAGTTACACAATGCTTGTGGACTTATTTTTCACAAAAACTTAGAGTCAGGTGTTATTTTCAAAGTGCTAATTGCTCTTCAAAATAAAAATTTGAATGTCTTGCCCCCACAGTGAGGCATAAAGCTTGAAAATGCAGCCAAGGGGTGTTTTAAAGGTTGAGAGATTAAGAAACAAATAACACCTCAAGCTGTATTGAGGAGACAAAATAATATTTGCAGCACCTAGTGTTTTTGGTACAGTATACTTACTTTATCATGATTTGGTACATGAGAGAAGAGAGATTTTAGAGAATGAGGGGAATCCTCTACTGAGGCTCCAAGAAACAGAAGCAGATTTGTAGGAGGATGGGTTACTCCAAGATTAACTCAGGTTTTGGGCAGCAGGTAACACCAATAGGTATTGAACCTGGACAAGGGAAAACCGGTATTCACTAGAAGTAAAGGAAAGGGCCCTACAAAGTGGAACCTCTAGGTTGCCTGTCTGTCACAGACTATACTTGCAGTCAAAACACTACAAAGTCAGGTTGATTTATCAGTTTATTCGTCATCTTGACATGACTCGAGGTACCCAAAAATGAGAATGTAGGTTCCTCTTTGCAAGTTATAGGGGAAACAAACCTTACAATATAGTATAATGCTCTCCTTATCTTTCTCAAGTCTTTTCCCTATATTGTTCTGAAAAAGAGCAAAAGACCTGACTTTCCCCTTCAGGTAGCTCGGGTTTTGCCAAAGCTTGCAAAATGGCAGTGGTACCATTTTCCCCATGAGCCCATTGCAATGGAATCATGTTATACTTTATTTTCTCTCATACCTCAGTCCTAGGTGGGGCCTTTGTGTAGGTGCCAGGACAAGTCAAGCAACCTCAGACTACTATTAAAATGAAAACTGAAATAAAGCATATCTGAACAAGAAGTTGTAAGAGTTACACAAATGGCAGTTCCTAGCAAACTAGATTTTAACAAGTGAATCAAAATCTCACCATGATAAGCAGGGAGATAGCAAGATTCTAGAAAACAACTTTGAGATTAACCACATATTGGAATACCGGGGGGATTTTATTTTTTGAAGTTACAGTTGGATGAAAGAGCTTTGCAACATACAGTAGTCAAGCACATAGGTGACAGGGATAGAAAAAGAAAAAAATCCCAGTGTTAATCTAAATGAGTGAACCAGAAGAAATAGCTGAAGAAAGTAGAAAAGGGTACAGGTTTAAGCTACATAATCCCTGTGTCTTAGGGGTCTCTTACAGTCCCCAAAGCACACAGAACTCACAGCTTTGCTCAGGAAAAACCTGCATTTTCAGCCTAGCAGGAGCCAAGTAGCTGTCAGTTCTCTGTAAAGCTGAGCTGACTGCAGTCATCAGCTCCAACATGCAGGTGCAGGCCTGCTGACATACAGGTGGAACTACAAGGACAACCATGCCACAAACAAGGCTTCCAGCAGTCACTTCCATCTGTGGAGCACCAGGGTAACTCCTACCTCTGCAGCTCCCGTTCTTCAGTACATCCTCTCAAGCCTCAGTTTTCCATCTATAGCACAAGAACAGTAATACCAGCTCATCCATCACAGCTTAAGTCAACTAACAGCCTCTCATCAACCAAAACACACTACTGACCTTTCTGATCTTTCGGAGACTACACCAAGTTTTTCATACACCTGAGAGTCAGAGTGCACAACCCATCAGTGGGCTGAGGAGCAACAGTTACTTCCAACAAGTTCCACCAAGGCTTGTCCAGCCCTAATTTTCCAGGCAGAGCTGTTCTCCACAAGGTCTACTAGTCAGTCTCCTACCAGACACTGAATCCAGAACTACCCAACAGCAACCCCCCTTCTATGAAGACTTAATGTAGTGTAGCATGATGTGAATCACCTGAGCTGGGTGCTGCTCAAGATCCACACATGGGCTACATTTGCTACTCTGTTAGTCATTATTTTGGAACCGGAGTTACACATGCATCTGGTAATTAACAGCCTACTTAGTTGATTCTTACCATGTTGTCTTCTAGGTTACAGAAGTTTGACCAGATTGCTGGATTCTGCAGTGTATTTCTTTGAATTTTACTGCTTCTGGAGCTGCATCTCATTTGAAAGTACTTGTGTGCACTTCAAGTGTTTCACATTTAACCATCAAAATATTTTTATCAGAAACCTGGGACCAACAGCATATTTTGTGTTTCCCAGGACATCAGCCTGAGTCCTGCCCTCATATTACTGTATGATCATAATATCCTTTAGCATTTAGATATTGCCCTCCCGCTCAGCAGATTTCCATGCCCTTTCCAAAAAAGCCAGTTTCATTATATGCATTTTTAGGGCAGGACTCCTGTCTGATGCACAGCAGCAGAATGACTGGCCTTCGTGTCAGGCCAATAGCAGAGACAAAAGAACTCTGATTTCCTATTGCCAATCCAGCATCCCATCTAAAAGTACCACCAATTTCTTTTACCTTTTTTTTTTTTACCTAATTATAACAGATACTTTACTGGTTCCATATTTCCAACAAAATCAAGACGGACCATTCATCACTAGTGCATGGTACTCACTTAGGATCCACTGATTTGGTGACCATTTCTGCCTGTGGACTCAGTTTCAGAAAGATTACACACTCACTACAGATGCATGCAAACAACTGGCTTTAGTGGAAATTATTACTTTGCTGGATTAATCTGCTTTGCTAATGGGCAGGCACAGCCGGGAAGCAATCTCTCCTTTGAACTTCTATTCATTTGTGTTGCCACATGGTATCTGGAAGAGGAAAAAGCCAAACCCTCAGCGAAGCTCTCCTCTTTAGTGTATATTGCAGATGCCCTACACCTCTTACCTACAGAGCTGCTTCTGCCACACTGGCTTCACATCTGGAATTCCTATATGCAAAACAAGTGCAGTGGAACAGTTGATGTTAACTGGAGCAGAAATTTTGTCTTCAGATCTGGTCCTACATTAACTCCCTTTTGGGATCGCTTTAATGCTTGTATCAATGTTTCTGTGTCATCTTTCTCCAAAGAATAGCTGAGAGTGACCTCCAAGAGCAGAAACACCTCTGAAAATATGAGGAGGAAAAGAAGGAAACTCTCTGTAAAAGAAAGATCATCAGAGATTTCACTTTGATCTTACTCTATTGTTTTGGTTTTGCTTCTTTTCTCAAAGTTCAAGTATTTTCTCGCCTGTAGCGATACTAACAAATGGAACGAGTTAACACACCCTCCTGCTTGTTGCTGATTACTATATTAAGATAGGCTTCAGATCAAAAAGCAGATGGAAAAACAGAGGTCTAGTTTACAAACTGTATTTAAGCAGACAAGGTCTTACATTAACTTAGAGATACCTTGTAGACTTTTATCACTGCCGTTAATTATTAAAACATATAGACTAATTTTTCATCTGCTGCTGGAAGGAGTCAATAGGCCAGCTCTGAAGAACTCTGAGGACTGTGCCTGTGTATGGATTTTGAGCACAGCTCCCCCAGATAGCGTGGTTTCTCTGTGCAGTAAAGATGCCCAGCGTGTAGCACATAGCCAGGTTGGGTCTGTCTTTGCATGCAAGTGCAACCCAGAGAGAAGCAATTTTCTCTGAATATGTTTCTTGCCCCAAAAAATGCTTGTTTGCCAGCATAAGCTTTAAATTGGAACTGTACAAAATCCAAAGAGAATTGCTGCAAGGCAAATGTCATAAGGCGGTGTAGGAGTAAATACCGCGGCTGGACGTATTCAAACGCAGCCCATAGTGTTTCACCCACCTCCCCTCTTCTCCCTCCAGGAGGCAGCTGGAGAGTTTACTCTCCTCTATGACAAATCACATTCCGAAAAAGGTAATGACTACAAACATTAAACGAATTATTAAAAATCATTGTAAGTGAGCTATAACTTCTCCAAGCAAAGTGGAGCCTGAGACCCTCTCCATGCCTTCAGCGGGATGGCTCGCTCAGCGCTGCCTCTTGCCAACCCTCCCCACCTTTGCAGCCCGGCTCCACAGGCCTCTGGGACTACAAAGGGTTTCTGAGCAAGGAAACCTGCAGCGGCAAGAGCCACTAGAGGGCATTCAAAACACAATTTTTCCAAATAGTTGGGTGCCCATAGAACCCAATAAAATCAATTAACTGGTGTTATGTGGACATGGTAAGTTGGAGAACACCTACACTTCTTGATTCATGTTTGTTCAAGACCTAATGCAGGTAATATTTGTCCTGACGCTACCACAAACGCTATTCCTATGTAATTACAGCCAGAATTACACCACAGGAGGCTCAAATCCTATAGTAACAGGTTACTTTGGAGTATAAAAATTCAGATTTGCATCTCTCATTTGTTTTGCTTTTTGCTTAGGGTTCCAGTAGACATCAAAGTAAATGGACCTCACCACCGTTCACATTACTCTCCATATATGTGTGCAAACATGTATACCTAATTCTTGTAACTCAAATACAGTCACTTACAGGTCTCCTCCTTTGGTTGACAAGGTATTATTTAGCAGGCACCTTTCCTTCTGCTACCTTTACCCTATTATCAGTGCTATGTTCTTTCATCAGTTTGCTTATTCAATTAAAGAGAAGTAGGTTTATTTGGTTTGCCTGTTTGTTCAGATAAAGGTTTACATAATATATAATTTTCTTGCTCATGAGCTGCAGCTGTATTGTTGAACCCGCTTCTCCCAAAATACAGGTTTTATATAAAATAGAACAGTATCTCACCAACTTAACAGATGTGCAGTTTAGTACACTCCTTTCTTTAGATGAAAAATGAGGCTAACAAGAGGCTTGTTACACAGTTCTCTCATTTGAGGACACAGTACAGTATTTATTGAGGGCCACATTAAATAAAGTCCCTTTATTTAGTAGGGTCAGTGTGGCAATACAGACATCACCAGGAGAGCATTTAAAGTCTGAATCAGTGTGTGGAACAACTTTGTTGTTCTGACTTGAAGGTGTTTTTAAAAAAGAAAAGAAATAGAGTGCGATTTTTTCATAAAGGTCTAGGCATCTCTTCCTGTGGAAGTCTGTTCTTAATCATTGTTTTCTTCCTTCAAGACCATTTTACACATCAGGATAAAATTGCCCAGCTATGAAATAAACCTCAGTCAAAGCCTGTGATAGGATCTTCTAGGTTTATTGGACAGCTAGGATGTGGGGCCCCAACCTCCCTGAACCTTACCGGCGAATAGGCTCAGGTTTGAAAAGTTAGACTGTTTCCACTGATTCTCCCACTACCACATTAATTTCTCAGGACTGATGCACTTGGGACAGGATGGGTTGTATAGACCATGTGTACATGGTTCTAAGGAAAAACTTGTACACCTCTACCACTGGTACCAAAACAAATCAAAATGCCCTGTTATAAATGTAGGCATTTTGCTCTCATTTTTTATTAATGGATTGGCTTGGAGGATGAATGAACAAACTCGTGCTGAGCACCAGGCGTTGCTGGCTCTCTACCCATCCCAGGCTGCAGCAGGGAGACAAACTCAGGCAGAGCCTGGGGATCGCCACCAGGCCTTGCACAAGGGACTTGGGATGGTGGAGCACTGGTGCCCTGAGCTGCAGCTTCAGGAAAGGGCTAGTACAACATGCTTCACCCACAGACCTCTCCCCTGTTATTTATTTCATCAACCTCTGTGCATAGCCTCGGTGGCAGGCTTATGTCTGTCACATAATTGAATTTGTCCATCTCCTGTCTGAGGATACCCCCCAAGCCTGCTTTGTACCCCATGATCACCACGCTACCCTTAATTTTTCCCTCCCTCCTCATTCAGAATTTGCCTGAGTAGTTGCAGGCTTCCATTTCAAAACTAGCTGCTCTAAGAGAGGAGAAGAGGATCTGAGGACTACGTGTGGGAAGGCACAGTACTACTTTCCCTTGAACAAAGTAGGGACCAGAAGGTGTGGGAAATTAGGATGCCTTAATAGGGCCAAAGGGCAGTGGCTAGCTGAAACCAGGCTTGTTAAAGGATTCCCCAGCTGATCCACACCAGAACAGAAGAGAAATCCCTCACTATTATATGCAGTTCTTATGTTTTAAGTCTAGTCGTGGACCATGAGGATTGATTTTTCCTGATGTTCAGCTTTCTTCACTTTTAAAGGAAAAGTTAAGCAGCGATGAGAGGTGGAAAACAAGGAAATCCAGAGTTGTCAAGTAACCATGAGTGTCTCCTAGAAAATGGGAGCTCCTTTTCTTTTGTAGCTGTTCTGTTTGGGAAGTCTGCAGGAGCTGATGGCTTTGCTTGAGGAATCCACAAACCCTGTGGCTAAACTTGCAGGCTCTACCACCCAGACCTGCACAGCATTCTGTGCAGCATCTGATGAGCTGTGCTACCTCTAGCAATTGAACTTCCTAAAACGAATATATATTACTCACAGTAAGTGCCCATTGCAATCCCCACTAATTTACAGGGTCCATTTTACATTATGAGCTCACTGTTCTCTGATGAAGCATGCTTGTCAACACCAAACTTTTCTATTTAAAACCAAACAAGCCAGCAGCAAAGCCAATCCAATATTAGAAAAGCAGTTTTGTAAGGGCTTCTCCCATATTGCATTTCATGCTCTTGCATTGATTCTCTGTGTCAAGGTGTATTCTCCAGAACCAAACCAGGAAGGTACAAGAGGCTGCAAGGCTGCAGCTGCTGTTCCCTCTGAATTGCAAAGGACCAGATACAGGAGAAACGCAGACCTAAACCAAAGTCTTCAGTTAAAATGATCTCAGTACTTCTAGCAAATGTGTGGTAATTATAGAGGTTAAGTTCTATTTGGGACAGGTTTGGCAAGAACCCAAAATATCTGAAGTACTGAGATACACACCTCTGGGTGTTGTGAATTTGGTAGAATATGAGGTGTATAAGGGAAGTCTGGGTGTATTTCAGGTTTCATCTGTGATCTGAGTTTGGAATATATCATCTTTGTACCTTCAGGTTCTATATGTATTCCAAAAGATATACTTACAAGATCTTTTGTGGTCTACAGAAGGGTCTACCTCCTCAGTCTGCCCCTGCATATAGTTCTGTCTCTTTTATTTCATTTTTCTTTTCCAAAGATTTTGCTTAGAGACCAAACAATGGTCTCTGACCTTATCAACACATGAGGCTTATGAGCCACCCCTCTGAATTTAGCAGGACATCCCATATGGTCTTGGACAGAGGTGTGAGTAAGTCTCTGTAGCAAAGTCTATAGGAAATACTTGGTTAGAGGAATACTTTGAACATGAGCATACTGCTGTTTCCACATACATCTGACGTAGTGACCTTATAGGACTCCTAGCAGTAACCCTTTTTATGGTGCCCTGCATGTGGTTGAGAAATGCGCAGTGTTCAACCCACTACAGACAGCACCTTCTTTTTACTCCTGTGTCAGGACCGTCAGTGGGATCTGCACTGAGATTCCACCGCCCATGCTGCGTTTGCTCAGAGAAGTGCTGGATGTCGGTGGCGGCTGTGCCTTGTGCCTGTGCCTCCTGTTCCCAACAAGCGATTATTGCTGGAGTCTTTTAACCATGAAATAGTAAGGGCCTGTTTTTAAGTAGAGTTTTAAGTCAAAACCTGAAGGGAAGAACAGAACCATTGTTTAAGGAAATACAATCTATGACCAAATTCATAGATCTTAAAGCCAGAGCATTATAATCACACTTGCATTGTAGTGGGATTTCAGCCACTCATTTCCTCATTAGCTGCTTTATTTGCCTGAGATGAATTATTTTTCTAGTTAGGACTGCTCTTCTCTTCCCAGCTGATAAGTTTTCTAGACATTGAGTGTGACTGCTCAATAGGTTAGTGGAAGTTATTAGGGTTATCTGGCCAGCCCCCAGACATAAATTTTCCAAGATCAGCAATGGTTTTTGTTTTCCCCTGTCCTTCAGGATTGTAACTGTACTTGCATTACAGTTTTCCACTTATTTGGCATACTTATATTTAATATTTGGGAGGGGAAACCAGGGAAAGAAATTCCATTCCCCTACCTGCTCTTACTTGTCCTTCAGCATTGCAAATTGTGAACTCTAATGTCCAAGAGGCAACTCACTAAATTCTCCAGCATTATTCTGGCAAATAACAATTCCTTTCCTGTTTCTCCAGTCTAAGCCTCACTGTGAGCATTAATTGGGAGGAGGTAGGGCAAAAAGGAGAGGAAGGAAGAGGGAATCATCACCATGAAGCAGGGGCATACCTGGTGGTACGAGCAATTATACCTTATTTGACAATCCTCCATGAACTTGCAGGTTGCCTGCTGTATAAGCCTCCTGTGGCCTCTAAAACATTTTCCTTGCTGGTGTTCATGCTTTTGTGATGGAATATTTCAAGAGGTTTTGCCCTGACGGAAGGTCTGTGGCTCAGGAGTAACTTTGCCCAGTGCACCAGATTCTCTCCAGGAGCAAGGATGCTCCTTTGGCTACTCCCAGTGCAAGGTGCAGGACATAGCTCTAGAGCTTGGGATTTCTGCCCTCTCATATTCTCCTTTCTTGAAACAAGCCTGTTTAATTCTGCACTTCTTCCAATCTGCCACAAGCTGCCCCTTGAGATATTAATCTCCCTCTATGCCTCAGGTTCCCATTTGTAAATGCTGGTAACAGGTGCTTTCTCCTGTCCTTCATTTGTCTTGTGGTCAGACTATGAACTCTTTGGAGGATGGACTGTGCCCATGATGAAGGGATCCACCAGTCCAAATCATAACCAATAGTAACATGGCACCAGGAATAGTGTGGTTAATCCAATAAGTGAAGCTTGAGCAATTAATCCTGAGAACATTTTTTTGGGGTCATTTCCACTGACTGATGCAAATGGACACTGATGGAATCTGCATTCCTTCCAGGGCAGCCTGAACAGCTCACACTAATTTTTTTTTTCTTTCCCCAAGCATTTGGAAATGTAATCGCGGGGGTCAAGGATTGCTCAGGGTGATATGGTTGGAGCTTTTTTAAGTTTCTGACTCGATTCAACAGAACAAGATTATGCTATAGTGAAAATTTCTGGTGTGTGAGCCTAGTCAAGTCAGGAACAGTAAGACTATATAGCAAAATGTATACTCTGGTTTTTCTATAATATTACCAGTGAAAACGAACAACTGACATGTTTTCCTAGTTTATATTTGGTTGCGAAGACTAATTTCAAGATAATTGCATTGCTCTTGTGTCAGCTGTTTAGCTTTTCCTTTTAAGAGGAAACTGTCAGTATAAGGATTAGAAAGAAGTAATGTCCTTTAATCATTTACCATCATTAAGATAAGTGAACTTTAGGCAAAGCACATCTTACCACTGATATCTCTGCCCAACCCTGTTACTTTTAGCCTACTGTCCTAATATTTCCCCCCTCTCACTTGGAATGGCAGACCAAACATGTTGTCAACAACAGCAAAAAAAGTGTAAAAATTTGTTACCCCATCAAAAAAAGGGCTGGATAAATGGGACAAATGAATTTCAATTACATTCAGAACAAAGAATCACTGTTTTTGCACTGACCATTTTATTTCAGTTTCTTTTTTAACTTCTGTACCATTTAAGCCTTTAGATAGCATTATTGAATCTTGGATTAGTCTGCTTGTTCCAATAACAACTTCAGCAGCATGTCTGAGATAAAATGTATGTAATCTCAGGGACAAAAATTCTCTGGTCACTGCTGAGTCGAAACCATCACTGAAGATAATGTTCTTGCTGGGAGAGTCTAAGAATACCAGCAAGATTTGCAGGAGGAGCTAATATTTTTATCAGACTAGCTGATATAGCTGAAAAAGCAAACAAGCGTCTGGGTACAGAAATCCTTCTACAAGTCAAAAATAGAAGAAGCTGAAAAGCTAGATACAAGTTGGGAACAATGGCTCTAATTTTAACCTGATTATGCTGTTATGAGAGAGAAAAGATATTCCCAGCTGGTACCTACAAAACAGAGATGACGGTGTATGTGTTGGTCTCAGACAACATTGATAATGAAGATGCTAACTTTGAAACTGGGCCTGCTTTGAGCAAGGGGTAGAGCAGATGACCTTCAGAGATCCTTTCTAGCCTCAATTATTCCTGGGGATCTGTGATTTTATGCTCTTCCCATAAATCTTGCTTTTTAAATGATAAATCTCTGTTGCCTAAATAACAACAGCACCCAGAGACGAGAGCACTGGCCAGCACCTTTCTCCTCTTGTAGCACAGGCGCAGGGGTGACATGGGCCATTTTGCAAGTTTTCATTCAGATGTGGACTGTTACAGGAGAATTCCTGTTGTGGGAAAGACTGGACCCAAAATGGAAGAGGGAGAAACGGTGGCAGGGTGTGCATATGTGTAGGGCAAACAGGAGCAGGGGTCAGGGAGCTGCAGCAAGGGGAGTGCAGGAGGGTGTTTTACATGTACTCACAAGAATGGTCATGCACGCATCCACTGAGACATTTGACATTGAGGTCAATCTTGTCTTTCAGCTATTTGGAGAACGACATTGCCGCAGGTTTCAAAAGGATGATCTGCAAGTGCAGCCAAAGCCGGCTCATTAGAGCACCTGCCAGTCTTTATCAGTTGTCAAATAAAGCAGATGGATTTGGTCAGCAAACCTGCAGATAAAACATTAAGGGTTTTGTTGTGTTTTTTTCTTACTTTGGGCCCCACTTCAAAGCTAGTTTCTGCTTTAAAGTTCTGACTCAGTCAGATAAATAAAAGAAGTTTAAGTTTCCATTTAGCAATGTTTATTAACAAAAAACCAACACAGCTGACTGGTACGATTTTTCGCATAGGCAGACTCAACCTCTGTTTTTTTTCATAAAAGGAGCGGAAATGGCTTACCAGAAGCTACAGCAAAACAATTCTATAAATAAAATAGCAAACATTAATGATAATCATGCAGTAACAAGTATTCACTAGCTCCTATCCTAGGAGTTTAAAACAATTATGCCTCACAGAATCTAAAACAAGATGACACAAGTTAAAGGACAACATTCCCATATGACCATAAAATGAGGCTGCTCTGTTTAGTGTGAATTTCACAAGGGACACAGGAGCTAATGCAGGAGAGCTGTTAGGGCTATTGCCCAGATGATTGTCCCCTGTACTTTAAAGGAGCCCTGAAGACTGCTAGATGATATGTAACCCACTGCTGTACCTTTTCTGGAGCTGTCACTTGCCACCACAGTGGCTGGAAGCCCAGTCCCCTCCAGCTGGACTGATCACCGAGGGGCAGATGTTTTTACCGTCTCCCCTTCACTTTCTTGGGACGTTAGCAGCAATGCTGACTCTGGTTCACCAAGCCTAGCCTTGTGTGGGTTAAAGAAATCCTTATCACTCAGGTATTTGTGCAACACAAACATTAGAAAGAAGCATAGATACCATCAGAGGGAATTCATTAAGAAAATGCAAATTCATCTTCTCGGCAAGCTACTTATATTTTCCATTCAGCTCTAATCATGATTTGCAATCGTTACAGAAAGTGCCTGTACATATTCATCACTTTCCAGAAGCTCCTTCCTAATCGATGTCACCGCAGATGGGATTGGACATTGCTTCAGACATATTTCTGATACTGAGATTAAGAAGTGAGCATCTTTCTGGGATTATCGCCAAGGGCATGAATCTCAGAGCGTTGTGACGAATGAGGAGGTGTGAGGGAGGCACTTGAGGAATAGACCTTATCTTGCACTGATGATTTCAGGGAGATACATTTTGGAGAAGTAAAGAAATTACAAGCACTTGTCAAAGAAGATAGTAGTAAGAGATTTGACATAATTCAGCAAATGCTGTCTGGTGACGAGTAAGAAAACACTGTTTCTTTCCTGGTAAAGCCCTCGTTTATCACCTGGGAACAAAACTAATTAAGTGACTCAAATGAGAACTATGAAGAGATGCTTTTAACCACCTCTTCTGTGTAATAATTCTTTGTCACGCAGACATGCAAATGATTTGCTGTTCCCAAAAGATTGCGTTTGTGATCAAAGAGAAGAAAACAGGCCAGATTTTATCTTCAGCAGCACAAGCCTACATCCACTGTAAAGTCATCAAAGGTGTTGGAATAACACAGGATTTAATATATAATTGAAAGTAATTCCAGCCTTAAATTATACTAGTTTATCACTGTGTGCTTTTCCTCATGCCTAGGGAGCGATATGCCTTAATCCTCGCAAACAGAGATTCTCGTTCAGTGAGGAGTACCTGCAGCGGATACAATGGCAGACTGGCATCATTTTAATACTCCAAGCAAATCCACATAGGTCAAAACAAACCATGGAGCCCGCAATGTCTGCATCTGGCATTTCAGTTGACATTCACCTGGAAGGGAGGGGGAAGAATGGTGGGAGGGAGAGGGGAAAGGGAGGAGCAGAGCTGGCTTTCAGGTGGGATTGTAATAACGCCTTTATGGCAGGGCATTAGCATAGAGCCAATGCCAGTGAAATTAGCCCACCATTGTACTGGATAAACAGTGCCTGAGTTGAGACAACAAACCCATTGATCTTATCTGTCAACACCCAGATCATCATCTGGGCTTTGACTTATCATCTGCTCTGTCAACAGTTCCCCTGTAGAGAAAAGGAATGGCAACAGCAATAGTAACAGCAGCCTGCAGCGCACAAGAAGCTTTTTGCTTTAGGAACCTGCCAGGCCATAAAAACATGCCATTTTAAATAGGAAGGCACACTGTTACTGAAGAAGAGAGACTCTGGGCAATTTTCAACAATGGGATTACAGTGAATTCCACCTCAGGCAACAGTGTGGTGATACAGACATTGCAGTTCAGTGTTTGCAATCAAACTTTCTCAAGATCCACCAGAAACCCCAGAATTTTAGTCAAACATTTTGTTTAATTTTGCTTGATTTTCCTTTGTGCATTTATGTCTGTGTCTAAATTAATGGAGAAATATAACAAAACAAACAAAAACCAAAGCAGAATGTTTCCATTAATGGAATATTTTGGCTGGAAGATTAATCAGCAAAACAAGGAGACTCAACAGTGTGCTTCCCTTCCTTGCAGCTCGTTTTTTAGGTTCTGTTTCCCTTTCCTTGCCCCTCAGGCTGCCATGGGAAGATGGCCTTTCATTATGTGGACACAGAGTAGTCAGCAATGGGAAGTAATCCTGGACAGGCATTAGCTTCTCAGCCAACGTAACTTGCTGCTGCAATGTATTAACTTGGAGAAATTCATAAAGGAAAGATTTATCAGGGTGCCCGGGCTGCCGATAAAAGGTGCCCTACTTTCTTACCCTGTCATATTTGTATTCCATTTATTGCTGAGCTATCAGGGTGCACAGAAAGAGGCGAAGCATCCCTGGGAGTGTGACAAATGTTGACAGCGTCTGAGCCAGGCAGGGGAAGGGACTGGCAGGTTTGATGAGCCCCTGTGGATCCACCTGGCACAAACATGGGTCCTAGGTGGAAGTGGGGAGAGGTATGTAGCTGATAACAGCTACATAGCTGTTACAGTCATCATGTTATCAGCTACATAGCTGATAACAGTCCTATGGCAGACATGTTCAGAGAGAGAGAGTATCAGGTGGAGGAAAGTCATGCTTTGGAGAAGGAAAATCTACTGAGGGCTGACTGCCTAGCCACGATCCGCTCTCTGAAACGTATTGTCAGGGTTCAAACTCTTATTAAAAGGATCAGCCTGTTCCTTTCTGAGACAATTTGTGCATTTGTGAAGCCTGTATCATCCTTGCGTCTTCAACAAGGAAAAGAAAAAAACTACTTAAATTAAATGGCTTTGGTACAAAGAGGATCTGGCAGTGGCCAGCTTTATATTATTAACATTTCCCAGGAGTGATGTTCCACAGTGGCAGGCTGATGTAATTACCAGAAGTGAAGTTGTAAGTCCTATTGAAAAGACCAAGAGATTTACTAGAGACTTCAAAGAGGTAAAGATTTGTGTGGATTTGCACGGGGATAGAAAATGCAATGGGTTAGAAAATCAGGTCCTCCAGTGTCTTTAATCTTTTTCGAGCTTTATCCAGACGTTTTGGTCTACAGGGGATTTAAATTAAGTTGCAAAAGAGACTTCCTAAACTTTCTATCCGAATGTTATATTATGTGGGTTTTATACTATTAGCTTAAATAATTGATCTTTTCTAAGCTTTTTGGATTAATGGCTTGTGGACAACTAATGCTGGCTTAGTTTTGTCAAGGAATTTACTTTCATGATGTGGAGATAGATGGTGATCTAATAGTGATTTGCCTTTATCCAGGAAATTCACATATCTATTAAAAGATGAAAGAAAGGTCTTGGGATGAACCAGTAAATTATCAAAAATGACATGTCAGGATAAAGTACACCAGAAAAGGCATTTGAAAGAGCTTGTAGTACAAAATACGTTACAGATAGTCACTGTGAAAGTATGCAATCAGTTGTTTAGACTCTTTTTGGTCCTATTTTTGTATTAAAAGTAACGGTTCTAAAGTAATTGTGCAGATTCGTCCTGAATTATTTACAACAGATTATGTGCCATGTTTTGTGATTTTTTAAATGGAGGTCAGTCTAAAATGTGAAAAAGTAGTCAACTAAGGTAAAAGAAAAAATCATACTTGTGATTTAATATATCCCGGTGTCCATATGGATATGGAGCGAAGGGTTACCTACTCTCAGACTGTGCACTGTGACAAGATGTCCTGGAGGATGCAGTGGTCTGAGGATCCTCCTTGTTGTTTTACAGCTAAGGTGGAAATGTCACTTCTATAGAGTAGTATGAGACAAATTCTCAGAAATGCTCAGCATTGTGAAAGATCTCTAAATTGTCTAGAGAAAAAGAAAAAAAGATCTTTTTCACTGCAAAGATCTCTTCAAAATCAAAAAGCATCTTTAAAAAGATTTCCTGCTCCCATTCAGGCCTTGCCACTGGTCAGATTTTCTCTCTGGCCTCTAGGTTCTTGCACACTTTGAAAATCCACCATTATAAGGATTTTATTCAGGTCCAGGTCAAACATGGAACAAATTAAGGCATGCTTCAGTAGGCAGATGGTGAACAGCCTTCCATTAAACAAAATGTCGCATCACAGTTTCCACTGTGCCTTGGTTTCCCTTTAGGTTCAATTGGAATAAAGATGCTTATTCCACAGCAGCATTGCATGGTTAAAACTGGCTTGCTTTTTAAGACCTCTGGAGAGGAGCCAATGTGGTGGGCTGGGGGATAACTGATTATTTGCCTTCAAGCAGTAGCGGAGTAATCATGGACCTCAGTATCCTTGAAATGGCAGGCAGAGAGGACTCAGTAGGAGCTGAATGAGGCATGAGTTCAACAACAGCTGTGAGAGTTGATGTCCATCCCCCGTCTTCTGCCTCTGAGCCCTTTGCTGGCCCATCACTGTGGTCTGGGAATGCTGTAGCCAAGGCTGAAGTTAACAGGCAGGGACTACAGGATGACCTAGATGGACTGTGAATGCAGCACAAAAGGCAATACTTGTTCTCTCTCTCCACACCCAAAAAAGAAAAGTACTACTTATGACTTTCTCCCAGCTCAGGCATTTTGTAGATTTTACCGTTTTGTAAAATTTCTATTCTTTTTGAGTATCCTTACAAAGACATGTATCAACTCTATGACTGAATCTTTCTTCCTCATAGATATTGTATCAGTCAAAGGTGTTGACGCAGAAGAGGACTGTGGTTGGGCATACTGTACATACCATTCCCTAGGTTAACTTACTTCTCGTCCCAGGCAGGCTGAGAAAGAGCAGGAGCAGAGAAAATACGGCACATGGCACAGGAGTCCTGGGAAGACCATTGCCATTCTTTGCTAGTTCCAACACAAAATTGCCCCTGCAGATGAAGGGTGCCCTGTAGGAACACTGTTTTAGCCAACATGGGAGAGGTTCCTTATAAGCTGGAATCACTCTTATGGAGAAATGCCTGTTGCTGTGCAGTGTGCAGGTCCCCAGCTGCTGTTCTTCAGCCAAGGTACAGAGCACGTGTGGAGAGGTACTGAACCATGTCCCAAGAAGAGTCTTTGGGCAGTGCTTTGCTGCAAGTTCCACCAATAGCTAGATGCTGTTTTGAAAGAAACAACAATGTTTTGCCAACACCAGCATGTGAAGACATTTAGCACCTTTAATATTTAGCATGATGGAATCGAATCTGCAGCTGATTCACAGAAACATATTTCATAGTACTTGGCTTCTCCATTGCCTTGGTTCATTTTATTGTATCTGCTGCTATGCAAAATAATGTCAGCTGTTAATGAGGACACACTGGTCCACTCATGGTAAATGAATGGGGAATTTTGATACTGCCATATTTTCCCTGTTTTGCTTTCACCTCCCCAGGTGTGGATTACTCTGTCCTTTCATAAGTTCAGGACAGAGCAAGAATAGTCATATTCCACCAGAGTGAGCTCCACGCTCTGCAGCAGCTGTAGCAATGCATGCCTTTGAGGAAATTTAGAATAGCCTCTGAACTGTTTCTCTCATGTTTATACTCTGTATAGGTATACTGCACCCATGATTCTTCTCTGTCATAAGCAAGAGCATAAAAGTATCCATAAAAAGTAAAGTGAGGTGTCTCCCACTGGGTTATTTCCTGGCACGTGCACTAGAAATGGCTTGTGATGAAGAAGAGGTCAGCTCTCCCAGAGGCAAATGACTGCAGAAGACACCAGGCTGAGGTGATTTAATCTTGTTCATTCAATCACTGTCTGAATGAGAATTTGAGTCAGGAGATTCCACAGCCACAGGAACCAAGTGTCTTTCTGAGGACTGCACTTGCAATTAACTTGTGTTTGTGACATCCTGCATAGCTTTGCATAATGGTTATGCATAATGGACAAAGCCAGTGGCCAACAACCTCACCAGTAACAAGCAGTAGACTTCCACACAGTGATTGTACCCTGAGGTTAGAAAGCAAATTCTGTGGCTGGGAGAAAAAACCACAGACAATATGTGAGAAAATATGCTGGTTTGCTATTTTTTTCCTGCAGTTGAGAGATGCATTAAGGCTTACTTCAAATTAAAATCTAGACTTTGATTCTGCATTTAAGAAATAAAGGTGTTCTCAAATGGATATACCATGGATAGCAAAGAAAATCTGCCTTAAAAGGTGAGTGAAATTGCCTAAGTAAATCTATAAAATCACTTGGAATACTAATGAACTCCAGATTTAATTGCAGCTACAATGAAGCCAACCACCTGCCAGCTTGTAAGCTGTCATTGTGTAAATCTGATATACAGCGGGTGTGAGCTAGCAGAGCTGCCCTGACTTCAGCTTCATGGAAACACTGGGATCAGTAAAGCAATCCCAGTGGGAGATGAAGATCCAACACTGCAGTCAGACTCCTCCCAGATGTCTGCAAGTTTTTTGCCTGTGTTCATTTTGGTCTCATTTTACTAAAAAGGAAAAAAAAAAAAGTGCTGAAAATAGATGAGGCAGAGTTAGAGACCTGATTTCTCTTGGCTCAGTGCGAGTTTTTCCTGGGTATAAAGACATGGACTGCAGTAGTAAATACACCTGAAGTCAAAGAAGGTACAGCTCACAGTATGGAAAGACTGTGGAGAGGAAGACGTTGCAGGTGTCCACACGAGGAGGACAGACAGGGGATGTATAATGCAGCCATACACATAACTCATGCATCTGTCTGTTATTTTTCCTTTTGCTGGACTTGTTTTTTAAGCCATCTCCAAGAGTGTGAAGGAAACTATACAGACCTGGCAAATAGTCAGCAAAGGTTTCAAAGAGGGATGTCCACCTTTAAGAACATGCACCACCTGAGAATGCACTGGACCACTCACTACTGGACACTAGTTACTGCCCTGCCATGATTCTCCAGCTCCAGAATCAGAGAGCTAGCACGTTGTTCAGATTAACTCTGGATTAGCTCTCCAGGGCTATGCAGTGCCAACAGAAGTGGTTTTGTAAGGGCTGAATTGTTTGCTCGCCTGTTGCCCAGGCAGTCTGAGCCCTTCCAGACATGCTGCATCTCCACTACTCTCAGATCATAAACGCTGTCAGTATGGTGCCAGAGAAGTGCTGAAAATAAGTACTGGGAAAACACGTGAAACTCTTGAGGACCTAGGTATAATACTGGTATGGCAGCATGTATTGCAGATCCTAGTAGCATCAAATCTTATAGAGTATGTTGTTCATGATGACCGGGTTAAGCCAATCACTCGATTTGGGGCCAAGAAAGACCATGTGGGGAGAGGAATATGGCTTTCTTCTGTAGTGTGTGAGATACAACCTGCTTCCTAGGGCTTTTTTCAGGCTTTTAAATAACAATTTTCCTACTACATCGTTGTCCTGGACATGGGCTTCCCATGGGTCTCTTCTTCTCCCTTTACATACTACATTATTTGTTCTGGCTTTCAGTCTTTACCATAGGTCTTAATTTGTCAGAAGATATTAGGAAACTATTTTGAAGTTTCTGAGAGTCAGTGGCTTGTGGAGGTGATGCTTTAAGGCCCTGTTGAGATTAAACATTTACTGCTTGGCTTGTTTGTGATGACAGGGGCCTGGCTGGTATTCTTTTCCTATGCAAACTGGCAAAGCTCTGTGTTTCAGCAGCCGGGAAACCAGCCCTGTCGGCACCACTCCTCGTTTGTAGTGAGGAGCAGCTTAGCCTGAGAATACACAGTCTCGAGGCAGCACACTCTATCCTCCAGCACAAAACTCTTTGATGAGCTGTGCTACAGGAGATCCTGATTATACCAGTGAGAGGATTACTGAGTGCATGCCTTGTCTTCACAGGCCCTGGAAACAGCATGTAATGAAGGTAGGCACTCCTTCCCTCTCACTAGGGAGAGGAGCATTGCATAGGCAGCACAAATGAAAAGATATAGATCTAGGCACTCAGGATGATATCTAAAAACATAGGAACATAAAAACCAGCTGTCACCCACTCCTCTTTCCCTAGCCCTGGTGCATGAGGCACTGGCAGTTAGCAAAGTGAGGACAGACACGGGTAAGTCACAAGCACCACTGCATTGGTTTTAATCACAACATTGTGTTGGTGCACTAGGGTCTCCTCAGCTTGCTGTGGATATTTTCTGCTGTGCTAGCCTTTCATTGGGCTCTCTACCCTAGCTCTTCTAAATTGTTAGTGCATAACAGTTAATGCAGCTGTCTCAGTTGCTTTTGTATTTTGTAATATTTGTATCAATTATGATTAGCTGGCTGCATCTATCTTGTATTTGACAAGCTGTCGACCAGTGTGTTTACGGATAGTGATGCCTAAGGACAAGCAATGATACCTTTTCAAAGCAGAGCACTCACCTCAGCAGGCTTGCCTTTGCTTTCCTTTCTGAAACCTCCCAGGTGTGGACTCTATCCTGTTGTCTGCTGTTCCCAAGAAATTAAATTCATCCTACCGCATCCAGGCTCCAAATCACAGTGACACAGCAGCTTGGAGTAGGGATTCATGCAAGGAATCATCTTGGACAAATGATTGGCTGCCTTCACCTCTGTTTTACACCATGTTTACTGTACAATGGGTTTTGATTGTTCTTTCATGTGTGAGTCGGTATAGCACATGCAGTCGCATGTGTGCATGCTAACAAATTGACTCCTAGCATCCACCATGTACCCTGCAGATTGCAAAAACACTCTGGGAAATACATTGCAGGTCTGTGGGTAGAACCTAGAAAAATTGTCTGTGATGTTTAAACCACTGTAAGAGACTCCTTGATGAGCTTGTATCTGACACAGTATCAGATATTACATCAATTTACCAAGCAGAATTTATAAGGCAAACAGAAGAAAGTAATTTTCTCACGCAAGTTTAACCAAGCTGTAAAGCTCCTTGCCACTCCAGAATTTGTGACAGCCAAAGGTATAGAGTAGTTCACAAAAAAACCAAAGTCTTGGAAGATGCATCTTGCTATTTAACCATAAACAGAATTGATTGAAGGTAGAAGCATCCCACCATGGGAGGCAGATAGCTGTGTGCTTGCTTGATTCTACACCGTTTCCCTGAACAGTTGCTGCGGGCCACAAGAGTGGATAGGCTAACTCCACAAGACATGTCCTTATTTTATAGCCATCTTCCAGGTAAAATACAATCCAACATGGATTCTGACTGCTGCTTGTTGTTGCCAATATCTCATTTCTTGCCTTGAGGGTGATCTGTGTGTGAAGCCTACATAACTGCAGTGGTATACAGGGATGCCCTCTGGTCGTGTTGGGGTTTAAGCTAAATATCAACTTGGGCATTCATGTTTTACACATATATACTAAGTTTCCCTGAGTAAGTTCAACTAGAAAAAGTGCTTCACATTAATCTGTTAAGCAGACCTTACTGCAGCAGATTAGCTACCACGTCCTGTTCAGAATAAGTCACCAATTGCAATGATAGGCAGTCAGCCCTCTACACACACATAATCTGTGTTGTTCTGGAAGCAGCGTGGAAAAAGTCAGAAAACCAGACAGTTGTTATGATGGGTGTGTGCCAAAAGGCTCACACTCAAGTTCAGGCTGTCCCAGCTAGTAAGGTTTTTTCTCTGTTGCTCTGAGGGGACCTGTGTGCCTTTCTGAATTCAGCTTTCCAAGTGGAACTTGATCTGGGTGAGAGCAGGGAGATGGAGGCGAGCAGGATGATTTCTGCTCCTCCTCAATGCTGTTGCATCATGGCCTGTGAGTCAACGCATTTCAGACCTCCCACAGAGAGGAGGGCTGGCTCTTTACCTGTGCAAGCCCCAGCATAATAACTTTGGGTAGCTTTCCCCAAGGTGTTTTGCTGAGGTCATCCATGACAGTCACAAATATTTCCCAGATTACCAAATCTTGTGGAAGGCTGTTGTGTGTTGGACAAAGATTTTTATTTTTTATTACTGTAAGGCAGAAGTTAGCTAAAAGATGATGATACAAAGTGATGTCTGAGTCACTTGACCATGACATCTTGCATTAAAAACCAGAAACACAGAAGAAAAATCCCACCTCTGCTTCTCCCTTTGTGTACCATCAGGGTCTTCTTGCAACACCAGCTAAGAAAGCAGTTTTCTGGGGACCTTCCTGAAATGGGGGAATCCCCATAGGAGGTGGAAGAAATTTCTGTGTTGTGAGACTTTTGCACCATGGGGAAGAAAGGAGGTGTTGGAGGAAGGGTCAAACTACCTGTAAACATAGTAGCAGAGGGCTTTGCTAACTGTGGGTGAAACATAGAACTAGAAAGCTTTAACTAGCTCCCTGATTGTTCATATAAACTCTCCACAAGGAAATTGTGCCGACGCCTTGGGAGGGACTGTTACCTGGTGAAAAGTCTCAATTTCTGGCAAAGTAACAAAGAAAACCCAATGGATGCGCTTCTTTCTTGCAGAAGACCACAAACAGCAGCAGTTTCAACCATGCAGGTGAGACTAACAGGGTACCTGAGCTCTGTATTGACAGCTAATAGATTTCTCAGAAACAGCACAACAGAGCAGAATGACAACAAAGCACTGAAGGTGTGCAAGGCTGTTGTATTTGCCATTCACACGGGATAACACACCTGCCGATATTTGTTGAAACTTGTTTCCTTGATCAGGAATGACGTTTTGTCATTTCTGCAAACTAACAAAATTCCTCTGGTGAAGAATATGAAATTTAAGTGGAGCCAAAATTGCTCAATGCCGTTAATAGAGCCCAGGCTGAGCTTTCATGCTGAAATAGCAACAATTCAGGGGAAAAAAAGTGGTAAGTTAAGAAAGCAGACAGGAGGCCCCAGAAGGGTGTAAACTATGCAAATCTCTGTTCTCCCAGTTAGCACCTTGTTCCAACTCTTTTCTGTTTCTTCTCTGCCTCTTTTTTTCATGTCCTTATTTTCTGCTTGGATAAACCCAGTTTGGATACAGGAAGGTATAAGCATTCTTACCATATTTGTGCTGCAAGTCCAAATGACCTCTTACAGTGTGGGCCAGACGTGCTTAGCTGATGCTCAAATTATGCTAGAATTTCTACAGAGCAGAAATAACAGGATAACTAAGCACAGGGCCCTTTCTTTTGCTACTACATTTCTTGTTACAAGAAAGCATCTATTGATTTCACCATGACTTCTGCTAAAGTCTGAATCCATATGGACTGTGGAACAGGGCCTTCAAAAAGGGGAACAGCTGTATTCGTACTGGTGTTCTTAATAAATACCTGTGGCTGTGATATTGTCTGGCTGCAGAAGGTAAATAGATCTGATGTTGGTTTATTTAAGCATCCCTGCATGAATCCCCACTGTTATTGTGTACAAACCAGGGAGCCATGGTTGAATTCTTGGCAAAGAGCAGACCCCCAAAACAGGGTAAATCTTAAATAACCTCAGTATTACCTTTGGGTGGATGGACAAGAATGGCAAAATACGTTTCTGTTGAAGCCTTAATTTGCCTGCTAAAAATGAAGCTAATACTATGGAACCTAGGTATATTTCTGTCTTCTGTACTTCAACTACTCTGTCTTAGTTATTTTATAAACCCTTTGATCACCAGTAAGTTCGTGCAGCAGCCGGGAAAGTACCTGAATCCTGGTCCAGGTGTAGTCTGAACATTCTGAGACACAGAACTTTTTCCTTCATTGGACTGATGGTCAGATCCAATGCATACAGCTTTTACATATACACACACACACACATATATATACGCATGCAAGTATGTATCAATACAAACAAATGTGTTTATGCATGTATTTGTGGTTAGGTACATGCTCTGCACATCTTCTTGACAGCACTATCTTCCACTTAAGGGCAGCATTTCAACAAAGTATAATTACTTTGTTACGGAGAATCAGATCATTGTTGCATAAGAAGGGAAATAAACCGAAAAGCTATTCGTCCTCACTGCCCTAGCAAGAAGATATTCAGGTTTTCAGGTTTGGGGCTTCTGACAGAAGGAAGTTGTTAGGAGTTGTCTTCCAGGCAGATCTCATATCTGTGTTTGGCTGTCTTTATGGTAAGGAGGCTTGCAGCTCAACTGATCAGCACGGCCAAGTAATTTTGTCAGCCTCACTTCAGACAGCAAGAGGCAAGGAAACAGCTGGGCCTTCAACCAGCCCTAGTGTTTCAGTCAAAACTCATCTGGGACATGCCCATCAAACACATCCTAGAGAAACAGTGAAGAGAAACAGGTCTGAGTCTCTGCTGCTATGGCCTTTACCAATTTTGTGGTATCATATGTCTGAGCCAGCCTTGTAGAAACCTGGGGCTGGATATGAAAAGCTTTATTTTTCACCCTGTTCAAGCAAGCATATGCTAGCACGCAATGTGTAAAACTGGAGTCATGGGCACATTTCCAGCATATGCACCTTCTTCAGGTTTTTATCAATGTAAAAACACTCACTGCTCTAAACGAAGCCCTTTTAACTGACGCATTGGTTTGCTTTGCTAAGTAAATACATGGATGCTGTTTTGCCTCAGCAATTCTCCGCATTCAGTTTTGCTTTTTTTTATGAATTTCAGATGCATCAAAATAGTATATTTCCTTCTGGAATAGGAGCTTCCTTCCTGTTTTTAGCATATTTTTTTTTCTTGGTTAGTTCATGTCTTTCAGAAGCTAAGCAAGCACTGTGAATGAATCCTCCTGCCTGTGAATCTAAAGACCTTGTTCAGCTGTAGACTTGCACTATATAAACTGATCTGGGGGTTTGCTCTCCAGTTTTGCATGTAGACTGGCTCCCAAGCTCCCTAGGTTTAGTGACTCACCTAAAAAGTCCATAGGCGAGCTCACAGATTTTTATCACTAGTGAAGAGTTGTGGTGTTTTCCAAAAAACTTCTGATGTCCGTACAGTAATCTGTGCCTGTATATCCAGAAAAGTTATCTTTTGACAAGAAAGAGTACAATGGAAACCAGTGGCATTAGTAATAATTTCCTTGCATGATATTACGTCAGGTCCAAGCTGAAATGAGAAAGAATTAAACTGTTAACCCAATAGCTCTTTGTCAGACTACATAGACCAGGCTGATGATCTCAGGCAAGAAGAATAACTCACACTTTATTTCCTACAGATTACAGAGACATCTCTTAACACTGAGTCACTTTTTCTCCAAAAATTATAGATAGCCCAAAGCTAATCCCCTGCTGTAGCAGGCAACCTGCCAAAGGAGTGCCAAAGGGTGGCCAGATTTTGAACAACACACAGCAGGGCCAGCAATCAGCTGCAAGTCACTGTATTTTGCAACTAGTGTCTATGAGAGATGGCAGCTTTAACTCCCCATTTCTGCTCAGCTTTGGATTTGGTGGGAGCCAGGAGCTGCTGTGCACAGGCAGAGAGCGCACTGCTGCTACTAAATCTCAACCCGTGCTGTGTTTGGTGGCATTTTTCCTCCAGGTAAGACAGCAGCTCCTGCTGCACATGCAGTGTCTCTTGCCATGCCTGACTTCCAGCCAGGAAGGAAATCTACAGACCTGCATATCACTTTGCAGAAGCTGATGATTTGTGCTCTTATCTGTTATTTCTCTTTATCGTTTCCAGACTAAGTCATGCAAAGGCAATATGATTTATATAGCTCAGTGGAATCAGTTGTATAAATGAAATGCCCCGATATCCATATTTCTTTATCACATGTCACTGTGGTCATTCTTTAAAAAGATGTAGTCTTCTAATATATCTTTGATACTAAGAAAAGCCTCCTTGGTCTCTCTTTGTCTCTCACATACACACACTCATTTGTCTGTTGCGCTTTCACACGCTCCTCTCCTCCCCTCTCCCTCTTGCATGCTCTTGCACCCTCCTGGAGGTCCTGCTTTCTTACATGTACGTTGGTACACAAAACACAATCAGGACAAAAGACTTGCACATGCTAATTAGCCTGGCTGATTTTTACTTGGTCTGGAGAGCCTAAAAACCTGAAAAGGCATTGAATATCAACAGTGTGGTACTTTATCCAACAGGAGAATATTTGTTTTCATAGGTGAGCTACCCAGTACCAGCAGTCCTGACCTGCCTGGCCATGGGGTGAATTGAGCTGGAAGAAAACACTACTTTCCCAAGAACAGGCACAGGTTATCTTTTCTTTAACCTACCAGTTTGTTTCCCCTACTTGTTTGTTTGGGTTATTTTACCCTCTACCCATTTGAGGTGTGTTTCTGGTTCAATGCCCCTGTAAAGGCCAGAGGAATTAGCACTGTTGAAAGAAATCCAGTACTGAATTGCCCTTGTGTTGTCCGGACTTTGTTATGGCTTCAGTTCATTAAAACCAAGAGAGGGACAGCTGGAAGAGAGAGAGATCAGCTAGGGGGGGACACTAGGGTCTGGACTGTGGTAAGACATCTTTATGGGACAGACCTGTTTTCTTTTGAAAAGAACATGGTGAAAGAGTCACAGCTGTGAAATGGGAGGCTGAGTAGAGAATGACATATTCCACGCAAGCTGGAGGAAGAGTGATAGATGCTCCATGCCCTAATTTTCTGAAGTGTCTTATCTTTTGTTCCCATCGGCGCTGCAGCTCAATCTGCAGATGGGTACATTGCATCCCTGCCTCACTTCTCCAGTTCTCTGACCTCTGTTGAAGCATTCCTCCACACACCTCCCAGTCCTCTGATGTCCCTGAGGAGTGACCTCACCAGGTTCCATCACTGGTGTGACGGACTGCCTGCAGCTCCTACTAGTTATGGGCATCCCT
Organism: Phalacrocorax aristotelis; assembly: GCF_949628215.1. Taxonomy (NCBI): domain Eukaryota; kingdom Metazoa; phylum Chordata; class Aves; order Suliformes; family Phalacrocoracidae; genus Phalacrocorax; species Phalacrocorax aristotelis. The sequence continues at coordinate 71,286,283 of NC_134277.1, forward strand.
GAGGGCCCATGGGCAAGAGCGTGTCTCAAGGCAGAGTCCATCTTTCATGCCTTTGCTGCCTCTATCCCTAACAGATGGACAATGGACAGGGTGAAAACTTCAGCAGGGGAGAGATGGTGCTCTCCCAAAGAGTGTGAGAGAGAGATGCAGCCAGGTGAGAAAAAGGAGTCGTCAAGACTGAACCCTTAGTTTGCCTCATTTTCTCAGAAAACTGAATTTTGCATAGCTATTCCAAATCAAACTTCCCAGGTCTCTCTGGTCTACTTAAGCAAAATTATCAAGACAACCTAAAATAGGAGTAGAGTCCTTGAGGCACAGTAGCAAAAAAGTGACTTTTTCCTATCAGTTCTCTAAAAGCTTACTGTTGCTATACCAGTAATTGCAACAAGGAAGAGGATCATTGTAACAGACTGGCCTATTTTTAACAACAGGTCAGGACTGCAACTCTTCTCCCTTCTCTGTTCTTGTCTGTTATTCCTCTTTCCTTTCCCTCTCCCCACATTTAACCATTTCATTACTGAAAAAGTGGAAAAATAGTAGCAAAAGAATATAGAAGAAACCAATTATATAGGTGAAGTTCTTGAAAGAAAAAGGTCTGTTTCTTCCATTTCATTAAAAAAATATATATCCAGAAATGTTTTGAAGACCAAACTTTGGGGCATATTTTTTATTTCCTAGAGAATCCAACACCTAATAAAAAGTATTTTGTTTGAAAATCATGCACCATCTCTGTTAAATAAAATGCTGAAAATAAGTTCTGTACCTTGTAAATATGTGAGTGTCTGCTAAACAACATACCTTATGAATAACTCAGTGTGATGGAATACTCCTGTATTTGGAGGGAAATATTAATAAAATTCTTTTGAAGTTATTTCTGTCAGGTGTGTCAGAGTTTACTAAGCTGTTTCCTGGGCTATTCATCAAAGAGAAACCATATAAAATAAAATTTAAAAATAGCAACTTATTAGGAAGAACAGATGGTGCATTCATATGCCACAAAATTGCAAAATTTTAGCAACCTTGAATATCAGGTTCTTGAGTTGTAACTCATTTGCACTGGAAACTTAGTTGACAAGTCAGAAAAAACACATTCAGGATACTGCAGAACTGTAAAAGAAGCAAGTGCTGACACATTGAATAAAATGCGTCTATTTTTATGTCAAGTCCTGATAACAGTACATTTTTTTCACTTTCAAATATGAAGAGAAAAAAAATTCAGATCTTTCCAGACTTGGCCAAGGCACCTGATTCACAACGGAAAATATTTTTACATCTTACGTCAGCATTACTTTGTTCCGAATTAAGGGCTGTGGTACTGAAGTCTTTCTTTTATGATAATGTCACTTTCTCACCACTTCTCTTTTTCCCATTAGAGCATCATGTGTAACACAGAAGCATTTCAGTTCACTCATCAGCTTCGCACATCAGTTTTCATCTACATCTGAACACAAAATTACATAATGGAATATATCCTTTGTGACACAACCCAGTGAAACCCTGGAGGAAGAATGTGAGCTTGAACCCAAATTTCCCAAACAAATTAGCCCAGATCAGGCTTTTTAACTGAAATATTACCGGAAAAATGGTTATCAATATCTAAGGTGTCACCGCAAGCATTTAAGGGCCAAGGCTGAAGACTCAAGTCTCCTTTTCAATTTAACTGACTATCCCTGTCACTAGTTAATATCTGGAACTGAATGGCAAACTATTATAAATGTGTTAGAAAAATTAAGTTCTTGAAAGATAAATTGATGAAATGGGCAACAGAGAAGTATCAACTCTGAAGAAACGGTGGCATTACTCAGGCAAGCATGGAAGGGTTGCTATTAGCAGCTGGAAAAGAGTGGCATAAACTTGTGCACTTCACTGGGAGCTACAAACAGTGGGGCTGGGTCTGTCTAACTCTCCCTATGACTTCGCAGCCCAGTTCAATGAATTCTTGAAGCACCTATGAAAAGTCATCTCCGATACTTTTTGGCACAGGCTGAAGTCCCGCTGGAGTCAATATCACTCGAAGAGTACAAGTTCAGGGCTTGCTTAAGACACTGCAGACTTTGCATCACCGGCTTTCAATTAATCTTTTATTGTCTGCCAAAGGGTTAGGACCAGGCATTACTCAGAACCTCAGAAGAAATCTGCTTCCTGCAAGATTTTCAGACTGATATATTTTCTGTGTAATGTGATGCTTTAGTCCCATTATTTACAGACAGCATATACCTCTAGGACCTTGGACTTCTCATAACACCTCTGGTATCTTAGTATGTGTCTCCCATGCCCTCCCTGTCTACCTTTCTCTTCTGCTCTTTCCCATAGTCGCAAACATTCCAGAACCAGGGTTGGTTGGACAGGAGTATTGACCATGTTTTTTATCCCAATAACCACCTTCTGTTGCTCTTAGTGTTAGTGCCACCACTAACCTGGGAAGTGCCAGAGGATGATGCCTGACCAGAAAACTCACTTCCAGCAAGTGCCATCCTTACCGTTATTCTTCATTCACGCTTACGGCCATTGCTGCAATCTTTTCAACAACAGCCACCAACAATGAATAACACAGCTTCCTACAGGGAACTCAGCAGAATTCTTTGTGCCATTGTGGTGCTGTGAAACACAAACACGGGTCCCTGTGAACTTGAGGGCAGCATCTCTAGCAGCTAAACTGCTCATTAAACAAATGGGAGATAAGCTAAGCTTGCTCCATCTTTGCAGCTGTATACAGGTCCCTGAATTAGGAGACAAGTCAACAGAACTTTATGTGCACTTGTTCATCAAAGCACAAGAGATAAGCTATTGTCCTGTCCCTTGTTTCCATCTGTAGTGAAAGGTCAAGATCAATTTAGAAGTTATTTGTATCTTGATTGTGTCATCCAGTGAAGAGAAAAGCAACATTTCAGTTTATCCAAAGTAATAGTAGACACACATCTCACATGTGATTGACTGTGAATTTTACAGACCTGACACCTTTTTGCCATTACAACCATTTTTTGCAGCAGCTGGTAATACCCTCTGCTGTCAAACATTAACAAAAAATCGATTCAAAACAAGGTATCCCCATCTTACAACTTTGTTCTCTGTCTTCAGTACAGAAAGTCACTTCATCAGGATTCACTAAGTACTACCTGGCTCAAAGCTAGCATAACTGTGCACTGATGTCACCTAGATATTTGAGGGCAGGGCATGGTGGGCCTGGACCTGCTCAGTCCTCATGTTTCATACCACTCTGGACACTTCAGCTGACCCATCCTGACTTTGACTTTCTCACCAGCCAAACTCATATTGAGAAATAGGGCTTAAACTAGTTCTGTCAAGGAATGCCAGTACTGTCTAAAAGATCTGACTTTCTGATTGTAGTCACATGTGGCATGCATTTACAAGGTTTCTTCAAGCTGGGAGTGAGTACTGTGAGAACTGATCTTCAGTGAGATGCTGGCATGTACTCCAATACTATTGAGAGCAACAGCTTCAGTGCTGTTTCTACATCCTTTCTAACCACAAAGAAATTACCTCTTTCCCATAGTTTTATTCTTGAACTGCGTCCTTTAATTATTTTACTCTTCCCCTTTTTTCAGGGCAGAAGATTTCCCAATGAAAGATTGTCCTGGAAGTGTATGATATAAATAACATCTCCTGGGTGTGACAGGCTCTCCAAATAGCTGACTAAGTCAGAAAAGAGCATGAAGAAATAATCTTTTTTTTTTTTTTTTCTCAGTATGATAATCAAAACTAGTCATCTCTTCCTCTTGAGTCAGCCCAGCTATGTGAGGTAGGCCAGGCTGCAGGAGCTTAGCCACATTCAACATTTCATGAGAATCAAACTCTCTTCAGCTTAGCTTCTCTCTTACTTCTTTCTTCTCTCTGTCTTGTTGCATCCTCAGGATGTCCTTGAGTTAATTCACAGTAATTAAGCTTGTCCTACAAACCCAGCTTAAGAAGATTAGTTTCTCCTGCCAAGAGCTTCCTTTATCTCACTGCACTTTCAGTTTATTCCATAGGTGTTATATAGTGCATCTTGCTCTTACTTACCTCTTGGAACATATTGCAAGATTATTATTTGTCTATGGGAAAACAATTGATAAATAGCTGCCCTGCTATCCTTCTGTGGGAAATTAATATTTCCCATAAGAAGATTAGATACTGAATGCAGTGGGCCCAAAACATTTCCATCTGTTTAATATGTTGCATCCCTGAAATGCTCCTTCATGAACATAGGATGGATGTGGTCCTAACTTCATCTCTGTGACTGCCATCCTTCTGTAGGCTCCTTCACAGGGTCAAGGAAGAAAGCCACATGCCTCCAGAGGAAACCACCTCTCAGTTCAGGTGCAACGGTCAGCTATGTAAATTAGGTAAGTTTAAACTAGGCGGTTTTTTCCCACTGTGTCTCCACTTTGGTGGTAGATTCTTCCTGCACATTTACCCCACTGTCCTTTTTCTGGCCTCTGCCTATCAACCTGTCCTCCTGGTCCATGCCCACCTCTTTTATCATATACACATGGCATAATGCTTCGGGAGCAATCTCATGTCCTTGGAGGAGATCCCAAAGACCCTTTGCACTTAATAATTTCTCCTAAAAGTAAGCCATCTGTACCCCTTCTTTGCTCCAGTCTCGTTGCTTTCTTAGTGGATGCTAACTTATCTGAAAATGTGTCTGCTTCTAAACCTTTACTCAGCTGGGAAGCATACTGGTACTTCAGGGTGAATAGCATCCTGACAATAAATTGCTCAGTATTGAATTGCCACTGAATTAATACCAGGCTGAGAACTCTGAGGTGATCACCCTGCTCTGCTCATCTCAGTGCATTCTTGTTGCCCTTGAGTTTCATGGAACCCTTAGGGTCAGAAAGTAACTTGCAACAAGAGGCTGTACAGACTGAGTCTCTTCAGTCTCCTTTCTCTCTTGCATTGTTCCTACCTGTCTTGTTGCCTCTTCAAGATGTAGTTCCCTAGAGTGCACAGTGATTAAGACTGTTTTCCAGACCTAGTTTCAGAAACTATATTTTTGAGGTAGATTCTCTTTTCCTCTGGGACTGTAAACTTACACAAGCTTTCTGTCAGTTTACTACACAAGTTGGTGAAGCAAAGTCATCCCCAAACCCTTTTTTACTTTACAAAAATTTTTAGTTCTTCCTCCAGCAGAAGACTGCACATTGCATCTAACTCCATTCAACTTTAACGAAGGAACCTGTTCATGTTTATTTTGCAGACTTAAGGCCTTCTTGTGGCCTGAAGAAAGATATCCCTATGGATCACCTGCACACTACCCAGGCTGATGGCTTGGAGGACTTCCAAGGCTGGTATGACAGTGAAGATCTAGGCTAGACAAGAGCAGGATGTCGCTGTATAAGCCATGTGCACATGCCACTTCCTCCACTCAGTAACAGCTAGTTACACTTAAGAACATCTCATTTCTTTCTGTAACGGATGCTGTGATTCACTCCAAATGTTCCTCAATCTGGAGGACACCAGGGGCAATTTTACTCTTAAGGAGCATCTCTTATGCCTGTGGGGAGGACAAGCGTTGGTGGCCAGGCCCCAGACAGCTTTGGAGTAACCACATTGAACCGCATTACAAAACCTCGCATTTGTGTACAAGCTTTCAAGGGAGAAAGGCAAGCGAAGCATCAGTCAGCACCTCCTATTGTTCCAGCCTCTTGTATGCACTTGGGTTGTGGTGGTCCGCTTTTCTAACGAGCACTCTCTCATCAGAATAATCAGGCACAGGAAAAGTGATTGTACTGAAAGACAGGATCATGTGCAAATAAAGCTTCCAGATATGAGGCAGACTCATGGCTTTTAGGTTGTTTTCAGAAACTGGTGAGTGGTAAAGATGCTGGGTCCAAGCCTGCAAACTCTGTTCCCAGGAGTAAGCCAGACCCTGTCAGTGTGCTTCCATTTTGTTATCACAACTGGAAAATGAGCAAACAGGAGCAGGCCAAGGACTTTCCTTCAAATCCAAGTGCTATTACTGCACTCTTCTTTTTTGTTGTCCTTTGTTTTTCATGGCCCAAGGAAAATGGGGTCCTACATGACTCTGCTGGTGGTGCTGACTCTCCCTGCGAGCTGGGCTGCTGGAAGCCAAGTGCTCGTAATCCTGGGTACCGAGCAGTGACCATCACTCTTTCTGTCTTCTGTTTAAAAATGACAGGCATTGCTGTGAAGGGGCCCACCAGAATTCAGCTAAATTTTCCTTCCAGTTGAAACAAAACCTTGCCCTCTCTCTGCATGGTCGCCACTGGTGACAGCCGTTATCCCTCTCACACCTGCAGGCCTCGGAGGAGCCTTTCGCTCAGGGAAGGCCTGTAAATGGAAGGACCATTTCTGCACTGGTGCTGCCTCTTGCTAGAGGTCCAGCAAGCTCTGATCATTGATGCTATACTGACTTCTGAGAGCTGAGGACACAGTTTTCCTAGATCTCCTCTTAATTTATGTATCCTTCTATACTTAGGCACATTTATTTTTTTTTTTTTTTTCACAAAATTAAAGGAGAAAAAGGAAGCCATAAAACTACTTTCTAAGAGAAACCTGACCTCTGGAGTCTTAACAATTCTATAAAGGGGTCTTTTGCAAAAGATCTAGCACTTGCTCAAACAGCCCAAGGACGATGTTTCACTGGGTTCTCCATCATGTTGTGGTCATGATATGCTCTTGCAGTACAGGTCTAGGACCAAATTCTGCAAATGTGATCGCAACCATATGGACTCTATTTGGCTAAATACTGGCTGGTTCCTTCAGACTGGTGATGCCAGGTTCACACTCAACAAAACCAGAAAGTACAATCATTACTGGGTGGTGTGGACTCTGGCCACTTAAAGCCACATTCAGAAAAGGCCATAGCAGAATTTTTTAATCCCAGCTCTTGGCTCTCTGCTGTACCATAACCAGATGGCCACAGGTGAAGGAGACGTGTCAGCAGACCGCCAGGACCTCTGCCTCTGGCAGAAAAGACCAGCTGGGCTCCCTGTAAAGGCTTGACTCCAGGAGCCATAAATGGGATTTCTGTTCCACTGTCACCCTGAAGGTGCTACCATTCCCCACCATGCTGCTTATCATCCTGTATTTTCCCACCTTGCCTTTCTGCCCTTATTTTTGACAATTTTATCTTCCTGGAGATGCTATCCTAAGTGGCTGAGAGTACAATCTGGAGACCATCCTGCTTCCTGCTTGGTGTTCATCTACACTAGCCTGCTTTTCTGATGCTCACTCTCTCTCCTGACCAAGTCTCACTCCTGCCACAATGCCTGACTTCTTCTGGGCAGGGTGCTGGGAAGAGACGGAAATGAGCATTTGCAGACACTTTGAGCTGTCTCCTGAATAAATGGGAAAAAACTAAAGGGTCCCCAGACTACAGGGATTATTGATTTTATAACTATTTCAACGGCTCCATCAATGGTGATGTGTAAAAGGAGCTCATCATTTATAAATTGACTCTTCCAGGGATCAAAGACCTGTCAGGGCAACAATTAGTTCTGGTAATTTATCAGCTGTTTGAGCTTGTCAGGCGGAGAGAGAAGGGCAGTTCTGCATCAGCTCCCCTGCAAAGTTGTTACGGTAGCCAGAGCCAGGTAGGATGTGCAGGTCATTCATTTGCTAAATATTTCATGTCCTCAGAGGTTTTGTCAGTCTTTCTGATACCTGATCCAATTTGGTTAGGCTGTCAGGTGAAAAGGAGGCATCTCTTAACCCACTAATGTCACCCAAGCCAGAGGTCCTTTGTCTTCTTAACAATGCCCCTGTCAAATCCCTGCAGAGCAGCTAAAAAAAAACTGGAATGCAGCAAAAAGAAGAAGAAGGGGGAAAAAAAAAGCCCCAACCAAAACCTGTGGTCTGTTTTTAATTTGCCTATAAACCATTCAGAGCTCTCCAACTGTGCTGTCCCGAGAGGGAAAACTGAGGGCAAATACATTCTCTCTCCTTGTAGACCTCATAGTAAAAAAATCTGTGTAAACAATATAAGCTTATTTGAACAGACTAGAAGTCCAGGCAAAAGCAACTGTTCTGCCTAACAGTGAACCGCAGCAGCCTTTGCAAAGCATCTTTTGCAAGGGCACCTACAATTTGGCTATCCTGGCCAGAGCTCTGCTACATTAAATGGGGATAAAAAAGACAGACATTGAGGCAGAGAGCCCCTTGAGTCTGGAGTTTTCTGACAATGGGAAGTGGATCCAAAATGTGTTGTACAACATCAGAAAGACCTTTGTTACATTACATTACTTTATGTTATATTACTTTACATTACATGTGTGCACACTTCCACACTTATAAGTATACATGCAGAGTCAGTAAATGCTTCAAGTTTTCCCTGATGTACCCTATTGCACACACACTTTGCAATACCTGTTGATGTAGTTATACAATCACATGCTTTTTAATTAGAACGGCATCTTTCTTATTTGCTATGTGACTGGACTCAATTCTACTCTTTTCTATGCTGACAATTTCATTTTGCAACTTTTTTTCAAACGTACTTTCCATGTATAAGACAGAGGTTTAATGAATCTGTAATGTGCACCACCAAAGAATTTCCAGTGGAAGTACAAACTCTTCCAACAATTTCACATATGCAGGTTGTTGTAAAGCATATATGAACTTGCACCCCTTAACCACGTTTCATGGCTTTTCAGATGTTCACAGATCACAGGCTGAAAAAACAGTTGCAATCACAGCTTCATACAGAAGCAACTCTCAAAAGTTGTGTTTGGTCACAGGAACAGCACAGAAATGCTTGAGAGAAGAAAAATAAAGGGGTGGGGAAGGAAAGGTCATAGTTTGCTTAGAAAGTGCATGTAGAGAGGTTTATAGAAATGTTTGCAGAGAAAAATAGTTACTCAGCAGGAAGTAGTTATTTCAAAAAATAGATTTTTATTGTATAGTAATATCCAGTCAACTTTCTGACTTGCCTAAAGGGTCAACACTGGAACGCTCGAGAAATCCCTAATCCGTTGCCAATTCAAGGCAAAGGACAGCACTCACAGGGATTTCACTTTGCAGGCAGGTGAAAGACATCTTTGTGCTTATTATGAAGCAGACTCAGGGTGGAGTAAAATTAAATTAACAGCCTCAATGCACGTTGTTTGGAAGCCACAGGAAAGCTCATCACTGCAAAATGTCCTGCTGGATGTGTGCTGAGAATGACGTAATGGTTAGCAGGGACCCAGGAGGTGAAACAGCAGGCCAAGTCCTCAGCAAAAGCCACAAGATTTTAGAGAGATAGGGGAGTAAAATTTCTGGAAAAATTATGAGAAGACTCTTATGAATACATGGAAGAAAAGGGACCTCTGTGGATTTCACAGTTTTATGCTATTGCTGCATGACTGATCCACTGAATAAACCCTGGGCTGGTGAAATCAGTGGTTTTCCTCCAAACACACCTGAATGATGGCAGCTTAGTCCATCCGTAGGGAAACTGGGATGAATGGACTGCCCTCCCAGCTAGAATGCTTTCTTAGAAAAATCTGCTATAAGATACTGATAAAACCTGTGGGATCATTTTGAGACAATACGTATCGAAAGAGCAGCTGCCATCACAAAGCAGCCTGCCTGGCATTACCCTGGGCGAACCAGCAGCCACGTGGGAAGGGTGGTTTACATTTCCAGGGGAGTGAGCAGGGCTGCTGGTGTGACTTGTGACTTGCAGCCACCCTCTCTCTTGTCCCCTGAGGAGCACGCTGGCAGCAGCATCACGCAGGGCAGGCTGCACAGCCCAGCAATGATCACTCTTTTCAGCTGCATGGGTTCTTTGATCCCTGCTTGCCTTGCCACATAATGAAATCAGGTGCCTGACGGATGTGCTGGGCAGCCCATGTGTGAGGAAAGAGCTGTCTCCCTTGAGGCCAGATGAGATGTACCGTCATGAGGGAAGAACCCAGAGGGCACTCTCAAGGCACCTCTCCTGCAGTTAATATGGTTCTTGTTTTGTGCTCGCTTATGCTACTCTAGGGATGCTTACCAAAGCGGGTGAACAAGTTCGGGGTATGAGAAAGCACAGGAAAAGTCCTTTCTTCCTCGAGGAGGAGATTTGGTCCTGCAAAGCATCCATCACCTTGGATCCTTCGAAGCTCCCAGGCAGTCTGGGCATATTTATATGACCACATATTCATAAGCAGCTAATGGCCTCAGAGTTTAACTCTTTGCAGGACTGAGCCTTGTTGTTGATTAAATCACTTGTATAAAAGGTCTCAGCTACTTGGAAAACCTTCCTTAAAGGCTTGCACATTTCTGATAAGAATATGACAGGCACCATTTGCCCAATTTTTCTGTCCACTCTAGTTTGCTGTCTAGTTTGTGAATATCACTGCTTTGTTGTCCTGTTAGAAATAAGAGAAGATGAAAATAAGAAGCAAAAGAAAAAACAGATCTCTTGCAACAATAGGACTGAAATGAATATTTTGATCCACCAAAATATTCAATGTATGTGACTACCTTTGCATAAGAAGTCCTTAGGGCATTGCCTAGTTTTTCATGATAGACACTTCACCGAGTGCTTGACAGAATTGTGTTTGTGAAAAGAGGTGGAGAAAGCAGAGGAAAATATAAATCCAATATATATGACCAAAATACAGCGCTTCTTTCTTCTTGCCAGACTAGAGGTTGGATTTGTTTCTAGTGATTGGCAGATAACATACATTTTTCCTTTAGCTGGAAAAAAAGTTAAGCTTAGGGTTGATTTTTTTTATTTCCTGGGGGGGTGGAACACAGCAACAACAGTGTGGGTTTGAGTTACAGTTGGTGAACTCAAATAATTTCTGCAGCCCCCAAAATAGTTGGAGAGGTCAATGAAACCTCAAACTCCATGGGGCTCCTCCATTTCTGAACACAGCTTTCTTGAGCCAGAGGCAAACTGCCCCATTGCTTACCAAAGTGATATTTATCTAATTTGTTACTAGCAAATGCTTGTGGGGAGGAAAAAAAAAAAAACAACAAAAAAAACCTAAACCCAGCCCAAGAGCTCCAGAGCCACTGGAGCCCTGTGCTAGCATCAGCAAACCAGTGTCTGTTTGCCCCCATTATGGTGGTATCAGAAAGAATGAAGCCTTTCTGGGTCAAAGTGTGTTCTCGTTTTCACTGGCATAAACGACGCCTCTAAAGCTGAGAGAATTGTTGGCTGACCAGCTGACCTGGTGGACTTCAGGCAGAATTCAGGTCTCCTTGACCTGATCAGAGCAGAGGAACTTGTCCCACACATGCCGCTAAGACATACCAGCTGATTGTTTAACCATATTGAGAAATAACAAAATAGGCTTCCCTATCATTTTTCACCTAGCTCAGATTTGATCAGAGATATAAAATAAAGACAGACATGAACACCCATTCTGGCTAAGTTTCCAAAATGTTGTTCACACAATGTTTACCCCAGGAAAAATGATCCTGCCACTATCTTCGTACTTTATCTGTGGTGCTCTGGCTCTTTGCATATTTACACTCACCATCACAGCTTCCAAGCATTCTCCTATAATTAATCAAACACTCTGTCCTTTTGTTTCCTAGGTCACGAAGAACAGTAAATTAAATAAAGATATCGGCTGAGCATAGAGACTGGATTTCTACCCAAGGAACCTAATAATAGCGCCATGATGCAGGCGAAGTCAAAACTGATACGGTTTTATATACACAGAGGCAACCAGTTGAGTGTGAAGAAAGTAAACATCAGATAGTGTTCAAACAGTGGTTTATCCAGCTCATTCTATGTTTGTAAATATAGAAGTGTGTTGTGGTGGCTAAATTTATCCTAATGTAAGGAAACATGAACAATTAGGCTGGTATTTGGTAACTTCTATAGGCAACATTAGGACATCCTGTGTGAATTATTTTGGGGCAGTTCATGATAACATGGTACAGATTAGAGTTGCCATTTCTGGAAAAATTAGGTCAGAATTATGTAGATAAGATGGAAAGAATTTCAGTAGCATTGTAGTATTTTCCTGACTTGAAGCCTGACTCACATGCCAAAGCTTTGTTTTATTGTATATCTTGTTTTGATATATAGTCAAAACAGCCTTTATCCAGAGAAAATAAAAATAAACCAGCTGAGCAAGAAAGAATTCCATACAGCATTGAATAAAAATAAGTACAGAAAGCTCAATTTCTGAGAGAAATAGTTGTCTTTTCCTGTGAAACTTTTCTGCAATTTCAGAAATGGCCATGCTGAACCCAGGAAAAATCAGAGGAGGGAGATACAATTTGGTAACAGCTCGGGAATGGGGCTGTTCCTCACTCTTGATCCGAGCCGGAATTTCAGCCATATGTCAGGTGTATTTTGGGACCATTAGAGTATGGTCATGCTGGAAAGTGGTGGCCCTCTTCTCTACACGCTTCCCTTCCCCTTCTCAAATTTCATCCTGGATTGGAGGAACCTCTCACTTAAAAGGGAGATAGATCATGGCCATGAAAGGTTTACTTTTTAAGAGAAGTGAGATGAGTTCTGGTTAGAAGAATAAGAGCCCTGACTCTGCAGCTTCGCCTCTGCAGTCAGCACAATGTTTCCGTTGGCTTCAGGTAGAATATTTGTTCACTCAGGTCATTTATTATAACTAAGAATGTACTTTTACACTGCTCTGTGCTCACTACCATAAATCCCAGCACATACCATGCCTCTCTTTTTTCAGTGAGAGTTCTGGCCTGAGTTATTGAATTTCTGTCTGCCATTGAGCTTGCTTTGAGAAGGAGTAAATCTCTGGGACAGACCCTGGTACTTCTATGTGAGCCAGCCTTAGATAAAATGCTTCATGCTCCCTTTTGCTTATTCAGTGAGATAAACAGACTGGTTTTTGGTCCAGCTCATTAATGCAAACCAGGGTAAGCTGCAGTTTATGTTCCTATGCCAGAAGGTAAATAGCACGGGGTCAGGGGCAGGGCCACATCCCCTTCTGCCCCTGCCGTGTGCGAACAGGCCCCTGGAGCAGGCTGGCCAGCACAAAATGACTTCAGCCACCCTTCCCAAACCATGCAAGCCCCTGGCACTGGGGGTATCTCACCCTCCTTGTGCTCTTTGCATTGACACTCGGGCTCAGTGCTGTGTGGGGCTCTTACCGTACCTCGCATGGCTTTGGGTACCGTGCCTTCCCCAAAAGGCCAGTGGGTGCCCATCACTGTGCAAAGCTGCAGCATGAGCAAGCGGCGGGGTTAGATTAGGGGGAAGGAAAGGAGGATGAAAGTCAGCTTTTGCGTCCAGGCATGAGCAGAGTAAACTGTAGAAGGACCAGGTTTATTTTTAGGATGGTCTCTCAAGAATCCCTTAAGCAGCTGGCCAGGAATTTTGGCTACTAAAGCCCACCCATAGCACCATTTAGCCCAGCCACCTACAAAACCCAGATAGCCAGCCTTAATAACAGCACAAGCATTGCTGTGGCATTCCTCCCCTCCTGCTCCCTCCTGGGAGAGAAAACAGGAGTGACTGTCACACCTGACAGAAGTCACCAATCCACGCATGTCCCTATGCAGAGATCAAAGGGCCACTCTGGGGGCCACATCCTGCCCTGCAGAAGTGCAGGGTCTCTCAGTTCCTTCCCGCTGCCTGGGCCAGGCTCTCCTGTCGGACCCTGGCTGCCAGCACTGCCATCTCTCCACTGAATTACTGCCCCAAAATGTAGAGGAATAATGTGTAGGAAACATGATATGGGCTTTATTCAGATTTTAGTGTTTGGGTGTGAAAAATGCTGCAAACAAATAAATATTGACAAGAAATCCAGAAAAATTTCAGAAAATTTTAACGATGACCACTGTCAGTGTTTGTAAGTGTCACACACAGTGTATTGTATTTATTTGTAAAAGTTTGTTTTTTAAAAAACCCCAAAACACTCAGGTTTATACATGGACTTGTGCTTCTTTCTTCCTATAGGATCAGAGATTATTAAATCCATTTATTTGCTTTGAGCATCTTTCCAGATATAACCACTTTAGGCCAAAATGCTTGGAGACATAAAGTTTTACTATTGCTCTAGATCTTTCCTGGGTTTGGGCTCCAGGCTCCATTGGGGTGTCTAACTTTTGTGGGCTGCGTTGAGACTTTTTGGGATAGCAATGTAACAAGTAACATAACAGATCCTAGTCCAATATCGCCCACAAAGTATCAGTGTATGCATTTTCTCCTCTACTTCATGTATGTCCAACCCCTTAGTGGCAATATTTTAATGGTATAGTAAATCCAACATTAGAATTTGTACTATTGGATGAAAGAAAGACAGAGTGCTGCTCCAGAATAAATTAATTTTGCCAATTCAAATTTCATCATGAAATTTTGATGAGCAAGCTTGAATCTGTTATCTCACATCTGGCATAACCTTTCTGTGTAGTGATCTGGCTAATCTGACAGAAAGACAATCATGTGCACACATTTCATCTAGGTCAGCTTTGTATGTAGGGCAATCTACCTCCATGATCATAGAAGCATAGCCTATAGAAAAATGGGGCTTATGAAAAACAAGCCAATACAGTAATTAAAAATATTTATTTCTGAAGATATTTACCTTGATAGGCATAAAGCATTTCACAATTTCATACAGAAATACATAAAACATGCATAGACCAATATGGCCTACTTCAATGTGTATTCAACATGGTAAATATAATGAAGAACTTGTGTGAATATAAATACAAAACAAAAAAAAAAGCACGTAAGATTCAACCCGTCAGCAAATTCAACAATGTGAACAAATTCACTGCTATAAACATTCACCCAATATTAGCCTTTTGACATAATTCAAAACAACCCTTTGTCTCTATGCATTTACACCAAACAAGGCACTGAATAAACCTCACAGCAGCCTCTGGTACATCCCCACTTCAGTGCATTTTTGGTGGCATGTAAGACACAACAACCTCTATTATTAGAACTTCAGTTAGCCAAATATCCTTGTTATGAGAAACCTAGTAGTGCCCTCTAACTTTTATTTCATATTGAAGAGTCCTTTCGTATCCAAAACCAAAGGACTAACTATGCAAACAACCACAGTGTCTAACCCACATTCAGATAACTCTGGCTGTACAAGTAAACTAGACTTCTGAAAAAAGGCAAAGGGTTGCAGCTGATTAGTAAAGGCAATAACAAGGTGTAAAAATACTCTAGCAGGAGTGCAACAAACAGTACGCGAGGTAGACATGTATATATGCAGTAAGTCCTGATTAAAGTAGCACTGTGGCTTTCATTTTTGCATTTTAATCAAAAGGTAGAGTTTTTCGCTTTGAAGTTTGTCCACTCAGATCTTCCTTTCTGTCCTTTCTAAGCACATCTGTGAGGTCTCCTTGCAAGATGCTTTTGATGTAGACCTTGCAAGCTGCTCAACTGATGGGTAACATTCCAGAAACAATATTCAAATGTTTCTTCAGAAAGATGGCTTTTCATGTATGTTACTGCAGATTCCCTTTCACCCTCTTTACCCATCCAAATTCCAAGATGATGAAATCCTTTGCTATTACACCTCCAAATACGGGACTTCCTTAATATTTTGCTCTGCCGTGCAAACACCTGGACAGAGATGCCCTTCACCATCGTGGGATGTTAGAAGCCAAGAGACAGTTTTGGTGACGCTTTGTCAGCAAGTGTGATGGAGAAAGATTCGGGTGATCTTCCCACTAGGACGCTTTCAGGCTTTCCCAGATGCTTTGCCTTTTGCTCGCCCTGTTATGTTTCAGCTTCCACCCTTTCTGGAGCTCAGCCTTCAGTTTTACAATATTGAAAGAAGCTTTGATACTGTTACCCATGGCTTCCAGCCTGCAAAAATAAGAAATATACATTTATTGTTACAATAACGAAGATGCATCTCCACTGTGCAGACATTCAGTTTTTGATTAAATAAGCCTCAGTCTAGATTTCTGCCATAGGATCCTCAGTAACTGCTGATTGCTATACCTCTGTCAGAATTAAGCCACTTGAAATATTGGATTTGGAGTTGAAATGCAAACATTAAAACAAGTTAAAATATTCATTCAAATATGGATACCTTAGACTTCCTTAAATAGCACGTATCCAATCAAGCGGTCTCCAGTGTCATTCTTTTTGGCTGTTTTGTTCCTTTTAGGTAAACCTGATCCTGGTTCCAATGAATGGGTGCATTTAAATAAGCAAGTGCCATTTTCAAAAATTGTTTAAGACTTCCAGGGCCTAAGTCTTACACAAAATCATCAGGCTGCTTGCTCCCATAAATCCTGTTCTGAAGAGTCTTCTTTTGTATGGGTAAACTTCTGCATGTCATACTTTTACATGGGCATGTAGCCAAACACTGAACACTGGAGCTGATACAGCTGCACTCAGCTTCAAAGCTGACTTCACCTCTGTGGGATTCGTAGCTGCACCGAGTCCCATGCATGTGTCTCTGAACTGCGCTGTGGGGTGATACTGCTGCTTACTGCCACTCAGCTTATTATGCATGGGCCTCAAAGGGCAGTCCTGAAATTTGCTCCTAATCTCAAATATTAAACTGGGCTCAAATATTCGTTCAGTCTTCATTTTCACTTTCCTCAACCTTTTTGCAGCCATTTCCATCACTAACATCCTGTACTTGTTTTACACAGGTTTCATCGGGCAATCTGAGAGATAAGGCAGGTAGAAATCTGCCTCCTGCATTCTAAAAAGTCAGACACATCAGCCAGAAGAAACAATATTTTCAAAATCTGGATAGATCAATAATCTTTGTTTTTTTCCCCTTCAGTAAACTGGAGTAAAGCATCTAAGAAAAGGCATTCTGAGTCAATTTCATATTAAAATAGCTGAGACTGTTTTTAAGTAGTTAAGATAGTGTATAGACACACTAAAAATGACAGGTTCTATTCATTTCTGTCAGTATTTTATGATTTCATACTCCTCTGAAGTTTGGTATATCTTTAGGCCTACAACTCAGCCTGGTTCCTCTAAGCAAATGGGAGGATGCTAGACAGAGCTCAGAAGCCGTGTCTTCACAAGCAGAAAAACCCACTGCATGAAGAAAAGCCCTCAAGATATCCTTACTGATTCCTTTGTAACTCTCAAGCTGAAATCACCAGCTAAGCCCACGCTGACCCGAAGGCAGGTGAACTGTGCTCTCTATTGCTACATTGGGGAACTACAACAGGAGGAGAAGAAGAAACTCACCGCTTCATTTTCTTGCTGTCAACAAGCTGTCGGTTCATGCATTTGGGTCCAATGCAATTGCCAGCTTTGTTGTGGTGCCGTGAGGTTTTTTCCACTGTGGACTGAGCCCTGTTAGAAGTGAAAAGGCACTGCTGTTAAAAAGAAACCCAGGTCTGCAGTCCACAAGGTGAGGCAACTCACCAACCACTTCTCAAAGCATGTAATAAGCAATCTTTCTGGTCCAAAACATAGTATGTATCATAGCACTGTGAGCACTCAGGTAGGAGGCAAGGCTTTGGGGAGATTATTTGCTCAGCAAGTGCCAAAACGAGTAAGTCTACCACAATCCATCCCTTTCACATGCACTGCCTTTTAAAGAGTAGCAACAATAGACGCACCAGAGATCCTTTCCTGTCTGGCAGAAGTTCAGACATTTCTTGTCCTTCTGGTTGGCACATCGGCATCTGCTGCTAGGTTCAGCGAGCATCTCCGGCACCATGTCCTTCAGCGATCTTCTGGATCGAGATGGGCCTCCGAGACCGTACGGAACAGTCTTCCTATGATCAACGAGACAACATAAAGTCATTCAAATAATTCTGTGGCTTCAAAACAGTGGTGTAGTTTGGGCAGCCTTATCAATGAGATTGATTGCATGAGTAAAGGCTGTGGGATTGGGACTGCCTCGCTAGTCCGAGTTTCCATGCAAATGTTTCTGATGATCCTGCAACATACTTACTAGCATGGCTACTGACAAAGCTAATGACCTTTTAATTGTGTTTTCTTAAGGCTGCTCTGTCTCCCTGTGCCATAGAAAGCAATAAAACCTCATCTCTTTGAACTTTGGTAACTGCCAACACTGAAAGAAGCAATAAAAGTGAGGAACAGATCCTCTCCACTCCGAGGAAACCCAGCAGCAGAACAAATCACCACAGTCAGCGTTTGCAGCATTAGGTGAGGCTCTGGCTCATTACTTTTTGGTCAGGAGAGCGGAGAAACGGACACTGTACGCAACCCTATTAATGTGTGGTATGCATTAATTTGAGGCAGAGAGCAGCAAGAGGCGGCGAGGAGCCTCCCCGTGTCAAAGCAAGCCCTCTAGCCTCCTAACTTGTCAGGAAGAAAAACGGCCAGACAAATTCGGGCTGGCAAAATCAGACTTTTGGCATTTTGTCTGCTTCTGATTCATAGTGAAAAGTATCCCACAGCCTTTGCTGAGCAGCACCCAGAGGAAATACTCCCGCCTAGACTTCAGGAGCGCAGGTGTGTTAGGGCTACTGGGAGCTAGCTGCTCAATCTAGGTGGTCCAATACTGCTTGCTTTCTCCCAGTGAACACTCTCACTTCTAAACTCGGCAGAAAAGCAGGAGAAAGGGGAGAAAGCAATAGGAGAGACCGTGCAAATAATTATTCCTTCCTCCCCTTCCAATTTCTGCAGGGGGGGTTGCGGGTCTTCATTTCTCCCCCACCTCCCTTTTTCCAACCGAAGCAGAACGCAGCGCTCGGCAACGGCCGAAGCCCCCCCACCCAGGTCGCCTCACTCACTCGGGGGTGTTGATCCAGATGATGTCGAGGTGGCAGAAGTAGACGCACTCCTCGTCCAGCAGCGAGGAGCAGGAGCAGCGCCGGGCGCGACGGTGCGCGGCGGCGGCGGCGGCGGCGGGGGGCGGCGCGGCGGCGGCCACGGCTCCGGGGGCTGCGGGAGGGAGCGGCAGAGCTCAGCACCCGCGGCAACCACGCAACGGGGGTGCCCTCCCCCGGGGTGCCCTCCCCCGGGGTGCCCGGCGGCACCCCACGCCAGCCGGTGCCGAGCCCGGCTGCGAGCCCCCCGCAGGGCCGGAGACCTACCTGTCGGCAGCAGCCCCGGGCAGAAGACGAAGAGCAGCGAGACGATCATCTGGGAATAATCCATAGCAGGGAGCGGAGAGCGGATGGAAAAAGCGGGGGGGGAAGAAGAAAAAAAAAAAAAAACCAAAAACTAAATACACACAAAAAAGGAGGGGGATATTAATAAAAGAGGAAAAAGGGGGGAAAGTGTCTCCCAGCGTCGGGCCGGAGAGCCGTGTCCCGTTCCCGGCGGGGGCAGGCGGCTGCTCGGTGCGCCCTAGCGCGTCTGGCTGGCGCGGCGGTCCCCGGCGCTCTTTTATAGCGAACCCCCATGGAGCGGGTAAACAGCCCCGGCGCTATTTTATCCCGAGACAATGTTATTCTGCTATTAGTCACCGCGCGGCAACGTGCGGGCCGAGATAAGGCCGGGCTGGAAAAGGAAATCGCCTGCAAACTTCAGAGCGGCGGCGGCGGCGGCGGCGGCGGCGGGCGGGGGGCGGAGGGGGGGTGGTGGCTGGGGGGGGGGGGGTGGGGGGGCGACCCGGGGGCGGGGAGTGGCGGGGAGGGGCCGCGCCGGCGGAGAGCCGCCAGGGGGCGCCCTGCCGCCCCGCGCCTCGCACCTGAGGGAGGGCGGCCGGCGGGCGGCCGGCATCAGCCTGCGGGCGGCGGCCGGCGGGCCACCGTCGCCCTCGCCCTTAACAACAATAATTATTGCGATTTCTGTCAGCGTTGCTTTTTGTTGCCGTTGTTATAAAAGCGGGTCGGGCGGCGGAGGCGGCGGCGGGCGTGCGCCGCCCGCGGTGGAGGTGTCGCGGTCGTCCCCTCAGGGTGGCGGCGGCCGTTGGGGCTCCGGGATCCACCCGCCGCTCCCGCCGGCGCACCGGAGGGAGGGTCTTGGCGAGTTTCCCCTCCTGCCCCTTCCCCCGCCGCCGAGGGAGCCCACCGGGTGGCCCTGGGGGGGTGTGTGTCCCAGAGGGTGAGACATTAGGGTATATTACATACATGTATGTATATATTCCATAGCAAAGCAGGGCGCTGTGGCACAGCACGTTTTTAGGGTCCAGGCGTGTAATATGGGGTACATAAAAATGACCGTGGCCAGCAGGTTGGGGAAGGTTACCCCCCCCCCCTTTACTCTCTCCTAGTGAGGCCACATCTGTGGTACTGTGCCCAGTTTTGGGCCCCCCAGTTCAGGAAGGACAGGGAACTGCTCGAGCAAGCCCAGCAGAGAGCTATAAAGATGATCAGGGGACTGGAGTATCTTTGTTATGAGGAAAGGCTGAGAGACCTGGGTTTGTTCAGCCTGGAGAAGACTGAGGGGGGATGTCATCAATGCTTATAAATAACTAAAGGGTAGGTGTCGAGAGGATGGGGCCAGACTCTTCTCAGTGGTGCCCAGTGACAGGGCCAGTGGGCACAAGTTGGAACACAGAAAGTTCCACCTCAATAGGAGAAAAAACTTTCCTGTGAGGGCGCCAGAGCAGCGGCACAGGCTGCCCAGAGAGGTTGCAGAATCTCCTTCCCTGGAGACATTTAAAACCCACCTGGATGCATTCCTGTGCCCCCTGCTGTGGGTGTGCCTGTTCAAGCAGGGGGGGTTGGCCAAGATGATCTCCAGAGGTCCCTTCCAACCCCTACCATTGTCTAACCCGTGATTCTGTGAAAGCCAGGGATGTGTGGTCAGGAGGAGGAAAGACCCATGCCCAGCCTTTGCCTTTGGGTCCTACTGCTAACGCCGGCAAGGTCAGGGTGCATTTTTTTTTTTTTCCCCAGCGTGTCTGTATTTGCTGCCTTGTGCTGAGGGGCAGTAGCTGTCAGTGTGGAAGCCGTACACTTGAAAAATGTATTTAAGCAATGAAATGTATTAAGCAATGCCATCGTAAATACATACACGCATGAAATCCACTGAGCTCCTAACTGAGAAAGCCAGCCTTTGAATATAAACTCAGATGAACTCGAATGCCTGTGACCCGTTGTGGAGCTGTCGTGCTGCAAAGCGTGCCAATTTCACCTATGATAAATAGATAAGGCTCTCTTGGTATTTGTGGTATTTCCGTGCACTGTGCTGTAATAATAGAAATGACCTTGGATATCACAAAGACCAAGGCTGTTAACTGCAAGTTGCATTGTGATCTCTCAGGTGAATGGCTATTTTTTTAAAGTATCAAATTATACTGTGCTGCCTGTATCATAGTGGACAGACTGTCTACAGCCGTGCTGAGTCAGAATAAAGGTCCATTTAGCTGTTATTCTTTCTCCCACAATGGCTGTTAGCAGATGGTATGAGAAAAGAATGCAAGCGGAGACTAATCCTTTCCTCAGTGCAACCTCCTGGCTTCTAGCAGGATGACGTTTAAGGGCTTTCCGAGCAACAGTGAGCATTTAGACCATTATGCTGAATAAACACAAGTGGCCCCATCCTCAGATGGTCATACCTTTTTATCAAAGGTTCTCTCAAAATGGTCCTATAAAACATCTGTGAGTGGAGAAAGCTGGGTTATACATTTTTTTTACACCTTTTCAGCATAGGAGTTTATTTTTCAGAGCAGGGATTGTACCTTCTTGTGTATTATGTCATCTTGTGTATGTAGGGCAGCACTTAACAGAATACCGATGTATCTGTACCTGTATGTGTGAATTATTGCAGTTATGATAAGCATCTACCAGCAGAGGTCACCTAGCTACATATAAAAAGTAACCGTAGCCCACTGAATGTTTAAATTTTATCAGTATCCAAAAGTTGGGAAAGAAATTAGGTGATTTTTTTTTGTCTTCTTGGTGTTTTAAAAAAGGAAAAAACACAAAGCAGTTGTGTGGGTTGAGAGATAGCTATCGTTTCTGTATAGAATACAAATATGCACAGCCTTTCCAGGCCTGTCACTTAAAGACCGTATTTCATGCCAGCACTTACTAAAAAGAGATTTTTTTCTGAGATTCCGTTTTCTAAGATGTGCACTTGAAGCCAAAATGACTCACATGGGTGTAAGATATTTTCAGCTTTGTCAAAATGCCTTGTTAGAAAGTATTTTGTTAGCTGGCAAAAATGGCCTGCATGTTTCCTTTGAGTGACAAAGCACAAACATATCACAGGGACCTTTGAAGATGCTATTCGTTCTTTTTTTTATTTTTTTTTTAACCAAAAACATCTTCAGCCATTTTTTAGTAAGGATTCATAAATATTATTGTTGTCAGAGATCCATATCCTCTGCTTCAGCGATTTCTGATAACTCTGCTTTCAGATCTTGAGACATACCGGAATGAAGCTATTCCTGTTGCTTGTTAGAGTAACACAAAAACAAATTTATGTTCAGTTGCCGTTGGCCAGGATGGGTCATTTCAGGCTGCGGGGACTTGCCAGGCCAGGAGGTGGGTTTCCACAGGCAGGGGTAACCTCCTGACCCCTCCTTGGACACTGGGAGTTACTAGGCAGGTCTGCGTCACGCAGAAAATCCCTTTGGGAGTTTTGCCAAAGAAGGAAGATTCGCTCACCCTGTAGCTGTTTATAGTTAGGAGTCTGTGACAGTATGGGTCGCAGTAGGGGTCTTATAAAATAAGTAGAACAGGACTAAACTTTGGCTAGCAGGCAGCGTTTGCAGAACAGCAATACAAAGTCGTGCGCGATCATACAAAGCCATGTACTCAACAAGTCATCCCAGTGCAAGCCAAGCCAGCTTGCCCCAAGGGCTGGGAAGTTTGCGCTTTATTTGCACTGCTACCCGTTCGGGCGAGGGTGGAAGCAGGCATTGAAGCTGCCTGATCCTGCAGCAGGCTTTTTCCCTTTCTAGCTGGGTGCCTTGGCCAGCCACATCTGAGACAGTGTTATGGGGTGAAAACTTAGCTGGCCAGCCAGGCTCTGGTTTTAATGTTCCAGCTGGAAAAAGCCGTGGCACTGACTGAGTTTTCTAAAGGACATTTTGTATAGTGTCAGAAACGTGAAATGCCTGCTTATCAGCAAAACAATAAAAGGAGATTGTAAAACTGTGCCTTTCTGTGTAGGACACAAGGGGAAAAACATGCTCTTTTCTGCAGATTCGAAACACAGCTCTCAACCAAGTGAAAGTTGCATAACTTGTCCCTTTAACCTGCCCCTCTTGGCACCTTACTTTCCTCTTAGGGGCCATCCAGTCCCCCTGCACACCTTCTTACACAAGAGGAGGGGGTAGATTCCCCCTCCTTCCTTACATAACATGCAAATTAAAGAGCTAACTAATTTAGCCTTCTTGGAAGTGACCTTATTCTTGTTTATCACTCCACAGCCTACAATGTATCTAAATCCCCTTACAGATGTCAGGGTCCTTGGGCAGAAGAATGATTTCTGGGAAACTAACTAACTTCATTTCTCCCCATCTTCAGTCAAGGAGGTTTATGAAAGGATGAAGGTGCCTGTCTCGCACTACATTTGTGGACCTCTTAAAGTGCTGAGGAGAAGAGGAGGGTCAGCAACCTTAGCCCCACCTGTTTGTAACACGCAGCTCGATCCTCTCTCCACCTCAGTCCCATCAATGGTCATTTTCCTTCCAGAATTCACTCCGCATACAAAACCCCATTTAAATTAGGGAGGAGGGTGACAGCTATATGCTGCTTGGCACAGAAGAGCTGTCATCAGATGAGAAAAGAAAGCTCTTCCAGACCACGCACGTCCTGGCATCAGCTGGCGGTGTCTAGGTACCATTTAAAATACAGAAATCAAAAGCAGCTTAGAGCTCAAATAGAGGAGAGAATCAACTTTACTGAGCAAAGGTCACAGTTTCTCCCAGGGCTAAAATTGTTGTTACCAGCAACAGAAGGAGGATGGTATGGAAAGATTCAGGTTTCAGAGGTACTGTTGTGAAACCTTCCTGCCGCTTGTACTCTCCACAACAAAGAACTGGAAGCGTCAGGGAAATGTTTCGCTGGAAGCCAAGCCAATTTTTAGATGAGGGGAAACATCAGGTGGGAAAAGGAAAAAGGTTCAAATAATCTGGGAATTAAGAATCCACGTAACTTTTAGGTGAGAGTTAACAGGAATTTCCCCCCTACTTTTACCACCTGTCTCTGGATGTCGTGGGAGAAAGAGTGTCTGCTTCCCACTCAAGCGAGCCACAGGGGTGCTGGAGGTGCTTGGCCCTCCCCTGACCCAGCAAGCTGCAGCAGCTCCTCCTATTTCCATCTTTTACTCTGCGCTTGCTCTTGTGCAGGAACAGCAATCGGAATATCAGGAGCAAGGCAAAAGGTTAAGCTCTGTGGGCGTAACATGGGGCAGGCGACCAGAGCCCTCTCTCCCAGGCCTTGCGTGGGTGACAGGGGTGGCCCGTGCTGCTGAGAGAGAGCCCTACATGGTGCCAGGACAGCACCCTCACCCACGGTTATATTTATATAGGTGGGTGGTTATTTCTGCTGTGGTAGCTCAGGATCCTGCACGCAGAAGCCCCGAAGGATTTCAGTCCCTAGCCATTTAGCGTTATAAACTGTTTCTCCTGTGGTGTTTAACTTGGATTTAGTTTTTTAATTGACCTGAGTTTTTCTCATGTTACTGGCAATATTAGCAGGAGTTATAAGGCAAAGACCTCACTTCTGGCCCAGAAAATCTTAAATTGCTGAAGCCTGGAGAAATATTCTGGGGAAGGAGCCCTGTGCCTTATCCCCATGCTCTGGTAGACATATCCACCATTGGCCACGTCAGTCACAAAATGCTGGGCTGGACAGTCTGATCTCATGGGACTGTGATATATTCTCATAGCTACACTTGGACTCTAGGTTTGTTTTGGGAAAAAAAAAAAAAAAGTATTTCTGCATGGCCTTCAGCTCCATTCCATCAGTCAAATTCAAAATACAAGCAGTAGGAATTCTCTTCTCAAAGTGTGAAAAGATGGTAAAAGGTTATATGTGTCGATAATCAGCCTCTTAAGAATGGGTTACACAAGCAAGAGTTTAATAAAGATTATCATAAATAAATACAAGAGACTCGTGCAAAGGCTGCAACAGAAGGGTTTAGTGAAGAAAAGGAAAGTATAGAAGAGAGTGTCACTTGTAGAAAACCAAATCTGGTTCCATATATCAACCTCTGCTACAGCAGCATATGACAGAATACTTATTTGCAAATAACAGTTAGTGAAAAATGTGCTTTATCAGGTTTGTTTACTTATTTCTTGGCAAGTCTGGCTCGCGAGGAACTCAAACCCAATGCATCCAATTAGTAAATCTTCCTAAGCAAATCACTAAGAGCAGTGCACAGCGCTCTGACTCATCATCTTGCTCCTATCAACAGTGCATTTCAGAGTTTTCATGTTCTTTAGTAAATGCAGTTTTCCCATAGCCATGGCAAAGAGTCAGTGACATCGTCCCTGTGCCCAGGGTTGGGAACTGAAGCAAGGAGGCCAGTACTCATCCTGTCTAAGAATAAGTACTCTGCTACAGATTCTGAATTAGAATAACATCTTAGCTCACCTGGTGTCTGAATTGCCCTCTAGACTATGGAAAGGGGCCTAAGGTGCTGACCCTCCTAAATTTAGGCACCATCTCCTCTTAACATCTAGAGTTAGCTGGGGTTGAATCCAAGTCCGTGACTTGCCCAAGGTCCCATGAGAAATTAATGGTGAGGTGGATCTGAGTTCCTCAAACCTGTGTCCTGTATCCTGCTGCTACATTATCAGCCCTCTCCGGTACCCAGAGGATTGCTTACCAAAACTGACTTTGCAGCTGGATTCATTTGCCCATCTTTTGGATTTTATGTTCCTTTGCTCAGAAAAGGTATTTGCGAGATCTTCATTTCATGCAGCTCACTCAGCACTACTTCTTTGAATTAATGAATTTAATTGACTTTTCATGCCTGGCTTTTTCACCTGTCACGTGGCTTGCTCCACCTTTGCATGCGACTCTCTCCAAAGACTCAAGTTAGTAAATTTCTGAGATCTAGCTGGCTCTGCCCTTTTCTGAGTGCATAAAAGCCTTGCTGAAATGAAGGTAATTAGCAAACACATTGGTCCATGAGTGGTGTTGAACTTTACAGCACAGCCCTTTTGCTACCACACATAGCCCCCCTGTGACTGTTTCCACCTCCATTTTGAGCTTGGGGTTAGGTGAGTGGGCTTGCCCGTTCCACTGTTTTCTTTGTGAGAGAAAGGAGTATGTGCTAGGGAACACCGCAGGTTTAGATGTGGCCTGAGCCACAGGTGTGGGTTTGTTTTTCTTTGCTTACTCGTTCCAGGGACTTGCTTTGCTCCCAAATCCATTAGCACTATGCTTCTTTGCCTCATTGCCCAGAAGGTGGATAGGAAAGTAGCCTTGCATGAACCAGGGCTCCTAGCATTAAAGATCTACTCATTGTCCATTTGGGCAGATTCTGTGTCTGTCTTTTTTTTTTTGACAGGAGAATACTTTGCCTGTAAAAGAAATGCTGACCGCTTCTTTCCACCTGCAGTTCCTAGTCTTTATCTGCCCTTGTTTTCCCCAGGATAAAGCAGCTTTGTGAGGAAACATTGCATTAAATATGCTCCAGCTGTTTCTCACACCCAGTCTCAGCTTGAACATGTTACACCAAAAACTGTCAGAGGAGAGAAGCTGTAGATAAACTACAATAAACCAAAAGGAATTAAAATTCAGAAGCTCTCCTTATTTTTAAAGGGACAGTAAGAGGGACACCTTTCTTTTTTTCCAAGGGACATATATACATTAAAATATCTACTCTGTGTCTGAGGTAAAATATGGACTGCTCAGATCCAGGGGTTATTATGGCAATTACTCACTGGTGACACTGACAGAAAGGAGATTTTGTTACCTGTCAGGGCCAGGAAAACAAGAACAGTAGCCTGCGAATTGCCGATGCCCCAGCACTGAGCTAAGATCACCTTACATCCGCCATCCCCTGCCTTCAGTTGCAAGAATGAGCCTCTTCTCAAGTGTGCATCGGCACTGCCACCAGCACACAATGAAGTGCCTGGGAAATGCGAGGGGGTGAGAAACCAGGGGAAGGAAAGGGGCTATGTATACTCCAGGTTCCTGTGAGCAGCTAAAAATCCAAGATGCCTAAGAGGACTGTATGTCAACATTTGCCGTATATGATATTTAGCCTATAGGAATGAGGCCAGCTTTTCTGGCTGCTCTCACTAGGCATTCTTGAGGCATGTCTCTGTTAGGAATTTTTCACCAGTTGTTTTGCATTTTGGCTACTCAGCAAAACCCAAGTTGGTACCACTAGGAACCCCTCTGCAGGCTTGACGCCTGCAGCCAGACCTTTCTGTGTGGCTATTCCGTGCAGACTTACTTGCTGTGAGAAAAAAAGACAGTGCAAATTCCTCGGTTGCCTATAGGTGATCAGCATTATAGTTGTAGGCATCAGGTGGAGTCGTGGAGCCTTGGTGGGAAAGGTGCCACATGGGGACTTTGCTCTGATGGGCTGGTGCAGCACAGTACGGAGTGAATGCAGGGCTGTGTTTGGCAAAAATAGTTTGTGGATGATGAAGACTTTTCCCACCATTACTACCAGTACTGTACACGCAGAAAACCACTCATCGTCCTTTGACTAACCCTGTTCAGATTAGCTGACTCTGAGTTGTAATTACCCTGTTACCATTGGTGTAACTGTATGTGAGCAGCTATTGCCTTAAGAATTGCTTCCTAGTGTTGTTTTCCCAACATTTATCATCTCTTCACAGTTTTTAATGGCAACTTTTTCTTATTTAAAGACAAACATATTCCACCTTTCCTACCAGGATTATGCTGTAAAACTGTAGCATTGGTTTCAGTTTCAGCAGGCACAGCCAGGAACAGCTGGTTCTTACACTGGGTTTAGGATGAGTCTTATGAAAATAGGAACTGTATATATCACACAGTAGAGTTTTAGCCATCAGCTGACAGAGCAGAGCAGCTTTCCTCAAATTCTTGCAGATATATTTTGTCTTTCCAGTGAAAAGACTTTTTCTGAAAATCTAAGCTAGTTTTGCACCAGCTGAATCTGAGTGGAAGTGGTTTAATTTTAGTTTAGGAGGGCAGAATAGTAAAGAGGGTCCAAACCTGACTGAAACAAAGTTTAGCATTGTGTTTTCAGTACATTTTTGCAATGACTTATCTGTGTCGTTTTGTTTCTAGCTTTAAAAATGGCATTAAAATCACACTTTTCCCTAGAAGAATGAAAATTAAGAGAAAGTCCATGCCAAACGTAAGGAACAGCAAAAGTATGATTCAAAGGCCTAATTTCTGCTGACACCATGTTTTTTAACCTTTCTCCAGCCACTGGTGACCAGAACCGTAACTTTTCCCAGAAGAACCAACACTAAATTTGAAAGTGTGTTATTCTGCATGATGGGAAGCTTCCTTTGCTGATACTTGCTCTTTAAATGGGGCCATATGACATAGCCTAAAGTTTTGTCTGTTTATTTGCAGCTTGCTTGCATCCCTTGCAAAGTGGAAGTCAAAAGCAAAAAGGCAAAGTGACCCTCTCAAAACCCGCTTATCTTCACAGGAAACCCGTTCAGGATTAGGCAAACCAGAAATTCCCGCTTCCTTTTTCTAGAGAAATTACGCTATCTGTTAATTAGCAGATGCCTGTTTCATTTTCTTCCACTGCCCTGTTATAAGAAAAGGAGGAGGCAGGGCACTTAAGGGCACCTACCTTTTGCTGCAGTTACTATTCAGTTTTTCCATTCTGTCATTTCTCTCCCCATAAACATCAGTTGTGACACCTGAATGAAAATAGCAGCCTGTTTTCCTTGCAGTTTGTTTGGGCTTGTGTAAGATCTTCCTTACAACGAGAAGGTGGGATTCCAACACTGGTAGGAAAGAGAGATTTTTACTGGAAACAATCATCTTCAGCTAAGAGCTTTCTTGCTATGCATGTGCCACCATAGGCACATCTGCTGTATAGAAAATAAACCGGTGGAAACTCAATAGGAGTAAATCAGCTGGCTTCTCAGACCTTGCAATGAGAAATTCTGGGAAATAAGCAACGGGGGCCAGTGTTGCCCATCTGCAAAGCTGCTGCTGGGAAGGCAGAGAACCCATTATCGCGAAGGGCTGCGATGCGAGGCCTCCCCAAAAAAAGTGCCGTGGTGCAAGCCACTTAGAAAAGCCCTGGGAGCCAGTGCTCCTTTTCCTCGTCCTCCTGCTGAAGAACATTTACAGTAAACTGCTGCTTGGAGATAGGGAACCTGCCCTACATTTCCTTGTAGTAAAGTACACTGTAGCAAGCGAAGGTGCTGATTAGTTGCATGCAATCTAAACTGCTGTTCCTTAAAATAAAAAACCTTTTCTTTTTTCTTTTTCTTTTCTTTGGTCTTATCACCAAGGGCATGGTTTTCTCAAAGGTTATTTGACTGCCCAGAGTCCTGAAGCAGTCCTGTTGGCCCTCTGCATGAGAAATACAGCTAAGCAATGAAGGAACTACAAAGTGCTGCATCTTCTACGCAACCTAACATTGACATTTAACTTAGCCCCGGAGCAGCACAAACCATGAAAGAGGCATGAAAGTTTAAAATCTCAGGGGGCAACCTAAAGGGGGCACGAGGAAGAAGTATGCATTCTTGGGGGTCATTCAAGAGAGAAAGTTCCAATAGAAGATCCATGCAGCTGCCGAAATTGCAAGGTTCCCGCTGCTGGGCTCATTTCAACAGGTAACCTGTGCTCAGTGGTGTTAACTGTGTGACCAACTCCACTGACTTCAGGAATATCTTTAAGCGTATGCTCAGGTGTTTGCAGAACGAGGGCCGGATGCATCTCTTTTTGTGGGGTGACAGTACATGGCCAGAGTGCAGGTGATGGAAGTATTTCAAACATCTCTAGAGGTATTGCATCCCTGTGAATACTAAGAAAGGAAATTCTATTTCCGGGCTCACAGGGGCATACGGTCACCCAGCTGTGGTCGCCTACCTTTTGTGGAGTCTGCCCCTGGCACATAAAATCCAAAGTTCAGGAGCTTCATTTAGCAGAGGGCATTTCTGGACTCTTTTAGCTGTTGGCTGAATTTCCCCTCCCAGTCCGTCTGACTACAGCTTGCTCTCTCAGAGGGCTTCCAAGTTTGCATTTATTGCTCGAACTAATCAACTTGTTTTGATAAAATAAGGAACAGGAAAAAGGGAACCCTGAGGCTTTGAGTTCCTGATAGGCGTCCTACTACATTGTTGTCGCCGAAAAGAGCTGGAGCCTGGCCGTGCTGATCTCCTCCAGCCTTACTACAGCCCGCATGCCTCTAGGTGGTGCCTCGCTCTAAAGTTTAATACCAGGAGCTGGGGAGCAGCAGCCTTAGACTTGGTTTTGCCCAGCAAGTGGTGCCAGCAGCCGCTTCACCCACCGTGCCCTTCCAGGAGTGGCCGAGGGAGCAAGCAGGCAGTCCTGCTGAGCCCTTTTCACCGAAGTATTGCTAGAAAAGTATATTTGCTTTAGGCAAGGGAGCCACAGATAGAACTAGAGGGATGCCCCACAACGACAGACACGTTTGCAGTTCATACAGACCCCACATACAGCCTTCACCCAGAGCTGACTGAGACACCTTCATTTAAAGCTGCTGTGGGTCAGGCCCCTAATCCCAAAGAAAACCATCGGTTGCTTTGCTTTGAGGCTGCTGAAAAGCCCTGTCACCTACAGAACTGGTGTCTGTAAGGAGATGTAACCAGGTTCATACCCTTCAGACTGAAGTGTTAGAAGAGAGAAATAAAATGGGCAGGCTCGTGGGTCA
Organism: Phalacrocorax aristotelis; assembly: GCF_949628215.1. Classification (NCBI taxonomy): domain Eukaryota; kingdom Metazoa; phylum Chordata; class Aves; order Suliformes; family Phalacrocoracidae; genus Phalacrocorax; species Phalacrocorax aristotelis. The sequence continues at coordinate 71,316,791 of NC_134277.1, forward strand.
TCAGTCGGAGTGGGTGCCTATTTCTTTCCTGCCCTGAAGCCTATTTTGCTAACCTGGGCTGTGTTAAAAGTCTGTGTGGGGGGCAGGAGCAACTTCTGGAAACACATGTGAGAGCAAAGGATGCCTGTAGATGATATAAGAGCTGTTTGCCATCCTCACCTGTGAGAAAGGGCAATATTAGGGGTTGGAAATAGAAGGGTACACTGAGCTTGTTAGGTGTGGAAAAAGCAGTGCATAGTATTTGTCTTGACATCTTTGAGGTGAGGAACATCAGCTAGGGAGGTTCACAGCCCATCCTTTATGATGTCTCCTCCTTTTCCACTATATGACTAGGAAGCAGAACACGCCCTCTCTTTCGAAGCAAACTATTTGGTATGCACAGCCATGCAAAGTCAAAATCGAGCATGATATGGCTGAGACAGCCCCAGCTTCCACCTACTCATGGTGTGTTCATATATGTCCCGCTCACACTGGAATAACACAGCTCCCTGTCTCCTACTTGGAAAAAGGGGAGCAGTCTTGGAAGACTTGCTATTTTCCTTCCTGCTATACCCTCCTCTTGAGAGAAATGACAGTGCCCTGTGTTTGGTATGGGGAGGAAGAATTTGCCCTTGGGCTTCCTCCTTGCCCCTACAGGTTTCCGTGCACTTATACTGAAGGGGGAGAAGTAAACCTGGGACAAAGCGGGAGGTGGTGTAACATCTGGAGGGACATCTGAGGAGGGTCATCACAGCATTTCATCCCTGAAGCAGGACATGCCCAGCGGGAGGAGGGGGGACATCTTCTCTGACATGCACTGCTCTCCTGAACAGGCTAAAGGATTAGCCCTTGGATTTGTTTTTCAGATGATCCTGCGCTAACGGCTTTGGGTGGATTTGGGCTGACTTCTCCACGTCAAGTCCTTTGAACTTTTAATCCTTCTGAAATAACCTATTCCTTCTCCTCCCCCTAAGTCCCTATCCCGCCAGATAGCCTTTTGTTGTTTATCTCCTTGGACATGTTTTAAGGGCTTGCAGCAGCTTTTCTGGTGGGCTGGGTAATTAGCCAGCAGCTCTGGCTCCTTCTTCCCACTGGTCTGTACCTGGGGCTACGCATAGTTTCAGGGTGCTGCTTGATGAGGGTGTTTGTTAGACTTGCAATTTTAAAGTTTTTCGTGCTAAGTTTTTCAGACTTAGGTTTTTATGAAAAATAATAAGGAATATCTCTGACTTGTTTTCTCTTATTTTGACTTCGTCATCTCTCAGTGCAGCTGGCAGACCCAAAGGGTTTATGCAGTTCTAAAAGTGGAAGAAAAGAAACCTGAAAAAAAAAGAAAATTACAGCTGGTGAGGCCAGATATAGCTGTGGTGTAGATGGGATAGGGAGGAAAAGGAGGAAGCTGGAGAGGGCCCTGTGAAGGAGGTGACTGTGGAGATGGTCACATAACTCAGATGAAATATCTTAAGGAACTGAGGTGTGGGGGAGAGGCAGAGCCTCCACTGCAAATATGGTCACTGAAAGCTGCATGAGGATATCTTTTATAGGCCCTGATTCAGCTCACATCATTCTGAGGCTCTTGAAGGAAGCAACCCAGCTAATGGTCCATCTGTAGGGAGGTTCTGTCACCTGCAGCCAGAGGTTGAGTGCATGCTGCGTTTTCTCCCAAAGATGGGAAACACACTCATCTCCAGCCAGGTCCTGCTGTGTCCTCGGCTTCGTCTGCCATCGGTAGCTGAAATAAGAGGATTGTAAGTGGCTTTTTAAAAGCCTTTCACACTGGTGCAGGACAGGAATAATACTTATTCTTATGGGCTTGGGTCTTTACGCAGACAGATCGATATGCTTCCTTCTGCAGTTCATCTTCAAAGTTGTGTGCGGAGGAAATGCAGGAACTACTTGGAAAATTGTGCAGTGCCTTGCTTAAACCAATGCAAGGCTTATAGTTATCTGAGGTCCTTGGGAATTAATGTTGCCTTTAAAGTTAAGTATATACTCCATTTTTTTTTCTCAAGAAAGATTGCTTAAGCATCTTGCTGTTGGAAAAGTCCCATCTCTCACAATTGCTGTATACAAAACTGAGTGACTTCATGGTAGGCTGACTTGTAGATGGCAAAAGATACTGAGTGTTTCCTCAGCTCTATATAAGAAAAGAGTGGCACTCCAGCAGCATTCGGGGGACTGTCAGCTTTCTCTCTCCTCTGGAGAAAGTTTGTTGGAGATGGAACGCACAGAAAGGAAGTGGGAAAGCTGAGGAAGGCAGTTGCACAGCTCTGTATTCAGTGTGTGATGGTGCGAGACAGCTGTGTGCGATGGAGGAAGAAGGCAATGCCTGATCCAGCTCAAAACAGGGACATCTATCCAAAGGAAAAGAGAGGAGAAGCGTTATCTCAGTAGCTCATCCCACACCCCTGCACAAGGACACAACTGCCAGATTTGAAAAGGCATGGATATTTCCCTACCAAGGCCAGAAAGTTTTTCCACTTTCCTTCCACAAATAAAACTCTGCCAGGGTTACAGTTTCTAAATAGATTATGCTCCCACACAGTCATTTTCTATGTGAGTAAAGGCAGTAGCCAGTTCTCAGACTCCTTTGCATACCTGTGAAGGAAGATGGCACAGACCTGTTGCAACTGTACTGCAGACCTGCTGTAAGACCAAGGTTTTGGGTTTAATCACATGTGATAAATAGGGAAATAAATTCCATCTGAATGTACAATATAAAGGAAATAGCCTTTTCACATCTGTCATGCTGTCCAGTGACTCATGTAATTGAAAAACAAACCAAAGTACACCATGGAAAAGTCTTCACAAACAGGTCCTAAGACAGGATGCTTTCTTCTCTTTCCAGGCAGTATGGGAAATAGCCTGATTAATTCTTAAGGATGTTTGTGTATGGAAAAAATCTTCTACAGTCTCTGTACCAAATACAGGTAAATTAAGCATGGTAAGTATCATCCTGAGCACTGTTTGCATTCAAAAAAAAACACAAACAGCTGAAATTTTGACAAATCTTTGAAGCTTGTACATTGAGGTCAAAACCCAAGAAGGACTGAGCTGCCATAGAGATCCTCAGTGGGATCCTGGAGGGTTTGTGCCAACCAGGAGTTGGGAAACCAAAAAGGCACATGGGATTTTGTGCCAACTCCTGCCCCAAAGGGTTCTCTCAGCTTGCTCAGCCTCTCCCAGGGCCTAAGTGCTACACTGCGTCCCCTTCAAATCCCTTGCACATCCATTCAAATTCCTTCTGCATGCTCTTCTGGGCTGGATTTTTTGTTATGGGAAGGGTGTCATGCTGCTATGCTCCCTTTCCACACACAGGGACAGCTGTGCTGGGTCAGACCAAAAGTCTCCAACATCAGCCCAAGGCGGATGCCTAAGGAAGAGTATAAGAATGGGGAAAGTAATAGCTTGAGACACCTGCATCGGGCTGTGACTCAACCGCTTCCTGAGCTAGAGGTGGTGCCACCCTCCACGGATCCCTATTCCTCTGAGTTATCTAGTGTTCTGAAAACAGATGAGCTTTAGTGTTCACAACATCTCATGGCCAATTTCTATGGCTGACTTTTGTTTGGTGTGAAGAAAAACACATCCTTTAGTTAATTTCAAATCTGCTGCCCAGTCATTCCTTTATGATCCTTAGTTCCTGTCATGGAGGGCCCTTATGCACCTCCTTCGTGACATGCAGGGCTTTATAGACTCCTGTCATAGTCCTGCAGCCATCCCTGCCATACTGGGACTGGTTTCCCTTTCTTCTGTGCCGGTCTAAGTCAGAAGCAACAAGGTGAAGTCTACAGAGGCTGAACAAGAAGCATGGAAGAGAATATGGCTGTGTGGTTTCTTAATGCAAGCTCTTGCCTACTCCTGCAATTTGGCCCTAAATCTAACACAAGAGATTTCCTTATGTTATGTCTAAAGCTAATTGGTGCCATTAGTAACAGAGCAATAAACCAGTGATCTTTTCTGTCCTGTCCAGGAGGAAAAGAAAACAGGGACTTGAATGCTAAATTCAGTTTTTAACTTCATCAAGATATTGTTTCTGGCTTGGATGTTTCTGAGCTTTGGTTTTAGAAGCGTTCAAATTTATATCCTGAATGTCCATGCTCACCCAGAAATTCAATGAATTCAGGGGATACAACTGGTCTCTGAACAGCTGTTAGTTTGGTTTTGAGTGCTTCAGAGGATCTTATTAAAATAATAAATTTCCATAGGAACTGCTACTGCAGCACTTTTTTTTTTTTTTTCTCCAAGAAGGAAGTTATGCAAGGCCACTGGATGATATCAGCACATCTGGACAGCTTGGAGCCTGGGGAGTTTTGAGGAAAAAGGAAGGAAACAGAAAAGAAATTTGAGGTTTTCTCAGCTTGGGGCAGGTATTGGGATCCTGGAGAGAGAACTACAAACTCCGCCAACCTCAGGAGGGTCTTGTCTGGATCTCTGCTGTCCAAAAGGTCACTGAATTTGGCAGCCATCACAGACAGCAAATAGCTGCTGATTGCCGCAGTAGGAAGTGCAAGGCCAAGCAAATTCGTTCGTGATTCCAGCACTAAATGCTTACACCATAGCTACGGTTTGTATTTATGCTCTCAGGGCTCTGCAGAGGGAGGGCTTGTTCCCCCCCTTGCCTAAGTAAGAAATATTGCATAACAGACAGGTGCTGGATGCCTTGGAGCTACTTCTGCTCAGTCCTACTGATAGGAAAGCCACGGGATGCAGTGCGCAGGTGGAGCGGAGCCTGCTGCGGCTGCTGCACCTCACAGCTACCGCTTTGCAACTGCATCCTTTCAGTGCCTCCAGATGAAAGCCAGGGCAGCAGCTACTTGCTTTTTAGTTTAGACCCTTGTAGCACATATAACTACAACATCCCTGTCATGTTCATGAGCCCCTGGGGCCTGAGTGATGGTGCATGTGTTAGCCCCTTTGGCCTTCTGGTAGAAGCAGATCAGCTCATTCAAGCAAAGGTTCCTGAAAGGGCTGCAGAGGGGAAAAAAAAAACAAATTGCTTTGGTTTAAGCTTTTGCACACATCCTCATGATATAACTGTTTTTCAATAGACCCACCTCTTAAAAACATAATTGGAGGTCACATATTAATGGACAATCCATGTCTTCAAATGTAATTAAAAGCACTGATACAAAACTGCTTCTGTTCAGAAAGTTCCTGTGCTTGGCTAACTTTCAGGGGCTGGTCATTACTTTCAGCCATATAGTTGCTTAAATCATGTTGATTCATAGTCATCTGCAAGAGAAAAATCAATGCTGGAGTGCTTTGCTTGTGTAACAACGTACATTAGTGAGCCTGGAGTGCCTTTTCTATGAGATAATGCCAAGTAGTTAAAATATGTAGAGAGAGCCTCCTGAATTCATTATTAATCGATTTTCATCCTTTTAATATTCCTCCTTCAAAGAAATTCCTATATAACACACTGGCCTTTTTCTCTGCCAGTTCACCTCCTTCTTGGTCTTTGGGCTTGTTCCTTGGTGCTCTCCCAGTGCAAACAGGCGGAGGGAATGACAGCAGGGATTGCCTGTTGATCAGCTCTGCATAAACTGAGTTGTATAAACTCAACGTTAGGGTAGTCACAGTTAAAGGGAAGAAGAAAGCAGAAGAAAATGGCTAATACCCCTTGAAAATAGGAAAATAAGAATGTTAGCAGTACCAGCAGTGTGACAACAATCTGCCCCTTCTTCCTCTGGTGGCTTTAGCTGGCCCAGCCTGGGCAAACGGGAGCTGTCTTCTAGCCTGCCTGTAGGCACGCCTGTTACACTTCCTCCACGGTTTTCCAGACAGCTTTCTGGGGATAAAGTGATTTGACAGGAGTTGGCAAAATAAATAATTTCACTCACTACCTTGTGAAAGATAAGGAGTTTAGGAGCAAATGATGGTGAGTCACAGTCTCTCTTTAAAGGATTAACCGCATAACTTGGGTCATATCTGTTAGTTAGGCCTTCTCAGTCTGTACTGTCTCTAGAAAAGACTTTTAGCAGAGGCACAATTATTTTTTTTGCCAGTATAACTTATGTCAGCAGAATAACTTGTACCTGTAGGCTGTAGCCTGTATTCTACAACCACGTCTACTTCAGGTAATTTTACTAGTGTAGCTGCGCCATTCATCAGCCATATCTCCTTGTAGACTCTGACCTTCACAGCTCCATCAGGAAAAAATATATGACATGGGCTTGATCTCTTGGTCTGCTTTTCATAGGCTGCTGTACCTGTACTCTGCCTCAGTCCAACTTCCTACCAACCAGGGCTTAGGAAGCTTATTCTGTGCAATCTTTTTGACAAATCAAGTGTGTGCTGAAAATTAGTACCTAATGCACACGTGGCTGGCATGTGTACTATGGGACTGGGTCTTAGTTTGCTTATGTATAGATGATTAAATACAAAAATAGACTAAAGTATTTTTATGCAACAAAATATGTTTTGGATTGGACTGATAAGCATCTTTTCATGTGTTACTTTAATAGCAGCAAATATCTAGGGACTGCAAAAACCAAGGGTTCCAGTGGAAAATATTTCAACAAGACATGATGAATCCCCCCCAGACAGTCTTTTATGCTTAAAATCAGAATTAAAATGATCTTAGGCAAAGCTGTTTACGTACTGGCAAAGTCACTATCCTTCTCTGAGACTGACAGATGTTTTATTGTCACTTGAACTGCAACGTAGTGCAAAGACCGTGTCTCTTATTTTGATAAATAATTTGTTGTATTTTCTTCTATTCTCCCACCTTCCTCTTTACATCCAGCCATATCCTCCGTCTGCTTGACCTGGGCTATCAGCTTGTAGCTTTACATTCAGACCATGGCGTCACAGAAACACCCACCGTTCTGAATGGTATTGCTGAGAGTCCTACCAAAGGCTCTGTTTCTCCTTAGGAGGTGAACCGAGGCATGCATCCATCAATGTGCTTTAATAAGCAATGATGTTAGATAAGTTTTCCAGCTGGAGGGGGAGGTATGTTGCTTTTCCCACCAGAAAACTCCTACCCACCCTGGGGGCTAAGTTGCGTCTAAGGTCCGTTTCTGCTGATATTTTCTAACATACCAGTGCTCTCCCAGGACGCAGGCAGAGGAAGCATTGTGAGGCTTGGGGCTCTCCTACACTCACAGGCAATTCTTGGAAAAGCCCCAAAACCTTGGAAATTATACATGTGCGCCTCAAAACATGAGGTGTGATCCGGCATCAGTTATTTGCACAGGAAGCTATGTTCTTCTCTGCAGTTACCAACACGTGAAAGCTGTTACTCATGCAGATCTCTCCTTCTCTCAGTCAGTTTAATGCAGCAGAAGTGATGACAACTTATGCAAGCAGTCTTCCTGGTACATGGGATTTTTTCTAAACAAGGTATTGAGACGTATCATTTGGGGCTTCTGTTGTTCAGAAACTGCTCATGCCATTCTTAATGAGCAGGCTAGGGAGTTTTTCCCCACCTCTATCTTAATATAAAGAAAATGTTTAAGATTGCCTTGTCCTTTTCAGCAATCTATAAAGCACTGTATTTGCAAATTCATGCCCACGTCAGATTATTTTTATCATTACAATTGGTGTCCCCGTGGAATTTGTAAACACGTTGCTGGCTATTTTCATCCTTCACATGAAAATGAATCTACTGGGTATCACAGAGCTCACTTATGAGGTTTTTTGATGAAAGACTTAAATTGCATCTGAAAAATATGAATTACAGGGCCTAATGTTCCCCAAGAGATTTTAATTTAATACACAAAAGGAGCTGCTCACTCCCTGCTGAGGTCATTACATGAAAACGTCTTTTCCAGCGAACAGAGTAATTGGGACCACTGGAGCTTGTTTCCCCTACCCCCCTCAAGATAAAGGATGGGTCAATTTTGGCTGCCTTGGAAGGCTTATAAGTTTTTTGAGTGATCATGCCTTAGAAGAATTTTGCTGCTGTTTCTATACAGAACAAAGAACTTGTGACAGCCCCTGTTCATGCTGCAGGCGTGGCTCAGGGCAGTGGCCTCTCCTTTCGCCATTACAACACAGGATTAGAGGAAACTGCTGAGGTCCAGGTTGCCATAAACTTGAGTATCCAAACCACGGTGCCAGCCTCCCCTCCCTGCACCACACAACCCCATTGGAAGGCAAAAAAAAGCCCTCAGAAAAATATCTTGGGTCAATGAGAAAGAGGGTGCTGTCCCAGGAGTTTGACGGTGTTGAAGGTCCCTGAAGGGGTTCATGGCCAAGGCAGTTGGCTGCCATTGAACAAAATCACGGAGCCGATCCCACCCATCTGCTTTTCCCTGGTGACTGCTCTGTGAGGATCTGAACTTTAGGGCCGGGCAGTCTAAGGCAGATCCAGTGAAGTCCCCGTATACTCATTTAACTCCAGGATAAAAAAACATGTGCTGAGGTCACCCCCAACTAATGGCAGGCTGGGAGTCAGAGGGATGTCGGCAGGTCAGGCCGTGGGGTCAGGGAGGATGAGCCCACCACAGACCCCACTACAGTCCCATTAACCTCAGCAACTCAGCTCCTGTGCGTGGTTAAAATTTAAACACTTGCGTAAGTGGTTTGCTGAATCAGTGCCAGAAAGATCAGTGTCTTGCAGGACTGAGCCCATTAATCCTCCCTCTCTGAGCAGTAAGGGGGGGGACAGACAAGCCAGAAAACTAAACAGCTTCGGACTGTTTGATCCAATGAGAAGGGCAAATTCCAAAGTCAAGGAACCCTCAAACCCTCACGTGCTTTAAGAAAAAAAAAAAGACAAAGGGAGTTCAGGGTTTCTGTGCTGCAACAGTGCTTCAGGCTGTGGTAACCACAGCTTTGCATGGATGCAGGATATTTCTGCACAGCAGAGTGAGCCAAGACATTATTCATTGTGCTGGTTTGTAGGCACATATTATGGGTATCACTAGTGTGAAATTCAGCCTCTTATTTCTAACTTGAGAAAAACTTTCCAAATACTCCTTTTTTTCTCAGTCTTCTATTGAAGAACAAAGCACTCAGGAGAATGGGCAGCTAGGAGGCACGCTCGTTCCCTGAGTGCCACTAAACTTCTTTAACAGAAACAGATTATAACAAGCACACTAAAAACAAGAATAAAAATATGCCTCAAACAAAAGCAATATATTTCCAAAAGAAGGCCCTCAACCACACAGGTTTCTCCCAGTGGGGAGAGGCTGCAAGAACAGACGACACTTGTTGGTCACATCACTTAACTGCACTCCTGGAAAGCACTCGGATCTGACGGTGATGGTGAGGACACCATGAGACCCTATGCAGAACATAAACACTCCGCTGCAATAAAGGCTTTCACAATGGCATAGACGGAACCATTATTTTTCCCCAGGGTTTTAGGCACTGAATTCTTTCAGGAGCCATTTAATTATTTTGTTTTATTTCTGCTCAATCTGTATAGGAAAGCTTAGTAAAAGGACTGTTCATTTTGACAAGGTTCCTCAGGGAAACCTTGAGACAAAATAGCAGTAATTTCTTCCCCGAATTACTCACCAAGAAAAATAGCAGAGGAAATAAAGGGGTAATAACAGAAAGGGGAAGATTATCTTTTAAAAGCAATTGCTTGATACCAATATACAGTGAATGTATTTAATTTCATAAACAAAGGTTTACTTAGGGAAGACATGAGGAAATGTCAGGAGCAGAGAGACTCTTACAGACAAAATTAAATTAAGACTGGCAAGTGTAAGTGGAAAGGGGAGGGAAGGGGAAGAGAATCCCATTGGGGATGGTCTCACGGTCCTGATGAAGCCTTAATAGCTGGATCCCAAGACACTGAGCTGCCAAATCTGGGAGTCTGACTGTCTTTCTTCCTCTATAGAGGGAGGCAGTTGAGGCACAGACCCGTATATATAAATACACATATGTCTGTGGTGTGACCTTGCTTACAGAGAGGAGACAGGTTATAAAGTCCTGCTTCCCTGAACATGTAGGAGCTTTATTTCCTTTACTCTGAAATGTCCAGGCTTGCCGACCCCCAAGCTCTTGACCCAAGTGGACCCACCTTTCTTCCCATCCTCTGGCCACACTCCTGGCTCTGATGACACCTTACTTCTTCCAGGCACAAGGATGCCAGCAGTTCAGGCCTCTGCGTGCCACCAGTGGGCCCCTCCTTGCAGGCCTGTCCCCATGCCCCAGCTGATAGCTTTGTGTTGCTGCTGGGAGGAACTTGACCAGGGTTCCTGCCAAGCCTGGGAGATGCTACCTTCTACTGGTGAAGAGGAAACCCCATCCAGCAGTTATTAGTATCTTATCTCAAAATAGATTTTCCCTTATGCTGCCTATGTTTTTAAACTGGTTAAGAGACTGTAGTGCCCACGACTGCAAAACATGGCTCAACAGTATTTTCTTATTCGTACTTGTTCTGATCCTTCTGGGCCATGAAACTTCAAAGGCTCACTCATGTTGCTGAATTTTAGCCTTAGCAGCAATAAGTTTTCCCTTTGATTTGATATACACCTGATTTTATGGTTTGCAATTGACTTGGTGACCGTTCCCCCACTCTCTCAGTGGCAACACTTGTAGTGCGTCAAGCACATAAATCATGGCAGCTTTCAGGCTTGGACTTTAGGATAGAAACTCTCCCCTAGAATAATGTGTTGGAAATACTCAGTTGGGTCCAGCTCACAGCTGAGGATACTGGTGACAGATTGAGTGCCTTGAGAGCAGTAACGGGTCAGTGTCCAACACATACGCCCTCAGGTGATACATCCTTCCTCCCAGCCAGGCAATCAGCCAGAGACTGGGATCTTAAAAGTAAACTCTAGTCCCATAAATTCATATGCTCATAAATTTTACAGCCACAAGGAACATTAGGACTCTCTACTCTATCTTTTGTTTAATACAGCCAAAGAGTCTCATTCAACAAATTCTCCATCAAGCTCAGAAGTTCTGATTGAGCCATGGAGAAAGTTATCCAAATATTGACATAAGACTGAAAGGAATGGGGAACATCCTATATTAAACTGTTCTCATATTGGCTATGTATCCTCATTTGCTTTTTATCTTTGTAACACCACACGTCTCACTTAAGTTTCCAGCTTTTCCTTTTTGCCTCTCTTTGTTCTTTGCCACATTGAATAGCCCTTTCCTCCCCCTGCCCCAAAACAAACAAAAATCCCTCATTTGGGCTTTTCCTGTAACGACTTGGTTTTCCAAACTACCCACAGCTATACTTCTCTCTACTCTTCCTTGGGCAGGCTACTATTTTGTTGCAAAAAGCTTATTTATTTTCTATTTCCTACTAATTTGTTTTACTGTGAGAAGTCCCAGAGAGCTAAAAATGAGCCTTTTGAAGGAGACCCAGCAGTCCTTTAAACTGTATGGGAATTTTTGTGATAGTTGTGCCTATAGGTGAGCCTGGCACAACAGATATGCATGTAGATGCTTAGTTTGAACACTGCTCTTCAGCTGAGGCTCTAGTGCTTGGTCCCACTTGTGCTTCTGCCTGGCTGTGGACCATTTCGACCCTGTCCCCAACCTGTGGGTTGATGTCTTGGTTTGAACTTGGACCAGTCTGACTTGCCCTGAAATCTGGACTCTGGGCTGCCCCCCTGGTCCTGTCCTGTTCTCCTGCCCTGTGCTCAGGGCTGTGGGACTGCACCGCTTGTCTAATCATGAAACCCCAACTCCACTGGCCCTGATATCGCACTTACCTTGCTGTCCTTTGCTGCTCCACAGCACAGTTGAAAGAAAAATTTGTAGAGCAGGAGGCATCTGGTTTTATGTAGAGTGTGTGTGTGTAGCAACAGAGAGAAACTGTAAGTGCGTTATAGACACAGTGTTGAGGCACTGCCACCATTAAAAAAACCCAAAGAAAAGAAAACATTTAAAAATTGCTCTTTTTAAGCAATTAACTCTCTAAATAGACACTCTGATCCCTAATTTTATAACATGGAATAAATTTTTCTGATTTGTTTATACAGTTCCCAATCCTCTGTGCAGAATGGTACGTGCGTTCTGTTATTCACTGGCTGAAGAGACAACAAAAAATGAACTTCAGTGCTGTTGGCCACGAGCAACAAGGATTTGAGCACAAAGGCAGGGTTTTTCCCTGGCACCTTCTTTTACCTTTATGGAGAAATGTATTTTAGAGTGTGATAGGATACATAAACCTTGATTAAAATATGCCTTTTAGTCAGCATTTACAGTCCAAAAAGGAAGAGAAAAAAGGTGGCAATGAAACCGTTAAAGCACTAAATGCCAGATTTCTCTTGGGTTGGTTATAGCTCAAACTGTGTGTTCTTAACATTCTGACAGATCTGTTCAAAAGAGTAGAGGCACCCCAAAAATAAAGGCCAGGATTTTGCTATTGCAATTTGCTATTGCCTTTCAAGAAGAAAAATACAGAGATGGAACTACTTAGAGCAAATGCTGACCCCGGAGTTGTACTGTACTGACTGGACTACAGGAGCTGTGTTTGGGCATTCTGGCCTGAAGTCATCTCTCTTTGATATTAATTCTCTGCACAGGATTCTCCTCTCTAGTATTTTACTAGGCAGAACTCTTTGGGAAGGAGAAAGAGAAAGCAGTTATGAGAGAGGCACATACTATATAGAAAGGAAGAGACGAAAAGCCTGGGGAATGATTGCCTTTACAACAGGCAGCTGCAGGACCCTATACGCAGGCAATAGCAGTATGAAGCTCCCCTCCTTGTGATGCAGCAGATGTGTCTAGCAAAGACTTTGAGGAAGGCTCAGCAACAACTCTGGGGGTGGTCACAATTGTTCTGACCATCTCTCTCAGGCTCACACTGGGCCAAGTATGTGCAAATTTCTGCTAGACAGGAGAGATACAAGCAGGAGGAGAGACGCCAAGTGGAAACTGCCCTTCGTATTTAGCAGTCCTTGTACAAACACTGCGTGAGAGAGCACCATTTCAGAAGGATAGGAAAAGGGACAGCGCTAGGAAATGGGAACAAGGAGGTAGGAAATAGCACTCTGTTAGCAGGAGCAGTGCTCCGTGAGCTCTGGCTGAGCAGACAAAAGGCAGCAGAGAGTCCTCAACTAACTAAATTGAAATCAGGCAACTGCCAGTTCTGAAGGGATCTGCAATCCTAGACCTGCCTGTCATTGCTTTGCCCAAAATCTTCCCCCAGGCACAACCAACTTAGCTCTCCATGAACGTAAACAGAACTGGATTGATAGATGCACTTGTCGAGCTCAAATCACTAAAATAAGAATTAGAGCTCTGACTTGACACTAATAACCAATAGATCTTAAACATGAAACTGAGCATAAAGCAAGAAGTTAAAGTCAGGCTGAGCATGAGAAGGACTCTCGCTACATGTTGTGGCAAAAAAATCTGTACATGTCTGTGATCCTCTGCCCCGTCCCTTCCTCTGAGAGGGCGCTCTGCTTATGAAAGGTTACTGCATGCAGAGGAGGCTGCCTTCTTCCTCCCCTCTCTCCCTCCCATACTCTGCCTCTCTGCTTAATAGCTCATCTCACAACCCACACAGTTCCTGGCCTCTAAGCCAAGTTTATATCCAATTTCCAGCTTATCAGCATTTTCACACTGATAGGCATCTGCTTCAGGCTTCTTGCCTTTCCCAGGCCCCCAGCCCATGAACGCTGGGGCAATTCCTCACCACACTCTTCACACCTCCTACGAGTAACTACAAACTCCTCTTGGAGACCAGGTGACAAGCATGTCTGCCTTCCCCTCTTCTTTATCCTCCTCCTCCCCGCCTTGCTTCTTTCGTGACGTAACTAACTCCACATCGTGCTTCTCAAACTGCAAATCTGGTCTCTTTGGAGTCTGAGATTATCCCTAAAATGACTGGAGAAGAGGAAGGCTGTACAGACTCCTTTTGGCTTGCATAAACCGAAAGGACAGCCTTCTCCTTCTCCTCCTGCTGATTTTTAAAATAGAGCTATCAGTTTTCCATATAGTCATCCTGCCTGACTTAATGAGCCATTCTATCCAAAGACTTCACATTAACATGTTTATATGTTTGCCCGGCTGGGTTCTTTAATAAGTGTGCCTTTGGTTCAGGTGCTCCCAGCAGACCGCACTCTGCCAGGCTGCAGGAAGCCCTCTGTTTGTTGCAGCTGCATCCCCAAATTATGCTCTGCAACTGATTGCTTTTGGGGCGATTGCTCAACTGTAATAAGCAGGACCTTAGGTAAATTGGATGTTTTTCTACAGAACCCATTAACACCATGCCTTGGAGAGGCTGGGATTGGTCTCATTCTTAGCAGTTTTTTGTTTCTGCTGTATTAGCTGAAGATGCCAGCAGGAGTATTACAGGCTAGATTAGGCTAGATTATAGGAGTGTAAAGGCTAGGCTAAGATATCCTTCTAACCTAGGATGTGGCTAGGAAGTCTGATGTTAGACATGCAGGGGGCACTGTTAGGTTTGGGGAATAGCCCTAAAAGAAGGGGTGGATGGTAAACTGATTTTATACATTTTTCATTTTAAAAAAGGGCTCCTGGCAAGCCAACCCCATCCTTGCCAGAACAGGGATGTCTGCTCTGGTTTATTGACTCTTCAGTGAAGCCTGTTTCCAATGTCAGGCTCATTTCTGTGACTGCTGCTGGAAGTTCTGCACCTGCAGGGCTTTTTTTTTTCTCTCTCTTTTGCCCCTGTGCTGGGTAAACTTGAGTTTTGACTGAGGTAGCAGCCGCAAGCATGAAGACAGGGAAAGTTAAGCCTATCTACTGTACCTACACTGAAAGCTTCCTGTGAAATTGGAGTAGCACTTAAATGTTGTGTGACGAAGCTTTCTGTTCCAGGTTTTGTAAATGCTTTAACAGAAAAAAAACCCCAACTTGTCAAACTATTTCTGTATCGTTTGGGGACAATTATAGTATTGCCAGATTAATTACAGTATTTCTACAATTCTCTCCCCTGATTCTACTATTAAAACACAGCAGAAATCAGAGTCTGTTTTGACCTTTCTTCAGAGCCTCCTGTTAAAGTGACTTTCACAACAGAACCCAATTTGTCACATTTTATTTGTACTTTAATTTTATTATTAACAGAGTAATGAAGCTGGTAATGGGTTTCCCGATGCTCCCTTTGGAAATGTGAACTATGTCCCTTCCTTACATCAGTCTGCTGTCAGCCTTTGCAAAATGCTATTAACTGTTACCAGAAGCAATTAGTCAAAATAGCAAGTCAGCTTCAAAAGGAGAGACTCCAGATTCCCTCAGTGGGTTAGGAAAAGCGCGTTAGTAGGATTTAGTCTTGCCAGCAGACACAAGATTTAGGCCCTGCTGTAGGTGTCTGGGTTAATGACACACAGACATGCAAATGTATCAGACTTTCACTTGCTTGAAGGAGCAATGCCAGGTTAAAAAAAAAACCAAAACAAACAACTTTCCGGTGTCATTAACAGCAATCCCCATTGTGCCAGATATACCCATGTTCTGTTTTAAGATACTTACCATCCTCCAGCCTTAAAAATCCGTGAGTGAAATCCTGGCCCTCCTGCAGGCAGTAGGAGACTGCTCCTGACAACACTGAGGCCAGGTTTTTGTCTTCATTTTCTGGACCAAATAATTATTGTAAAACTATTCTTCCCTCACCCTCCAAAGCATCAAAGTCTGACCCCCTTCCCAGACAGCTCCTTTTGTTATGCTGGTGCCAGAAACTCACAAGATTTCTAGAGGGACATGCGCAAACCTGGCTCAAGCTCGATGCTTCGATTTCTGACCCCCCTGCCCCCGTTTGGCACCATCATTATGCAGACAGCTTATTTTCAGGTCAGTACTCCAGCACAGGGCTGACAAAATTGCATTATTGTATACACACAAAACTGAAAACATGCTCAATAAATGGTCCCTAATAGGATGAAGTAGGAGTTTGAACTCTTTTGAGGCACTAGCTAACACCTGATTAAAAAAGCCAGCAGTCCTCAGCTCCCTCACCACCGCCCTGGATAAACTGACAGGGAGGAATCTGGGGGAGGCAAAGCATCAGGTATTATATCCCACCTGCCCAGCGAAGTTTCAAGCATATGCTCTGGCATGCCTGCCTGCCACCTACAGACTGCTTTCCAGATTGGACAGACCAACAATTGCCCCCTCCTCTTTCTCTCCAATGTTGGAAAACGATGTTATCAGTCGTTATTTCCAACGCATTGCTAATTACATGTGTATTGCATGCGTGGGTCCAATTAAAGGGGCAAGGTCACAAAACAACAGAAATACCACAGATTATGGAAAACAAAAAGATTATCCATTTGTACTTAGGACTGGGTGATGAGGTTTCTGTCTTTATGCAGAAGGTGAATCTTTTACATGTTATTTGGCCCTCACTCCTTCAAACCCAGTCCCACCTCCCTTGGATGGCAGCAGTGGCCCTGATGGCTGCCCCAGCTGGGGAAGCTGCAGTGAGGGGCAAAACTCTGGGGTGAGTTCACATGCCTCTCACAACCGTGCCACGTGCTGATACTCCCGCATCGGGGCTTTTTTGGAGTCAAGAGAACAACTCAGCATCAGAGCTTGCTGACATTTTTCCTCAAAGAAAACAAACAGCTGAACCCCACCCAGGGACTTGGACAAACTATAGTCTGGATTTAAAAAACCCACCTTAATTCTGCCAAAACCTCATTAATTAAGAATATGCAGATCTAATGATTTTGCTGAGTATTTGCAGAGCATATTCCTGCTGGGTATTCTTTCCTCCATTGCCTTCAAGTGAGTGTTTGCAGTGTATAATGGTAAAAGTGTTTCTTTTCCCCTCTAAGTGCAGAAGGCTAATAGAAGAGTTAAAAGTCTAAGACTAAAAGCCCAATACAGTCTACTCTAGGATGCAAGAACAGCACATTTTATCTTCCTTTTATATGAGCTTAATGACAGAAAAAGGACAATCCTTTGGTCCTTCATTCAGCTATTTCCACTGCTGGAGGAACAACTTCTTGAAAAAACACAATGTATTGTTCAAACACTCCCATAAAAATGGCCTCTCTTACTATCCAAACACATTGTCCGCTGTCTTAGATCAAACGTGGCTCTTATTCTTAAACATAAGGATTAGAAGGCATCCATTAAAAGGAGAGTTTAAAATTCTATTAAAAAACAAAAGTTCAGAATCTTAAAAGACTAATTATTTGTACAATCTTCCAGATCAAACACTGCTGAAATAAAGACTTTAACTGCTTTATCAGATAAAACCTGTGTTCAAAGATTGCAAGGGGAGAAGAGACTATTAAGGTAATCTAGTTTGACCTCATGACCTTAGGTTTTGGCATTTCACTGGTACAGAATCTTTTCATTTGTTCATATAGCTAAATGGAAAATTGAATAAAACCATCAAGAACACAACAGACCGCATAAACTTGAAAAACCAGACCATGTGTTTTCATGTTGCTTTAATTTGTGTCTTCGTAGGCAAGGCTCAATACTTAAATGGATAGTACCAAGTCCTCTGCTGATGCAGTTAGTGCAGCCCTCGCTGAAGCTTGTGGATGTCATTTGCCATCAGATGAGGATCTAACCTGAAGAGTTTCCAACTGCAAAGGCGAACTAAGTAAGTACAAAAGTGCAAATACTTCAGAAGGGTAACTTGTAGAAGACTCTGGGTAGACTACATTTCCAAAGTCTCTCTCTTTTTTGCCTTTCTCTTTTTTTTCTTTTCCTGTCTACTGTGTCTTTTATAACAAGTGCTTAGGATTGTGTTCACCATGCCAATTTTCAGCAGGACAGGAGAAGCTGGTGTGCCTTTCTTTGTGTGTGTATTTTCTAATCTGTTTGAGCTGTCTGATGTCTTCATATCTAATATATTCTGGATCTTTGATCTGAGTTGGAGGATGTCTCAAGGAGGAACGATGATTCACAGGAAAACAGGATATCCACGGGGGAGCCAGTTACCCAGTCCAGCAGAATTAATCAGCATTAGGTGTGTGAGCGCTTGCTCTGAAACACTGTAAATAAGAAAGAGTCACAAATGATTATAGGTATGGGAATAAACAAAGGAAGAGAGAAACACAATTTAAACCTCTAAGTGTCAAAAATGGTTTCTGAACCACCCACTTGATTTGTTGGTGGAGCAGAACTGTCTGGTGTCCAGACAAAAACATGACTTCTGTTTTGCAGAGGCACTGTTTCAACATTTGCTTCTGTTCTGTCTCCTAGACTGTTTTTGCAAACCAAGGACATGCCTAACACCGGGTAACAGGGCTGAAATGCAGAATGCTGCCTTCCCATGCCCAAACAACCTAACAGCCTGGATATAGCTTGGTGCTCTCTCCGGCTTGCTCTGTCTTGCAGTATGGTTTCTCGCTCTCTTTCTTGAATCGTGGCCTCGTTTCTGCCAGGGAGTGCCTGCAGCTGGCCTATGCTAGAGCACAGGAGCTTGGAGCAGCCTCCTGGGAAAGAGGCGAGCTAATGCAGGTGTCCACTTACTGGATTTGCTGAGGGGCAGCACATACCTTGCTAAGTAGTCCCTGGCTGATGAGGAGCGAGCTGGTGCAGCACTGGTGCGCTTTAGCTTCCCATAAGAGGATGGTGACTGCATCCTTCCTTGCACCCCTTGGGCTGAGTGGCAGAGGGTGCCACCACTGCAGTATCAGTGGCCGAGTGTTTAAGAAGTGGACATCACCATCTCCTTTTCCTCACACATTTTCAGAATGAAGCCCTTGTGATTGCATTGCATAAAAGTTATCAGCCCTCTGCCCAGAGTGTGCCTGAGGCATGGAGAGCCTCACAGAAGCAAACTACCTTGTTGCTAGATCCTGTGGAGGAGAGCTGGGTGCCAGAAGGGCAGCAGCTCAGGCTGGGGAGTTTCTGAGTATTAGCAGGAACAGAGCTGTAGCAATTTTCTGTTCAAATAGGGAATTTTGGCTTCATGTCAAAATTCCTTCTAATTTGTCAAAAATTTCTGTCAAAAGGTGCCTTTTAATCCTTCGTTTTGACTTGATATGCCTTGGTCATATGGGAAGGGAAAGGGGAAGTCTCAAGGCAGTGGCCTTCCATTTAGCTGCTTCAGGTCTGTTGTAGGTCCTGTTGATGGTGCCCAACTCCTTTTTCAATATCTGCACCTGCACATGGCCCAGCGCTGAGCAAAATCCCTGCTGGCGTGCCATGGCCCTGTGCTCCTGGGACATGGGTGGATGTTCATGGTGATGCTCCCTCTGTGCTGGTCCCTCACTCCATATGCATGTCCAACGATCACTCCTGCCTCACACAGGCGTCCTGGGGAAAGCCCC
Source organism: Phalacrocorax aristotelis (assembly GCF_949628215.1). Taxonomy (NCBI): domain Eukaryota; kingdom Metazoa; phylum Chordata; class Aves; order Suliformes; family Phalacrocoracidae; genus Phalacrocorax; species Phalacrocorax aristotelis. Next base: position 71,335,903 of record NC_134277.1, read on the forward strand.
TCATGAAGGCAAGGACGCTACTGCTGCAATGGGGACAAACCCTGTGCAAAGGAGAGGACTGTGAACTCACTTCCATGGCTGCTTCTGGGGCAGCAAGCTGATGGGGTGGGGAACGACTCTTAACAGTCAATGATTTTGTTAGAGAGCTGCTGTATATGAGATGCAACCGCCACCTATGTCAAATGTTTTGTTTTTCAGAAGGAGGAATCCAACCATAAGGTATTTAGGTACCAACACCAAAGCACCTTATACCTCAACGACCTGCAAATGGAACTTCTGAAGCCCAAAGGGATGCTGTAACCAGTTAACTTAACAAAAAGAGGAAATGCTGGGGGTGTTTGACTTTACAGCCTTCAGCTGGCCTGTTTCCAGCACAAATGCCTCATGTATGGTAATGGATTTCAAATACACTAAAGAGTACAGCCACAAAACCAAAACAGATCTTAACATTTGACCTTATTGGGGAAAACAAGCCTACTATTACCAAAGGAAACTAAGCATGCCTAGCTAATTGACTCATCTTAGGACAAGTTTTCTTTCCATGACTGAACCTTAGGAATGTAAAGCCTTGCCATCTTTCATCCAGCATAGTTTCCTTAGATCTCACATGGAATAGCTGAAAATCACCAGCCACCTCCTAACATTTTGAGTAGGCTGGCCAGTATAGAGAGGGGAAGTGGAGGGACAAACGTAACACCAGCAACACCTTTGCCATAAGGGCATTTCTGTGTTTTTTTGTGATTCAGCATTTCTGAAACAAAATATGAACATCAGATCAATTAACTATGTGCTGTTACATCCTTGTTGCTGTTTGCTCATCCACCCACGGACATTCCACATAAAATTACCTAATAATCAATTTGAAGTATTTTAAAGTAGCTTGTTTTTATCCCAAGCCAGCAACAGAGTTAGCAATCCAGTATCTAGACGTTAAGACAGTGCTCTCGTCTTTAAAGATATAAGCCACAAATGGTTGCTATGTGGTCTAAGTATCTGGTACTTTATGTATCATTAAAAATGGCCATCTGTAGATGCTGAGACCCCTTAGAAGCAAAGGAAAATTCCTTAAGACATGGAATGACATTTTTAGCCACGTTTTTTTAAGACATTCATAATTTAACATTCACAACTAGAGACTGACCGCAACAGTCACCTAAGATGGATGACACCTATTGTTTGTATTATAAACCATGAAAGCAAGGTAAGGATTCCCTTCTATGAGATGTAGTTGGTCTCAGAGGACCTTTCAAAAGCAACAGACCAGTGGCCTGTTAGATAAATCAGCTGAAGGTTATCTTGAGCAAGCACGCTTACTTGTAGATTGTTTGGTTTCCCTGGCTTTTGGCAAGTCATGCTAAAATGCACCATTTTTTATTCTGTTTTGATTAAACCATCCCCATGTTAAACACAGGTTTGAAAGGCAGTTTACAGGTCTAAACTGAAGTGTTTATAAAACCTTAGTGTGGATTATCTTGCAAAAAATGAGGACTTCTGGAATAAGCTGCAGTGACAAATTCATTTTATATTCTGTTTAACATACATGTCAGTAAACTCAACGCGAGATAAATCTGTTTGAGAACCCATACAGAATGTTTAGCTAAGGGTAAAGCATGGTATGTCTTTGTTTTATGGTATATCTTTGTTTTTGGGGTGGGCCAGACTGCGTTCAGCCTAAGTACGTTGACTGAGATGAACCGCATGTGATGTGCATTTGAATTTGCTTGTATGCAAAACACTGCTGTCAGACTTTCTGGCAGGGGACTGGCTGATACGGACCAACTGTGGGTTGCTCTAGCCTCAGGGCATAATTTACAGCAACCTGAATCTACAGCAAGTTACTTGAGAAGTAAAAGGAGCAAATGTGTGAACAGCAGCAATAATCAATGCAGGGCAGGGCATCCCTATAAACTTAGTAAGTTTGTTTTCTTTCAGCTATGACCCAGAAGTTGGGAGTTGTGTCAGGGACTGTAAAGCTACAGATCAAGATATCTGAGGCCAGTTACAGCAAAAGTGTCTGCCTCTGGTTTAGGTCTTGTCCTCAGAAGTGACAGGTAGGTCATTCTGTAGCTTATTAAAGCCCAAATGGGAAACGTAGACACATTTAATAGAGTCCACATTCCAAAACCAGTATTATATGGACAGCAGGGGAACATGCTGCCTTCAAAATCACCAGCAAACATCATGTACTGCAATGAGAAATCAATTGAGGTCTGAGTTGAAAGAGAAGAGCTACAGGCTACTTGTCGATTCTTTTTCTAGTGAGGGCTTTTAGCAGATAACAGGGAAGCATCTGCATGGGTATCACATAAGCTGACCAAGCCATGTCCTTACTGTAGCTGTATTTGTACTCAGCCTTTAGCTAGCACCTGCTTGCACCCTCTTGATGAGAATAGGTTGTGTGAAGATGCCAGACTCTGCCTGGGTGCTCTGAGAAGCAACACTTGCCCATGCCTTTTAATGTTTAAACAACTGTGCAGGATTTGCCAGAGGGTGTCTGACAGAGTTGTTAAAAATTGATCCCTGAGTAAACATCCCTGGTGCTATTTACTCCAATTCAGCTGCTATAATTTACACCATCTGGAGAGCAGCCTAATCCTGCACCGGCAAATCTCTGAAGTATTTGCTACTGGTTCGAACAGAAGGATCCTTTGTGGCAAGGAGAGTGCAATTTCCCCATCACTAATGACTCTGGACAAGAGAATAAAGATAGACTACAATTTAAAATAAAAGGAATTAACTCAGAATGAAAACATAATTGCCAACACAGTGGTCACAGGCTTGTGCCCATGCAGGACATCCATGTATGCTGACATGTAGTATAGACGTTGGTTACCTGAATGATTAAATGAAACTGCTAGACACTAACAGAGGAGAGGTATGGAGTTTAACCGTCTCTCAGGTCTGGTCACACTCCTAGATTGGTGGTTTTTCCTGTTGTACAAGTTGTAGAAGCATCTCAAGGAATATCCATTTGGAAATATGCTAGTGGGAAGGGAAACAGTATGATGTTCAGTACCACAAAAATCTGTCTTCTAGAAAAGTGTGATTTTGTCCCAACTCCGTTTGAACAAGGACAGATATATCTGCAAGTACCTGCTAATTTTTTCATTGTTAGTGGAGATCCTGCTTCAAATACGGCTCATCTGCTTTGCCTGGCTAAGTGTGATGATTGCTCACTATCGATCAGTACCCATTCCCCTGGTCCCTTCTCCCTGTTGTCCTACTATTAACTTACCAAATGACACGTCTTAACATTCCTCTTTATGACACATCTGTTGTCTTATCATTCTGTTTCTTCAAGATACCGCTTCCGACTCTTGACCCTGATGTCTTCAAAACACCTAGAATAGGAAAGAGACATATGTAGATTGCCTCATTCACCAGGTTGAATTTTCTGTTATATTAGTAATTTCCTGGAATTAATCTTTAGAACATGAGCACACCACAAATTGCTAGTCAAGTAAGTATTTAAGATGTGTATACAGTAAATCTCTGGAGTTAAAACCAGGACGTCGGGGCATGGAGAACAGCAATTTCTTACCTACTGCTTCCTTCCGAAACTCAGAGAAATGGTAATACTTGTGACGGCATTCAAAATTTTGGAGATAGTTTTACCAGTAGAAAACTATGCTTATATTAATTAGCATAGTTCTAGTTTACTGCTAAGTGTAAGTGTCCCTTTTAAAGAAGCTTAAAATGATGCGAAGTTTCTTGAGTTCATTAACTACAAACCTTCACCTGATTCTACTAGCAAAAGTTTCAGGCTCTCAAAGCATACGTAACACAGCAATGTTTTTTTTTAACTTTGGCTGGTTCAGGTAATTTCACGTTTGGCATAAAAGATGATGATACAAGACACGTTGACATCACTACATGTTTATAAAAAGAACATACAAGTGCACAGTGACATTTTACACAGTGGTGGCACATAAGACACTCACAAATTTGAAGTCCGATGCTGCGGGGTGCCGAGTACTCTTAACTCTCATTATGTTCAATGCGAGTTGAGAGTGCTTCGTGGTTCAGGTGCTCGGGCCCTCAGAGAGGCTCTGCACAGTAAGGAATTGTACCGAGAGTCATGTCTGAGCCAAGAGTAATTTCTCCTTTCTAGTACGTGCGTTTCTAATTGCTGGATTAGTACAACTGGCTGATAATCACAGTAATATAAATGATTTTCTGGTACTGAAGTGCTCTTTCTGAAAGTTAATAAAGCTCACCCAACATTGCCTGCAGTCTTACAACACACCATAATGGAATAATGTAATGAGTACAATGTGAGTATAGTGCAAAAGCCGATGTAAAGCTAAAAATGGATCTAGGATAGTGCTGTTCTTGAATACGAGCAGTACAAGGTATGAATTACTTTTTGACCTGGGTACAGGAGTTAATCTGTGAGCAACGCAGCCCAGCTCACATTCAGGTTCACTCCTGATTTTTTTTCCAAGATTTGCTTCCCACCCTTTTCCTCCAGTTGTTTTATATGTGCTCATCCTTGTTATTTCCATAAAGGTGATCATGCTTTTAATTTACATCTTCCAGTTTTTTACAGGAATTTGGTTGTTAAAATGGTTTTATAAACTTCTCTAAGAATGCGATATAAGGACACAGCAGAAAAAGCAACTCTATTTAAAAATTACAGGTCAGTGTGAAACTTTCAGGAATGTGTAGCTCTATAACACGTGAGACTTGTCTCCTGCACTAGTTACCAATACACCTTAAAAATGTATTGGTAACTCTAAATTGCTTTCACTATGTGCAAACAGAATTCTATTAAATTTCATTATTCTGGGATCCATCCATGTCCTGTATGGCCATAATGACAAGTTTCTTGCTATAAGGGCACATCAACTGTATGTAAGACCTCTAGTCCCCTTTCTTCCCCTGCATGAATAAGACAAAGCCCTGTTTAGGGAGAAATTGGCTTTGTCTACCTGTAAATGAAGGCCACCTGAAACACAGTCTCTTGCGAAGTTGATGGTAATTGGTAATGCCAAATCCTCATTACAGCAGTGGCATTTTTACCAACTGTATGGTGGATTTTGCAATTAAGAACACACAAAGAATTATTCCTTTCTTGCGTAACAACATTTTAATGTCAATAAAAAGTGGTTTTATAGTTCAAGATTACAAATAAAAAAATATTTCATCTTGACCCTTTTGCTATTTTCCCTCAGGGAAGTCTCCAAATTTTAGTTAGGAAGCGTTAAAAGCACAAGGTGGATGGATGCTCGCCCTACAAAAAAGCTGAAGGACTCCCTCCCCACTTTGCCGTCGCTGGATATTTTGAAAGGGAAGGTTTCGCTCCAAGTAGGCCTGACGAGCGTACTCTCTCTCTCTCTCGTGGCAGGTGAGACCACGGGGGCATACACAACCACCAGATCCTTCCAAGCTGAACGCAGCTGGAAGGGTTCTAAAAGGAACGAGTCGAGCGCCTCTCCAACTACCGGGCTGCATCAAGAAGGCACAACATAAGCAATGGTAAAGTCAGTAAACAAAATTTTACTGTAATATTTCATAACACAGATACTGTATTTCTCTTTTAAGTGTAAAGCTACCGTCTTACACAAGAAAGATGGACAGACCCTTTTCCAAGACTAATATGGATACAATAAATATGGAGTTTTACATACTAGGTCTGTACACTGAAACTTTGTCCCACAGCCATAAAAATTTACATTTAACAGTGCAACATATAATTTAATCCTTTATTTATCTGACATAGGATGTTTACTTACTAAACACAAGCAACTACCTGGTTTTAATATACATATTTTATATATATATATTTTATATATATATATTCAACAATCTGTACAGGTTTCTAAACATAAAACTCCAAAAAGGCACAATTGTCTATACAACATGTACAAAAATGGCTGGAGCTGACAAGAAACAACAATTATTGGTCAAGAGTTCATGATTGCACGAAGATTAGTAATGGGTTTGTGTCAGAAAAATGTGCTTTAAGGAAAGGAAGGTTTGCAAAGAAACCTGTAAGTGTTATAAAAAAAAAAAAGAAACAAAACATAAAAATAAAAACACAACAAAAAACAAAAAACTAGGTTGCTATTACAAGTCTATCCTCATCGTCACTGCTGCCATCGCTAAACTGCACCGTGTTTTGCCGCCGGGACAAGGGGGCTGGCCTGTGTACCTGTCTGTCCGGGGAGACAGTTTGGTGGACCGGGGACTTGGTTAACGCGTCGGGATTCGCCTTGGGGCGGGGCTCTGCTGGGGCAGCCCGCTTCACCTGGAGGGAAGGGATGTCGCGCTTTGGCTTGGTGGGGTTTGCGAGGTCAGTCTTTTCGGGATCCGCTTTCCCCGGACCGTTGGGTCGCTCGTAGTCGGTCAGCGGGGTGGGCTCGGGATGGCTCTTCCCGCCGTACCGCTGGCCACTGGCTGCTGCCGGAGAAGTAGCCCCGCCGGCTTGGCCGACCTCGGCTGCAGGGAAGCCAACAGAAGCCGGCTCCGGCTGCGTCTCGCAGGCTTTGCTGCCTGAGGCAGGCGCTTCGGAGGCTCCTTGCCCCTCAGCGCCGACAGGGCTGACGGAAGGGATGAGGGTCGGCAGGGCAATGTTCAGTATCTGCAAGCCGGGAATGTGAGCCTGTGGACTGGGGTTGCCCTGCGGGGCCGCGCCAGCGGTCAAAACCTGGAGACCCACGGCATTCAGGGTAATTCCCGAAGGACGCATCTGCGGGGCGATGTTTGTGTTTGCCAGGCCCAAGATGTTCACTGTCTCCATGCCCAGCGGTGGCAGAGGCTGCAGGCTGGGTGTGCCGAGACCCTGGATGCCCGGCACGCTCACCTGTCCTATAGGAATGCACGGCACGACGCTGTTCACTTCGGCGACGCCCATGGGATTCGTAGCGGCGGTGGCGGCGGCGCCACCTGTCTCGCCGAGGGCGCTGGTAGTTCTGTGAATCACGCTAACGGCAGGGATAGTGAGCTGCACCGGCCCCGCCTGGATGGGAACGAAGGTGGCCAGGCCGGCGGGGACCACCTGAATCCCCCCGACCGGTACGGTGCCGTAGGGTGCCTTGGCTTGCCGCTGCGAGTGCAGGGGGAGATGGCTGAAGAGGTGAGTCTGGGGAGCCCTCAGCTCGGCGGCGTGCTGCGGGCACCCAGCCAGCTTCTCCTCTGGGGTGTCGGTGTAGGGTGATGGCGCTGTCGTCTGCATGCTGTGGTCCGCCGGCGAGGAGGGGGAGCTGACGGAGGGTGTGCTCTGGGAGAGAACAACACAGGCGTGTTAATGTGGTGGCCACCGCTATCCTCGAGTGAAATGAAAATGCAAGGTAGCTGGGACTGCTTCCCACACTCCCTTTTAAGAAAAAACAACAACAAACCAGTTCACAGTATATACTGCCCAGCTTGAACAATGAACTGATTTCCTTCCTTTCTTTTTCCAACTCCTTCCTCACCCACTAATTGAATTTTCCTCTCCTAATTACCCTGACTAATTTCTCTTGAACACTAGTACTTGAAAACACTGATGAATATCCTTTGTATGTGTTTTTTAAGGAGCGAGAAGGCTTTGGAGAACTGTTTTCTGTGGAAATCACCTCAGGCAAGAAGGTTAAATAAGCATAAGCTGGCATTTTTTATGCACTGGGTTCCTCTCCTGGAGGCGTCACAGCCTCTGGCAGGCAGAGGCAGCGTCATAGCACATCTGTCTGTAGGTCCTTCTAATGTGGAAGACAGGCGATACCCAATGGATGTGAGAGATGGATGACAACTACAGCACCCGCAGAAGTGGAGGTGACAGGCGGATACTGGAGTGAGACGTGGGACCCACATCCCACTGCTGCCTCAGCTCGCTGTGATTTGGTGCCCATGCATGGACTGATAATCCTATTTTTATGCTCCCTTTTCTTCTCATGTAGCCTGTGTTACCGATCAAGGCTGGCAACTGCTTTCCTAAAAACACCTAAACCAAGAAGTCTTAAATTGCAATTGCAGTCTTACAGTATCTAGCTTGAGGCGTATTCATAACACATAAGGAGTTGTGCAACCCTACTTAGTTTTATACAGTTGTAAACTGTAATTCTGTGGCTTTGACCAAACTCTCAAGAAATCTTTCGAGCGGGCTCAAAACTGAAACACTAACAGAAACGCTTTTTGAAAACTGCTGGTAGGAATTCTGTTGGTTAAAGGAGAATATGATTTACTGACTACACAGTGCCAACCAGTCTAAATGGGAAGATGAGTGTGAGAAGGAAGCCAACATCTTTCTCAGAAGTAAGTCCTGTCTGACACCTCACAAGAAATCCTGATAAAGTCGTATGGATGCTTTCTAAGGAACATACAACAGACTTCCTGAGCTGTCTCGACCCCTTGTCTCGACTGCAAGGAGTGGGATCCACAACCGTTCACAATAGGAACAGACTGTAGATTAACCCTCAGACACACGGCTGCCACTTCTTTTGGTCTGGGAAAGCAGGAGGCAGTCTGGAAAAAGGAATTACTGCCTTATATTACTTACATGCCTTTTAAAAAATATATTAATGCAGACAATGATTACAGCTATATTAATGAAGACCTTTCAATGTTTTTAATTGCGTGCGTATTTTCTTGAGGCTTCAGTGGTTCTGTTTGATGAGGGAGTAAATTCAGTCAAATGCCTTTCTGGTATCTATTGGCAACAACCGAAACCCAAAACCCAAATATTAAGATCCCACCCCTTCTGTGGCAGGTATATACAGTGATCAGAGACCACTACATTTTGTTCTCTGTTATACCTCAAAATCGCTCCAATTTGCATTTGCCACACAGACTCACAGTTCTTACAAGCAGGAGTGAACCTGTGTCAAACAATGAAATGCAGCAACAATTTTTACTGTTTCTCCTTGTCAACAGCTCACTATCTTCAATTTTGTAAAAAATAAATCCAGTAGTACAGATTTTCAAAGAAAAAACAAGCCAGTAAGTACTTAAACCAGAATGAAATTTTTACTTAACTGTTTATGCTTTTGAAAACTTCCTGCCACTTATTTTTCTATAACTGCATGGATACACTATTTGTAAATATTGCACTTATCACAGAGAAGGCAGTAATTACTCCTTTAGTTACACCATATTTTGCGTGACATTTTTTCTGAGCATTATTCTGCAAAGTTCCAATGCCTTCATGGTCTGCAGTAAGAATTCAAAACTTCCAAGAGATATCCTTAGGGTCAATCAGGTATGTGACTTGTACCATCCCCATTACAGTCCATGAAAATATTGCTGAATTGTGAAAGGCTTAACGCCTGACAGTTCTCCTTTGTGATTTCCTCAGCAGAGGTTTAAAGGCAACAGTCGGCAAAAGTACTGAATGCTCCTGCAGCCTCGCACACAGACTGACCTCATCTTTCTGCATGCTGCTCTGAGAAGCCATGTGTCTAGAAGAGGCATCAGCAAAACTGATCCTTTTCTGATTAAAACGTGCTTTCAGCTTGGAGAAAAATTTAGAGTGCTGGGAACTCGGGTCTCAGTTCTGTGCTCGCCTCTCCTTTTGTTATTGTGCAAGGGCAATCTGCTAGTTTCCTTGAACATCTGGTGCTCTAATTCTACTACTAAGCATATTTAGAGGAGAGATAAGGAATTGCACAATTTTTTTGTAGTGATAAGGCAAAAACCTTTGGGACTAGATTAATTTCCCTTGGGAATTACCAATGATTCTATCGTCATATTTCAGAATGAAATGACTTCTGAATTCTATCGCTTTCCTCTGAAAACTTCATAACCACCACCATTTGTTCATTCTACATATCTGTTACATTCCTTCTTATTTCTAATGCAATCTACCAGCTCCAGACTTCAGCTGAAACGACCATGTTACAATTAATCCTTTCAGGGAGAATACAATCAAAACTAAGAATCTGAAAAGCAGTGCTCCTACAGCATCCTTGTTCTAGGGTCCTACACATCTGAGCTTCGATCGCTTTCAACCCTTCTTAAAGGTTCATCAGCCAACAACTCTAAGAATGAAGGGAAAGGCAAACATTTTGATCATTGAAAAATCTCCAAAAGATCTTTAAAAGGAGGATTTAAATCCCGCTCTCTCCCCTGGAGTGAGACACTCCTACCTTTCCAAGAGCTGCAGTTGATATCAAGGAGTGGCCCAAGGCTGTTTCTGGATCGGGGTAATCTACAGACATCTGGCGACCTGGAGATGTTGGAGCGACGTCCGCCAGTGCCGCACTAGCACTATGGGGACCCATTCCTCTCTCCTGGGCTTTATCCTCATGTGCTTCCTGGTGGGTGAACTCTGCTGGTGACCTGGAGGTCCTGCTAACTGACTGTACCGTGCTAAGGATGGTCATCTTCGTCAGCAGTGCTTTTGGCAGACCATCCATAGAGTCCGTGTGAACCCCAGCAAAACAGTCTGGAAGCCTGACGTCTTCATCGGTGCTGGCGGCATCCTGCAGGCCGTGTCGAGAGGGGTGATGCTGGGGGCTGGCCGTCACCGAGGGGGTTGTGGATAGGACTGACTCAGCCTGGCTGTCTTCATCATCATCGTCATTGTCATTTTCATCTTCATCCGCACCATCAGACTCCTCCACATCGTATCCTGACCGGTCATAACCAAATCTTTGCTTCTCACCTGCAAAAGTGGAAATAAGAAAGTAAGCCAACGAAGTTCCTGGCCTGATTGGGAAGGAGGTGGGAGGGAGTAATTAGAAACACCAAAAAACCACATGGCCTGTGCATTTTTCAGTCACATCCCATTGCATCAAAGCAACAAGGAAGATTTTTTGTTTTTATTTTCCAGTGTACATATTTAATTATACAGCTACATAGCCTTTCATCTTCCGCTTCTGTGTTGTTTCTAACTTTCTGGATTTGGCTGTTTTCTTTTACACCATTGATAACCATTCGCTCAAAGTCACCCTTCACTCCTATGCTTGGGGAGAAGCGAGCAGCCTGCTGGTTCATTAAGTTCCCAGTGACGATATATGAAGCTGGTCAGCCAACCTTAGCGATGGGATATTCTCTAGCTGGTTCTGACTCATAAGTGGGTGTCCTTGTACCTAATATGAATCACTGCTGCAAAGGTTTTGAAGGATGCAAACAGAAAGACTGGAAGCTGTTAAGTCAGGAATCTGTCTCGTTAACAGGCAAAAGAGACCAAAATTAGACCTTACTGGACTTCTTCACTTGGCTAATGTTTTGAGAGGTTTATTAACAGCTCACCCAAGATGTCTCAGGAGGCAAGAAAGCCCTAATCTTATCAAAACTTACCTATGCATGCATTTTGCTCACATGAAGAAGCCCTCCTGACTTCAAGTCTTAAAGCCAAACTGCCGTCTAGTGGCAAATTTCTCTACAAAATACTGCTCCACTACTGCTTTTCCCCTTCTTTTATATCATAACTTGGAAAGAAAGAATCGCCTTTAGTAAAGAGACAGAAAATCCCATCTGTTGTATCTGATTCCAAGCCAGACTGTCTGGGATCATATTTTATAAAAGACAAAATGCTTTGAATGCACTAATATTTTATATTTGATTAAAGGTCTGTCTGCTGAGATGTCAAAAAAAAAATCAGCATGAAAATCATTTGGCTCCGCAAAAGCGCTGATGGCTGGTTACTTAAAATCTCAGAGATCCTGTTCTAGGGAAATCTACACAGCAACTTACTGCCAAAGTGAATGATTCTGAAAAAAATCATACCCTTAAAAGAATCTGAATGTACTACCAATTGTTTATGCTGCTACCCTACCAAAACAAAAATAAGCATCTTGAACTCCAGGTAAGATAAATGGGTTTAATTGAGTGGTCTCAGTAAGTTACCCACCACTCTATGCCTTTATGGTTTCAAATGAGCAATGCAATTAGGAATGAGACTAATAGCTTCTTTGAAAAAAAAAACCAACCTCTCTAATGACTTTGCCCCTCTTTGCCTACACAGTAATTTGTACATTAACTAAATACGGTAACTATAGATTTTCTACATTTACTATGGTGGGCATGAAACTGCAATATTATTAAAAATACCCCAAATCCTCCAGGTCATTGGGAGGATGCTAACAAAAGTATCTTTTAGAATTTTAAATAGTCTTCATTTAGAATTCTCATCTACAGACAAAGCTGTTCAAAAAAGAAAATTCATTTTAGTGGAAAAATTAAGTCAGTAAGGTCCACTCCAAAAATATGGCAAGTAGGATTGTTAAAAATATTATTAACAAAACCACATGAAGTTATTAAACTCTTTTTTCCTCTATACTTCTGTCATTTCTCTTCTACACAGAAACACTGTTTCTTCATCATTAATTTGCAAAAATTTGCAAAAAACATCTAAAATGTTAGAACCTCTACATATGTTTGATTTCTGAATGGAAATAACATCCCTCAATGCCTCTGTAACAGATCTCAAAGACTTCTCCATGTGTTACATCTAAAGGGTGACCCACGCTTTTCCTGCAACTCTTTAAATAATGCATGGGGCATTACAAAGACTTGGATTTCAGTCCGGGCTCCCTCTTAACTTTGGTCTCTGTACCAATATCACATAGCTATTCTCTGGGATATCCTCCTGTTTCTTTTCTTTTTTCCCCCCTCTCTCCACATGAACCACATTTTCTATGAAAGTTGATGTCAGTCACAAATGGCTGTCTTCACTGGCAAGAGGAACTACCTGAAATGATTAGATTGACTCGTCATATTTGTAAAGCAAGGAAAACATATGCTCAAACAATGCCCTGATTTTAATAAGAAACTATCTTTCTTTCAAATCAACATTTAAAAATGCTACAGGATTTACTAGCAAATGCTGCTTATGTAGAAATTTTCTGCATATGTCTCAGCTCTCTAGAATAAAACCATGGAAAGTGAAACCATGTGTGGGATACAGATTCCTTACATGCAGGACTCCATGGGATATCATTTCCCTCTATTGTTTCCCTGTTTACTTCCACCCCTTGTGCATTTGCCAGCTCTGTTTAAGTGTGGTTACCTGGAGCCAGAGCCTGCAGTGTAGGCGAGGTGACAGCAATGAATGTGGTTCCCTTACTCCTACACTGCTTCGAAGCGTCAGATGAAAAAAAAAACCCATTCCTGACTTGCTCGCTCTGGCAATGCACAAAGGAACGCTCTGCTCTGGCTTTTATACCTGCGTGCATGTTTGCTGAGACAAGAGGTGCTCAAGCTTTTAGAAAAAGCGATGCTGTTAAGCACCGCTGTTAATCAGTGGAGTTGCAAGAGGACCCAATGCCGGAGTTTTAAGTGGCGGAAGACCCAGGCAGGTTATGGGTCTTCTCCGAATGAGGCATTGAGCTGAGGCTGTGACCACTCCTTGTGGCGAAAGACTCTTCCAAGCACTGTCTTGCTAACCAAGTAGTATTGGCCCTGATCCATTTTATTAACGGTACGCTGCCTACTAAAGTTCCCTTGCAGTTTTAATTGGGGAAAAATTAATTCTTCGCTTCCTATCTTAAACCATGCACAATTATAACCATATGCTTATGTAGTTGATACATGTAACTAGAACTGACTCAATTTCCAAAGGGAACAAAATGACTTCTGTGTTTAACTTTCTATGAGGTTGTAAAGCAGTGTGGGATATTTTAGAATGAAGGATGTGTCATAAATTTAAAGGCCACTAGCATATGGGGAAATGGCTTTTGGCATGCAAGTTCACAGTTTGTTTTTTTTAAAAAAAGAAAACAGGAAAAAAGTTTCACACTATTAAGTGAAGTCTTTATGAAAGCTACTTCTCTTTCAAATTTGTAACTCTCACCATTTTAACAGAAAGACTGTTCAAGGCTGCCTCAATTTTTTATAAAGAATGTTTTGGGAAGAGTATGGAATGTCTCTCATCCTCTGTCAACTACTGCCATCTTTTTTTTTAAATCCTTAGTGAGACTCTTTCTTCTTCCTGGACTTCACAGAATAAAGTGGAACTTCCAGCTACAGACATGAAGTCTGCAAAAATTAGGAACAGCTGGAAGTAAAGGTACAATAGAAATGTGGACACAACTTCTGATTGGGGATTTTGCTTACATGCCAGCTCTAATTATATTTAATGAAATTGAGTTTTTAATCCTAGGTATTGAAGTAAGTGTATACAAATCATGGGCAAAAATCATCTCAGTCCTTCATTTATTTTGTTGTCAGTCCTCAGTTAATAAGCTCTCTATTGTGTCTGTGGTGTCAGTGAGCTTGTTGGCTAAGGCTCTGTTATACTGACATTTTACCCCAAAGCAGGGAAAGAAAAAGCTTCAAGTTTTTTAGCACAATAGCATTAGCTGGACTGATCCGTATTCTAATACATCCATTAGTGAAGAGCCTGGGGCGGGTAAGTCCACGAACTGCTTTTTCCAGTTGCAATGCTATGAATTAGGTAACTGAAATATGTCTCCCTATGTACTTTAAAGTTCTTTATTTTAAAAGTTTTTCCTACAGGAATCCTTATGTATGTGGTTTTAAAAATGGCCATCTAATTATCATCATACTGCAAAGTACTGCAAGAAAGGATCTTCAGAATCTCAACTTACAGCTTTTAATTTTTATTGCGATATTATCACCAACTAGTCCATCACATGACCTGACTTATCAGGCCCTGCTACAGACATAGCAATTTCTGCACCAAACCCAATTATAAGTTCTACGGTTTATAACTGAGTTGTATTTGGTTATAACTTAACGATATTTAGGTAGATTTTCACATAAGGAAGAAAATGTTCATTTTCGTTCTTTCAGGGGCAGGAAGACAAGAAAGACCTTGTCCAGACTGCTGAAGTTTTACACATTTCTAAGCAAATGGATAGTTATGTAGATAACTATAGGATTGCTATTAGCTCTACTTATACAGACTAAAGACATAGCTTACTAAGTACCCGTTGGTCTGTTCACTATCTATTCCCATCTAAATTTAGTTTTACCAGATTTATTGGCTTTTAGCACCCAAGTAATACAAAGCAGTGTTTATCACCTCAAATTGTGTAAGTATCTTCAGTTATGGATTAATATCTGCATAAAAGCATTTAAAAATAAAGCATCTATTCTGTATTATATATTCTCCATCAAACTCAAGAAAAAATATATACACTATGGCAATAAAGGCAGAAATATTTTTGTGTATGTCATCATATTACCATAAACTTGAAAGTAAGGTCTGTATGCCATCAATGCACTCTCTTTTTCTAAACAATTACAAGCCTAGACTTGCCTTTCACCTGTTGTATTGGTCTTGTAATAGACGGCTCCGCAACCATTCAAACAAATTTTAAAAAGGGTAAACCAAAGTACTGTGAAATAACGCCAGCATATATACCCAAGCTTGCTGTCCCCTTGTCTTTCTATGTTCATAGGCTTTACTCGCCCAATTTCGGTCTTGCTTCAGCTACTGCCCACTGCTCATCATCATCAAACAGGACTCACAGTGACATCTACTGGGTTAAATTCAGACTGGTAATAGACAGTGCTTCTCAGAGATGAGAACAAAAAACCTGTGGGCTTTTGACTTTCATTCCTAAGGGAATGGAAGGCAACAAAGTAAAACTAACTGAAAAAAATTAAGTAACCTCTGTTTAAAGAGATTATTTACACTTAAGCCTTCCTGAGTAACCTGTATATTGTAAATCAACCCTAGACTAGGTAGTCTATTCCCAGGCAGTAGGTGTAAGGCTCCAGCATGCTTAATGTACATCTAGTTGAAGATTAGACAGTCATAATTAAACAAAAAAAAAAAAAAAAAAGAAAGGATTAAAAAAATATTTCTTTTAAGCTATACAGAATCAGCCTTCCATTCTATTTGCAAAAGGAGGCTATTATTGCAAGGATTTTCATTTATTTTCATTCCTTAAATGCAGGTGCAGTGAAAACACAGACTGAGTCATGATTAAGCTAATGAAGAGCCATGGAAACTCACTTAAGATCTACTATAAGTAATATATAGCTAATTAACTTAGAACCATTGTATCTCTAGAAGGGTTTATTTAATACTGCAGAAAATGAAAGTGGTTTATATATACGTATGTGTTGTGTGTGTGTGTATAAATACATATCTGAAACTTACAATTAGGTCTTTTCATTGGTAAAGAAATGAATATTTTGGGATAAAATTTCTCCATAGAGACCATTTAAATAAGTTCTGCCCATCTACTGATTTCATTACTAACTATCTTGCACAAGTTTACTCAGGCATACCACACAATTCTCATTCATTCATTAGCTTACATATGACATATTACAGGTTTAAAGTTCATAACTGTTATAATTTGAAGACAAATTATTGTTGGTTTTAAGACTGCAGAGCAAAATATTGGGTCAACATGGCCAAAAAGGATATCCCCAGTTGCAGTCTGTCACACTAAACAGTTCACCTCATCTGACAATTTAATTCAGATATTAACATTCCTTACATTGTAACCCTGTATTTTGGTGACAAGAACATTCCACAGAGCAGAAGATGAAAGATAAATGGATGAGGGAATGGTTTTGAATACAAAAGGCTAGGCCAGAAAGTACTTACTAATACCCAAATGATGACAAGTCCAAATACAAAGAATGTTATGTTAAAAGCTCTGATCACACACAGTCTCAGACAGCTAGAGAGCATCTCTTTCTTTTTTCCCCAGATGCTCAAGCACAACAAAATTTCAGCTCCTCGAATTACTGAAAAAACAGGCTCTGTGTGTGCACGTGCCTCTGTTCAGGACATAGTTTTGCACTCTTTATTCCAGCTGCATGTACTATTAATCTGTACTGCTATCAAGTCAAAGCTGACTTCTTATATGAATCCAAAAAATGATATATTCAAATCATTGTGATTGCCTAGGCTTTAAAAAAACTACCTAAAAATAGAACCAGCAAATTCCTTAGTAAATAAAAGGTTGGCAGCTTTGTTAAGTTTCTGGCTAATTCTCTAATTCAGAGCCTGGTGGAAGACATACAGCTTAGTTAATTTAAGCAAAGGTGTGGACATTTTTATTGCCATAGAATAATCAGTATTTCAAATGTTTGGATAACAAATTAGCTAGAGACAGACAGACAGACATTCTCTGGGCCAGGAAACAAGCCAATCTCACGCAGCCTATGGGGAAAAAGAACTTTTTTTCCTGAGGTCATAATTATTTTTTCTCAGGTTTTCTGCACCTTCCTCTACATCGTCTTACATTGCCTTCTAACGGAGGAAAGAGATGGGGCTGGGGAGACCATTGGCTTGAAGAGAGAGATGGTTTTTAACAGCTATGCAACTCCTCAAGTAACAAATGTATGTGTTTAAAGACATTGTTCTTTCAAAGCACCAAAAGGATACGCGACACAAACCCGCCACCACCGCACACCAGAGGAAGGAGGGGTGAAAGGGCCAAAGACGTAATGCCACAAGTGCAGCTCAAGACACAAACCCCATTATGTTTTCCTTTGTGGGTGACATACTGCTGGCAGGGCTCTCCCTAGAGCACAGGCCTGGCACGAGGGGTGCTGGGCCCGAATGCGAGCTCTGCTGCACCGCCCCGGGGAAAGGGCAGCCAGAGAGCCACCTTAAGGCTGCCATGACACCTCAGAAACCCCCAAAACCAATACATTCAATCACAATAAAACATAGCCAAAAAATTAGCACGTACAGGATTTCAGAGAGGGGAGCAGAACCACCTACATTTAAAAAAGCACGTATGCAAATACTTCACACTGTTTTCCCCCCCTCCTGACTCTTTGCTTTAAAAATGGGCCAACAAGCAAGTTTCTGAATTATCATAAGAAATACCTTCAAGTGTAGCTAGGTGAACCGAGAGATGAAATCACATTTTTAAAGTGTACGGTTACTCACTGAATTTACATGGAAAACTGTAAATGCCCCATATTTTGCCACAACTGGAGAGGCTGGGCTGGTTTGGCTGCAGCAAACGCGTGTTTATCACAGGCTTAACGACCCTGCTTCTTGGATAGGATTTTGTACTGAGCTTTGTGCTGCACAGCTGGTTTTGTTATGGGTACATGAGCCAGAGAGTTTACCAAAGGTAGGGATTTTATCACCAAGTTGTTTTTGGTTTGGGGTTCTTAGTTAAAGAAAGAAATGTTACCTCCTCTATTCTGGGGGAGGGAAAAAAAAAGCATTGCAGTCTTAAAATTAAATATCTGGAAGAATTTCAAGGATTATGTAGCAAATTCTGTTGAATGTTTGTCTTTTTTTTCCAAAATAGACTATTTAATTTATTAAGCAATTACTGTGCTGAAGCAAAGAACATACTTCATGGAATATATATTTATACTATGGTTATACACACCTGTACATGATATGTAAAAAGAGTGTCTGTCTCTCAATTAAATAGTCTTAAAGCCGAAGGAAAGCAATCTTTCAACAAATGTTTGAAATAGCCTACTTCTACCAGGTGTTACTGATAATTCTGTTAACATTTGAAACATTTCCCATTACATTATAACCACAAATGCAATTTTAACTGTATGCAATTGGGAATATCGATTTATCAATCAATAAAATGTTTTCAGTTCCTGGTAAAAGGAAATACCTGTTCAGTTGTAGTTTACAAAACTAAATAAAATGTCAAAAGCTGCAGAACACTGCTTAAAAAAGTGATGATTTTTCTGTCATGTGAAGGCTGAAAATGTTAATGAAAACTGTTCCTCTGTGAGAAAAGGACAGTAATTTGCACTGCCGCTTATCTTCTGTTATTTATTTGGTCCCTCAAATTGTGAAGGGGGACATGTTTTTAGCTTACTAAAAAGGAATATATTGGAGAATGCCAAAAAAGGGAAAATGCAGGTTTCTTTGTACCTAGCGCACTCTGAATCATACCAGCTGAGTCACATTCCCAGCATTATTTAGAATTAGATTCAAGCTGATTCGCTTATTCTGCTAGCGGTTGTCATATGGGAGCAAGTGCATTCATCTTTCTTGCCCTTTACTGTTTAAATAAAGATCTCCACTGCTTTCTTTTCTCAAAACCTCACCTGCAATCTAATAAACTATTCCACTGAAGGAAGAAAAATACAACAAGGCAACAGGACTCATCTCCCTGCTGAGAAATGGGAGGAAGGAAAAAATGCCACCGCTGCACAGAGACATACTGAGAACTGAAACAGTGTCCTAATGTGCAATCCTGTTCTCCATCTCACTGCGTCTGGTGGTGCAACTTCATCTTTCTTACCATGCTGAGCAAAACCTGCGCGAACCCGGTTTGGCCCTCTTTATCTGTCCTCAACCTCGTCTCCTTTTCAGCAGCCATCTCAGGATGTGGGAAGTGCAGAATTCCAATTATTAACAAATACATTCATTTTGATAGCACTCTCATCACTAATGGAGAAGTAGAACAGGTCAAGATGAAAAACATTCATAATTTCTAAGTGATTTCTACCTGCTGATTTATGACCAATTATTTGTGAAGGAGGACAGAACTCTACACTGGAAGATGATCAGCCTCCTTGCAGAGCACTCAGCAACATATTTGTGATTCTAGGTGGCATGTAATTTTTATGAAAACGTGCATCTCAAAACTTTGACAATTCCATGCACTATTTTCAAAGAAATGCTACATTTGACTACATTTTTTTCTAGGCAAACAGCTGTTTTTCTGGTATTTTCAGTCTTGTCATATTTATCTGTGAAACTGATAAAGATAAACTGCGTAACGCTTTGTGAAAAAATTCAACAGCAATTTTTCTTCAGCATATGCTTGTCATTTCTTTTGGTGAAGGTCTTTCCGGTATTTCTGATTCACTTGGACTACTCTGTAAGATTTTTATCTCTGTATCTTTTCCCTGTACAAGAATTTTAAAGCTCTGGAAAATAAAGGGTAAGAAATTGGGATGAGAAAATAAATTCAAAAATGCAGTAAAGAAGGAAGATTTTAATTTCTTACCAAATTCTTCTTCTCCATCCTGGTCATCTATTAAGCCTACTGAGACTCCCAAATCCATGCATTTCTTGCTATGTGCCTTTGACTTCATATGTTTTGTTAAATTTCCTTAAGAAGAAATGAAAAAAATTAACTGTTCTGTGACTATACAAATGTATACAAATATGCGCCCAACACGTCTGTATCTTATTCAGCTACACTTACAACCATCTGTACTATTTGATTTCACACTTGATAGAACCTTGCCCCTCAACGCAAGCTGTGAAGGGCTGCAGCAGATTCACCATCCTGAATGCTACTAGCTCTCTGGCTACATTTCATAAAGGTCTTTATTGAGATAAAATAGAATAGGATGGAAATTCTAGATGATGATGTATTTTGCATGGGTGTAAAAGATCCTGTATTCGTTTACGGCAGAGTATAAAAAAGGCTGATTCAGTCTTCAAAGTCATGTTGACAGAAAACTACCATGTGAAACTAAAGTTCCTATCTTGCGGCTCTTTTAGTATTTGATGGATTCTATTTTTAGTGTAATCATTTTCACTGCCTACGTAAACTAACAGATTAATTTTATTCAAAATCAGAGCATGAACATATTTGATCTGAATCTCAAAAGTGAATGCATAACTGCTGAGAGGCCCCACAGGGTGCTCTCCCCTTCTCCTTTGAAAAGAAAATATGGCAAATATCATCAAGAAAAGGTTAAGAGTAGATCAGAGATCTGTAAATGATGATATTTGTGAAATATATGTGATTACAAGTAACTGCTCACTTTATACTTAAAATTCCTATTGTCTCAGAAACTGTTTCTCTGAGGTATTTCAGTGGGAGAAATTAACAGTGAGTGAAATGGTGGCTCTTCTGTGGTTATGGAGTACTTTATTCCTGCTTCGAAATGAACCTAGGAATTCTCCCCAAATTTTTAAATATTTGTTATGAAGCCATATGACAATACTGACTCACAAAGAGCCAACTTCCCAGCTTTACATAATGCACAAAGTCACTGGCTGCACTGTCCTGTCACGAAGGGTGGTTTATCAAACGTCAAGCACCCAACTGTGTGACTGGCTCTGCCAGCATTAACAACAAATTCAGAGCATAGCAACTGCAGAAGAGGGAGCGAATACAAATAACTGCCTCAGCTGAAACCAGGGAGGATTCCAAATGGGCGGAACTTAATTACTTGCACTTGGCCAGCATGCCTACTCTGCAAAAACCATAATCAGAAGTTATTGGGTTCACACTCCGGCATTTCATTTTAAAGGCAACGTGACGACCCGCTGTGTCAGGATGCAGTGATAGGTTTTGACACATCTAAAGACTACCCAACCTCCTTTCTGCAGCACTGGGTTACTTCTTGGATGTTTTCTGCCCAGCTGCTGAGTAGTCTTGAACTCACTAAAAATACAAATGTTTCTGAGGTTACAGCTGGGGGGGAATTACTGCTAAATGATGTTCAAAGCCAAGAAAAATTTTGCGGCTTGGAATTTTTTTTGCTGAAAGTGTTTTGGCTGTCAACTTCTCCTGTCTGTTTCACTTATTTTGAGTCCTGGATCTACCACTGTTTAATACACCACCTGATGAAACCAGGATGCATTTAAGTATCTGCTGTAAACAGGCTTGAAAAAAGTAAAGGTCCATCTTTGGGTCTTAGAAGGTCAAGTGGAAAGTGAACCTTGTCCTTCAAGGGTATAAAAACTATTTTAATATAGTATTTTAATAAAGGCCAATTTCTTTCCTGGAGCAATTACTTGAGTGCCAGCAGGAATACAATATATGTCAATGTCATACCTCCAGAAGATCTCTGCTAGGGACCTAAAATTCTGTGTTCCCATCCCTACCCAGGATGAGCAGCTAACCAGCTCACTTATCTCCACCTCACTTTCATCATATTCCCTCTTCCACACCAATTTCTCACCTACTGTGGCATGCCACACAGTTCATTCATATACAGATGTGATCATCTGAATAAGCATACAGAAGGCAAAGGAAGAGGGGAAAATCAGAAACTACCAATATTTGAGGCATTATACAATAAAACTCCACAGATAGGCAACTTCTTTAGCTTATGAATAGCCAAAGGTGAGAAGAAAAGAATCATACCTCGAAGTGAAAAGAAAAAAGGGGAAAAACGTACACAGAAAAGTACCCCTACCTTTAGTTTTGAAGGAAAAGTTGCAGTAATTGCAGTGGTAAGGACGGACATCGGTATGTGTGCGAATATGCTTCTTCAGCATGCTGGGTTTCTTGCAACGTATCCCGCATTCTTCACAGATATACTTCCCTCTCCCTCTCCCCCGAACATATACATAGTCTTCATTCGACTTGTACCTAGTCAGAGTACCATAAGAGTAAGGCAATTAGTTGTAATGTGAAAATGATTCTAGTTTGAAACCCTAATCTACCAGCATTTTAAAAATAATATAATAGATGAAAATGAATGACAAACCAATCATGCTCTTTTTCTGCATTTATTCATTAAACTCATATCTAGATTTTTTACAAGGTAATCATGGTCTTGTTTAGGAATAATGGCATACCATTTTTACTAAAGGTACCGTTTGATACTAAGCATTTAAAGATTTCTAATTTCCTCTTTGCAACACAGGAACATACTTTTTGAAAGTGTCAGTTCTTGGAAGCAGGTTTGGGCACCATGAGGAAGCTTTAAAAGAGCACCTTTGAGGCTCTGTGTTGGATGCAGAAAAGGAACAACATTAGTTACGACAATGGGAAAGTCTTTAAAATTCCCTATCGATGTGTTCTGGACTCAGCCTACTGGGACTGTCTCTAGATAGAAAAAGTCATTCAGATTCAATTACACCCTTCACATCTCTGCTCAAGGACGCCAAAGGCTGTGCTTACTTTTTGTGAGCTGGTCCCTGCAATGTTTGGATCTGAGCAGAGACATGTAGCAATGTTTTACCTGGGCAGCTGGTGATGGCTTTTCTACCAGACTAGACTGGATTCAATCCAGGAACCAATAAATGGAAAGCCCTAGAGCCCACCACCAATTATGAGAATAATAAAATATGCACCATTTGTGCTCAAAATTTTTAGAGGCAGCACTGGCACTTTTCGACAAAAAAAACACCCTGTTTTATAAGATGTTGTACATGGCACAACACTGTGGCTAAAGCAACTGCTATTCATATCAAGCAACCAATTTAAAGTATTACAGTGCGTGGACTAGGACTCTCAGTAAATATTTCCATAGTACTTTTCAAATCAGGAGTTCTCCAGCCTGCGTATACCACAGCAAATTGCCAGACAGAGGCTGCACCGCAGTCTGCTGCTTAGCCCCTGGACTACATCCTCTCCAGCTGCAGTTATACAACCTTACTGCAGAATAGGTATTATTTATCACGTACGAGAAATGTAGGAAAAGAATTTGCATCTATGACTGTATCTAGCTGCCTTTACTGCTGATTAATGTTCATCCTTTGGGGGAAAAAAAATGAATCGCACTGCCTACTGTTCTTTATTTCATTATCTCTCCTCATAACTCTCATGGCTCCATGCTTCTGATGACTTTCCATTTTTCTTGGAAACATAAACCAGCATCCACAGACCACAGTTTGGGAACTGTTGTTTAAAATAAATCAAACAGGAAGCAACATCTCTGCAAAGTCTAGAATCAAGGAAAAAAAATCTTCCCAATGATATCTAGTATACAAAGTACAATACTTGCCCTCCATCAAATATTTTAACTCTTCTTGGTTCAGTTTTGATAAAGGAGTTTTCTTTATCGTGCTCAGTGCTTGATTCAGTGTTTTCCTTATTGCTGAATTCAGTTGCAGTCAATTTTTTTCTATTTAATGCTCGCTGAAGAAAATGAGATATGCATATCATTAAAATTAGTATCTTTCGTATGCCATTCAAACCTGTAAGTTATGATGAATAAAAGCATCATAAAAGCCACAATTACAGTAAGATTTTTGTACAATGTTAAGATACATGAAACAAAAAATATCTTTTGCCAAACTTCTTCTCTATTATGCACTGAGTATTTGTGGACTGGCAAAGTGAGACGGAGATTATGGCACTGTAAGAATGCTTTCAATCTACAGTAGATGTCTCTTCCTTCTTCAGGGAAGGCGAAGGTGATGTTTTTTAGCTCACAGATAGCCTTCTACAGAGCAAAGATGCTTACAACAAAACCCAGTTGCTTCCTGAATAGCAACAGCTTTGCTCCTCTGCCCTCGATGCGGCCACTAGACTGGGGCTGTGCAGCTGCACGATACGCTGCCCCCCCCAGTTTGACAAAAAGGGGGAAACTTTAGTGCGCGGCCAGTTACCCATGCTTTCTTCCCCACTGCTCAAGTCCCTCGGTGTTTCAGTAGCACATCCCCAGCTCTCGCTGCCGGGTGCTACCACAGCAGGGCAGGGGCAGGGAAGGGCTTCCCTGACTGCTCTCCGTCCCAGGCTGCGGGTCTTGGGTCTCACCCACCAACCCACGACTCAGCAGCGCCTCTGGACTGGCAGAAGCTGCTTGCCCGCAACACAGCAAAGAGAAGGTTGGGAAGGAGGGGTGTACTGAGGGAAGATACTAACAGGTAACATTTCTGATTGCTAACATTTTTCAAAAATCTACCTGTTTTGGTGTAGAAATTTACTGTTCCCAATTTGGTGAGGTTATTAACAGGGGCTCTGGAACCCTTCCAAAGCAGGACTCCACACAATTTCTACTGCCAGACCAAATTACAAGAAAAAGCATACCAGCTGTCTAGGAGAACAAAAATACATTTCTCCATTTCCCCTGATTATTAATTAAGGAACTTTTTTTTTTTTTAAAGGGAGGATGAGTTCCCCCAACATTTGCCAATTAAAATCTACTCCTTCCAAGTCTAGGATATTTATAAAATGGGCAACAATGAAGGAATGATCCAATTAGCCACCAATTATTACTGCTGTATTTATAAACTGTTCTACCCACGTAGCTGGCACACTTACCACATTTGCTCATATTGATAAGCGAATAAAATTATGAGAGAAAGAAAAAAGTCTCGCCGTATGTTTTCTACTCGTTATAAAATCTAACGCTGTACGCTTGTGAATACTTGGCAAGAGGAGTGACTTCACTGGCTGACTTAAAACGACTGATGAATTACACTGGTCGTTACATGTATTGAAGGGTGACATCATTCTGGCACCCGGTCCTTGCCCGTAGTCCTCCATGCAGTCTAAGCCACCGCCTTTCCTTCCCACCTGATGAGGTATGTGGCTGAAGAGGAATTAACACAGAGCAGAGGAAAAGCATCTTCCTATTCAATTCCAAGCCCTAGGAATCTGCACAGGCTGCAAGTACTACTCCAATCTGTATGCCTTCATGCAGCCCTCTGATTTGGGCTGGATTTTCAAATATCTGAGCAGTTCTACCAAAGCATACATGACAACTCTGCCTGTGTGTAGGAAGAAAGAAATTTCACCCTGCATGTTTTAACAGCATTCGTACAAGGTGAAAAGAGATGATGTTCTGGGTGAGAAATATCAGAAGTGGAGCCTACTCCAGTAACTGCAACTCAGCCATGTTGTAGTTCCTATGCACGACCTGGCACATGAATTGCTTTGTTTCCACTGCAAACAGAGTAGCAAGGTGACTTTTGTAATTTCACAAGAGGACATTAGTGGAAAATACAGAATACATACAATAAACCCAATATCACATAAATATTCCCAGCAGCTAGAATAATGTAATCTTCAAGTGCCCGATCTTTCAATCCTGAATACCAAGTATTCTTTCCAGATTTAATTTTCAAGAATAAAAATACAAAGGAAAAAGAAAGATTCCAGAAGCATTTGGCCCACATTGTTATCCAAACTACGGTGAAACAGTGTTATAATAAATTGTATATTCACAAAAGCACCTGGAGTGCAAAAACTAACATAAAGCCAAATACTCCTGGACTCCCCCCTGCCCCTCCCCTTCTTCTTTTTAACACACATGTTTATGTGCAGACGTAAGATAGCCTAACATAGGTGCTCAAATTACTATTTACCTCCCACTGATGTACTTTAATTTACTGGTTATATGCTATTTTAGTAGTTGTTTCAGTGTCTTAAACATGCAAAATGCTGCTATTACAGAGATGCTCTAATAGAAACACCAAGTTTCTGTCACAGAAATCTACAGAAATGCTCACTGACAACAAAAAAAAAGCATTCCTTTTGGCTTTTATGAGAAATTCCAAATTGATGCTGAAGAGGACTTGGGTCCTCTGTATATTTTAAAGAGCAGCCAGCCTCTAAGGAGCACGGGTTTTTTGTGTGGAAACCCTTTAACGTACCTCACCTAAAATCCCCCAAGACCCCACACGTACTGGTGGAAAGGGTAGAAAACCAGCAGCACTGTAAAATGTTCCTCTCTGTTTCTAACACAGTCTTCTCTCTCTTCTCCCATAGAGACAAGGACCATGATTCATTTCTACTTCACTCGTTTCGCTCCAGTTTAACTCCACTGTCTTCAATTACTGGTACAAAACTGGAAAAAACCTGCTCTTCGGGCTGCCCAGAGACCAGAGTTCAATAGATACTTCTGGGACTTTACAACATCCCTTGGAAAAAAAACATGCTTGCAGCCTGAATCATCAAGGTTATAAATTTCAGATTAGAATATTCATTAAATATTTTTACCATTGGCACACAGCCACTTGAGGAAAATGTTTTTAATATCTTTAAACTTTTACTATTTTATACATAAAATTCTTCTGCATTTAACTACTTTCCAACGGTGAGCCATACTGTTGTGGCACATCATCCAAGAAAGGAAAGCTCTCCAGTTAGGAGAAACTTTCCATTCTTCAGCCTATTCTTGCCCAAAAATCTTCACCCTGCAATAATGCACACATTACTGATCTGCCTCAGAGAGGGGAGCCAAGAACAACATGGGGGCTTGAGAAAGGGCTTCTGATACAACACCAATGACTTCAGGTGGAAAAAAAAAATAGAATAATAAAATAAAAAGAGCAGGGAGATAAAATAAGCCTTTTCCATGCAGGTGAGCCTCCTGTTACATTTTAACATGCTGACTCATTACAGGAGCTTCTTTCACAATAACGTTTTGTGGTTTGTTCTCTGAATCACTGGAACGTGGCAACTTCACCTATTGCCTCTGAGCAGCGAATTGTGAAGAGCAAACAAAGTCCCAGGGTTCCCTATTGTTTGCATTTTGTTCACATGTCTCTTCATTTCCCATGGCATCTACCGTTGAAAGAACTGCCTTTTTTGTGACAGTGATTAGTAGCGGTTATGAAGCAGCATGAGATCTCTGTAAACATGACTTAGTTCTGGGGCAAATCCAGGAACAGTTCAGGAAGTCGCTTTATCTTGGTGAGAATATCAGCACTTAAAAGCCCCATGAGCAGAATAAGCCAAATCACTCTGGAAAGGGCTACGACTGTGTGAGAGGAGGTGAGGCATAACAGTGCTACATCTTTATTATTATTTATAAATTGGATTATAGTAGCACTTAAAGCTCTCCACCAGGTCAGAGTTAAAATGTGCAAACCACTTGAGCAAATACAACCCCTAGAGACTTGCAGTCTAAACTGTGGTTCCCAGAGGAACTCAGGACACTGCCAAGCTTTTAAGCAGGAAATCAATCACCTTTTTTTTGAGAATTATTTGCTGATCTGCTTGCTGGCTTTGTTTTTTGGAGGGATTTTTTGTTTGTTTGTTTTGGTTTGTTTTTTTTAATGGAATATTAATTTCCAAAAGGTCCTCCAACATTCTCCATCCTCAGTCTCAACCAGGAAAAATGGTCAGAGAATTACTGGGCATGAACCAAAATGAGGAATTCCAGTTTTTGCTTTCTTTAAGCATGGCTTCTGTGAGGAAGCTTCCAAGTTGGCATCGGCTATTCCATTACCAAGTCTAACTGGAGACTGGTAATACAGAGGTGTATTGTAACAGTATCATCATCGTCCCAGAAAGCGGCTGAAATCCCGCTGCCTGAGTCATTAAAAGGGAAAGCAGACAAACTCTGGAGCTGTTAGGTCACATCAGGTCTTTGAAATTTTTTATTTCTGCCATCCTATACCTTGCTTGTACAATCTGAGATGCCAATTAAACTTTAATTGGAGCTTTCTCACTGCACTTTTTTCCTTCATAATGGCTCTGAGTAAAACCTGTAAATCAGCCGCAAGCAGAGCTTAAGAACTTGTCATTTTCACCATGCTCGTGCACTTCATTCAAAACAACAGTAAGGAAGACTGAAGAAAGATTAGTAACTGTGGTTCTTTTGTGGCAGAAGCACTGTAAGTGTACCTGACAGCTGCCTATTACAGCATTTAAGTACTCCTAGAGTGTTTAAAAGGGTGCTGTCAAAATATTTTTCAAAATATTATTATCCATTATTTATATTCTAAACAGAATTTGTTTGTAGACAAAATTTGTTCTGCAAGAGGCATGCAGTAGCTTTGTTATCAGAGAATTTCTTCTGATACACTGTTCTTTAAAAATAAAACAAATGTGAGTCAATGACACAACTGATGTTAGACTTATCTTACAAACAATCACTCAACTATGTACAATGAAAAATAGCTAAATCTTCAAATCCTTTTTCCCTTTTTTTTTTTTTAAATTTAGCACTATTTAAGTACAACATTTCATGAAGCGTATGAGGGAGCAGGCAGAAAAAGGTAATACAAGTTTAAACAAAGGTGGCACGCTAATATGGAACCAACAATTCAATTCAGTTACAGCACAAACTCAGCAGCCTGTACGTATTTTCTGCATGAAACATTACAGATGAAGTTTTGACCTCCAATCTAAATGTTAGCAAAGTTTTCCACTGATTTCAGGAGGACCAGGTTTAACTTTTGGCCTGAGGTTTTTCAGCATATCTGCTCGACTCCCCCTGTAATTCTGAAACTTTTTCTTCTTCTTACACAGAGTTTCCTCATCCTATTCCTCTTTTCCCCAGTGACGACTTTGTATCTTAGCAAAACATTTAGCAAACACAGAAACATCCCTGAGTGACCTCTGACAGCAACAGTCTCTGCCACTCAACATCCACAGAAATAGGTGTCTTTTCCCAAGGTTGTGGTACGGCTCCTCTAGAGCGACTGCTGGGCTGCTGGGCCCTACGGACCCGGATGCCCAGCAAGTTTTGCTGATGGTAGACTGCAGGATTAGGGCAAGTTATGATTGCTCTTAACGACCCCCCCCCCCCCCCCCCCCCCCCCCCCCAAAAAAAAAAAAAGGGTTTCTATGTCCTAGACAGCTGAAGGACTCTGGAGGAAGGGAGGTTCATGGCTAATGCCCCATTTTTGCCAGCTCCGAAGAGAAGCCTGGCATCGAATACATGGTGTACACGGCAAAGAGGAAAGAAGAGCACAAAACCGTGCTGTATGAGGAGGCTCTCTTCAGAAAGCTTTATGGCTTCACTGGATGGGACAAGAAAAGCTAGTACTGGATCCGTTAAATAGACATGGCCAGCTCTTGCCATACTAGAAGGCAGAGAGCCACCTTTACCCACTTTTACCCATTCACAGAGGCAGTTCAGTCACTAAGGAAAGTGCAAACCAGCACAGCTTTGGTCCTATATATAACAAAACCGTCCAGTGAGTGAAATCCTCATCGCACGTGTGCAGCCCCGAGACAGCTAAGGAAATAACAAGTGACTACTTTGCTCTGCCACATCTGACTCTGAAATGACGCAGCGTTTTATGTGGGTCACAAACAGTGCCTGGAGTCCATTCCACTGCGCAAGATTTAACGCCATCTCTGGAGCCATATCGATCCAAGTTGTCGTCACTGGTTTTATGGCAGCCGTAATTCTATTTTAAACTTCGCTATTTTTGTCATTACTTAACACCACCGATTAACCTAGGTGGGAGAAAGGGAAACGGTACACTGCTCCTCTCACAGTTAGATGATCAGTGATGGTGAAAAATGTTTTCATGGCGTATCCGTGGACACCTGTTCAGGCTGAGCACTTTTATAAAAGAAAATGCCAGCTGACTTTTAAGGCAAAAATACACAATTATGATCTTAAATTAGCCTGTTTTAAGTGTTTTAACAAATACTTATATCAGAACTATTTTTGTTCTACTCTTTGCATTTAAAAAATAGCCAAACACATTCCTGCCACAATAAACACTTTGTATACAGATTTAAATCCAGGAACTAATTTTCATGAAAACCGATAAATCCTTATGAACACGTTTCTTAATGGAATTACTTAAGATCTTTTTAGTATTTTGATCCAGCATAACTAAAACAAATAAGCACATATATTATACATGTCAGGCATATTACATTCTCTAAAATATGAACAAGCGTGATTTCCAAAGCAAATCCTCTGTAAACCGTCAGTATACATTAAGCATAGCTTAAGTACCTTGGTTAAGCTGTTCTTCCACTTGCTTGAATAGACCAATACATCAGATCTGGGATGAGTAGTTCTTGCTTGAGTGTAAAGTGGTTTTTCAACTTTTTGTTTCGAATTGAGGAGGGAGAGCGCTACCTTTGTCGACAAACCAAGCGGATTGGGATTGTTGGGACTAATGGTCCAGGTAGAATAGGCTGAGATTTTCTGATCGTTTTGCAGCAGATGCAATGGTTTTCTCTTCAGGAGGTAACACCAGGTAAAACTTGTTGAGGTCTTGAGGCTTGGAAACGACAACCTCTGCATTTCTCCTGTGTTCATTGCAGCCAATGTAGTTACAGGCTTTGCTTGACACTGGCTATTGATTTGCTTGCTCTCATTACTGTTACCGGGAGACCTTCTTTCTTGACTGCTACTGACAGCCTTGAGAACAGAACTCTGATTATTTACTGGAGACAATTCAGACGGTTTTCTAACTATAAACACAGACGATGCTGAAGACGTAAGGCCTTCAGATTCTGGTGACTCCTTTCGGGCTTCTGAAACCCCAGCGTCAGATGAATGATGGTCAGGCAACAGCAGGTCTGAAGTGCTAGCTTTGCTGCTTTTTTCATGCTGTGCAATACGATCGGGATCTAAGAGGTGATTTTCAAGAGGCTCTGTGGTGCAAACCTGTCTTACCAAAACCGGTTTCTTCTGCTTACTGGTAGGGTCATTAGATCTGACGTTCAGTGAATGCAAGGGTCTAGCATCTGCCATACAGGCAGCTCCACTCTCATCTTTAACACGTTTTTGCTGTTTTTCCATGGCAATATCTAAACTGTTGGCTGGGGAAAGCATCCGTTTACTTGAAGCTGTAGCTTCTTGTTGAGGGAAGAGTCCACTAACTGGAACTTTCTGAATAATATTCAAAGAGCTCGACAAAGGTGAATTTCTGGTTCCACTTTCTGGTAGTGAATTCTCAAATTCAAATGAATTTGGCAAAGTCCTCTGATGATCTTTGTGAGATTTTGGCGGCTGAGTTTTGCCTTCAAGTGTTGGCACTGTCGCAACATTTGTTTTGCAAACAGATTGATGTACCTGATCCTGGGTCACTAAAATGTGAGGAAGGGGTGTAACAGTTGCAAAGCCATAGGATGGCATACTGCTGTGAATACGGACGGGAACCACAAAAGGAGGAATCTGATGTATTTGACTGCTGCAGTTATTAGGGACAATTTGCTTTAGAGGGGGCATGGAGTATGGATTAGACATGTCAGACAGTTTAGTCTGCAATTCAAAGGATGATGCATTCTGGTCCACCCCAACTTGACTTGGAACTGTCTGGGTTGATAAAGTATTTTTCAGCAATTTAGAAGAGTATGGCTGACCTATATGTAATGTTTTAACTTGAAGTTGATACTTTGGAGCAAAGCAATCCTTTTTTTCATCAGAATGACAAGAAAGCGTGTATGTGCTCACTTGTTCCCCTTGGGCTGATGTTTTAGTAGACGGCTGGGAAGGCTGATGAGTTGAGGATGGCTGTCCTTGATTATTCAACACGTGATCTAGAGGCTGCTGAATCGAAGACAGGCTAACAGGGTTGCAATTTTGAACTGCTGAGTGAGGTTTGGAGTGAGTCTGTGAATGCTGAGTACTTGAAGGAAACTCCACTGAAGATCTGCCAGAGGTCTGCAGCCTGTGCAACGGCACTGTGGGCACATCCATAGCGTGAGTTATCTGAAATGAAGAAGTCGATTTAACCTGAGGCTGATTATTTTCTGGAGCAATATTTAAAGATATTTGTCTAACAAATGGCCCCCTCCTCCTTTCTAGCAGAGGCACGTGTCCAGTAACTCCATTTGCAGACAATGCTTTCGGAGCGGCTATCTCTGTGAGCGAGGCAGGTTTTGACAGAGACATGCTTCCACAGTCAAAAGACTTACTCCTGTAGTCCATAGCCTCCATTGATGGCTGCGTGCAGTTGATTTGCTCCGAGGCGGCACGTCTCATTTCTCGGTAATGAGGGCCAGGCACAGCCAGTGCGTGCGAGCCAGTGGGAATCATGAGGAACTCTGACGACTTACTAACAGGCTCTGCTTTGGAGGGGTTCTCAGCCTTCAAAGTTTCATCTTTATCAAGTGAAGCTGAGAAACTGGAGGCGTGAGACAAGCTACTCTCACGACTTAGGCTTCTGGAAAGCGTGGAGTCAACACTTGATTCGGCAGATGAATGCTCCATCTCAGCCAAGCGAATTCTTTTCTTCTTCGGTGGAAGCTTTTCTGTTGGCAATTTTGACAGCGTTTCGCTGCGCTGCGGCCAATTAAACCTTTCTGTCTTTTCCTGATCGCTGCATTGGTTTTCTTGGTCCCTGTCTGGTTCTTCTGTGACCAGTATTTCAGGAACCTGGATGTTATGCTGGCGAACAAGTCTCGACGGCTGAAGCGGTGCGCTTCTCTCATTAGAAATAAGGCTTCCCTGAACTTCGCCTCTAGGTGCTTCAGATGACAGGGGCTGATGATGCTGGGGAGTATTCAGATGAGAGTGTCTATCCTCTTGGATTACAACTGTATTCAAAGAGCGGTGCTTCGCAACTTTGTTGGGCTCTTGAGAAGAAACTGGTGATACTCTTTCAAAGGGCTCAGATTTCTCAAATGAGCTATTTCTGCTCAGTGAATTGGTGTGCTGTATTACTGAAATGCCCGTCCCTTGTCTTTTCAACTCCACCTTTTCTTGCACAACTGAACTTGCTTGCTTTTCAATGAGTGGAGCCATCTTTGGCTCAGAAGTCTGATCCGTGCCTCGAGCCACAAGCGGAATTTGTGCACTCTGAAGTAGCAGGTTGCTTGGCTGTTGTGATCCTACCACTGTTGTCGCCACACTGTGTTTTGACAGACTGGGAGAATTTGCTGGCTTACTTTGGCCTTCTGCATTCTTTGATGGTATGCTCGTATCATTTTGCTGTGGGTCATCGTCATCGCCAACACTTTTCATTTTCCTTCTTTTTCTTATCTGGGGTGTCTGCTCCCAGACACCAGTTGAAGTAGTGACTCTGTAGTGTAGAATTTGAGGTTGTGTACTGTTTGGAACAGTTTTATGCTCAGGCTCTCGGATTGCTGCTTTAGTTTTAGGTCCATGCAACTCTGAACAATAAAATTTCTTGTGGTTTTCAAAATTTTCCAGTTTTCTGTATCTGTTTCTGCAGGTTTCACACTCAAACATTGTTCCTCGCACTTGAGGGGACTTTTTTGCTTTTTCTAAATTTGATCCCTGTGCCAGGGACTTGCTCCTTTGCAATAAAGATTCATTTGCTAAATTACACCCCAGGTAACTTTCTTCTACAGATCGCACTGGTCCAAGAACTTGGCTTTCACCGGTAGAAGAATCTTCTATTGCTGCCTGTCTAACAAGGGTCCGAGGATGTCCACCTTGGCTCAGTGGAGTGGCAGGTCCTGATACAAAAACATCATCATATAAAGAGCCAATTTTATCATCAAATGACTGACTGCCTCGAAGGGGATGAGAGGGAGGTATTACATTTGGAGGTACTGCTGAGTAACTGGTAGTAGGCATAGAATTACTTCGTGTTATAGGTAAACAGTCAAGGGATGGTACAGAAAGAAGAAAAACTTGCTTTGATTTCTCAGTGGGTGTAAAAGGAGACTTTGGTATATCAGAGCTTGAGCTAGTTCTTCTTCCCATGGGCTTTAAATCAAACTGGAAAGAATCCTTAAATATGTAGGATTTTGGTGAATCTATGCTACCTCTTCTTGAAAGAGATGTTCTTCTTGGTTTCACACTATCTAACTGTTTGTCATCCACAACAGCTTCATTATCAGAAATTAACTTAGAGATACGCTCCTCAAGGGTTTTTGTTGCCATGGGAGGTCGCATTTGGCCAGAGAGAATCAGATTTTTTTCAGCACAAACAGTTTGTACCACTGATGCCACCACGCCACTTGCTCGCGGCACACAGGGCAGGCTTTTATTTGGATCTTTCTCAGAGGTCAGCAATCCTCTTACGAAAGGAGCTGGTGGGCTCATTGTTTGATCGGCACTTTCAGAACGAGAGAAATAACCAGAATCAGTACTACCCAAACTTCTAGGGCTCAAAAGACATTTTCCTTGCTGATCTTGGGAACCATCAGTTGCCTGTTGTCTCTGGAGCTGAGCATGCACTGCTCCTACTGCAGATCCCAGCTGTTCCTCTAATAGGCCCATTTCTACTTTCTGATGTTGCTTTACATCATTTTCCTTGAATGAGGATGTATGTGTTAAATTTGACTGAAGAGTTGTCACTTTAAAATCTCCTTTTCTCTGTGCTGCAGCAAGCTCAGGTGCTGGCTCTGTTACTTTTGGGCTATCGGCCCTTAAGGGAGAAACATTTACAGGATGAACTACAACTTTTGGTAAAGCTGCCCTTACTTGAGGTTCTGTATCATGTAATGAAGAGTCACCTGGTATGCAGTCCGGGTTGCTTACTGGAATAGGGCTTCCTTTCTGTAATGTTTCTGCACTTGAAATTACTTTCACTATTTGTGCAGGCTCCAGTTCTTGATCATCTTGTCTTTCATCAGCGGTGCCTTCATCTTCACTTTCACCACTCTCTTCCACATCTGAATGAATGCTAAGTGCTTTGTCCGAGTCATGAGATAAGAAGAGGCCACCTGAATCTGGTTGTAGGACAAGCCCAAGTTTGATAGCATGTGCATGAGATTTTTTGTGCTTGTACAGATTGCTTTTGGTTTTAAACGAAAACCCACACGTCACACAAGGATACGGTCGCTCTCCAGTATGGGATCTGATGTGCTTTTGGAGAACGCTGGGCTTGGCACAGGCCCGATTGCAATATTCACAGACATATTTCCCTAGCTTTTTAGGCTTCTGGTCTTTCAAGAGGCTACATATTTGTTCTGCACCATGGTTTACAACTGATGCTGTCTGGGCTGAATTATACATGGGACCTATAGACAAGTGTGTTGAACTTGATGTGCTAATTGACAAAGGTGAAGATGAACTAGCTACTAACTGGTTTTGAGGAAAAACCTGAGATACAGTGGAAGATGAGGTGGGAACGACAGTTGAAGTTACTGCTATGCTGTATATCTGCTGGAGCTTGGGGTTTTCTTGACTCTGCACCAGCGATCTAGTGAAACTTGGACACATAACAACCTGGTGATTTTGTTGACTGGTTTTAGTAATAAGGTCTTGTGAATGAGAAACTGATTGGCCTTGTGCTTGCCCAGTCTTGGTTGTTGTTGCTACATGCGCATTGTTTAATGTACACGGGTAATAGTGAGGTCCAGCTGCAAACTCACGCTGTGACAAAGCAGACTGATTTTGGACGCTCGTATTGGATGTGAGACTAGAAGAGGTGCTTACAGTTTTATTTGGTCTCAGTTTCTCTATCTGCATCCCATAAGGGGGGCACTCTTGTGCTAAGGTGTTCAGTTCAGGCTCCATAGCTTTTAATAAGACATCGAATGCAGTACGTGTACATGGGGATGACGTACTGCAGTCAACAAAACTAATACATTCATTACTGTCAGTCTTGGTTTTACTTGATGAGGAGTTTGAGAGAGACTTCTCTGGTGAGTTCAATTGGTTTGCATCAGTATCCCCCGCTGCCTGTTTACCCAAATCCAAGGACTGATGCGTCAGTGACAGCTTTGTCTGCAATGATGTCTCAGATTTGCTTGTTTCAACACTTATCTCACTACTAAGCGCTCCCCCATTTTGTTTGGTACATTGATTTCCATTTTGCACGGGTAGGTGATCCTGAGCCGTGGCGTGTTCGGAGGCATCTGGAAGAGCTTTTAGCAGTGAAGAGTCTACATTTTGCTTAACCTTGGCTTCGGCGGGGCTTCTCAAAGGCGATTTTGGTATTTTTTTTAAATGGTTTTCAGTCACAATCTTTTTTCTTTTCACACCCTTAATTGTATCTTGGGTTCCTCTAGTACCAGCATCGGTGATTTCTGTTAAAACACGAAGGGAATAAAAAAGAATATTAAAACTGGATAATGCAGTATATTTTTATTTATACCATTTTATCATCTCTAAGTTTGAACAGTAAGCCCTGGGGCAACAGGGCTGTCCATTTCTCTAGCCTCCAGTGTTTCTTTTAACAGTAAATGTATCTTAGCGAAGATCTATTTTGTTTTCATCTAAAAAGAGTAATGCTTTCTAGCTGATGTTCTAAGTCATTACAAAAGTAATTCACTATAGGAAAAGCCTCAAAGGAAATGTAAGAAAAGAAAGGCTACTGAAAGAATATTTTAGCATTTATAGCAACTCGTTTTCAGACAAAGTAAAAAGAAACCTCTTTCTTGCACTTGTTTAGAAATTCAAATCATTATAGCAGGAAAATGAAGAACCAAGACAAATATGTTTTCATGTCGCGTTTGTCACTTTTTCCATCTATATGTTGCAGTAGTCAAGGAATGAAGACAACTTCCTCGTGGTTGTATTTGTAAGTAGATTTATCATGGAAATGGCACAACCACCCACACCATCTGTCAAATACTGTATTTTAGAGCTCCAATTACTGAACTTCAATAGCATTTCAGATGAGCAACTACTGCAGATGAATAAAATCAGTCACACTTAAATGATTTTCTATTTGTGCATCATGGAACAAAATAAACTAAATTTGAATTATTTCATTACTAGCTACACTTGTTGCTGATTTTAAGCAGGTATGCATGCAGAGTTTCAGGAATGTAGTGAAGAGCAAATGAATTGGAATATTATTCAGCAGAATAATATTGTAACAGGTACTTGTACAAAGTCCAATTTCCTCTATAACAAAAAATACATACAGATAAGACTTAATTTCAGTGTTGATACTGACAAGCTTATTTTTTTACAGATACCTGACATTAGACACTTTTGTTTGCCTCAACAGTGTGATATTTAATCTGTTAATCAATAATTATTTTTTTTTTACTTCCTTCCTAACATACACTCGGTCATAGCTACTGCCTCAGCTACTGTCACTGGTAGTGCAGAGGAAGCCAAATATTAAATGGATGTCAGTCCATTTCCTTAAGACTTTACAACTCCTTCATTAGGCTATTAGCCAAACCCATATTTATCTGATTGCCAATACTCAAAGCAAAAGAAGAATCTGATGTGACTAGAGGGCTGATGCCTCTGAAAAGCTTCAGCCGCATACACATTTTGGGAAGCAGTAACTCCATGTTGTATGTTTACCTGCACAGAGTTACTCAGGAACAGAGGTTTATGTGCACTTCTAGGAAAAGAGAAGCCTTAAGATGACATATAAAGGCACAAAATCCTCACAGTCACCTTCACAAGGGCTTAAGTGGAGAAAGTTCAGACTTCCTAGTACTCATCAACCCTGTGGTCCCCTCTGAGTGGCATCCTCTCAGGATAGAAGACCATCCTCTTGCAAGAATACCAGCTGGCACAGTGCAGTGGGAGGAAAGCCAACGCATAGTGTGTATCTGACAAGAGATACTGGA
Organism: Phalacrocorax aristotelis; assembly: GCF_949628215.1. Classification (NCBI taxonomy): domain Eukaryota; kingdom Metazoa; phylum Chordata; class Aves; order Suliformes; family Phalacrocoracidae; genus Phalacrocorax; species Phalacrocorax aristotelis. The sequence continues at coordinate 71,373,492 of NC_134277.1, forward strand.
GCTGACGAATCCAGGGTGAAATCCCTGCGCCATGTAAAGTAAATCCACGCAATGCCTAAAGCTTGTCTAGCAGAAGAGAATGCTAAGTGACCAGCAGGAAAAGAAAGGCAAGAAGATGTTATGTTTTCTCTATGCCAAAGCATAACCCAACTGGGATGTGTGCTAATGCCAGATACTTGGAAGTTCAAAATCCTGTTTCCAAGTCGATGCCAACTTAATGTACACATACATTCATTTAGGGTAAATGGATATTCAGGAGATTTCCCCGTAAATGGAAAGATTAAAGACTACACATCACGCATACTATATTGTAAATGTGGAAGTTCTGCAGAACCTGACCTATTCCTCTCTCAGCCCTACTAGAGAAAGTTTAACTGTGAAGAATAAGAGACTATTTTGCCACATTAAGCAGTCCAATGAAAGAGACGTTGGAATCCCTTGTCAGAAGTACTGGCTCCGAATCCTAGTTATGGGAACTTTGTGCTCCTCTTGTGCATCCAGAAAAAAAATCCTGCAGTAATTGTTCACCTAACATTGAAATGAACTTTGCCTTTATTGCTTTAGCACAAAAACCTATTAGTATTAGGCTGGGTTTAACATACTCAAGGCAGAGCTGTGTTCCATCATGATGTTTTGTATTTTCCGTTGTTCACAATGAAATGAATGGCTTACACTAATAAGTTATCATCAATAATATTAATGGCGATTTCTTTAAAATTCATAATCTACTGCAACTGTTTTCTCTTCAATAACAATAAAAAACTATTTTAACAAGAACCAAAGAGAAAAATAACATGGTAATTATATAAAAGGGTGCTTTTAGCCGTGGTTTGGTGATCTCTCAGAAGCGTGGCCCTGTTAATTGAGCATAAGTAATTGGGTTCCTTTTATGCACACGTTGCAGCTTTTATCCCGTCACAATCACACCTCCACACCGATCATACTGCTGGTGTTTGTACCAGAACGCTACGGGAAGAGCTGGGCAGATTACACAAAGCTAGGAAGATAACAGCGCCAGGAACTGCAAACATCCAGGCAGACAAATGTACATAAAAAGACTCAAGTCTTTTATACTGCAGTAATTGAACAATCAAATGATGTCTTGCTTCCTCATGACTCAGAATATTAAATAACTAATACTCCTGGCTTTCAACCATATAGAGCCGAGGAACGACCATACTCAACCTGCAACATGCCAGTGAACCAACACAGCTGAAAGATATAATGGGGCTTATGAAAGCCTTAAAGTAAAAACGTATCTCTGATCTGCCAATCAAGCAATTAAAAATATGAATTCATTATGAACACAAGATCAGAATCTTCCGTAATCTATTTACTGCTTCACTTTTAAAAAATGTTGTTCAACACATGCCAAACCATCAAAATTGTTCAGGAAATTGAAAGGGAAGAAAAAAGAATAAACAAAGGCAAGTTATGCATTGCATTATAGGCAGAAAGAGCAATTTTCTTTAGTCTTCACAACCACTAATTGTGCTGCTTCTATACCAATAAAATTCCAGTTTACAGAAATCATGAGAACTAGTTTCGTATTTGTATTTCTGACTCTACATCTTTTGTGACTCCAGAGATGAAGTCGCAGGTTTGCTCCAGCGTACCTGTCTGTAAAAATCTTATACAACTTACCTTCTTGACAATGGCTTTACAAAGCTTAACAATAGCTTATGTCCTGTACTCTAGTTTACCTCTGGATTATTTATAAATCCTTATTATTAATGGAAATATTCATCTTATTTTTGCTAACAACCAAATTTCCAGCATATTTGGGGAAAAAAGGAATCCCTTATAACTTCATTTAACTTATTTTTAGCTTTTTGTTCCTTTTGTGTAAGTATACTTTTTGTACCCCCAGTTTATGCTGAAGACGTTCCATTCCCTGTTTGTTAGTCTACAGCTACATGCTTGCACAAAGATCAACTGCATCAATATTTCCAGAAGCAGCAACAAAACTGGCAGAAAGCATCACTTCCAGAATGCTAAACACTCCTTTGCCTTTCAGAGCTACAAACTTTCAGGAGCACGATAACTTGCCAGGGCCACGTACCCACATCAACAAGCTGACACTGAACAAAGAGAATGTAAAAACATCCTCATGTGGAAGGAGAAGAAAAAAAAAGTTGTTGATCTGCTTTTCTTTCTCTCCCTGCCACTCCACACACTCTGCTCACCTCCCTCTGCAATCATAAAGCCCTTCTCATTGTTTAGCAGTAATTCCTCTTTTCTCAGGTGGTGAAGAAGTGTTGTTGAGAAGTGCTGTCACCTCAATCAGATGTCTAAAAAGTATCATTTTTATAAGCTCTATTACATCAAATAGGATTAAGTTACCCAGCCCAAGAGGAGAGGTAAGAATGCCACTGTGCTCAGCCCCTCACTTTCCACAAGCCAGGGACACTGGTGCATCTCTTTCATGCTTTGCCTCGTTGGCTTTGTTCTGCTTTGCCATCAGGACTCTGTTTAATTCTTTTGCTTCGGTATGAATTCCGGACTCAAGACACGACAAGAAAAACTGATGTTTCTAAACATGACTTTGTTCACCTCTAATTTCTCTGCTGCACTTTGCACAGGAAACAGAGCAAAAGACACAAATGTGATGGTGTAGATAGCAATCTGGCAGAGTAACTCATGCAGCAAATAAAGGAAAGGTATAAGCGATCTGATTTTTTCTTCTGTAGCATTCACTGGTGAACTAGACGGTGTCTTGACAAAATGATCTCAATGGTTTTGTTTAAGTTACTTTCAGAACTGCCTGTCTCAAAGCCTACGTGATATTATAACACCCACTCGCTTTCTCTCCCTTCTAATAGAGCTACGTGCTTGTACTTAAAAAAAAGGAAGAGAGTAAGAGGGAACCAAAGCAAGGCACCAAGCTCCCTTCTCCCTCAGTGCTGCCCTGTGAAACACGGAGCAAGCAACTACTACCTACCCAGTCCAATGAATGGCACAATTTTCATCTCCTATCTCTGTACTTCACTCCCAGGCCTCTGTAAGTAAGATCAAGCCTCTTCTGAAAGTGTTCAAATACTAATCAATGTCTTAAACATAACAGCTAAAAGGTTACTCTGACACCTAACGATGGCAGCGATTCAAAGGTGGAAGGCTTTTCAAAAGAAAGAGACTGTTATTAAGGATCTTATTCCAATTAAAGCTAAGCTTCCCAGTGCCTTTAGGTATTCAAAATATTCTTATACTTAATTTTGATTTCACTGAAACTATTGAAAGCACTCATGAATCACCCTATTGGGTCTGTTTCCATGAATAAGTAAAGAACACGATTATGAGATAAAGAAATAAGTCTTGCTGGCAAACATAAGGCCACCAGAACTTACATTAAATGCAGCAGGAAATAACTAACTTTCATTTTTAATGAAATTACCTATTTAGCATCATACTGACTCCTACATGTTAAGTACAGCCATAAATATTTTTCCTAAATTTATGGCTTTTCCGAAGTGTAAAAAAAAATGAAAACCCTAACAAAAAACCTTGATTACATAAACCACACATACAACTATGAAAAAGTTCACAGTCCACAAGTCAAGAGAAAGGTTTGAACAAGATTAACCCATGCGCTGTGCTTAATTTTAAGCACAAATAGACAGGATTTTAAAGTCAATCACCAACAATTTTAACACTCTTATTTCAGGTGCCTAACTTCAGACTTCTTGAGATGGCCACGTTGTGGTCACTCCCTGTTTCAGAGGGCAGGAGGCAAGTCAAAAAACTTGGGGCACTCCAATTCAGCAGCAATATTTGAAAACCTCTGTCAACAGGCTTAATCTGTGCTTAAGAGCTTTTATTGCTGAGAACACCAGTCCACGCATATACAGAGCAGACCCTTAAAAACCACTTGATCTGTACGTAAAGCACAATTTGACATTAATTAATTAAAAAAAGGGGGGGGGGGGAGATTTGACATTCAAAGTCTAAAGCAGTCTGATAGAGTTTGTATCAAGTGTTCATCTATGCCAACATCTGTCCTTTTGTTCCTATCAGCAAATACTGGACCATTCCATAAGGCATGAATAAGATAAGTATGGTTTAATGATTTCATATTGCCTGTAAACACATGATTATTTTTCTTGGTGTTTTTAATGGACAACACTAAGCTCTGGGTTGATATGTGACCCATCAAAGGTATTGCATTGGCTGTCAGCAAGGGAGAGGTTCCCCAATCCTCTTCTAAGGCTCATTTCACACCAGGTTTTCACACTGGAATGACTATTTTATTAGCATAATTTCTCATTATTAACCAAAATAGCAAAAGTCCTACTAATGCAAGCTCCAGGAAAGGTGCACCCGTGTTAATATGTGGTACCAGCACTCATTGAGCACTGCCATTAACCTCAATGACAGCATACATTTTTGTAAAGTCAAATTGAATTTTAATGCGCTCTACCATCGTACCCTGGCAAGCCCATAAAATCAGTGTATCTCAACCTCTACCACTATATAAGTTTCCCAAATTTAAAAATTAGTATTTCGTAACATCACAAGATAATTCACGTGGGAAGGGACGTCAGCAAATCTCTAGTCCAACCTCCTGCTCAAATCAGGGCTAGCTATGGGATCACACTAGGGTCCTTAAGGCTTTGTTCAGTAGGGTCTTGGAAACCTCCTAGGAGAGAGTATACACAGTTTCTGTGAGCAACATCTTCCACTGCTTGACTGTCCTCGTGGGGAACAAGCCAGTCCACACCTCTCTTGTTTCAGCTTATTCCTATTGCCTCCCATCCTCCCACCATGCTCCACTGTGAAGAGTCTGACTCTGTCTTCATGATAACCCCCCCCACAAAACCACCTCTTCTCAAGGCTGAATGAGCCCCGGTCCCTCAGCTTCTCCACACAGGACAAATGCTCCAGCCCTGATGGTTGTGGTGGCCCAGTGCTGAACTCACTCCAGGTTTTTAAACCGGACCAAAACCGGACACAGTATCTAAACATGGTCTAAGGATTGCTGAGTAGGGAAAGATAATCCCTTCCATTCATCTCCTGTCGTGCTTTCATTCATACAGCCCAGGAGGTGGTCTCCCTTGCTGCCAGGCGTGCTCCTGGGTGACACCCAGCTTGCTGCCCACTGCACCCCCAGGGCCTTTCTGAAGAGCTGCTCCCCAGTCAGTCAGACCCCAGCCAGTCTCACTGCAGGGGCTCATCCTGCCCAGGTACTGGGCTTTGCATTTGTACCTGTTGAAACCAGACTTATTACTCCTTTGCTTGTCCACCTATCCAGACCTTAACACCCTAACTTGGATACAAGAATATAGTGGGAGACAGCATCAAAAGCCTTGTTAAAGTCAAGGTGAAAAATGACATCCACTGCTCTCCCCTTGTCCCCAAATCCAGTCACTTCATAAAAGGCCATTTTATCATAGTCATTTGATCTCAGTTTTCATCAATTTCCATGGTTATGAGATTGGAATACATAAAGCTGAAGGACTGCAAAGTGCTTTTGCTCACGTTTATACCCAATACACTGTTTGCACGCTCCCACAGGTCTTCATCTTAGTAAGTCATCTGGATCAGAATACATACCAACGATACACTCTCTGGCTACAGGGGGAATAGCATCCCCCAGGAATCCTGCTTTTCAGTTGTTCTTATTGCTTAATTCCTTTTCCCATTCCCAACTTCCACCATCAAACAAATGACATCAGTAATTCCTGTGCACACTTCATCTCACTAATGGCAAAGCTAACAGGTGCCCCAACAAAAGTAATGCAATCTAAAAATGTTCAGTTTGATCCACTGGATGCTTTAGCGTAACTACAGATGTGGCTGTCATTGCTTTGTATCTAAGTCTCTTCATATGCAATTTTATAGGTTTTCAAATAAAGACATTCCAAGAAATACCCATATAGTTGGCTACCAAAAGTAAGCAATATTTAAGAACAGGCAAACATTGTTTAATCAAATTTTGTACAAAACATAACGTTTGAATTATACAGTTTACTGTTTCCACTAATTCTATATTACCAGGAACAAATCGCCACTTTGAAGGTGACACTGGGAAAAGGAAGAAGCATTTCTTGTCTTTTAGTAATATTTTCCTGGAATAACAGGCCTGCCTATATTTCACGGTAGCCTGAGAGAGACAAGAGCTGGTGTGGGGATGAGGAAGAAGCTACTCAGACCCTGCGTCTTAGCGCCTCTCTCACCAGTGCTTGAGTTGCAAGGATACGTGAAAGCTGAAAGGGCAGAATAACTTTCTGGACTGACCAAAGCTAGGGTGAATAGATACAGAAATATCACACTCATGAATTCAAAACATAAGAGTTTCTTCCCCGAGAATCAAGAATATTTGCCACCTAGTAAGTGAAACAAAGTAAATGATAGGTTTAAAGGTGCAGCCACAGAGAAAGGCACCCTCTGAGCTACTCCTCACGCACTAGATGAAATACCATGGCACCATTAGTGAGGGCAGAGCAGATTAGCTTTACAAATTGTGCAATAATATTTTAGCATAATGTAAGCAAGACACCTTTGCCCCAAGGCACACAGCTTAGACTATCAAGAAGCTCCCTTATGATACAGTTTCATCCCAGATCTGAGAGCCTGCCAACTCTTGTTTAGCCTTGGGATAGGTAAAGAGTAAATGACAAGTCACAGTCTGGGGCTGTCTTTTTGACAGCATCTTGTCAAGCCATGGCTACTCCCATCAAGACAACCTTGATGGCAAGACTTCTGGTGGGGTGTAAGCACATGACTACGCTATGCTAACGAGGCCAAGAAAGATCATCTTTATATGAGTTTGGTCTCATTTTGAGCGCTTAGCTTCTTGGCTTGAGTGAAGAAAGTAACAACCAGCAGATTTTTAGCCACAAAAACAGTGTGCTTGATGAGGAAGACTGTGAAGATCAAACAGCAATAAACATCTCACCACTGAGGTAATACTAGAGCCTCAGCAGAGAAATGCCAACATCCATATGTGAACAGGAATCAAATGCAACATTTCAGCACATCTGAAAATCTCTGACCAAAGTGAAATGCATTATTTTTTCCCCAAAAAGAATTAATTTCCTGCCCAGCATGAAACACATTAAATGAAACATGACATTTGATACTGTTTGAGATTTCCCACCATGATGTGTGTAAGAAACCAGCACCAGAACCACTGTAATGTTTCACAGGACTTGAGCGCTTCACTGAAAGAGGACAGGCAACACAACAGCAAATGCCGACCACACAACCTATGGTTAATGCCTAACTACTCACATAAAAAGTCAACATATGAACATTCGGCAAGGGCATATACTACAATATTTTAAACATGCTAAAAAATATATTTACTATATTAAGTAGCCGTATGGAGTTTACGTACTGGCTTTGCATTACGGCCATTTACCAACCCTACATTACTAATCTACACAGAAGCCTTAATACTAAACTAAGAAAAGTAATCACTGCTTAAGTGCTGTTAAGATAAAGCATGTGGACTATGAGCAGATGGAGAAACAATGTTATGATAGCTAACATCATCGGCAATCCTAGCCTGAGAAGTTCTTCCTTGCTGGGCACTCCAAAGATGTGAAAAAGACAGGATGCCTCCCCCAAAGGCAAATTAATGAGCTGCCGGTCAAAGCCTAATGAGAAACCCGTTCCACCCAGTTATCCATTTAAGAAAAAAGCTGATTAAATATAAGCAGTTAGAGAAAGTATGTTGCCAGAAATTAACTAAAAACCTCAGGGACATCTGGAAATCTTCCTAGAACGTCAGGCAATGTTGTGAACAGTTTCACGACTAAATTATCTGTTTGCAAGTTAAGGATTATCAGTTATTACTGGAAAGTTAGGATTTGGCTAAGAAATCATTGGAACAACTTCTACCCCTAACACACAGAAAAAGAAAGGCCATTAAAACAGAATTATAGAACAGCTCATGAAACAGCAACCAGTGTAAGGGTTATCAGCAACAAGCAACTGCTATCTGGTCAGATGAGATACTGAATATAAAATCCCGAAGCATGAGTCTGAGGGGAAAAAACAGAAATGAAAGGATCGAGATGTTAACTAAACTATCTTTGCACATAATGATGTTCAGACAGAACAAGCTCCTTAGTCGTATTCTCTGCATTTCTTTGCAGAATGGAATAATCTTCCATTTGAAAGGCAGGGTTCATATGAAGCAATTTCCATACCGCCTGTAGCAACTGAAGAGAAATGAAGAGCAGCAAAGAGCTCAGACCTAACAACCAGACTATTTAAAAATACAGAAACGAATAGGAGCTCTGGCAAAGTGAGTAGGGGAAGCCTCACACAGCAGCTCTTTCTCTGAGGACTAAATGGCACTGTGAACAAGACAAAAGCAGGAGAGGTTGATTTCATAGAAATCTAGACATGAGGAATGTCTTAACCATGGAAGGTCTGGCATGCTAGAGGAAGAAAGGGTGATCTCCCCCAGGGTAGGTTTGCTTCAGCATCATTGGGAGGTCCTCAACGCCGAGACCTCGGAGCTACTCAGAGCTCTTTCCTTTCCCCAGCCTCGCTTGTCCTTTTCCACAGATACGCACAGTTTTTCTTTTCTCCCTCTCACACATACATCCGTGCACATTTTTGGGAGATTCCTACAAAAGACTCCACCCAGGAGCATGTAACTACCAGAGAGTCATACACTGTACCTAACTCACCATCCATTAACATATTTTACATTCAGAAAATATATATAATAGATATATATTTTCCCTTCAGAAGGACGCCAAGGGAAATTAACAACTGAAAGGAGCTAAAGGAGTGTCTGGAAAGTGTGAAAAAAAAACCCCACTCATTACTCATATGCAAGGCAGACTACAAGGAAGCTAACAAGTGAAAAATCTTGCATTTCCACAACCAGCTTGCTCGCAGCTCACATCAGCTAAAATTAGCAGCCTATTGCATTTACTACACGCGTGTAGGTATGCCTCTTGAATTAGCTAGCTCGTTAGCTCAGCATCCTCCCACCACAGCTTGTTCTGGCCTCAGATTTTAGAAACTTGCAAGAAATCCTTCTATTCATTAAAGCAGGGTCAAGCTCAAAATGTTACTGCATCTGAAAACATAGCCACTGATTTAACAACGCACTGTACCGTGATTTGGAATAGCTGCTTTCCATTTACTATCAGGAAGATGCTTTTTCAACAATTGTTTTACCAAGTTAATTTGTATAATGTCCCTTTGAAAATGATACGTGCAGGTTGGAAACTCTGTTGCTGAACTGCCACTTAAAAAAATCTGCCATACTTGTCAGAAAAAGTCAAAATACGATTACTTTAGCATTCCATTAATGCTTTAACCAAGTTCTCGTAATAGCTCCGGAAGATGAAATGTTCACTTTGAAACTGTAAATCTGTTTGTCTGCCTGTCAAAACAATACCAGTTCTTGCTGTGTCTAGCACCAGCAGTGGATTTACCGAGCAGATTTCAGCTGCTAGTAGTCTAAATGAAATGTACTAACCAAAGAAAATTAAAATAGAAATAACAGATACAGACATTGACTCACAACCCAGGAGAGGTTTACAGGAGCCAGAAACCTTCTGTGGGCTAAGCCCATATTCTAAAGCTGTTTCTCAGGGCAAAGAACATGTAAACATCTCAATGTTTATCAGTTTGCCCCCACTGGTAAAATGAGGACATTAAAATGTACTTAACTATTAAAGACAAAAGCAACGAAAAATGAGGTTAAATTATATCAGAGACTATTCCTGCTCCCACAGAAGCCAGGGGAGTTTTCTCCCTGTCCTTCATGGGCATAAAACCCTGCACTGAATGTGCCTGAAGACAGAAAGAACCTTTCAAGTTGTCATTGTTATTAGCTGCATGCAGCGTTCCCTCAATGTGAAAGCACCAGAGACTAAGAAAAAATGGGACTTCATGAAAATATGAGATCTTGCATGACATGAGCTACAGACATGAATAGTTCCTGCATTAAGCCAATCATGGCTGCCTGAGCTGCTGTAAATATTTTAGGAAGATAATTCAGTCTTCATTTAAAGCCTTATAGTTTGACGTACACAGAACAATTTAAATACATTACCTTGCAGACACATGTATTGACATACTTTAATGTAGATACAAACACTTTATGAAATCAGACATCAAGAAAATGCACAACAGAATTGCATGAAATATCACTGTTAGCTTGTAGCGTTGAACATTTGGAAGGTAAAAGGTAGCTCTGATGTATGTCAACAGAAAAATAAAGACGCAAGCTAATCCTCTCACCAGCATTAAGTAGCAAACAGGACACTACTGTAACTTGAAATTTCTGAAGATTATATACTTCCCTTTAGAGTTACTGTATTTCTAGCCCATATGGTTGCTGAAGATAAGGATGGAAAGATGAAAGGAATAAAATGAAACTTTGGATCTTGGTTATATGTCTTGCCCCAAAAGTAAGGCACAGTTTCCTAAAAATACAAAATGGAAAGAAAATGTTTTGGATGAATGATAGTACATGGGTACCACAGCAGCAAAGAATCCAGAAAGCTCACATGCTTGCAAACCTACAGGAAAAACTCAGGGAAACATCTGTGGAGGATGAGGTCACTCTAAGCTGGTGAAACAAAATGCTTAATTGGTTTGGTACCCCATTTCCAGATTTTTGTTTGATCTCTCCCCTTCTGATTTAATTTCCTTTTTCCCTTGAACACCGGGACGAAAGAATATCGTATTGACCGCAGCTGATGACCTAGGGAGGAGGGTAGATCACCAGCATGCCGTGGCTCCCACCTGCTTTTGGCTGGTGGAGGTGCAGCGGCAGGAAACAGGATTGGGAGTGTCTGCGGGGAGGGGAGAGGGGGAAGGGACCTGGCCACTCCTCTAAGGCCAGATGGTGGGCCGATGAGGGTCATCTGTAAGCTGGGACGTGGCAACATAAAAGGGCATGGATCTTTAAGTTAGGACTTACGCAACATTTTGTTTATCTAGGGAGAATGCTGGTATATTTATAATAATGTATTTGAAACTCCCTCTATCATTTTGTCAATAACGTGCATTCATTTAACAACGGGGATGATAAGGTAGGGAGGGTTTGGAAGGACTTAGAAGATACAAAATATGTCTGCCATGAATCTGCAGCAGAACCTACGTTTTTGAACTAAAGTCTCACGCTTCCGTTTACAATGACCAACTTCCTCACCTAAATCTCAGTGCCACTGAATTTACTAGAAAAGTAATATTCTGGTTAGAAGAAACAGCAGATGGGCAAACAAGGTAAAGGGCATTTAATTTCAGCTGCCTCTCCTCCATGCCAACACACAACTTTGAAGGGACTGTAAGTGTGGGAGGGAAACATATGTGCATGTGGATTGTGCATCTCAAAGAATACTTGCTGCTGGAATGCAATCTCTCCCTTCTTTACTCTTTCTTTCCACACAAAGGGTGCTTCCACACAGTTACACGTGGAGATAAGCTGGTGAATGGAGAGTCTCAGTCCTGTGAGAAAACCGCAACTGTAGCGCCACTCCACCAAATGCCGTGCCAACCTTAAGGCCTCAGAGACAGATTAGTACCCACTGAAAGTGCAGATGGAGGCTTTAAGTGGCCCTGTGACAGAGGCTGGAAACAAAGGTATTTTTCAACATCATCCCAGAAGCTGCTTCGACCTTGCTGGAATCCAAACCAGGGCTTTGAATGGTTCTGTCTTGGTGGTTTCTCAGCAAATACTGACAGAGCCTGCTGCCATTTAAACAAACACTGATCAAGTCAGACAAAATTCTTGGACCTGCCAACAATGTTTCTGTATCTAAGGATGCAAATGAAGAGGGCACCACTAATATCGAAGCATGAGACTCTGGAAAGAGAACTGATCCTAGTGAAATTCTGATACTGTCTTAGGGAGAAACTTGTGGTACCTCTATCGTCAAGATAAATCTGTCACAACAGCTTGGAATTCTGAAGAGGTGAGAGAAATCCACCTTCACAGACCAAGAAGTGAGCAGCTGTGTGGACATGCAGCATCTCCAGCAGCAGGCAAGAAACTGAAAATGCTCTTTAAGGAATGTGAAAGTGATGGAGCGAGAAAGTATAGCAACTTGGTTGATAGGCAAATGACAGACTCAAATAGGTGCTAAACAGACCTTAACACAGTTTAAAGACAAACCTGATCCCTTCAGCCTACGTGGGTACTCCAAAAGGAGTACTCACCCTATCAGAATTTATAAACTGGAGGGGACCAACATAACACACTGATCTGAAACTTAACTGACAGCTTATTCTGCTCTGCTATTTACAACATCATCTTTTCTGGGGGTGAGACCAGGAGTGCTGTAACAAAGAGCCACTGGAACACGAATCCTGGTCCATGCTACTGAGTGTAAACCTTGAAGGAAAGTTGGTGTACAAGAGGTAAATCTTCCCATGCTTTGTCTGAGTAAAGTCAGCTGCAACTGTTGAGGCAGCAGGATAATACAAGGCCCATGACCTGTAATAAGATAAGTTGAAAACAGGCTTCTCCTTGAAGCTAGACAGAGATACCTGCCAGTCCTGGGAAGAGATCAGGAGAGGAGACTGGCAGATGTCTACATGCCATACTGGAAGTCTGAGTTCAGGATGGATTTTCTATATTGCATACAGGTTGCAGTGACAATCAGTAAACTGTTTAAAATTTTACCTATTGAAGAAATAGGTGCAGACAGTCTACCCATCTCCCTCTCCCCTGCATGTGCTGATTTTGGCTGGGATAGAGTTAATTTTCTTCATAGTAGCTAGTATGGGGCTGCGTTTTAGACTTGTGCTAGAAACAGTGTTGATAACACAGAGATGTTTTAGCTATTGCTGAGCAGGGCTTACAGAGAGTCAAGGCCTTTTCTGCCTCTGACCCCACCCCGCCAGCAGGCTGGGGGTGCACAAAAAGCTGGGAGGGGACACAGCTGGGACAGCTGACCCCAACCAACCAAAGGGATATTCCATACCATATGATGCCATGCTCAACAATAAAAGCTGGGAGAAAGAGGAGGAAGGGTCGATGTTCGGAGCATTGGTGTTTGTCTTCCCAAGTAACCGTTACACGTGATGAAGCCCTGCTTTCCTGGAGATGGCTGAACACCTGCCTGCCCATGGTAAGCAGTGAATGAATTCCTTGTTTTGCTTTGCTTGTGTGTGTGGCTTTTGGTTTACCTATTAAATAATCTTTATCTCAACCCCCAAGTTTTCTCACTTTCAGCCTTCTGATTCTCTCCCCCATCCTAACGGGGGGAGGAGTGAGCGAGCGGCTGGGTGGGGCTTAGCTGCTGGCTGGGGTTAAACCATGACACTGCAGAAAGTCAAAAACTTGAGTAGAAGTTCAAACAAGAACAGCAGGTTATTCAGGGATGAATTCATACCTGATAAACAACTATGACAGTCTGCAAGTCTAAACTGCAATGAGGCTGAGGAACACACGTGTGTCCCCAGACCACCTTATACTCTGAGGACACAGCAATCTCCATGACTGTGAAGTAGAATAAGGAAATCCATCTTCCATCTGATCTAGCCGTTTATCATTGTTCCTTTTGCCTGTGACATGGCAAGAAGCAGTTATCTGAAATTACGTAGTTCAGTCCAGAATAGTACTCCTAACAGGCAGAGAGACCCCAGGATTTGTGGGCAATGCAGAGTATACATCAGGCCATGAGATGGTTCTTTTGCAGATCTGCCACCCACTTTATGGCAAATCTTGGTGTTGCTGGAGTTTGTCACCAACTTTAGTTCCCTGAACAGTTTCAGAAGCTGAGATACAGATTTAGGTGGTAGTCTTAGCATCGCTGGTGCCAAGTATGGAGATAACCGGGTTAGTTCCACTAGTCCTAAAGAATGCAATGACAGTGTTGGTGGAGCTGATGTACCTCAGACCCCAACTGCTGTGATAGGCAGAGAACTGCTGCAACAGATAAAGAAGAAAACAAATGCTTACAGCGCTTCATATTGGCCTTCAGTGGCTGAACTGGTTCTGGGGATGACCAAATCAGAAGCCTCTGTGGTAATCACAAGGATCTGAGAGGACTTGACTTTACCAGTCTGGAAGGGAGAAGACAGAGAGACTTTCTTGGGATGGCTTTCTTAGGAGGATGGCCAGTGGTAGATCAAACACAAAGCAGTCAAATTCAGCTGACTGCCCTTGGGCCCATGATACCCACTGGGTCCTGCATCAGAGAAAGCTTTCACTGCCTTCTCAAGGAGAAATTTTCTGAAGTTCAAGCTCACCATCCCTTCCAGGTTTTAAAGAACACCACATGGACCACTCGCTGGGAGCAAGACCTTCTCTGTCACATTAATGAAACCCTGTACATGTGTCAGAAGATGAAATTCAACCCCAAAGCTAGGGCACACCCAGGGCATAAAACAGCCTTGAGAGATATCGTCAAAGCTAAAGAGAAGCACAGCTTGAAAATTCATAGCAGCAACTGGGCAGTTGAGAGAAAATTAAATGACACAAGAATTATCCACCTTACACACTCACTGAGCAGGAAGGTGAGTATGGCCCCTAATGAACATATTTCTGGTCTCAAGTGGCAGGCCATGTGAATATTCATAATCGGAATGTATTTGTGGACTATCACTCCAAAAAATAGAAAAGTAGGTCTTCCAGTTGCAACTTGATACTAAAAAACCAAAGTCCACAAACCTGAAAACTATGTCTGCTCATTTACCGTCTCCTCTGCTTAATAGAGAGCTATTGAAATTTGCACTTAATTGGATTACTACAGCTAATGGCAAATGAGGTCTTAAATACATATCTTTTTGTAGTCAATTAAATCTAACTTAAATCCCACACATGTCTAAAGTTATGACTGATCAGTGCACAATGCTAGTTAGCAGAAACCCAGCATGATTAAACTTAAGAAAAATTCCTTCCTGCAAATATGCTGTGCCACTGACAGCTCCACTACTGACAGAGCAGTAGTTAACGTATGATAAATTCCACAAAATTACACTCCCTATTCATTTCAGAGAGGAAATAAACAAATGTAAAGTGATCTAGATGAACTGAAAGGCAAAATAAATTAACAAAGAGGAAAAATATATAACCATATTTCACGTGAATCTGTATACGCTGGATTGTGATTTAAAATAACTTATGTGAATATGTGCACATTTTTGTTTACTTGTTTAGATCAAAACATATATTTTCTTTTTCTCAGTGGCCTTCAGACTCTAAAGCTTCAAACAAATTTTTGTTTACTTCATATGACCAAGAAATCTATCTATTCAGACATTTAAGAGATTAAAAAAAACTTCTAAAAAGGCAGAGGACATTTTTCATTTCAGAAGAGTACCCTTATTATCTCAGTTATTTCTATGTCATTTTTCTATGTAAAAATTTATTTTTCAATTGCCAGCCACATGAATTTAGATTAGGAGTCAAAAATTAAGCAATGATGTCTTGACTTCTGAGATGCTGAAAGCCAAGCGCTACCATCATGTCAATCTTTGAAACTCCACCCTTTTCAGAGTATATCATTAAGTTTACACTAGAGAAGCTGTCTTCCTTCGTGCAAAAGTGTTACTGGGCCACATGTGAGAACAAACGCCTGAAAGCAGAGGTTAGCTCATCTTTAGTTTGAACGTGTCCATCACAAAAAAAATAATCCAGACCAATATTATTTCTGGAAGACCAACAGCAACAAGAGCAGACAGCAATCCTTTACATGCCAGTTTTTTAACATTTGGATGACAATACTACTTATCCATGATCCACTAAAAAATATGTCCAAACTATCTAGTAGAAAGTCTAGTTTGTTGAAAAGTCTTTGGAAATGTTTGAAGGACTGCTACTGCTGTCTAGCCATATTTTTTTTTTTCCCCTCTTCCATCTTCTACAAGTATGTAGAGCAACATCACAGTCCTGGTGCTCGTATGAGACAGTTTGTATCAAACCTTCCCTTGAAAAACTAAACCAGTCATGAGTTCAGAGAAAAGAAAGCTGAGCAGGACATAGACAAAGTTCATAAAATCATGAAGGCAGTGGATAAGCTGAATGTATAGCTGCTATTTAACAAATCACACAACACTTGAACTGGGGGAGACGTGTTGAACCTAGTTGGAAATCAAGAAAAAAAGGCAAAATAATGTACTTTTGTATGTTATTGTTAGTGAATTTCTGCAGTTTGCTGCCAGACTATGCTGGATGCAGACAGCATTTAATCAAAAGGATTCATTGATAACAGGTCAAAAAATGTCTAGATACTAAAGGGACGATGCAAACATCCCTAATCCAATGTCTGTGCACTGCATGAGGGGAATGGACTGCAGAAAGTGGCCAGGCTTATGTGCTGTCCTTAAATAGTACATCCCATTGTCCGTATTGAAAGCAAGATGCTTGGCCAGATTGACCCTGCTGAGATCCGCTCGGGTATTTCTTATGCTCTCTAATCTTCAAAAAGTTTTGAAGTTCATTGTTTCAAAAGATAATAAACTTTTATTCCAGGACACAGCATCAACAATTTACAATGGTGTTCACAGATGTGTCACAGGCCAGAAGGACAACAAGAGGTGAATGCCTACCCAGAACAAAACAAAGCACTGACACGTGCTTCTGTTAGAGCAAAATATCTCAAGACAAATCCAGCAGCCCGAGAGGGGCAAAGCTGCTGTTGCTCCATGCCCCCAGGTCCAACCAGTAGCGAGACTGAACATGGTTTTCCAACAGGCACATGCACACAGAGCACACATATACACCACATATATACATACATATACATATACATGGCTGGACATACAGATGCCAGAGAGATGCTCAGAGCGCTCACACCAACACTAATGGCCTCACCCTGCTCCCCACTCTGGCTGAGCAGGATGAAAGTCTGTTAATGGGAATCCAGATATGTGTCCAAGGTGGACCTCTCCAGCAGCTGGGCTCACTCAGTCTGCCCAGCAGCTGCTGCTGGATCCCAGTCTCCCTAGTTGCTGTCACTTGGACATGTGAGCCCTTGAGGTTGCAGGGAGGCAGGCAGGGAGGTGCACTGCCCCTCCCCCCGCCGAGCTGTCCAGGACTCCTCCCCTGTTCCCAATACCCACCCCTCTGTGCTCTCACCCTACAGACACGCAGCTGCTCTCCTACCCAGGGAGACCTTTAGAGACCTCCAAACCCATCCTGGCCCACAGCCCACTTCGCCTACTTGCTATCTCATCCAGCTTGATCCCTGCTAACAATCACGCGCTCACCCACACACCTGCACTCATTCCAGTTGCTGCACCACAGGCGCCCATACACATAGCGAGTAAAGACTCCCTCACTGGAAAACAGTTGAAGGTGGAGTTTAATGAGAAGACAGGGCAGACTGTGCTGGTCAGGAGCAGGGCATTGTGAGACAAGCAACCTGTCCAGTCCCTGCTAACATTCAAACAGACCCTCTTATTTTGTTATCCCTCTGCTTCCCACATTTGTTCCTCCCCATGTCACCTAAATCCCTCCCTTTTCCCACCTTCGGTTCCTCCCCGTGGCATCCCATAATAAGTCCTCTGCAATCCCCAAAGGCTCTTCCCCTGCATCCCCCAACGTGTCCCACGCCCTCAGCTAGCAATGCCCTTAGCCCAAAAAGCAACCCAGAGAGCTGCCGCCCATGGCTCATGGTGATGGGTTTTAGGCCTGGACACTGAGGCTCTGCTGGGACAGCCCTGGGAGAGGGCTGGACAAGGTCTCCCTTCCTCTGGGTCCCTATTTGGGTTTCCACCTGCCCCGTGCTCCTCTGGGCTTGTGGACATGGACCTTTCATGGCTCTCCTGTGATGGGCCCAGGAGCAGCCCATCAAGGTACTGTTTGGGTGCCCCCCACCAATGTCCCTCTGAGCTCCTGTGTGGGTGTGCAGATGAGCTTTATCACACAACCAAACAGGTACCACTGCAGTCAGCCAGCCTTGAAATGCAATGACTTCCCACTAGCTTTCTAAGCTCTAACACACAGATTGAATCTGTCACAGGTCATCTGTTTCTTAAAATAACCTGTGATCATCAATCCCCCTTCAGCATCTGTTAGAAATCATCACATATTGCTTGTCATAAACCAAATATGGTTATTAGTGATTAGGTAGATCATATAATGAACCAAACGGTTAGCACAGGCTGTAGTCAGTAACTTGTGCACACCCCTAATGCGAGAGCTTCAGCGTTCTCATCAAGGTCAACACAGCTACTCAAGCGGTTAAAACAAAGCATTTGTGTCTCAGCAAAATTGGGGCGTTACAGATCACAGTCCCTGATCTGCAGACAGACATGCCCGCAGCCTCATCCAGCGCCCAGCCCAGTGGAGTCTTTTCACTGATGCAGCAAGGCTTTAGATCAGGCTCTGGAATTGCAGTGCATTTTTTTTTCTATTTAATTTTTTGGGTTTGTTTATTACCTCTCTGTTGGTCTTCTGTTCCATTAAGTTGTTTTTGTGCTTCTTCAATTTTGTCTGCAAGAAAGAGAAGTCATTATTAAAATACGTATGTAAAAAAAAATCAAGATTTTATAAAGTCATTTACTGAAATCTGTTTTGAACTATCTGTTTATATTTAGGAGTGATACCATTCACACGTAAATATGCAGTACATTATGAGTAATACAGCAATATAAAATTTTATCATGTTTTACCAGCAAGGCTATTGACATGTTAAATTGCACGGAACAGCAGAAAGAAAAGCACTGGTGTTGGATCTGCAGTCATCAGCTAATCCTGCCATAGTTTCGTACCATCTGTAATAATTTATGCAGTCAGGGGACTCTTCAGAATAGGTATTATGGTGCACTACAGAGGATTTTAATACGTTTTTGAAAAATACTGTTAGAACAAGACAATGCGGCATTAGACATGGATACAAAGAGCAAACAGGATTTGCTACGTGAAGCAACAGAGCCAATACTGTCACATGGGAGTAGCGGGGGGTGAGCAGTAGCCCCATGCTTATTCCTCTGTGAAACTACCCGAAATTCATACAGATGCAGCAGGAGCAAAAAGAGACCTCGAGTCTTTACTCTCGCCCTGTTCGTAGCAGATCGCCTGCTGCCCCCAAACACATCAGTGTTGGGAAGCAAGCTCCGTTTCTGCTGCTGTTGCACAGAAGATCCTGCGGGAAGGGGGCAACCTCGTTCTGCACAGGTGTGCGTTTGCATGTGCAGAGCGAGAAACAAGAAAAGGGGCAACTGGAATGAATAAAGACTTGAGACCAATTCGTTTTTGGTAGCAAACAGTCCTCTGAGCAGCCTCAGGATAAAAGATTGTGTTGATAAGAAGCAACGGCACTGGGAGAGGCTGAGGTCCACACTGAACTATGGCCTGACCAAGCAAGATCTGAGCTTGGAGCATGGCTTTCAGATATAACGAATCACTTCCAAAATACCTGTGAAAGCTTTTCTTTTTCCTGGGGGGAGGAGGGACAATTTTTATAAAATTAAATTGAAAGAATACAACATAACTGGATTCACCCTAACATCTCCAACTGTACTGGTACAACCAGCGACATACCAGACTTCTTGGCTGCTGAAAGTAGAAGGAGCAGGACAGATCTGTAAAGTCCTCACCTCTTTCTTCACAAGCATGGCGGCTGTTACTCGGTCTGACTTTTACTTGCTGTTCCTACCCAACACAGGGTTTCTAGAATATGGCCCTTTCTTCAAGAGACTTTTAAATCAGTGGGCTTAAATGACTTCTATAATATTTATGAGCTGAACCACTCAAGTATGTTGGAACAATTTGTTCACAGTTGAAGTCTGAAATTGTTTTCCAATTATTTTATCAGCAGAGCCAAAAATTATAACTGAAACAAACCCTTCTTGCAGATTTTAAGACAGAGTTTTGTTCATCTCACTCCAGTTCTCCATTTCACAGAATCACAGACTGGTAGGGGTTGGAAGGGACCTCTGGAGATCACGTTGTCCAACCCCCCTGCTTGAACAGGGACACCCAGAGCAGGGGCTACAGGAACGCGTCCAGGCAGGTTTTGAGTGTCTCCAGGGACGGAGACACCACAGCCTCCCTGGGCAGCCTGTGCCACTGCTCTGGCAGCCTCACAGGAGAGAAGTTTTTCCTCATATTCAGGTGGAACTTCCTGTGTTCCAACCTGTGCCCATTGGCCCTTGTCCTGTCACTGGGCACCACTGAAAAGAGTCCAGCCCCATCCTCTTGACATCCCCCTTTCAGATATTTATAAGCATTGACGAGATCCCCCCTCAGTCTTCCCTTCTCCAGGCTAAGCAAACCCAGGTCTCTCAGCCTTTCCTCACAATTGAGGTCCCTGATCATCTTCGAAGCTCTCTGCTGGACACGCTCAAGCAGTTCCCTGTCTGTCTTAAACTGGGGGGGCCCAGAACTGGACACAGTACTCCAGATAGGGCCTCACTAGGGCAGAGTAGAGGGGGAGGACAACCTCCCTCGACCTGCTCGCCACACTCCTTTTAATGCACCCCAGGAAAGCGTTGGCTGTCTTGGCCACAAGGGCACATTGACGGGCTCATGGTCAACTTGCTGTCCACCAGCACTCCCAGGTCCTCGTTTCTGCCTTTCAAAACTAGTACCAGCCTTCCTCACTAAAGCTCAATCATTTCTCTCCTGTATGTTGTCCCAGAGAATGCACCAAAAACATCTCACAAGGATGCTAACAGGGCAGACTCCCAGAGCTGGACTGAATGAAGCTGCTAATCAGAAAGACTACCACCACAGTTTTAAAAGCCAAACCTCTTCCTTCTTCCTCTAAGGTTAGCAAGACATGCATATATATTTAAAGTGAAGTTTTATACACAGTTCTCTTTCGTACTGACTTACTGGCTGCTGAAGACAAACACAAGCAACTCAAACAGAACAACCCTTCGTTAGCTCTTTACCAACCCAGTTACGCAGGCTTCCTTTAAACAATGAAGACTTGATATTTAATGTCTTCCCAGATTTCAGCTACAGCTAAAATACTGTATGTATCTACACATTTTTGTATAGGAAGGGCTGTAAATAACGATTTCTAACAAAAACAAGAGGAAACACAAACAAAGCACCTGTTATATACATGTGCCACTAAGGTTATTAGAGAAAAGCTATCTAACAATCTTATACTGTTTTCCCACAGGTTACTGCTTTACAGAAAGGTGATGGAATACACAACTTACAAAGCTGCATGACAGCTGATTGAATACATGGACACAGAGGAAAATTAAACATCAACAAATTAGCCCTGTAATTGGAGCTGTAAGATTTACCAAAAAGCAACAAGCAATCAAAACCATAGACTGGCCATCAAACTCATTTCCACTCTCTTTAGAGATATACCTAATGCACAAGGTATGCTGTTTGTCTCGAGACGATGTAAAAGATTTGTCACCAAAATTTATACTTAAGTACACAGACAACTGCAGTTTCATTATTAAAAGAATTATCTGCATATTTCACATAAAGGCTACAATAAACGTATGCATTTAAATTCACGAACTTCCTACTTTATGGAGAAAAATTAATTAAGTATTTTGGAAGCATGCTACATTAGATTGCCAGAAAGATTAAATGCTTTGATGTCCTTAGCTGAATTCTTTCTCTCTTATTTAAAACAAACAAACAACAACAACAAATTGAGTTCTTATCAGAAATTCCCAACCACTTCTTTGTCAGACTGTAATCCCAAACAAAGAAACACAGATAACAGAAATAATAACTAGGTAAACATATGCTTGGTGCACAGCCAGAAAGTCTTCTGCACTTCCTGCATCTCCTGAAATGTTTCACCAATGAATTACATTTGTTGCATGTATGTCTTCCTACCGATGGAGGCATCTCTGTGCAGAACACCTCTGAGCATCGTGAACGCTGAAAAAAATTCAATGATGGTTCTGGAAACTGAGACACGGATTTTGACTGTAAATGAAGCACGGGTATCAGCATGGGTCTGCCTGCTAAACGTTTCACTGAGGACTTAATCCTCGTAATGACCCACACCACACAGCTACCCGCTCTTCTTATTCACCCAAGGCGTGTTTAACACCGTTGAACAAAATTTGTGGCAGCTGCTTCCCAGCCTGCTGCGTTTTACAGCTACAGATCCTATATGGGTGACTACTTCACAAACCACTGTGTTCCAGGCTTGAAGGAAAAACTGGGTTATCCCAAACCGCCGTGGATCAGGCGGGAAGAGCAGGCTGTGAACCCCTCACCCCAGTGACACCGAAGTGCGGCCTCCCTGGTTCTTCCGACAACTCCCACGTATGCCAACAATAACTTGCTAACTCACATCAAGTTTATATTATCCAGTCACTTCCTTCTCCTTTGTCTCATTAAATGAGCCTTACACGAAACATTTTGAGGCAAATTATTTCAGATGATGTACCGTATTCTTTCATAATATTATAGATTACCTAACAGTACACACCTTTGAAAACTCCTTAGAAGCAAAAATACATTACACAAAAATCATCTGCAAAACCCAGGAAGAACTGAAAATCGCAAAGTCTGCTATTAATTGCAAATAACATTATCCAACTCCCACTCGATCTAGTATTATTTCAGATTTAAACCTGTGATACTGAAGATCCTGTCTAATCTGAAAACTTTACAAAGGAAACATTTTTTTATCACTGGAATTTTATTTACTTCTACTAGGACAAGAGAAAGTAATTTAACTAACAGAAATTTCTAATACATGGCAGGCACAGCACCTCTTTATTTCCCATAAACCGACATAAGAGTACATATCGTGTGACTGCTTTATTGTAAGACCTATCCTAATATCCCCAGCCTTTGGCAGACAGCCTTCTGGAGCAGCACGTGTCCAGAACCAAACGATGACTGTGACAGACACTCTCATTTAAGATGGGACACTTCTCACTAAGTGCTTATTAGAGGGGGAAAGCAGAATAACAACAGGAGAGGAAATCTTCACATGCACAGCTCTCTAGAGAAGAGACTCCATATCACAGCAGTGTCACAAGCCATGGAGCCAGCTCTTGGTCATCCCAGGCAGGTGCATACCACAAAAAAAAACAGACCACAGGTAACATCATATAATAGTTTTTTATATATATATTCACACACACAGATACACACACACACATATATGTGCGTACGTGTGTGCATGTGTGTAAAATAAAATGAAACAACACGGGTGCAGCGCTTTTCTTACTCCAGTATTAAACCTTTTCACATTATTGTCCAACACAATCCTCCCAGCAGGTATCCGTTGCGTGGAAGTATCATCAAATTCCTTGGGGCTTTAAATATGTAATGTAACTGTGCTTTTTAGGAATGCAAGGAAGGAGATTGGCACGCAGTATAATATGCTTCTTGTTTTACATGCCTCCTGCTGTGATAGATCATTAAAGGGGTATCAACAGCCTGAGTTAGATATGGTGGTGCTGTGGTGGGTTTCTAAATGAAAAAATAAATCAGATTTTTCACCAGCTTTACATTCTCCATTTTTTATCTTCTCTGAGGGAGATAACTTCACGGATTTTAATTATACCACAAATAAAATGTAGTTTATAAAGATCTGTACTCTTTTTTTTTTTAAAGATATCAGCATATCAACATATGCAAACCTGAACAGGTTTATGTGTATTAGAAATGCATTAGGAATTTTCAAGAAAACCTTTAAAGGCTTTCTTTATATGGTCAGTTAAGGAAGAAAAAGAAAGGTTTAGGGATTTCAGCAAGGAAAGCAGAAATACCAAAAAGTGTGAGGTCTGCAAAATATGAAACCAGTAACTTTTGACAGCAATTTAAGCTGGAACAAAAGAAATCTTCCATTTGTGGGTTTACTTGTGGGGTTTGTTTTGGTTTTGTTTTTGAAAGCACACAAGAAAATACCTCTCTTTTTCGGTCACGAAAGTGAGTCTCCATGCCAGTGTAATGAGATGACTTTGTCCTGCTGAGCAAGTCACCCTGTACAGTGAGAATGTCCCCACAGAGCAGTGGAGCAGCAGTCGCTGAGGAGGACTACTTCTAAGCCACCAGGAAAGCTTACATGGGGGTGGTAGGTGGGAAATGTTCATTAAACTTAAGCAAAACACCCAAATATGAATGTCTTTCACTGTACCTATTTGTATGTTCTTGTTTCACTGTAAAAAGGCTTTTTTTTTGGTTTTGGCTCCTTGATGAACATGCAAAACTGCTTTAAAACAATAGAAAGGGCTTTGGTTGTTGTTTTTTTTTAATATCCTGTTTATGGATAAGTGGAAAATTAGCAGATTTACACCATATTGGATGCTAAGAACAGGCTACTTCATTAAAACTTTAAAAAATATGAGTTCATATCTTGCCTGAAAGGGTAGAGTTTTATGTTCAAATATTTAACCAAAACAGCTGGAAGGAAAATGTCAGTATTTTTTTCCCCTTTCAGTTAAAGGCAAGAACAACTCCCAGGCCTTATGCCTGAGGCATCCTAAAAATAACTCCAGCAAAACAGCTTCAGATGACAACAGTTTTTCTTGTTGCTTTCTCAAAAAACTCTTACCTTACTCCATCAGAAGACATGTGAAGAGTAATTTTAAAAATCACTTTGCGTGTTTTCCAGTGGACACAAAGATATTGCTTTAATTGTATTTTCTTGCATTAATCATCTAGATCACTAGCAGAGAACATTCCTCAGCTGAAGTGCATTAACGCAATCACACTATATGCGTTCGGAAGCGTTACATTACCGAAAACAGCATCATAGGCGGGTTTTCTGGGTTTTTTTTTTGGGGGTGGGGGGTGGGGGGGTGGGGCCGGGGAGGCACAGCTTGAGAAAACCACTGATGAAAGTTCAAAACACTGCATTTCCCATCGCTACTTACATTCAGAGAGCAAGTGAAACGAGGCTGAGACCCTGTGTGGAAATCCCCATCTTCTCACTATTGAAACCCACCAGGCTAATGCACCAGAAACAAAGGGCTTTGCACTTCACTGGATGACAAGTGTTTCTGAAAGCGTCAGAAGACCACCACAAATAAATTAATACAAATTTAAAAAATTTTAAATTTTTAAAAATGCCCTGAGCACTAGACAGGTAGTGCAGACGAGCACGGCATATGACGAAGAGCTCGGATTTGACATGGAGGGACCTGAGCCCACCCCCACGCCCCACTGGAACCATTTCACACCTCCCCCAGAGGGAAGCCTCGTGCATCGGTGCCCACACAGTGCAGGCAGCGGCGGGGCGGGAAGGGCAGCGACACGAAGCTGATGCACCAGGCGAAGCTGATGCAAGCTCAGACTGCCTCCCCGGGTGGCAGGTTCCCCCTGCACCAGAGGCAGCATTTATTCCCAAGGCACCCTGCCTGCAGCAGAGGGCATCCCCAGTGGCTGGGGAGGATGCAGAAGCGCCCGCGCCCCACCACGAGGAGGCTGCGATGCTTGGCTTTCCCCTTTCACTAGGAGGAGGAAAGGGTCTTTACAACCTGCTGAAACAAGAACTCTGTAGTTCTACCACGCTTTTCGGTTAACTGAGATGAATCTGAAGACTTCCCTTAACCAGATAATTAAAAAGAGAAGCAGGGCAGGGGGGAAGCAAGAGTCTCGTCTGTACAAGGAGCCCATTAGGGTAACTGAGAGCGTGGTGCAGCCGGCAGGATGCTGCCTCTTCCTCATCCTCAGGAAGAGCGGAGGCTCAGCAGGCCCCTGCACGCAGGCTTCCCCGCGCAGTGGGAGAGGCTCCAAACCTGAAACCCAGGCGGCAGAGCCGGGGGAGCGGGTCCCGATGCATCCAGGATCACAGTGGGAAAGAGGGATGGCAGCACCAGCCCTCGTTGCAGAAGGAGGGGACCTGGCAGCCAGGAGGTGCAGAGGCTGCCAGACCTGGGCACCTGAGGACGCCTTTGATGGCCCAGAGCTCCCACCGCTGCCTTCCTGCCGCAAAACGAACACCTACGGAGTTGGCAAACAGCAGCAAAAGGCAGTTCACGAAACCCATAGGAGGAGGCACTCTTCTCACTCAAATTTAAATCTACTTTTAATTAGAAACCACTCTTCTGTCCCCATATATTTCCCTTTTCTAATTTAATGAAGAAGTCTCAAGATTAAAAGGAAGAGATCAGATGAGGCAAAAGCAGTCCTTCTGTCTTTATCTTCAATATTACAGTGTGGGAACCTGACACCTTTTGGCATACGGTTTGTTTCTTGGTTTCTCCTTTCCAGTCTGGGGCTTAGAGAATCACAGCACCACGGCTTAGTGGGTTGCCAAACACTGAGCCTGATCGCATGGATGTCGCCAGCCTATCGTAAAAACGAGGTAAAACAGATTAAATCTCAGTTTGTCAAATGCTACCGGGTTTGAAGATTGCTTGTACAGCTGTAAGGGGGTGGGGGAGACCTCCTAAAAATTATGAAATGTTAATTCAAAATTCTTAGCAACTAGTTGGATGATGCAGGAGCAGCTGTCATTTTAAAAACTATCAACTACTTTTTTAAACATTTTAAATGAGACTTAAACATCTTAAAGTGTTCTACTAGTCATTATAACCTTGACTAATGACCTGTTTGATCAGTTTTCAGGAAAATCTTATGCCTTTTCATTTTAATGTCAACTTTGAATGCTCATCAGACTCCCTGCCATATATAATTATTTGCATTTAAAAATGAAAATCCCATGACAGATACTTTACATAACCCCCTTGAAAATAGAAGATAAAAATCCTCCTCCTATTCTTCTTCATTTTCGTTTAAGAAAAAAAGAGGCTTGAATATTTGAAAATGCAATCTGTAATCTGCAGATTAAATTAGCATCAGCAATGAACAGCTATACTGTATATACAATAAAACAGTCAATGGGGAGGCTGCATATAAATTAAATATATAATAGCTTTATCCTTGCCATCACATGTATAGCTTAAGCATGGCAAGGGCTCCTGATGAGGTTTACAAGGTGTATGCGCATAAATTACATAAGCACTTTGCATATGAACCCAAACTCAGTCCCTGTGTCATCCATTTCTGACTGAGGAGCTTTCAATTCTTTTTTTCTGTTTACCTGATTTGAATGTTTATTATGAGGCTTTTAAACTCCTTCAAAACTGAGCACAGGAGGGGGTGAGGAGGATGAGGATTTTTGGATGGCTGTTACTTTACAGATGGATATAGCAAACAGCGAGGCACCTGAGGATAGGCACAGTAGCTGCCAAGCACAAAAATTCAGAAGAGCAGGTGAAGTATCTTCAGAAATATCTCCTGCTTGGCACCTTTTCACCCTGAGTAAGCCTCCGTGCAAGGGTGGCACTTTCCACGGCCAGTCCCTTTCCACCTGCCCCACAAAGCAAGGTGATCCTAGATCCTATGTGTGCTTCTGTGAGCCAGGACCTGTGCCACCAGAGATAATTCATTTACACACTGTTTCCCTCCTGTACCAAAGCACAAACGTGGGTACTGATTGCAGTTACATTTGCATAGCTCCTAATCAGCCATCTAGCACAATAATCACAGCATCGCTATGCTGATGCTACAGCATTGTTCTGCCCCACTGCCAAATTCTAGCTATGCACCTAGGACAAGGTGATTCCTATTACTAAAATCTGCTTAACAATTATTTAACAGCCTCTAGGGCATTCACTGTTCCAGGCTTAATTTTGGCTTTCTGAGTTTTTTTTTCTATACCTAACCTAGCATCGGAGTTAAAAGTTAAAACAAAATATTAAAGCCACAAGTAGCTCTTCCACCACCTTCTAAGTTCACCACCTTCTCCAAGCTCCTGCTATAAGCACCATCATACCTTCTGCACTGAGACAGGTTTCCCTCCCCCTGGTCGGTTTACTGGCCTTTGATCTGATGTCCCCAAGCTGGAAAAAATCATGGTTTTAATTTATTCATTTTTTTTAAAGCCTGACACGGAAATTAAATAAACGCCAGTGAAATACCTGCAAGCATTTGAAAAACAAACAAACAAAACCCCCAACTCTTCCACTCACCAGAACCATATGTAAAAACAACATGTGGAGCATAAAAGATTTCTTTATATTTTCTCAAATACAGATCCCATACCAAAGCAGCAAACATTTGAGCCAGACACTCCCCAGCCAAATAGAGTAAAAACTTTCTATCCATCTTTCTGGTACTCCACAAGCACTCGTCCACAGCTGCAAGGCTGCCGAGGGAGGGCTTGCCCAACACAGAAAGGCACGAAACTGGTTCAACAGGTAGAACGATATCAGAAGCTGGTGTTTCATCATCTGAGACAACAGCGGGAAGGCTTTCTGCAAGTTCTCCAAGGGGTCAAACTGCTCTGTAATTTCTTCTTCTATTTCTGGAGTTCCTCAAATGCTACCGGGTTTGCAAGGCAGAAATCATGGAAGTAGATATATTCAGCATGGAGGAACCTATAGCACCAACAACCCTATTTAAACACAGACTAATTTTCTTGAACTTAACATACACCTTAAAAATTATCTCCTTACTGAAATCCTAAAATCTTGATAGAAATGGTTTACATTATTAGATCTTTAAGAGGACTTTAGATACTGAAGTTCTTATAATTACTGATATTAAGATGAACAATAAACAGTACTGCTGGCTAAGAAAAAAAAAATTTCTGATGACACCAACAAAAAACAAAGCAAAGCAAAAGCCCACAAGTCAAGCCAAAAGTCTAGCCTGACATCTTGCCTCCAGCAGCAGCCAAGAACAGAAGTTGAGGGAAAAGCAGAAGAGGACACGTGGTTAAGTCCAGGACTCTAAAACCATGCAGCTCTGAAGCAAGCTCCAGAAGCTGTATTCGAACGTCACGGGACCCACAGATTATTCCTACATTAGTTTCCCCAAGTGTGCTTTAAATCCATGTGAGCTTTTCACATCTCTCTCCTTCAAACTGCTGGGCCTCATCTACTTAGTCATTCCTTATACAAAAGCTGTTCGATAGATTTATAACCTCTGCAGCTTTTGCAGTACTATTTTACCCTCTTTGGAAGTGGAAGTGAAGAAGGGAGAGAGAATTAGGAGGAAGATGTCAGAATCGATCCCACTATTCAAGAAGGCGGCACACCACAGACGCTACTGTGACATATATGTTTTTCTCTACTACTGCCATAAACATTCCTAATGTTTTATTTGCTTTTTGACAGCTAGTGAGTATACAGTTGACGTCTCCACACAAATATATGACCCCCAGATCTCATGCCCTTGTGTTAACAAGCAACTCAATTTAAATGAGAAGTTAGAATATTTTTCCTGTGGACATCACTTTGCATTTATCCGCACTGAATTTCATTTGCCATTTTGTAATATGGTTGCACAGCAACCTAATGTCATTTTGAAATCCTTTGCATTTTCATTTGCATCTTCATCTTCACCTCCACGGATAACTCCATCAAATCAGCAACACTGCCACTTCACTACGCGTGCTCTTTCTCGGATCACTCAAAAGAACAGGAATCGACAGAGGCACATTTTTATTAACTGTAAAATGGCAGGCAGTGTTCGTCTGCTCAGGAGCAGGTATTGACTGCAAAATGTGTAAATATCAGCCTCTCAATAAAATCTACACACAAGAGATTTTTCTTCTGGGGTGTATCGGGGAGCTCACTCAATACTCTGTCCTTCTTCTTTTAAACCCTGTCCTTATTTCCAACCTGTCTTTAAAACCCAGCCTCCCCAAACACCATCGTCCTTTCACCATGTACCTCAAAGAACGTGCCTCTGGGTCATCACCTCCAGCCACCCTGCCCGCTCCTTCCTCACCAGCTCCTGCCAGCACTGGAGCATCTTCATGTATCATCCGTATGACTGGACCGACTCTTAACACACAGCTGTGGACTTCTTCCAGACCAACGGTCAGCTGCCATTTTATGCTATTCGGTAAATCCAATTTGAACAGAGATGCAAAATCACACTCACCTTCAAAATCAAAATCCTTCTTTAGCATAACTAAACATTAATTACAAAGTTAAACTTTTCATTAGTTTAACCGAGGTATCTCATTTTCTGCATGTTTGTTTTTCCAAGAACTTAATAGGTCTAATTGTTACAAGCCAGAGCGTGTGAATACAGTCAAACATATGAACGTAATGGCATCAGCGGGTCTTAGCGCTAAAAAACCCAAAAACCACAATTAACTTGTCACGCTAAACCTTGCTCTGTGGACTCTGCAAGTTTATTTTTCTGTAGTCATCTTCTATTTTTGCTCTGATTGTTTTTATATGCTGAATGAAATGTTACTAGCTGCAGCTTTAAAGTAAAAAACAATAACAGAAAATGGATTGACAAAAATAAAAATGCCTTTGAAAAACTAGTCAATACAAGCTGATGTAGAACTAGGTGTACCTGAAACACAAAACTTAAGTGAAGGCAAAAAGATATGATATTTTCTTGTCAACAGCACACTCCAGCCATGAACTGGGGCTTAGCTACTCTAAGAGGCTTACAAACAAAACAGCCCTAGGTAGTTCGTGTTCTCTTCTCGGGGGAAAACCAAACTGGGCGTGGAAAATATACGTATTAAGCCAATACCTCACTTCAGTGATTTCTTTTACTTTTCTCCTCTACCTGCTCCCATCCTCCCTCAAGACCTGAGACAAAAACTAGGTCTAGAGTATCCCACCTGAGCACTTGGGTGTTTTCCAGTCTGTGTGCCACTCCCATCAAAGATGGTGGGAGCAAGGATAAACCACCTCTCCAGAAACCATGCACACCCTACACAGGGTTAGGCAGATCCTAAACAAAGCCCAGAAGTTGTGGGACGATTACCCTTAATCATCTAAATTTGCCAGATGCTTCCCAAGGTACGACTTTGGGCAGAAGGCAATTATTTGGCAGGTACGCTGAGAGGAAACCAGGCACTTAAGGGAGATGTTCTGTACCAAAAGTAAATAGGAATGGATTATATTCACCAATACATCCCCAGCAAATTGGAATGAGCTGAAACTACAAGCTGCTGCAGCTTTGTTGTCTTACTGTTTTTGAAGAACTACTAGAAAGGAGCTACTAAGTCGCTAACCATTAATTGAAGCAGAAATTGCTGACCTTGCAGAGAGCCCCACAGCACACAGCAACAGGTCCTACACCATAACCCTCTAGCACTGTAAAAACCTAGGTGTCCCACTATTTTGGTTGCTTATTCAGGGGCTGAATGGCAGATAAGCCTTGTAAGACAAAGCTGTACAAAAAAACCTTGGTTTTTTATTGAGGGAAAGGGGATGGAGGGGAGGAAAACATCCTGGGGACCAGATTCAGCCCGCGTCCTGCAAGCTAGTAACCTCCCATCTAAACAGGTATCTGTTTCTTCAGGAAAAATAAAGGACCTGAAGTCTTCTGTCACAGGAGGCCAAGTGACAAATGTCCGCATTGTTATGAAGGGATTATTTTCTGGTCACAACCACACACCAGCCTGCTAAGGCTGTGCTCAGCTTTAAACACCAACCTGCTTACCCTGCAAACAGCACAAACCATTTTCAAGCTCCCCTGCTCCTCTGCCCCAAGCCCCGTACAACAAATATTTCTGATCAGAGCAGGGCTGTGCTGGTCCCAATGCACTTGTTAAAACCTGTCTCCAGTGCAGCCAGCTCGCATCTTGTCTCTCTCCTCCTCCGTGCCTGCTCCGACTGGCCCCGGGAGCCCAGGCTGGCCCCGGGGGGACACCACTGCGCTGGCTCCCTGCTCCCCGTGCCACCTGCAGGCACCCTCCCCATCCCAGCTCACCTGTAAAGGACAGCACTGTCCTGTCCCCGACTGCTGCAAAAAGTCAAAATTGCTTAGATCCTACAAACTCAGTAAAAGGAAGCAGAGACAAAGAACCCAGCATGATTTACAAGCATCGTTGACAATCAAAACTGTAGTGCAATAGAGCCCCAGAAGGTCGTTTGTGGGGCTGAATTTATAGAGAACTGGAATAAAACAGTGAAATCTTTAGTGACTCCTCCAAAGTAGAGCCCTTACCAAAATTTGTTTCTTTTTCTTCCTTTGTGGGGAAGGGGGCTGTCATTAAAATATTTGCTGTGTGCCCTGGATGGTAATCTGCATCAAATGTGAAGAAAAAAAAATTAAATGCTCTCTCCCTCCCTCAGAGAAATATAGTAAATTTATCCCCAAGCAATAAAAGAAAGTAGGCTTAGTATCTTACTGGCATTCCTTTTTTGATTATCTCTCAGATACCCTTGGACAGCAAATAAGCTCTTGAAAAAAATATCCTGGAATGTTGATACTGCAAATGTAGTTCATTAATTTTTATACAAAAAAACAATTACCACAAGAAGCTGAGAAGGTTTTGTTTAGTAAATAAAGAATAGGAAACAAACATTGAACCATATAGATAGTTACGTGTATTACTACTATGCTAAAGAGCATTTTGAAAAAATGAAGCAAAAATTATAGAGATCCACTCATATTCACCTCATCCCACAAGACGCACAGTTCCTATTGCTGTGGGACAGCAAAGTATTATGACTTCTTAAAAAAAAAAAACCAAACAAACCAAAAACAACACCAACAAGGAAAATCTAAACTAAACACAAAACCTAGCCCTCTTCCTTTTTTCTAGGTTCACTGGTAAAATCTTCTTTCTCTACTTGCAAGCTTGGGAAGATGATTAACTAGCTGCTGCTTATACACCTACAAAATGATGGCACTCTGCAATCTGAACATCACCCAGGTGTTTCTTCCTTTTTTATTTAGAATTCACGCTCAATTTTGCATCGTCTGATTGAAGACGAGGGGGCGGTGAGGAACGTGTGGGAGAAAGCCACAGCAAGCTGCCGCACACACCATCCCATCCTGCATCTGGAGGTGAACAATTAAGTGGAGGGAGCTCGCTTCAATAGCAATGTGCCGAAGTGAACACCCAGGGACTTCAAGCCCTCAAACAGAGGTTTTTTTCCCCTCTTTTGGCCTCTAATAAAAAAAGATTTTACACAAATCGATCCCATGCCACGACAGAGAAGAGAGACTTGCATTGAACTTTATTAACTCATTTACAGTAGGGTTTGTTTGTTTTGCTGGAACAATGACTTCTGGAAAATATGGTGAGTGGGGGAAGACATTATTAGAATGTGCCACTTGACTAAAACAATGAAAAGGCAAACCCAGTGTAATGTCCTGGAACTGCTTTTTGGTTTTGTTTTTAACATGCCTGTTTGGACATTTTCTTGGTAGCACTAAAATTAATGACGTAAGAATCAGTCCCAAATTTCCAAAACTATTAAGATTTTAAATGGCATTTTCCCCACATATACCTTAATCTGTTTAAGTTTTTAATATGTCTTACCTATTTACAGAAGTATTTTTCTCAATTTTTTTCAACAGCTCAGCTAAAATAAATTTCTGCTCAAAGTTTCCACATTTCCAGCCAGGAAAAGGGTAAGTGAGACAAAAATTGTGCATAGTTAATAGGAAGAAAAATAACATTGGAATCTTCGCAGGCACAAAATAAGGGAAGGAATGGAGAATGAGGCCAACTCGACAGCCTCTCTCACTCTTTAATTTATCTTCTCTGAGGAGGGTCACACCAGCTAGTAGACCACTGAGTCTCCCCAACCTGGTTGTGTTGAAGTTGTGTTGTGTGACCTGGAGTTGTGTTGAAGGAAAAGGCTCCACCAACTCCTCATTAAAGCTTATGAAAGCCCTATTAAATACCAGGATTGTTTCACCCCAAACTAATATATACCGAAGGGGCATTACATGAGGAAATGTCAAGTCCCTTTGGTATTAGGGGAAGAGGAAAAACCAATCCACAGCTGTCCATCTGATACTTCTTCCTGATGGCATCCTGTGATGGAAGACAAAGATGCATCACTTTTCACCAACACACACAGCTGAGCCAGACTCACAGTGATGTACCAGGGCACCTGCCTGGGGAGCGGGAAGGCATCCGGTGGCAGATCTCACAGTGCAAACCTTCTCCCTCTGCACTTTGGGTGCTCTTTTCTTGGACTTTCTTGACAAATCATAAGCAATCACACGCCAAAGAACAAGTACTGCTTCCCTACCACTTATTCTTCTCCAAGTACTTTTTCTTTTCCCTAATGTTTGTATCTTCTCCAAATTCACCTTACTCATTGTTATAAACCATCACGCAAAACTGCTGGAGCGACTAGATATTTCCAGCACAGAAGAACCAGAAGCAAGGCTGGGCTCAGTGCTCCTCAACCTCTCTCATGCTTCCTCTCTTGCCAACCCCTCCTATGCCAAGAATCACATCAGCAAGACCTTCCTGCTCCCTCCACTGTCACCAGATTCACCTGGTGCTATTATTTGAGGCTGTGAGTGGTAGGCCAAGGTGGGCATCCACCAACCAAATGTACAAATCTTGGTATTCCCCACGTGAACCACAGTTAGAGTCAAAGGCCTCTGATGCCTTCAACTTGGGGAGGACCTCAGGTTGTACACACTGCTCAGACAGCACTTCTTTGTCTTTCTTTGTGGTTCTCAAAAATAGAGGCAAAAATTTTTCTCCATGTTGAAATGGGTGAGGGAGAAGGAAAGGAGACAGGAGAACAAAAGCAGGAGAAAAGGTAGTATGAGGCAGGGAAAACAAGAAAAAGAAAATGACGAAGTAAAATACAAAGCCAATAAAGGGTATCTACGCCATAGAAATGATGACTGAAATTATTTTCTTTTCCTTTTTCTCTCCCTCCTGAGAAGATGATAGATCAGTTCATACTTTGAGGATTACTCAAAGAGTAGAGAAATCACAGCAAGTAGGAAAATACTAAACACATGATTTCCCATTCCTTCTCCCTTGTAAATAAACCTTGGACAATATTTTATTGGTGACTAAATGTAATTAAAATACATACTCATATAGCAGATGACCTGTTGCCTTTAGACCTGTGGCAGTCTTTCTGCCCAGCTTCTCATTTTCTGTAGTTAAAATTAATAATTACAAACCAAATAACCTCAGGTTAATTCTGAGGCAGTATTAATTCATTTCTTATAGGTAGTCAGGTATTTGGCTTTTGGCTTCATAATTTAGAATAAATGTTAAGCATAAAGGACTTTCAAAAATCTAACCAGAACAAAACACCAAAGCCACCCCAACCCAAAAGGCAACAACACCCCCCATTCATGTTAAGCTTATGGTTTGGGTATTTAAATATCTTAGCTCTCATTTGTTTATCCCATTTAGTAATTACTTCCAAGTATATTAAACTGTGACAGTTTTATTTTTAAGAACTTCCACAAATCAAGTTTTATTCAAACTGAATACTCAACAAGTGTTCATTAACAACTGAAGCCAGGATTCAGTAACAGAGTCTGACCTTAATTACCAATTGTCAGCTGGATAAAATTTACACATTCACACTCCTAGCAGATAATTTGGAAGATTTTGGTGGCTGTAGTTTCATCACCTCACATGCTAAGGTAAAGAAAAGATTTGGAAACTGGTACTCAAAATTTAGCACAAAATCAGAGACAAACCCAAGGGTGCTCATTAAAGAACCCTTGTAAAATTGGGATTGAAATACGGAAAAACATATACCATTTTAAAATTATCAACAGGATATAGTTCTGAGCATGCAAATAGTTCAAGTTCCTGGCTTAATTTGCAGTTAAACTACAGTCTATCATATGACACCTTAGGAGTCAATGCAACCCAACCAGTACATACGCAGCCTAAACTGCAGACTATGGAAAAGCCTTTTTAACTGGAAGGCTGTGTTACAACAAGCACGCTGAGGCAAAAAGCCATGATCAAAGCACTGAAATACAGAAAAAAAAATAAATAGGTCGAATCCCTGTATCTGTTTAAACTACTCATACATGCAATTTCTGACCTGCTGGTGTGTGGCACTGAGGAACTGACCTGAAGGTCTTGATGATTCTCTGAAAATAACCACATACTGCACAAGGTTCATTCTTGGGCGCTTTGCCAATTTAATTTTTAAATTTGTTGTGGGAGGGGGCAGTATTTGCCAATAACAATGCTGGGTTGCTTCAGGAAAAATATACACAATAATAATACAACTAGTTCAGAAACAGAAAAAGTTCAAAGGACAATAAAATTAGGAGCCTGTAGAAGATTCCATATGCAAAGAGTCTAAAAGACTACAGCAATTTAATTTACAGAGAGGTGGAAAATATTTGACATAATGATGGTATATAAAATAATAAATGTTACAGGGAGGGGTCAAGCTGAGCACTACTGGGAAAAGGGACCAAACTGAAACCTCGTAACTCTTATTTCTAATATCAAGATGTAGGTCTTAGGAGCTGAACTTCTCACCAGTCTTGTTTTACCGATTTATCTCGGCTCTCATTTCCTCCCTGCTTTCGGGCAGATATTTAATATATATGTGTTTAAGATTTAGCTTTCCCACTGCAAATTAATTCCTTGATCAATTCTGCTTGAAAACATTACAGAGAAACCCTTTTAAACACAATGAGATATTATTAGCTCTTGGGCTTTTGTCATGAAATACTGAAGCTGTGTACCAGGGAATCTCAACACTCACATTATTAAGAAGAACACACCCTGCTAGGATGAACAGATAACGTTCTCGATGGAGATCAAAAGTGATTTTGAGAACACCACCCATCTACTAATTGCACTGCATGAAAGGTTAAAAAAACCCACAAAACAAAACACCATGGTCCACAGCCAGTTCTTGCAAAATTGCCCACTGAACCACTTGTTATTCTCTCTCTGAAACACTTTCAGGGGCCACTTCGAGACAGGATACTGATGAATCACTCTGGGTTTGTTTTAAAGAAATGAGGAAAGAGTTAAAAATAATTCTGGTTGCTTTAGAAACTGACATCCTTTGTTTTGGTTGAGATGAAATACCATTATGGGCATGCAACACCTTTTAAACTTCCCACTATTCCAACAATAACTAAAGCTGTTCTAAGAAACTACCACCCAAAGAGAGATCACCACAGATTTACAGTAAGTTTGCAAAGTTGGAGTATACGTGCGATATTACCAAAAATGCTCAGCTGAGTCTAGCTCAGAGTGACCTGACTGCAACCACCAAAACATGACAGTAACTCGCTGCCCACTGACTCCAGCAAAAACAAAACTATCAAAATAGCAATACGGGCTCTTCTATTTTCAACAGCATCTTGAAGCTAAGCATATTTTCAGCAAATTCAATATTCAACCCAAATCATTAAGATGCCATTTCTAACAAGAGAACATTAAAATACTGCTGAAATTCAATCATAAAGCCAAAATTGTGTGGTTTTAGCATGCATTTTAGCTTTCTATTTCACTGAGATTGCAACCTTTTAGATCACTGAACTCAGACTCTCTCACTTGCTCACACAGACACTTCTGCCCTAGTCAGAGCATACAGACTTTTAAACTTGTAAGCTGTTTGCTTTGAAGTTGGCACCACTCCATCCAAAACCATCTTAATTATTAGAATTCAAGCACGGAAAGGGATTTTAGCTTCCACAAACCAGTTCCCAAACCCATCCACGCTAAGCCATCTCCTGCACTTTTGCTGCTACCTGCCCCAAGTCCCGACAGTCGCCAATGGCTTGCAGGAACACAAACCTCCTGTTCTGACATCTGTCCCTGCCTAAATGAACCTCCAAGGACCACTTTGAACCAACCCAGCAAGAACTTTTAAAGCAATATATTGGAACATACTGATGTTCCAGTAATAGCCACCTATATACAGTATATGATGTTACATGTGACAATGTATGTGTGACCTGACTTCTAACTCTCTTGATCTGACTCTATCTTAACATTTTGGAAATTGTTCTGACTCAAACTAAAATTAAAAACATTGACAGGCAAAACGAAGCTCAATAGTTTGCAAACTAAACTGCCATCTCTCCCTCTACATATGCATATGAATGTACACATTTTTAAGGATGCATAATTAACTGTAAGAAAATAGTTCTCAGAAACCAGAAAGCTCAAGTATTTATATCAAAAGCTGAATCTTTCTCAGTCTATCTGCACAAATAAACCCGCTGAAGTTGCCAGCTTTGTCAAAGTGAGCAAGATTAGGTTCTAAACATAAATCAATTTAAGCAGTCAGAAACCTACAAGAAGTACTGAAGTTGCTTTCAAATTCCTTGCAGATCTTTACAAACTGGAAGTCATTGACTTAGCCTGTGGAAATAAAGTTAGCACTTTCTAATGCAAGACAACATTGCTGTCACATGCAACATAGTTTCTATTAGTGCCATTTAAAATCAGAATAAAAGTATGGTATTTCTAGATGGTATTGCAAGGGTGGTTTGGGAAGGGTTGGAGTGGGGGGTTGGTGAAAGAGGGTACTGATCTTACAACTGCAACATTATTTAAAATGCCAGGTATCCACACTGGCCAGGCAGTTGTTTTGTTTTTCTTGGTTTTTCTCACTTCCAAATTTTGCAATGTATTTATAACCCTAAAAGCCAGTAAAGTGACTTGATTTGTGAGAGGCACTACAGACAGACACAAGATAAAAATAAAACTCATTATCTATAAGGTTGCCCTCAAAAGTCAACTAACACATTGGTATCATAAGAAATTAATTCATCAGTATATTTTTGACAAGCACAGTGTTTTTCTCTGAAAGGTCATTTTTCTAAATTAAGCAATGTATTAAACATCTTTGCTGTTCTGCTACACATCCTAAACGTTAAGTCATGAAATGTTTTCAAAGTAAAATCAAATTACATTTGAAATAAATACATGAAATGAATTTTCACATGCATTTACATTTGACATTTGTACCATAAGCAATGTAGCAGTGAGGCTTGTTCATACGTTTCATAAACTATGTTAACCGAAAATGCTTATACTTAGTAAATGCAGTACAGCCTGGTTTTACCCAGAAAGCGTCCTTCTTTTAAAACCCCCCTAAACACACACTGGTAAGCATGAAAGGTAAATCTGGACATCATTGTCCACTGTTTAGGATTTGCATGTGTCCTTCTTATTGAACTGGGAAAGCCAGACCGATGTCCTACACACCGTACTCCGCTGCGTGCCACCTCTACATCCCTCCACATCTTTCCTCTCTCTCATCAAACAGCACTGGGATGGAAGCCACCAGAGCTGCTGCCCAGGACTTTGCTTCTGACTCCCATCCTGCCCCCAGAAGGAGCTTACCTGGACTCTTTCAACCGGCGGTGGCGAAGCCTTGCGAAGAACTATGGAAAATGCCCACCTCTCCCCTTCCACCACAGAAAAGGAAACTTCTACCCACACCACCGACAAGAAAAAGCAGCTCCACAGGACAAAAACCAGGGCTCCTCTGCTGCCAAACAGACATGCCAAAGACAACTTCTCTTTGTGAATAAATACAGCACAAAGGATCAAGCTTGTCCCCTTTTGCACCTACTGGAGTTCTTCTGCGATGAGTGGATTTTCTGCAGCGCCTGTCTTCCTGGCAGGCTAGGGTTACAGGAGTGTCCTCACTTATGTAACTTCATTTCTTGAGTACACAATTACCCAACACACCCAAGGCACTCCAAGGCTTTTTTTTTTTAAAGAAAAATTAGTTTATTTCCAGCCAGAACATTTTCTTTAAACTTAGGTCTGTAAGGAAAGCCACAGAAGCACTCTGAATGTGGTACACTGAGACCGTCAGCATCCAATAAAGTAGATATCAATTTCTTGGCAGTGCATCTCTCTCTGTATGTATGGGAACGTAGGCTGAGCTCCAGGCTTGCAAGAGACCTCGACATTCACAAGAACCTCCTCCATTTTCACCCGTGCACCTTTTTCCTCCTACATCAAGTCATCAAGTATCTGCTGAACATTCCTCCCAAAGCCATACAAGACAGCTACCTATGCTAGCAAGCCCCACCTCCAGCAAATGCCCTTTCTGCCATTTCACAGCATGTAATATTTTACTGTATCCTAAAGAAAACCCTTTAGCTCACTTTACAGGAGGAAAGACAGTGGCAAAGAGCAGGATACATACAATTAAGGGAGTATTTGCCCATGAAAAGGCAATGGGGCATTGTGTGGGAAGATACCTGCAATCAAGGCACACTCAACTGCAGTAGGACCTAGAAAATTGAACGCTGTGTTTGAATAGCCATCAGTGAAGTCAAATACAGATCTGTCAAGCAGCACATACACATACACAGGCCACAAGAGCCTTATTATAAGGATTTGTACTAGCCTCAGTTTCCTTAACATACCCTCTCCCTCCTGAACAGGCCTTCAGCTGAAGGCCATTTGAAACCTGTGAAAAGCTTCCCTTTGGGCACACGTTCAGGGAGAGACACAGCACAAACGTGCTGTGAAGGTACCAGTCAAATTCATCAGCAGCAGATCTGTGCCAGGCAAAGTGTGATAGAGATCCTTCATCACTTGTAAGTAGAAATGGGCCTTTTCAACTGGCAACCCGAGTAGTTAAAAGCACAAAGGAATCCTACTCACCCCAATGCTGATGTTGGATTATAATCACACCGGTCTGAAGGTGACACACAGAAATCACTGTTGTTCATGTCACAGTCTGCTAGTGAAGAATCAGGACCCTGTCTACCAAGCAGCGTGACAGGCACATATAAAAGAGGGAAAAAGTTAGTCCCCTACCCAGGAAGTTTAACTTAAATATATTACTAAAAAATACTGATTCTTTTTCACAAGAATTACAGATTCCCAAACCCATACCTCTGGTCGAGGTCCTAAACGTCCTGACAAAGTCATTGCGGCTATTCAGGTATCATTCATTCTTTCACCCCAAACATTATTTTTAACAATTTTATCCAAGAGCAAAGTGGTGGAATTTCACAACCTTACTGTGTTTGGAGGTACTATAAAATTTCCTCACTTCATCGCTACATTACATGTCGTTACAGCTGACTGGTCTGGTACAATACAGTGTCACGCTGGGAGAAAGGAAGATGCAACACGTAACCGACATGCAGCCTGCTCTTTGCCATGCTCCCTCAGCTACCTGGGCTTTGCAAGGGTGGGTAAGATAAGCTCTCCACGTGGCCCTCTGAGATGGCGGCGATACCCTGGCAGTTGCACATCATCACCAGGGCTGCTGCAGAGACAGGGGCAGACAGAGGCATTCCCATATCTGACCACCCACTCCACTGCCGGAAGGGGTGGAAATGCTTTTCCAGACCTCCAAGATACTGAAGGAGCAGTGAAATCACCACATTGAAGGGCTGTTGAAAAATATTTGCCCCTGTCATTATTTCAAGTAAAAAAAAAAAAAGTTAATACGTCTGAGGGAAATTAAACATGTTAATAGGAACAAGAACAAATATGAAGTTGTCAAGATGTAAAAATGCAACCTCCATAAAACTGTTCATGTTTTCATCTATGCAACCAAGAAAGATACATTAAAAATAACCGTGCTACACTCTGCCTGAATGCTGTTTGCTTAAATGTTGACATAAGATCTACGGGAGAGAAAAATAAAAATTAAGTAACCAACCAGGCCACTGTTACACTGTTGACTGAAGATATGCAGTGGGAAATATCTCTCACCTCATACAATTCAACAAGACTTAAGCAAAGCAAACCAGTATTTTATTTGTAATATTTCATTTCTAGTTCAGATTTGAGATGGCTGGCGATATTAATTTAAAAATTTTTGCTTTATAAATATATTATGTCTAATTTATCTTTAAGAAGTAAAACTTGAAACCAAACACTGCAACAGTAAAGCTTCCTTAAGGCATAATGCCAAAGAAAACCAGAAGGCTGCAGTAAACTGCACTACTGAACACATGTTGGGAATACCTTGTACAGGCCAGTAAGAACCTCTGTGCTGTATTATCAAAGGGGCTTTAAGCATTATACTCCAAATCATGTGTAACAAGAAGTGGATGGAGCATATCAAACCATATACTGTCCTTTAAAATTCCCCATACAAAAACTAGGTTTTGAGAAATGGGGTTGATATTACATGTTAGTACTGGAGGGTAAAACATATTATATGGTGCATTATCCTCACAATTATCCCCAAAACATAATAATGCGTATCCATAAAATCACAGCAAAATAAATTGAAACACATCATGGTTGGGAAATGCACTGGTAAGGTACACAGAGCCTTATTAACACTGGAGTCAATACTGGGACTCTCATTATGATATTCCAGTGTTTTGAAACCCTAAATTAAATTTTATTTAATTATCCACTGGCCATTTCTCCCATTCTAGTATTACCAAAGGGCACAGCTAGCATTGTTTGGCTGTATTAGTTGATTAATTTTCTATAGTTTCAAATGGCCTACACTGGGCTGATGGCTGGCTTCCCCAGGAAAATTGTAGGCTCCCGTGCTGATGACAAGAGGACACTGCCAGAGGGAATCTACCAAAAAAAAAAAAATTATATCAGAAAATTCATCACCAAAATCTAAGGCATTTTGGAAAGGATGAGTTTCAGCATGTTTTATATTACAAAATATTTTCTAGAATGGTCAGTTTCATCTCTTCTCAAAAAAAAATGATCCAAAGCTTTGTTTCAAATTTTTTATTAAATTTACACTAAGAAAAGCCATGCAGACTTTGAAAGTCAAATTCAAAACCGAGTATTTAAAATTTATAACATTGAAACTCTGACTTAATACACACTTTCATTTCAGAAAAAATACAGAAACGTGACAAGCTTTGAGTTTTCTGACATTTTTGTTTTTGTTGCTTTTTCACCTTAAATAAAAGTTATAAGGGAAAACAAAAGCACACTTCTAAAAATAATGTCAACAATGACCTATGAATCTAATTTCAATGAGCCTCAATTGCAGATGTTTAAGTAGGGTACAAATCTACTCTGAAGATCATCTGACATACCCGCAAGGAATGGCTTAGCACACACTTATTAAGTGTGGGTTTAATATCTATCGTTCCCTCGAATCTATGAACAAGTTTACTACCGTTAAAAGGACTCGTTCTGAAAATCCTCCTGGTTTAGGTAATTTCAACAGGGACATGTTTTGCTTTTTTCACAGACAACATTGTATCCCATGTAAAGCTACAACCTTGATTACGGATCTCAAAATGCCTGTCTTTGTTGTATATATGCCTGTCCCTTACAATGGGATGCAGGCACACGCAGGTGAGTATCTCTGTTGCATGGAATAAATTAGATTAAGCTGAAATGCCTTCCCCAAACCCACGCTCCAAATTCAGGTAAGCATTTTACTCCCCCACCAACACACTACCAACAAAGGACATCGGGTGAAGAGCTCAACCTCTGAATTTAAATGCCTCCAGAGCAGTGGAAAGTCTAAATATATTAAAAAAAACAACAAAAAAAAAAAGGTTAACCCAGAAAACCCCATACTTCTTCACTGAAATTCAGCCCGTGCTCAGGCTGACTATAAAGGTCCCAAGGATTTTAAAAGAACGAGAATTTCACCTTACAATTTTATTAGGAAACCCAAACTTCCTGGCACAACCCTGTAACATCCACCTATCTGTGGTAACTCCCTTGTTATGACTTCCATTCCCCTGTGGCAAGCGACTCTGCAAACCAGCCAAATCTCACACAAAGGTTTGCTTCTTCGTCGCTCCTCTGGAATCCCAGGGCGTAGATGAAAGTGACGACTGGCTGCCCTGGAAAGCATCCAGGCACAGAGCAATAAAAAAAGGAAGGTAGCAAGACGCCTACCAGCAGCACAAAATTCCCTCTTCTATGGAGAGCGGGAAAAGGGAAGGGGATGCTTGTTTGACTGCACGTCTCAGTGATAGGAAGGCAGAAGAGAATACATGGGATGATGCTGGAGGGGTGAGGGTGAAACACCACAGGGAATTACTTATGGGGGGGGAAAAGTCAGCTCTCAGGGTTAAGAAACTTGTGGGATACGTGAGTTCGGTATCGGTGCCCACTGAACCCTCCTGCATGCCTTAGCTCCAGTCGACAAAACGTTTCCATGCTCCAAGAATTTATTGGAAAGGTAATTTATATTCCTAATGAACATAGCTGCTGCACGCATGAAGTCCTACGGAGATATTTAGATAGTTTATTGCCAACTACTTACATAGAACATACTCTTGAATTAACCCCTTAGATGCTCTCTCTGAGCATATCTTCTCATTTACTGTTGCCTTTTCCAATGGCACACAAAAGTTTGAAGACAGCTTGATTTGTTGCTATTTCATCACATAATACCACTGCATCCAAGGTGGGGGCACAAACTCCTCCTCCCCATACACATTCTGACAGGTTTTACTAAATCGTTAGACCAACAACTTCAAAAGCAGCTAATGAGCCAAAGCACCCAACCACAGCTCTCTTAAACCAGCCTGGTTTTCAGCAAGTGATTTTCTGAAAATCAGACCCTATTAAGTTGTCTCAGGCTGGGCCCACATAAAGCTAGCTGCCTAAAACCGTTCTGCAAAAACACACTTGACTTCTGTATGTGTCTCCTAAATATAGTGTAAACTGACTGCTGTACAGACAATGCAAAATCAGGGTAGTTAGAAAGTAGCCTCTTCTTCCAACT
This sequence comes from Phalacrocorax aristotelis, assembly GCF_949628215.1. Lineage (NCBI taxonomy): Eukaryota > Metazoa > Chordata > Aves > Suliformes > Phalacrocoracidae > Phalacrocorax > Phalacrocorax aristotelis. The sequence continues at coordinate 71,417,664 of NC_134277.1, forward strand.
TGTAGCAATTAATTCCAAAGTCAAAAATCTTCATAATGCAGTTGAAAATTTTCAAAGGCACTACGATGTTGGTGACAGGTTTTAACTAATTTTCCCACAGAGGGTGATGGTAAAACTGCCAATTAAAACAGCGTTCGTTTAACTCAACTTCCAAGGGCTCCAGACAACCATGCTCGTAACTCCTGGGTGAGCTAACAACCTGTTTCAATCTTTCGGAAAATGATCTTTAAAGATAAAACTTATTATTAAGCAATAAAAACCTGATATTTATCTTTCAATGACAATAAAGACCTATAACAAAGCACGGATGCTCCACCAGAGTAAAATCTTACTGTGCTCAGCACGAACTGGTTTGTGACTATACACTTGGTAACATACAAAACCCAAACATTAAAAGACTGAAACAGTATGGTACACCCCTGCCGTGTCTCAAACGGGCACTTAGACCTCACCAAAACCCATGCGTTGCTTTAAAACCAGCTCAGCCTCCCACCTGACATTTCCCCAAAAGCCCTATCCCTGCTTCTCAATGCCTCTGTACTACCCACTTTCTAGAAGAAAGACAACTTGCAATGGTTTAGAATAACTTTTGGTAAAATATGCTACACGAACTTACACTGTCAGATTTCACATCACAAAAAGATTTCCAAATATATCAACAGGCAGACTTCTGCTTTGGTTTTCTTCTGGAGTCTCCCTCTAAATAAATTCCATGGTGGAGTTATAGGCACCTTCTCAGTACAAGCCAGGACTGAATGAACCAATATTAATAGCTCATCCTCCAGTACGTACTGTGTCCTGTTGTCTGTCATCCCCAGGGCCATCAGCACTGCTGGGAATTATAATCAAATCATGGTACATAACAGACAAATGAGCAAAAATTCTTCTTAATTTAAAATGTCATTAATTCCATTGTAATTATATTGACTGCAATAAAGGTCTGCCATTTTTAAACGATGTGCAAACACTTAATTCCCTGTGGCAAGCGTACATATACCGAAATAAAGACACAGAGATAAGCTGACACTAGTTCCATGTCAGGGAAGTGAAAATATCTGAAAGGCGTATCTACACAACATTGATTAAGACTCCTCATAAATCCAGCGAGCTTCAGAAGGGCTCCAGAAGCGAAGCAGACGACAGGGCACGTCTCACTTCCTTCAAGAAGGAAGCATTTTCTGAAACCCTACGCTGTCAAAGGTAGCTGCCAGAACAGCAGCAATTAATGCTTTCAGTTGCATATGCCCAGCCTATCCAAAATAATTTTAAGGTCAAGCTTCATCCATCTTCATTTGTTTTTAATTTTGCCAAGGTAACTGCAATTAACTTATCAAGTTTCAGGCTGAAATACTTTGGGGTCAGGGGAGATGGGATAGAAAGAAAGGTTAATGCAGAGACATGTGTTTCCCTTACAAGCCTAAATAAATAACTGCTGGTGATGCAGAACAATACTGCATTTTAAAACAAACAAGAGTCAAATCCCCATAGCTCAAACAACCAAAACATAAGTTACTTTAGCTCTTGGAAAGTAGTTGTCAATATTAACAAACATCAGACATGTGCAAAAGACGGCCGAATTACACACACACAAAAAAAAAAAACCCTCGCTGTACTCTTCTCTTCTAGAAATGCAGCAGAAGCAGTATTTCCAGTTCCCGAAAAGAACAGCTGTAAGCTAGTCTGGGGGCAACAGAGGATGTCTAAATGCATGCAAAGTTCTCAGATCCAAACACTTCAAGTTCTCTGAGCAAACAACAGTTGCTCATATCCAAAGACGACACTGCCAGTTTTGCAGGCTCCCCTTCAACAGGTACCAGGCCTGCTTTGCTAAAGAAACACTCCAACAACAAAAGTGAAAATGGCTGCAGGCATACCTGCCACCCTCCGGTGACAGGCAGGCACCCCTGCTTCCCGGCCAGGGCACTCGCTCGCTCAGAAAGTGTTTCTCAGCTCCTTCCTGCACCGCCTGGAGTGTGCTGAACTATTGCATAACCCTGCTGCAATAAATCCTATCTTCTGGCTCCCCGTTGCTGCCCCTGTGCTTGCACAGTTTGGCACGGCTGTATTATCCAGCCTCATGCGTTGCCAGCTCCGACTTCTGCGTTTGCAGAATATCTGTGCGCGCGCACACAGGTAGCAGGTATACTCTGCTCATTAAAGCAACAATGCTCTTCTCCAATGTCTTCAAACAATAAATATTCAGCTTGTTCGGTTGTGATTTTGTTGGGTGTCCCCCCCGCCCCCCCCCACCCCCCAAGTACAACCTGGAGATAAGGATCTCGTCACAGCTGTAAAAGCCAATGCTAAAGCTACGCTACAGCCCAAGGTTAGGCTTTGCCTATTTATACAACAGCGTCCTCACTTTAGTGCTTTACAGTTCTTGTAGTCCATTTCTGTCTTTTTCGTACAAATAATATTTGCAAAAGCGAAATGTCTTTGTTCACATAGACCAAACAGAGCCTTTTTCCCAGTAATAGCCTGGAAGCTAATAACTATTTTAGGGCAATTCCAGTACAATGAAATGCTGTTATTGGCTGTTTATGTAACAGTGAATTAACCCCCACCGACACCTTTCAGGAATTCATAACCATAGTGCACAAAATGTACTTTGCGAGAGCTTGTTAATATGGTAAGTGCAAAAGCTGTCTCGATTCAGAAGACTGTCTTTCAAAGCAAACATGCTCAACCTGCAGTTTCAGTCATGGAAGAAATTACTCAATTAATTGCAGACAACAAAAACAACAGGGTTATAACTAATGTACAGTAAATGCTCTGTGGGTGTAATGCAAGCTCATTTCCCAGTAGCGTACTCTCTTCCATCCTAACACACTTCTCACCGCACTGCTGTAAAATAGTTTAAGAATGTTAAATCTACTTCGACTTTTTTTCCCCCACACGCATTTGTTTTCTGGCAATGAACATTGTTATTAACCCAGGTAGGGTTTGTTCTCTTAAGAAACCTGTTTACAATATAGTATTTTGCAGCACAGTATTTTTCGTACTTTCTTCTAGACAGTACATCACCTTTTCCAAACTTAAAGCCAAACATCAGAATTTGTAAAGTTTTTGCCTTCACTAATGATATCCTTGCAGCGACAAGAGACCACGGTGACAGGACTCGACCAATTCTCACCTGCTTGTAGGAATTCAAGCAGGCAAAGAGTAGCAAAAAGCTCAAAAGCACCAGAAGACCCCACCAGTGGCAACTGCTCCCATTCTGACACTAAGCAAGAAACGGAGTAAAATGCTAGTTAATTAAAGATAACGGAAAGAAAACTTACCAAGGAAGAAACTGATGTCTTCTTCCATCATTCCTCCCATTCATGTTAAAGACATCTGTCAGTGACTTGATCTAGGCTAGACATCAGCACAGGGCTAGTATTTAGGCTTGCTGCTGGCTTACTGCTTATGGATTTTCAGGATACATTTATATGCACAGTTTAGGATTAAAACGGTAACAACTAACTTTGTTATCGTTAAACATAAATTTAACGATGAAGAATTAAAAGAACCCCCTCCTAGCTCATGACAGCCAGTTCTCGGCAGGCACTAGGAAGATTCGTAAACCCGTACGCCCCCCCTTTGCCACTGAAACCAGCCCAAAACCTCAAGACGAGCCTCCCCTGAAGTCTTACGACATTTTCCTCAAGGTAGCCCCCACGCAAACGCATCTAATCCTCTTACCCTGAGAGCCACCACCCCACACACACACGCACACATAACACACCCCACTCCCCCCCCCCCCCCAACAGCTTTATTTCATTTATAACGATGCCTGCAACAGTCGGGGGCTGCTGGCCGGCTCCCGCCCCCCGCTCCCCGGCGGGGCACCCCCCGGTACACCTGAACGACCCTGCCACATCGCGTTAGGCGCAGCGGAGTGCCGGGCTAAGACGTAATCGCTCTCCCCGGCTTACGGATCCCAGGAACCCTCCCCCGCCACCTCACCATGGCAACGGCGGCGACGGGGAAGACGGGCCGCCTCTTACGCAAGAGGAGCGCGCCGGGCCCTGCCAAAAGCTGGGCTCTGCACCCCGCCTAACTCCGGGAGGAGTTGGAAGAAGCCCGCGGGTCGGCTTTTCTTTTGTTTGTTTGTTTTGGCGGTATTTTGGGGGTTGTTTGCTTGTTCCCCCCCCTTTCCTTTTTTTTTTTTCTTTTTTTTTTTTTTTTTCGGATTTCCCACCACCAACCAACAGCCGGCTGGTGCAGATTTAACCTACTCCAATCCCACCTCCCACCATGGAAAACTGACCACAGCAAAGCCGCTTCACCAAACACGCAAGTTCCCGTTCCTGCTTCCCATTAGCGGGTGCAAGCAGAAAATTGTCGCGCGTTTAACTTCTTCAAATTAATAACCCCAGGGAAGGCAGAGAACCGGCAGATGAAAGGCAAGGTGTGGACTTTGATCGTGCAACCGGATCCATGCGGGCAGGCCCCCCAGCCCATGTGGAGCACCGCTGAAGGTCAGCCTAGGCTGATCAGGTTGCAGCAAGAGAACCGTAGAAAGCAAGCCGAACGGAGGTGGAAGAATCTATGCACCCAGACATCTGCCAAGAGATGAAAGAAAGTTTGCCTCTGGTGCTGGGATTTACGATAAAGGTAAATGAAGCCGTAATAAAACACTGGCCAAGATACTTAGGTCTTCCTTCAGGAAAACACTTAAGCGTGTGCGCTTAAACCCATTTCTATTCAGGGCAGCTCGTAAGCATTTACTGAAGGTTAAGCATAACGTTCTTACAGGGCAGCCCTTAAGTTCTACTCCGATTAAGGTTCTTTTTCCTTCTAAATCTGAGCCACTGTTAACGAACAAAATAAACTGCCCTCATTTTATTTTAATATCACCTGTCTTCTTTCAAATTGAACCAGAGAATGCAAACAGAAAACAAGCCTTATTTTACATTAAGAGGATAAACCCCAAATTTACATTCTGTCAGGTTTTTTTTTTTTCTTTAAGATCAACAGACTGCACCACACCATGCATCCCTATGAATGAGCACCTTTCATGAGGAAGAAAAGCGAGCACACAGAAAAGTGATTGCTCTGCTACTCCTAAAACCCTGGAATTCCCTTGATGTGCTGTTACAAGCCAGAAAGGATCACACAGAGCAATGCATACATACATACACTTTATCCACCGATCTCTTTTGAAGCAAACCTTAAAACACTGTAGATAGTGAACATATTTCAGCTCTTAAAGGTCGTGGGTAAGACAGCTATTTATCAGTTCAAGTAAGGTCACCGTTATATCCACAGGCAGAGGGCTTTGCCTATTGCACATATGACACTGCCTGCCCTTAGTGCCCCAAGAACTTTTGACAAGCTAAGCATACATAACAAGCCACAAACCTTACATATAAATGTTACAGTTCATAAATGTTCAACAGGGAGGTATCATGTCTGCAACTGCTTCAGTTTCTGTTTCACAGCATACGGCCTCTCCTCAGAGCTCTTCACTGGAGATTTCTTGTTGGTACAAGAAGAGTTCTTCTGTACAAAGAACTTACATCCCCTGTTGGAGGAAGAAACCTTTCCAGAAACCCTTCTCCTTGCTGTCATTTAAGACTATGCTGCCCCACATACTAAACTGTTGGTTCATTTACTTTATACACACAGAATAAATGGACCTTGGAAAATGGTTTGTTCCAGTTTTAGACTTCTACTGGAGCTAAAATCAGGGTCCAGTTTGAATTCTATAACATACAACTTTGAAGGAAAACATTTTTACAGAACTCTTCTGTTTCCCTTTTTGGTAGGAGAGCTTGTGAGAGGCAGTCAAATCTACTGCAGGTCTTGAGACAGATGGCAAAGTAACAGGCCAGAAGGTTACGTTAAGGTCAAGGTGTTTCCCATTCTTATTAGTCATATCCACATGCTATGCGCAGCCAGGAATGTCTACTATATTCACCGCCAAGAAACTTTACCTCTTCTCCTCACTTGCAGTAATTTGCCCTCCTAAATCCTGAGCTAAAGGCATCATCATCTTGCTGGAAACCTTGTTTTTATAAATGGGTAAGGACAAAGGGAAAAAGAAGAATCTCAGATGTCTGTCCCTAAATGACTAGTTTACCTCCCAGGAAATAAAGGTCTCACCATGCTCCTATACCTTGGCATGGGAGCTGGGCAAAAGACATTAAGTTTGAAACCCCAATGCCATAATTGTCCTGATGTGCCCCACTCAGCTCTTCAAACAGGAAAGCAAACCCAAGAAGTAGGTTAATTATCATCTTTCATTAAAAAAAAAAAAAGTTCATAAAAACAATTGAGAGAAGGCCACGATTACACTGCAAAAAAATGAAAGTGCATTCAGCTGTCCGTGGATAGTAAAATTACCCGTGAACTTTATAAAGCACCTCCTGGGGTGAATGCTCTAGGACTTCTGTTTAATCAGAACAGCAATGCTGTGAAAAGGGGGAGAAATTAGATGTTCAAAGTCTTTCCCACTGTTCCCACAGCTTAAAGACCTACTGGCACTAAATCGACACAAGCAACATGAAGAAACGAGCAAGTAAATAACTACAATCATCACTGCTGTGCAAAGAAGCTTGAAACCAAAGGAAAAGGAACGTCAGTATGAACTACCCTAACTCTAAATTTGTAGAACAAACCTAGAAGAAAATGTCTCCTCATGTGAGATCATAGCAGGGCCCAAATGGCTCCAAGACAAAGCATCTGTGAACTGCTGTCTCGTGTGAAGGCTCAAAGTTGGATGGGCAAGTCAGCTACCAGTGAGTTTTCCTGCAGAAGTGGGACCTTCAGGAGACTGCTTCTCCTGCCACCTGATTCACAGCAAGGGCCTAGCAGCATGCAATTACTGCACAAGTCTCCCTCTCCTGCCCCAAAACGGGGCACAAAATGAAGGATGCTAACCGTTTTCGGTCATTAGTGACTGGAGATCACAGCACCTGTATTTTCCTACACCTCCTTCCTGGAAGAGTATTTTAGCAGTCTATTAAAAGATTAATCAGTAATGAAACAAAAATAGATTACAAACTGACAATCTCCATTTTCTGAAGTTGAAATCCCAATCTCTTCCACTGGAGTGAAAGTCCAAGTGATGAAATAATCCTTGAACTGTGTCCTAGCATTGCTCTACTCATCATTTTTGGAAACAAAGAGCACCTCGTCCCAAACACTGCAATTTAGTAGCTTCGTCCATATACGTGTCCTAATGCCAGATGTTAAAAACAGGAAGCAGAAAGCCTTCAGCCAGCCAGTATCCAAACAAGTGTTCCCCCAATCAACATCACTGACCGGAATCATGCTTGCAATCGTAAGGGACGCCAGCGCAGTTACTGCCATACCACCGTGCCCTGGCTCCAGGCAGGCAGCGGTGCTCCTAACCCAGTGGTCTCCAAAAGTGGGTCTCATGAACAGTGAACAGTCATCTAGATATGATGGGGGGAGAGTAAAAAGGAGGAGCTATTTGCCATCAACATGTTCAGCAGAACTTTGCCTGCATCATCTTGTTAGCTCTCCCAGTGGTCTCCAGGAGCGAGCGAGCGAGAGAGATGACAGAGAAAAGCTCTGAACTGGAACTCACTGGCAGAGGAAAGGGGGATTCATAAGGGCCACAGTCTTCTCACCTCCCAAATTCCCCAAAGGAAAAATGGATAGACTGCATACACGTATTGGGGGTCTCTCTAATCTCAGCAATTTCAACTGTTCCTAAATGCTAAACTCCCTTTCAATGGAAAAAACAAGGAAAACAAAATCTGTATATTCCTGATGTGTAATATAGAGCTGTCACAAGAGACATCACTGCATATGCAGGAAAAGAGAACTATTTAACTAAGTATTTTTTCCATTTTTATTGAATGTAATTCCAAAAAATGAACAGGGGAAGAAGAGTTCACTATGCTATCTAGCATTCATCCTAAATCAGATTGCAAGATATGTTAGAAAAAGAGAGCACTTCTTTGGAACCGCTTTAACTATGATTAAATAGAATTCCTACCTGGGTTTGAAATAATCTTAAATGGTCTTTCCAATGGTTTTGTCCTGTTAGACTGTGATTTAAACCAGGTATAATGCAATTTTGAATCATATTCAAACAAGGTATCTCAACCAATTTAAACTATATTTAGATTAGAGTATTTTTACTACTAACGAAACCTAACAGAGGAACAACATGCTTGGAATGTCTGTCACAGTGATTGAAAGAAGTCTATGACAGGAATAGCAAACACTTATTTTCTCTTCCTAGATGCTGTCAATCTGTTGGCTGAAGGTATCAGTGAAGTAGATTGTTTCTGAGAGGTACCTCACACTGGCCCATCTTCTCCAAAACAGAGATGATTAAAATATGCCCTTGTTGCATAACCTTGTCTGCTTGCTTATTGTCTTGCTATCTCTGTATCAGGGGAAAAAAACTCTTTGCCAAATCTGGTAAGCATGTTACAGCGTCACATAAAAAAAAATTTAATTTGCCTAAGTCTAAAAACCTCCACCTAATGAAATACAAATTTTCATGTGTGTCAATTATTATTCACATTTAAATAATCAACCATATCACTCAACACAACCCCTAAGATACAGACCCCTAAGCAAGGCTGTCTGTCCCACAGCATATCCTGCAGACATGATCAGACCCACAAGTATTTATGACACAGCTTTCCAGTTACTTCACGAAAGATGAGAACAGAACAGCTGCTCACCCTATACTAATTCTGGTTCTCCAGGATGGGTTTCTATGCTGCTTGGTCCTTAGGTGGTCGAAACCAAGGCTCCCTCATCGAACCACCGTGTCCCACCTGCCCAGACTACACAGAGGTGTTTTCCATGGGAAGATGAAGACAGGAGGAGTCTCTGGGGCTGCGCTTGGGCTCCCCGCTGAGCACAAAGGTAAAGGAAACTGATATGCCAGAAAGTAATGGCATGACTCACAGGATTCATTACAAGCTCTTTGTGTATCACTGTCATGGGTCCAACTGGGGGCAATCAGCAAACAGTACCTCTTCTCACTGCCACTGGGCTGAGGTTTCAACTGCATTGCATTGCAGCAGCCGTACACATTGCTCTCCTGAACTAGGATCTGTGGGGGGCCCTTAGGTCGGGCACATAATATGTGGTAAAGAGAGACCTGTTACTGCACATCACCCCTGTCTCATTGCCAGCATCAACACATGGCTAAGGCAGCCACATCTCTCTCAAGCTCTGGTGGAATAAGCCTTGAGGCTCAGCTGAAAGAAGATAGGCCAGTAGGCTGCCAACATGAGAGGATGCCTTTAATAACCAACAGCAGCACTGCATGACATGAGACAATGCAGGCCGCGAAGGGCCGGAGGCGGCCTTGGGAAATTCCCTTGTGCTCAGTGCTAAACTGGGTTCAGGAGAGGTGACCATCACTGTTACTGGTTTCTTGGACCAGCCTAGGGAAGAGCTTCTCACCAGGTCACAGCACCGCCATTTTCAGCCACAGCAGAGAACACCACCAGTTTCCTAGCCAAAAACACAGGATGTGAAATGGTTTAGGAAATGTTGTGATAGAAATTAACATGGGGAACTCAAAAAAGCAGCCAAGCAGTTTTTGACCAGTGGATATGGATGTAAAAGCATTCTGAGAAACTTCAGTACCAAATATCTAGGACAGAACCAAGTATCAGCACTCAAAAAAGACTGAAATTACTGTGAGAAGGGAATGAAATGCCACAGCCTTGAAGTTCTCTGCAGATTATTTGGAGGGGAAAATAAATAAAAATCAAACAAGGACAAGGATACTTATGTATGCAACTAAATAGTTCTATTTCCTTTTCATATGTAAATATTCATGTTAACATACATTGTGCTAAAAAGATTCATAAGACATTTATGTATAAAATACAGACTTAAAAGCAGAATTTATCCCTCTGCATAATGTTTTCTTGTAGACACAGGGCTCTCTACTTCAAAAGGGACTACTATACAAAGGAATCATTGTTAACTTCCAACGTCTATGTTAAAAGTATTTAGTGTACAAATCAAAAAAAGTTCACAGTTCTGCCACAGTCAAGAGCTCACATCGGGTTCTTTTGAAAACAATTTGGGAAAAGATGACAGCTATGTAATTCGACGGGGTGACCCCAACACCCACCTTATCGTACCCCATTCCAACCGCAGCTCGAATCCTTCTGTACCTTGATTAAAACCAATGGATACAGACCCCATCTTCCTGAGAGCAAAGACTTGATTTCCCTCTGCACCCACTGGTCTTTTCAAAGCGGTGTCCTCTGAGCTCTGCGGGGACCTGTCAGCACTTTGCTCCTGCTCCTTTTACCCTGCCTTAAATTTCAACAGAGGGAATTCAGCAAAAGCTAACTATTTTAAACTGTTTGTGGAGAGACCTGGATCTACACTTCCAGAGCAATAAAAAGGTGGGACAGAATTTTCTCTGTTGGCAGCAGACAGGCAGACCTCCTTTTTGACTAATTATTTTAATGCTGCTGTGGTTTCATTGTAGTATTAATTATGCAGTAGGGTGCCCACAGCTTTGTATAAGCATCTTTTTTAATTACTTAAAACAAAATAAAAGGGAAACAGCAGTTACTCAGCATTTCTGCAAACTGTGCAACTCAAATTTCAGCACTGATCACAGAACACGCTAAACGAGACAATGTAGTCACCCATGTGCAGGCCTTGAAAGATGAAGCACAGGTCCATTCTACAGCTGACTGCGCCTTCACAGCAGTGCACACGCTCAAGGATAGAAGCATCGTAGGGTTACCAAGGGTACTACTTTGTGGGTTCAGCTGGTTAGTTTCTTTAAAAAAAAACACACACACAAAAAAAAAAACCCAAAAATAAAAATAATAATATTAAAAAAAAAACACAAAACCCCCAACAAACAAAAAAAAACCCTGCCATGAACCCAAAACCCCTAACACAGACCATAGCATAAGTAGAAAAAGTATGTTAAATGAAACTATATATTTCCATTCAATTTTTAAAGTCTTGGTTTGAAGTAGCCCAAAGTGAAAGACCAAAGGAAAAAAACAGCTCACAGATGCCTGTATGATTTTAACCCAGTCCTTGGCCAATTCAGTAATACTTGGGGCTGATATTATAAACTAATACAGCTGATATTTGACGACATGGTTTTCCAGCCAACATGGAGCGCCCTTCCCTCCTGCTCCCAAGGCCACCCCAGCCCCCGTTCCTTGCACACCTCTGTTAAACCGTTCCCTTTCATGCTGATGATGGAAGCAGCACGGGTAGCATATTTTAAGAGAGTTCCTTTAAGGCTACTGAGAAATGTTGAAACGAACCAGGGTGCAGTCATAGCTGTGCGACTCTCCGGAAGAAAGCATTTAGGAACAGATTCATAAACAAGGGGATTGCGGCTGTCAGTAGGGGCTTAAGGTCCATAATCAGGATCAGACAACACAATGCAAACCGCGGCATTCGCCGCAGTAGTTACTACGTTTCTGTCCTTTTTCCAGCAACTTCTGCTGACTCAGGAGCATACACTGCTGGCATCCCTCCCCAGAGTGCTCACGCACACAGCAAACTGCTTTACATGCACACAAGATCAACAATGTGAACCCAGAAAGGAGTTTGAAACGACTATATGTCAAAGAACTTAAAAACCAAAAAGTTCCATGCTTTAGCCACCTCTTTTGTTGTCCCCCCGCAAATACTTATATTAAGTGTTGCACTGAATAAAAGCAGCTGAACAAACAATATTGGGATTACTGGAAAAACTACAGTGGTGAAATTTTGCAGGATTTTAACCCACTACAAAGGCCCAGAGTTTTTGTCCAATCTGGAAGACAAACTGTTTCAGTGAGTGAGCATTCCCCCTCTTTTCAGAAAGCAAAAACTCACTGTGCATGTGTGGCACATCTTAAATAACCAAAAGCATCACGGGAGTTGCTCTGCAGAGGTACCTACCCCAGACACTGGACAAGTAACCCTGTCATTCAAACTGTGGGATAAAAGGACTATGGAAAAGTTTAAAGTACCACTTCCTGAAATTTACAAAATCGCTATTGTTACAAGAAAATACATACACATAAAAGCAACTGAATTTATCCAACACTTTATAAAATAAAAAAATCACTTGAACTGAAATCTTTTGCTCAAAAAATATGTAAAGGTCACACAGAAAAGCAACTCGAGCTGCAAAGTGACAGATTTCAGGCACACACCAATGCGAGCAAGCAAACGTTTGCATTAATACTACTATTTCCAATAATACTGCCTGTATATACAAGAAAAATAGATAACTTTGTCTATCTCCTAGCCACAATCAGGTTATAACCTTGACACCCAAACTAAACTTTAGCACATTTATTGCCAAATTCCTTTTGGCATCAGATTTAGTAACTGTGGCAAAAATATTCCAAGTTTTGTCTTTTTTTCCCCCAGTGAAATAGTTTTACAGTTTCTTTAGTTGTTTTTCTTTAGGTAGTTGTTATCCCTTCTTCTATTTCATTATCCCATGCCTCACAACCAGTTTTTCATTTTTCATCGACCGCCCAACTTGCGCTCTCCCAGCTAAGCAGGAGCTCTGTGGAAGAGAGCTAGAGGTTACAGCGTACAGTCAGCCAGACATGCAATATCGCATTCTTGCAAAAAAGCAAACATTGTGCTGGAACAGACAGACAGCAACGGAGGTCTGTGAGGAAAGCCTTCTGCTGTACTCACCATTACTGGGATGTCAGCAGGAGCATTTTGGTCAAGGTTCCACTGCTGCTCTCCATGAAACAAGTTGGAAGATAGTCAGAGAAGAGTAGAAAAAGGATGGATTATGTATCTAATTTAAACACAAGGAAACTGAAGGGAGACAAGGTAACAGTCTTCAATTGTTCAGGATGATGCAAAGAAAGGAACTAGTTTTCAAATTACAAGACGAAAGACTATCAAGACAGTATGAAAAGCTTTCTGACAGAAAGAAAAGCACTTGAATAGAATATATATGATATATATGGACACATATATATCATGTAAATATATATTATATACATTCTATCTTTTTAGTAGGATGAGAACATAGATCTATATATGAAGATGCTAGTTGCTGTCAGAAATTACTAAGGCTTTGCCAACGCTGTCTTAGGGTACATGGTTTAGATTATTTCTTGGGGACCCAGTTAAGCCCTGCGATTCTGCATGCAAGCAAACCACCTAACCCTTTTCCAGGCACCAAGTGCCCACTGAGGGCTACGAGAGGAGCAGTCCCTTTATTTTAAAATACAGAAAGAAGAGAGGCTTTAGCTTTGCTGTCCCTGGCAATCCTGGGCAAAGGTCAGGTACAACCTGCCCCTCAACAGCAAGTTTATGGCAGAATGGTAAAAGGTGACGTAGCCATGCGGAGTACTGCAGGTCACCTGAACTGCACCAAAAAACCAAAGTCAATGCAATCAGCTACAGGGAAGATAAAAGCAGGGGTTTGCAGTTAGATGCTAAGAGGTCTACGAAAAGGAAAGGACAAAAATCTGCTGGAACACCACCTTTGACTTCTATATACTGTACCAGCAGTTTTTGCATATTATTTGTGGATATCAGTTTCCCTATACCCTGCTTCTAAATAAAGTACATAATTTTTCCCTCTCCTATGTGTATTTTGTCTACACAGATTACTAGTAGTTTGGGGGAAAAACTATTTTACCTGTTTACACCATCCTTCAAAAAAAAGGAATCTCCCTCAGTTGATTATAAGCATTGATCACCCATCAGCTGTCCAAACAAACAAGTTGCATCTCCCACCTCACTGTGATTTAGCTACAGCTACAAGTTTGGGTTCAACCTAAGGAAGTGACTTTTTTTCCTGTTCTCCCGCAACTTTCAGTTTCCAGGATGGGTTTTTTATCTGTCCTTTTCCCCTTTCTTCTCCTCCTCTCTCTTTCCCTCCTTCCAACCTTTTCGGTTCTCCACTAGCTGCTCTTCACTGCTGCTCCTAATTTCTCTACACCACGCCACAGGGTGGAAGGCAGTGGAAGACAAACAGTTGGACAAACACATTGAACTCCAGCAAAACAGGGACATTCCTGGTGCCCTCCTCCTCCAAACATCTAAAAGCAAGGTTCTCCAGCTTTCACTGATCCATCAGCAATAACAGTACAGATTAATACTGAAACACCAAAGGCCACATCAGATTTTACTCCCATATAAGGGTTGACTAAATCAATAAATATTTCACATACAGAGAGGGTGGGAAAAAGAAGAAAGCCTGAAGGATTGACTGAAGATGCAGAGAGGTACTCAGTTTGGGCTAGTCTTGTGGGTAATGCAGAAGCATGCATAGAAATGTTACAGTTGCAATTCCCCTATAGCAAGGATGTGAAAAATGACTGTGATTTTTATCCCAGTCAACTTCAGTCCTTAGGCTGGGGGGGGCGGAAGGGAGTGGGGGGTTGTGTGTAAATGAAAACACTTACCAAAACTCTTTAAGAGCAAAGGCATTGCAATAATGTCTTGCGATGAGAGGACAGGAACAACTGTGCCTCTATGGGAGAAATCACAGGTTGGAGAACAACACAGGTGGCTTCAAACCTGTTTTGTGTTCTCTTGTCTCTGGACTGCTGTCAGGGTTGGAGGGACCCTGGCATGATCTGGATGCCTGCAGCCTGCCTGGATTACGCTGACCACTGCGTATGAACTGTTGTGTCCTAAAGGCTGGACCCCGACACACTCGTGACTTCCACAGCACGGTGTGCAAGAGGAGTCCAGGGTTGAAGCACATTCCCATTAAAACCATTCTGGATTTTTTTGTGAAAATTGACAGGACTGCAGTCTGGTGAAGTTCTTGGCCATCACACATATGTGTTCCTTTGGCTTTTCCTTTTACTGGGAACACTGAAAGTAGCAGCGTTTTAAGAACTGAAGCCCTCCAAGGAAACAACTCAGGCAGAGCAGAACACCTCGGTAGTTACATTACCACCATACTCTTCCCTTACTAAAGCCTTGCCTACAGCACATGTGTAACCACGTTTCAACAACTTGTTTTAGAGTCACTTCTCATGCAAAGGAACTGTTGAGTTTAACTAGGGCAGCTTTTGACAAACAATTTATCAAAACCATTACTGGGCAGACACTTAGTTTTTTGTTGTGCAGCCAGGACGAAGGGTGCTTAACTGAAACGTTTATCTCCTATTGTTGTTCCATGCAAGTGCATTAGAATTATTTTAATACTGGGCTTTGTTTGATGGAAAGTTTCTTTATGTATCTGTATCCCCCACATGCACATATGCTCCAAACTCCAAGGAAAATAAACAGAAAGTTAAGATGTGGTCATACTTTTATTTATACTGGTCACAGTAATCCTCATTTTCTCTGAGCTAGCCAAAGTTTTATGCAAGTGCATGGCAGATACAGCCTTTGGCTTCATGAGACATACTTGACGGGGTAACAACAGCTGGACTGAGCGAGGTTCGTATGGGCTAGCCACACGGGATGTCATGCTGCACTGAGTTGGAAAGTACCTAGCAGCCATCCCTCAGCTCATTTTGAAATGAGAAAGGTCACTTCTTCCTGGTTTGTATAAAGGTTATCAGAAAACCACAGAAAGTTCCCACAGCAGTAACTAACAAATATTCTTAGGGGAATAAAACAAAATAAAAATAGCTGTTCAGATATGCATGCACGTACAAAGCTGTTTTCTTAAACACAAGATAGAGGACTTCATGGACTGAACTCTGGCAGAAGGGTGGACATTCTGCAACAGCTCCGCTACCAAAACCAGGCAACTTATACGGAAATTACCTCCCGTTTCCTAAATACAAAGGGCACTAGTATCAACAAACTATTGAGAAACTAATGACCAAAATTAAGTTAAAAAAAAAAAAAACAAAAACCAAGGCGCAGTTCAGATTGGGAAGAAGTGCTGCCCACCTAACAATTTTCACTGATCTTACCGGAACTAAGTGTACTTATATAGGTATCTAAAAGTTACTTTGAAAAAGCAGACTTTAAACTCTGGTTTTGAAGATGCGAGCCAGTGTGCTTAGTTACACAACACGCTACAACTGAGTTTCTTCTTCTACTCAGAGCATTAGGCAGTTATAAAAGGTGTTAGTAAGTCTTTAATTGCATCATAAGCCTTGGCAGCATTTGATAATTTCTTAAGGGATTTGAGAGAGGAAGCAAAAGGTTACAGAAATCTCAGTTTTTCTTCTCAGGTTGCTTACCCTCACAGCAGTGCAATCATTTGGGAGATGTGAATGTGAAAGTATCAGATGAAAGAAGGCAGGTAAATACATTTCAAGTTCCTTTTTACTTTTAAAAAAAAATCTAATAGTTTAAGCCAAATTCCGGGAGTTCTGGCTCAAGACTGAACACCCAAGGTTAACAACACTACTAAGCGTAAGCATTTTGTAATCAAACCCCTAATTTTGTGCTGTGTTCAAGCCAGCAGTTACTAGCCAAATTAGCTCCCAAATTCAGTGCTACCCAAGTTGGGCAGCAAGGGCTGCATGCGCTTGTGGCAATCTACCATTGAAGACGGGGAAAATGTGCTCTATCCCAGCACACTCCTTCCCAGCCAGGGTCTGCTCCCCACGTGGCCCCAAGACCCTCCCATCAGCTGGGGGTGATTCACTAGTTTGAAGACAGGAAGTTTTCTCCAAACTCTGCAGTCATTCACCAAGCTGCTCAAGCATCACATCCCATCACTTTTGCACAACGCATGTTGTAGAGGACTTGAAAATTTTGCACGGCCTCTTTTATTTTAGGAACAAGAGAGATGCTGCTGACTACAGAATTACTTCCTAACAGTGCTGCTTTAGGGGGACACCACTGGCTTTATTTCCTCAGGATGTAACTACGTAGGCTGAAACTACTGCTTGTGTAATGACAGTAACTAGCTGTTCTTGCCATTTAGAGGTGTCTTGCCCTACCAGGGAAAATATAAATATGTGCCAAAAGAACCAAGTTCTGTCCCCAGAGTTCCAGTAACTTAAATCCAACTGTGAGAAGTGTGCTCAAGAAAAACTCAGAATGGGATTTTTCCCTCAGCTTTTCTCATATATGAAATATATGCATGTACAGCAATATTCCTGTTTCAGTAGCTCTAGTATTTGTTTTCCGTTAGGCATTATGAAACTCACTTTAGCAAATATGTTTTGTGGGTTGTAATCCATAGCTTGTTAACCACTATATTCATTTAGGGACTACACATATGCTTTTTCAAATATAGACATAAGGGAAAGTAAAAATCATGCCAGAGAGCATTGGTTAGTTCCCAGGAAAGACGGCATTTAGAATTTGGCAGCCTTCAGACATGAGAAGACTAAAAACACCATCAGACTCAAAATTTTAAGTAGTTTGTATGGGCCTTTTTTTTTTTTCTTATCAGTGACCCCAGCTTCTACGGTTATTTCTAGCTTAAACTGTCCTTTTTTTTTTTTTTAATACAAAATACATAGCATTGTTTCCTCTAGCTGTTGCATTATTGTACTACAAAATGATGTTTGCAAAACACATCTCCACAATTCTGAGTGCTTCCAGAAACTCATTTTTACTGGACATTTGATAAAAATACTGACGTAATTCACTACATTGCTACCAAACCTCTTACAGAAGGACAGTATGATTGGTAAACAGAAAATAATACATGAGTTATCACTGGGTTTCCAATAAAGTAGAGAGGGAAAAGCAGTCACACCAGATCACCACGATACACCAAGAAACAGTCTCTAGCACCCAACAGAAAGTGGGGCAGAGAACCCCGAGCTAAAGCTGAAATGATTTAAACTACCTTCACACATCAGAGCAGCACAGAGGTCTCGGATCTCCCCAAAAGCCACAGCTGTCAAAGCCTTCATGAACCCTGCTCCCTGCTCGGCCAGGTATCGGCTTCCTGATGGGGCACCCCGGCTGAGGCACAAGCCTGGCTGTCGGCAGGGCCCCTCCACTTTCCAGCACCAGCATCCTTGAGTGACAGCTGCCACAACTGAGCAAGGGATCTGTATCTCACATTCACGTATGGCAAATAATAAACTCTCCAAAGCCAACATGCTAGCAATAAGGCTTCCTAATTGGGAAAAACACCCCCGCTCCAAGGTAACTGACTGGCTTGTTTTCTCTTTGGTTTTGTTATAGCCAAGATGAAAGAATCACAGCTTAAGCTTATGGCTTTTTCTTTTTTTTTTTCTTTAACAAAAATGTACTGCTGGTTCTGTTAAGAAAAAAGAAAGAAACAAACACCCACCAGAAACCAACATAAAACCAATCCCAAACAACACAGAAAAGGCCCCCAAAACCTCTTCCATCAGCAGGCGTATCTATTTAAATGTGGATAACAAGAGGAAGCTCACATCAAACATCCCCTGCAAGCTGCTTCCCCGCTGCTGATGCTGAAGTCCTGCCTGACCTAGGAGCTGTCTGGTTCCTCTCCTCACCAGCGCTTCCCTCCCCTGCTTTGGGGAGCACGAGCTCCCCAAATAAAAATACGGTTGTGCTGAAGAACATCGTGGGGTTGGAGAGCCAAGCGTCGCACCGAGGCCAGCAGCACAAGCTCCCCTCAACCGCAACTTCTCCTACGCTGCTTTTCCTCTCAAAACTGCTCCACCTCTTGCCATGTGGAAAGGTTGGCCGCCACTGGGTGGCCAGCCACGTCCCCTCCTCTGTTTGTTGCTCAAGGAGTGGCCCTGTGCCCACTCTGGCTTGTTTCTCAGTCCAGTTGGTAAGAGACAACATTTAAAGACAAGTCTAGATGCTGGAACATAACACTGTCAAAGGCACAGGTTTAGTAGCCATCACCAAAGATAAATTTATTCTCTGCTGATCCATTTACCTCTTAACTGAATTCTGGATGGCCTCTAAACAATGAAATCGGAATTTTAACAGGGCTTCTACACACACGGTTGGGTTCAAAGTACTCACTACGTTACAAGGGCAACAGATAGTTGTAGAAAGAACATATTCTTATCAACAGATAAGAATAAAAAGATATTTATGTTGACATTACAGAAGACCTCACTGGAAAAAAAGAAAGCCTTCAAATATGTTCAGTTTTTAAAAATCAAAATTAACAGTTTGTTCTTCAGACTGTGATTGCACTGTAAAAGGGAAAGAAAACCATTCAGTGTGCTTCCTTGAGGTTTAAGGAAGTAATTAAATACTGTACAGTTTATAGTATTTAATTTGCCTCAGCTTCTGGAAAATAATTAGACACACGGGGGACACATTCAAAATTTTGATCTAGTCTACTTGAAAACTATTTAAAGGAAATATTAGCTGATATATACGTTGCTGAATCCCTCTGCCAATACTTACTGATTATCCCAGCAGTCTTCCCTCCTATTGCTGTATGAAAGAAACAGCCAACTAATTCATTAACCAGGAGGTGTTGATTACACACATACTGTTATCAAAAGCACAAACTACACTTTTTTCCTTTCTCTCAGTTACAGTAATTTTAGGTGCTTGCAAAACAAGCAGACTGAAAATATTCAGCCTGAAATCTGATACTTAAATAATACTTGGGTAATGCCGCCTCAGGAACCCAAATAAGACACACAGAAAATTTGTATACGCAAAGCCTAGCTATGCACAGCTAGTAGCTATTCTCAGTGAAGTATTCTGTTTTAAAAATGGGTAAAGCTGAACAGGCACAGAACATTCTTTTTTGTCCTGGAATAAGTATGTCCACAGAGCTGGAACATTCCCTGAATTTTACATTTATACCTCCTTTAAATTCAAATTAGTTTCCAAATTCAAAAAAATGTGGGCCCCCCTTTATTTTTTTGCATGGCCTGCTACAGAAGACTTGGATTATACGTATGAGGAATGAATGCTGCCTTCTAACAAATACTTTCAACAGGGTATTTTCCATTTTACAGCCAACTGAAAGAAGCCCCCAAAACCATGAAAAATGACCTAGAATTTTTATCAGCAGTCCCCACCCATTTATATTTATGAATATCAAATTCTGTAGTTACAATGGACTCTCAAATTATTTTCAATAATTCACCACTGTGATGGCCAGAGCCCCAAAAGTGACAAACTGTAAAACAGGCTAGTAGGTGAAGACAATTTAAAAATGTCACCCCCCAAGGCCAAGTCTATCATCGATTTAATACGTCAGGTTTGGTCTCTAAC
Source organism: Phalacrocorax aristotelis (assembly GCF_949628215.1). NCBI lineage: Eukaryota > Metazoa > Chordata > Aves > Suliformes > Phalacrocoracidae > Phalacrocorax > Phalacrocorax aristotelis. Next base: position 71,437,680 of record NC_134277.1, read on the forward strand.
TAAAACTAACAGTGCATGTTAATGTCACACATAATCGCAATAAAGTGTTATAGCTCTAGAAGACAAAGTGCTACATGATTCAATAAAACTCTTCCAGTACATAGTGTAACTGAATTATTACAAAGTAAAGTACAGGCATTTTAAGGCTCCTCCTCATCAGCAAGATTTCTTCCGAGGTAAGCTTAAAGTATATGATACAACCAGCATCTTGGTTGCCGTATAACTAAAGACAAGAAAACAGAAAAAGGAGCTTTTAAAAAAAAAAAAACAAAACACCACCCAACAACAAACAAACAAAAAACCCAGAAGCATGATCTGAAATTTTCTTCCCTTAATTCTAGGAACAGGGTCCCCATTAGAAAGGGAGCATTATAAAGGCAAAGAGCGCCTACGCAGAGCTGGATCCTCATATTTCTGTAGCTATAAAACACCTGGGACAAAATCCCAGAGAAACAGGTTGAACAGAGTATATGACAACAGCCTCTGAGTCTGAACTTTGTTGTCACACTTTACATATTTTGTTTGTGCTAATTCAGTAATCAAGAGCTTAACCCACCACCCAGCTGAAACAAAACTAGTTTTTGCTTGAAGTTTCTCCAGCTTCTCTCCTTGCTTTGCAAGGTCACACTGAGGACTCGTGGTATCAAATGCCAAGAAAAAGCAAGACGTTTTGCCAAGCAGGCAATATCTAGTGCCTCCCTGGCAAAGAGCAGACAAAACAAAGGCAAAGGCAATCCATGACTCTGGGAAATGCCTGCTTTCACTTATTTGTTTTACAAGTCCTCCAAAGCAAAATGCAAAGGCCCATCACTTTAACTGAGGACTTTTATACAGTATTTTACTCCTTTGTCAGACAACGGTCAGGATGGCAAGGCAATATTTTCAGTATCACCAACTTCTGATGTGTTTCAGCTGCTCCCTTTTCCTTCTTTCCACTGTAAGCAAAAACATTCTACTTAATAAGATTTTGCATACTATTGGGCAGAATGTTAATTACAAAAGGCAGGTGGCTCTGCTTTCAGGAAACACAATACCTAACAGCAGTAACTTTTCAGAGCTCAATGACAAAAATCTTATCTGCTTTATAGTTCCTACAGCCCTGCTAAAACATCACTGCTACACACCATGAGGTTGGTAATTCATGTAGTATTTTCAGAAAAAGCTTTCTCTTACCAGTCCAGGCTGTGTACAACTCACAAAAGCCCTAAATAGGTATCAGGTTCATAAAGGGTAAAACTGAATATTTGTGCGCAAGCAGGACGTCTATCGCAGTCGCTCATTACTGCTTCTAGCACTTGCCCTCTGATGTCGCTAAGGGAATGGGTCATAATCCTCCAATTTACCCAGCTTTTGAAGGCCTATCCCAGCAACTGACTGCAATAAGGTATCTTTTTTCCCTTCTCAATATCTAGTACAGCAGATGGATTCCATGCCCAGTATTATTCTGTGCGACGTCCTGAGTTATACCACAAATGGCTTATGAAACACAGCTAAAACAAACTACTCTGCAGCTATGAATGGGGACTCTGTTGCCGAAGTCTTTGCCAACTGCATGCCTCATTCTTGGTTCCGCTATCGCTGAGTAGGGACAAAGGCTATATTCTGTCCTTCACGGCAGCACAGCGACGATGCTGTAAATTAAAGAAAGCACAACAGGCCGAAAACAGACTCATTACTACTTTCTTACTCTCAGTTCCAATACATAAATGTAGCATACAGTTCCTCACATTGTGCTGAAAATAATGGGAAACAGGGATAAACATGGGAGAGCCTTTCCATCGCTCAAGAATGTAGATCCCATGTCCTCCATCTGGATCCAGTTTTCTTGGGTGGTTTTTGCATCAACCATCTATCCTCATTCTTACCTCATCTTCTACATATTTTCAGAGCTGCTGTTCAAGCATATCAATAATTTAACAAATAATCTTGTCCAGAACAGCATAATCGATACGGCTATGAGAATCTGCTTCACATTCTCTAGTGATATCATATTTCTCTCCACTATCTTTATTTCAGGCAAATACAAAAAAAATCAAGTTTGGGGAAAGAGCTAAGAAAGTTTAATTTCTAAGTAGATTTAGACATTTCCCATACAGGTAAGTAAATTATACAGTCCCGATTCCTCCATAACCCCTTGTCCTGCCCCTGTTCCCTGCCTGCCTCTTTTTTTCCCCACATACATACGACCTGGGCTGTCTGGCTGCTAGGGGAGACCTGAATATCATCACAATATTGAAGATAACCTAAGTAGAGACTTCAGAAAGCACATATCTAATAATAAAGCTGTTTGCAGAAAACTGTGGGAATTCCAGAGAATATTACAGGCCTAGAAGGATAGGTATGCATACAGAAATAGCCTAAACCAGACTTGATACTGATGTCCCAAGAGAAAACACTTCTGTATCAATACTATGCTTGCCTTCGGAAAAAAGAAATGCCTATCAGCATCCTTATTACCTTTAGAAAAAAATATAATGCTATTACACACAAACATCTGACTATTTTCAGCATGTTTTATCAGGATTAAACAGAATGGTATTAACTACCGCAATGATCAAAGGTTAAAGGGTATCTGACCACCCCCAAAATTGCCACCAGAGCCTCTGGCTCAACAGCCCCACTCATCCCCAGCCTACATGAGCCATTGGTTGAAAAAACAACCCAAAAACACCCCAAAAGTGTCTGTAATGAATGGCAACCCTGACACTTCACAGAGACAATTACATTACAGTTCCCATAATGTTTAGAAATTAGATTTGAAATAGGAGAAACAGTGAATGTAATTCTACTGCCAGGAATAAAAAACCCCAAGAGTTCTCAGGTTAAAAGGACCCCAAAACAAATCCTTCTCTGCGAATTTGTGATATGTTCTCATGCAAGCAGAAATACAAATTAGACCAGTCACTAACAGAAAAAATGTTTTCCCTTTTCTGTGTTTCCAAAGAAGCAGAGAATCTGGGGCAATTGCCACCCTTTTCTCAGAAGTGGATTTCTACAGAAGTTGAGGTGAGCAAAAATTCGCTATGTGAAGGCTTCTCCACACAGAAGAAACATGCAGCCCATCCCAGGCTGACAATAAATACTCCACCAAAAAAATAGCTGGAAGTAAGCTTAGAAAGAGATTCAAGCATTATTTACAGCTTAGACTGTCAATACAGAGTGAAAAACAGCTACTCACGGGCACATGTTGGGCTACACCAGCTGCTGGTGTAAGGAGTGCTTGATGCTAGTTTTAAACTGGATCTGTTGGAGTGGAAATACCAGACCTGAGTGGACTTCGGGCCACAGTTACTGTCCCGAGTGCCAATGGGCTGTGCTGACAGGCCTGCAAGGGTCGCTCAGTCACTTTCAGGGACGGTCTCAACTGTGTCAAAACCAGAGATTTAAAACTCTGCAAATCCACAAAGGCCAACGAGCTCCCCTACACTGCTTCCAATTATATATTGTACTTGAAACCATTCTGATATAAATAAGGATACTGGTGAAACCAGTCCAGTGACAGCATCACTCGGATCAATTTCTTTGCCAAACAAACAAGCAAATGGTCTGGATCAGTTAAAAGACCTGCCTCCACCACCCTGAGTAACAACTACACTTGTAGCTGGTGGACCCTGCTGTGATGAAGGGGTTCCCTATGCTACTCACCTGCTTCTGCAGGGGTTTAATTTGGAGCGAGCATACTTTGACATGAAAACTCCACAATCACTGGACCAGGATTTTTCCCAAGGAAAGTACAGCATGGCAACAGCAGGAAAAAGAGGCATGAAGGTTTTTGATGCTGCATAAACATGCCTGTACATCTACTGGATATGAGCACTGGGAAATACTTGAACTCATAAGCTTACTAACTTTCATGCTGAACTTCATATTTCAAATTAGCAGCCACTCAGAAATTTCTGTTATGCTGAAACTTTCCTAAAATCAAGCACTTCAGGTTCCCCTAACCAAGATTTTCTATTTTAGAAGAATTATTATCTGCCTTGTAAAGTTCCTCTACTCCGTTTGGCTTTTTACTTTTTAATTTCCCTTGTATTTACTAAGAAAGTTTTGAGGCTTTTTTTTTTAAAAGTATTTATTTATTGAAACACTCCATTGGAAGAACACAGTACCGATACAAAATTATTTCTTTAAATGAAGTCACACATTTCAATGGCATGCACTTCAATAGCTTACCTTGAAAAGAAGTCTGACAACTTTTGTTTACATGCCCTAACTTGCTCATTTGCATTCTGTAAAATATTTTGAAGTCACTAACTGGAAGTTACCATATCCTCTATGGTACACAAAAGGAACCTCATCCTGCAGCCACAGTCATTTTGTGTCATTCATCTGCTGCATGATTCAAGCCCATCTGGATTTCTGGTAAGAGCCTATGACCAATAATAAAAGCTGTACATAAACTAGCTCATCTTGGACTCCTGCATTCATTTGGGAAATTGTCAGCAGAAGCTCTCTCCTTGGTTGTAGTTGTATTACTCAACACAGTGCACAGGAATTGTTTGTGGAAACATTTGGTATTTTTAGGCCTGGCCTCTCAATGGGGGAATTCCATACTGGAAAAAAAAGATACCATTTATACACTCAAACCCCTCATTGTGTCCTCCACTACGAATTTACATACAGGGGTAGAGGGTGAATTGCTCAGCTATAAGGCGGAATTTACAATTGTGCTTAAGCACCTGCTGAAAATAACTAGGAATTATGCTCTTGACATGAGTACATGCTTCTCCTTTTCTGCAAAGTAAAAGCCTCAGCTCAATACAGGACAGGAGTACAAATAAAATGAATCAATACTGAATGAAAAGCCACAAATCTGCTCTTCTAATTCACAGTTTTTGTCTTCGTTGAACAAATAAATTATTTTAATCTAGTTTTTAAAGCAAGATACTCTGTACAGAATTTATATAATCTGTGTATAATTTATTTTGGGGGGGGGGCGGGGGGGAGGCAAATAAAATAACCTGTAAGAAACAAATATTCCCATGGGCATTAAACATGAATGGAAAGGTAAAGTCAGGAAAAAGCAAAGACGACTGAATTGGAATATTTACCCCCCTCTTCCTCTCAGCTGCATGCTCCAACATTAGTGCCAGCTAGCTACAGACAGGTACGGACAAAGTTTTTCTTGGGGAATATATTTATCTACTGAACTGCAAACTAATACTTTTTTTGTGACCATATGGAGGATTTTGTATACACTGACTTCAGAACACTGCTGGACTTCCTCACCGCCACACGAGCACAGTTAATAGGATGGGGATGAAGCAATGACTGTGACTTGGAAGAGCATTTCTGTAGCAATTCCCAAGCTCCAGTTTCTGAAGAGAGAAAACGGGTGGGGTGATTGGATTCAGCTCTGGAAAGAAACTCAGCTTTTTTTCCAGTGGGCTTTTTACTTAGAAGTCTGCATTGTTATTACAACAATTCTTTCGTAGAGCTTGTAAGAGCACCAAAGCAAGCAAAGCAGTGTGTGTACCAGCCAGAGCCGTACCAGGGGAGCAAAGGAGTAATGCGCCAGGAGAGCGACAGCCCCTTCCTCCACCCGTTGGCAGACTCCTGGGTGGTTTGCACACACCTGGTCAGTGGTACGACACAAAAAGCTACAGCATGGCTTCATGCACCCACGCTGCAGCATCATTAGTCTTCTACAACTTTAAAATGCTAACTAAGCACATATGCAGTTCCCACGGTGGGATTTACATACGAAGCAGAAGGAGCAAAGCAGGCGTTTTAAAATTTGTTTACCAAACACACTTTTCTCACACAGGCACACATGAAGGATAAACCCACGTCGACTTCCACCACACAGCATCATGCCAAGTTCTTCAGCACTCCTGGGCACAAAGATGGCAACAGTGATGGAGAATAGCTTTTCCAACCTTTAGACAGCCAGAAGTGTATTCCCTTTATCTTGCCATGAGGCTCTAATCCCCATGATTCATGTTTTGTGGTCCCTAGGCTAGTGTGGTTCCCAGGCATGAAGTCTGCTGGTTCACAGAAGCTGCAGCCCAGAGCAGAAATCTGCAGCCTGTACATCACCGGGGCCAGGCTGCTGGGCTACTGCTTCAGAAATTAGAGTGCGAGCCCTAGTCCACTGCACAGGCTCACTGCACACACAGATCTGCATGTTCAGAGGCATGCCTGCCACATTCATTGCAACAGCCCAGCTGAGCCAAAGACACACAAATGTAGTTGCAGGGACCCAGAAGAGGGCTTGGGCGCTACTGAAGGGAATTAGTTCTCAGTGGCAAGACATCCAGCTGCTAATTACTTCTCAGGATGAATGAAAGTCTAACTGTATCTTCAGGCGCTTCATTTCAATAATGCATTCACCACCCTCAGATGAAACTCGTAAGAGGGAAAAGCAGACCGGGCAGCTCCTGGGACTGGTGATGCTATTCAGAGTTGTGTCCCTCTGGTGCAGCAAGACAGTGGGACCCTGGACAAACACATCTGTATCTCATTAATCTACACCCCATAGCACTAGTCACAAATACTTGACAGGGCAGGGGAGAGTCTTGTGAAGAGAGCCACACAGCTCAAATATTTTAGGAGAGGGTTCTGTTGGAAAACGCTGGGTCAGCGGTAACCACTGCTACCCGGGGCAGCCCGGAAAGACCTGGCTTCATCCCCCAGCATGACCCTCAATGACCATTCCAGGGCCTGATCCAGCAAGGGCTTTGGGCGCAACAGCTCCTCAGGCTTTAGTAGAGAGTAGGTGGCTACACACCTTGGTTGAGAACATCTCTTAATCCTTCTGTGCCTCCACTTCTTGACGTTGTGGTAGTTGTAACAGCAATACCTTATTTTGAAAGTTCTGTTGAAAGAAGTGCAACCAAAAATACAGAAGCCCCAGTTACAGTTGGTGAAAAACGTTACTGTTGAATTGTTTTGTTTTTGGATGACTTCAAGGAGAACAGAGAAAAATGACAGGATGAATGCCCAAGTCAGTTCCAGCTATTTCCTTCATTTTTTTTCTAGCAAAGTGAGAAGAAAACTGGATGCATGAATGGTACTCCAACACCAATGCAATAGTAAAAACACAGAGCACCAAGCAGTTTGGATGTTACCTATGCAGAAAACCTGACAACTGTGAATTACGTTGGTTTGGTACTGCTTATGTCTAACAGTTTTAAAAACATTTGAGGCAAGAGGGGAGGGCGGGGGGAAAAAGGAATATGCAACCAAATAAGCTGGCAAGATCAGTTATAGACTTGCTTGCTATAAGAGAAGCATGATTGTTCTATTTATTGCTTGCCTATGTTTACTTTCTATCCCTTCACAGTCCTCAAAACCTCTGCCAGTTCAACAACAACAGAGCCCCTTCTGTGTAAACAGAAGTCTTTGCTCTGCAAGCCCACGCAGAAGACGAATACAAAACCTTGCAGAGGATATAAAAACCAATGCAACAAAAACATACTGGGTGGAGGGGGAAAAAGGTTTGTGTCACCAGAGGGCACAGAAAGAATATTGAGTTTCCTCTGGAAGAAAGAGAGTCAAATTATCCTGTGCAGGAATTCCCTTTCCAACGCATGAGTGCAATATATTGTCTCTCCTTTTGGACAGTCATGATAAAGGGGAAGAGGAACCATGGCTTTTCAAGTGTCCCACCTTCCTGATGTTATCTCCATGTGAGTATTCCCTTTCAAAGTTTAATCGTTCTACCTAAAAACTCTTCAAGGAACTGTTCAATCCTCGTACAAGATGCCAACTTTTCAAGAGGAATCATTTAAAATGCAAAAGGTGAGAAGCAAGCAATGTAAAACGGAGAGTCACGGGAAAGCAAAGGAGGGAGGAACACAGGGAAAGGATTCAGTTTTGCCTCTCTACAGAAATTGTTTTGATACAGTACCCCTGTTGCATGAATTTTCCATATGCCTGTGTCAGATCCACTACTTTAAGCCACAGCGCTGTCAGATGCTCATTTTTTATGGTGTGCTTACGTGGCAGGCCAACTGTTGAATCAGTCAGTTTTTCACAAAGCCAGGATCTGCAACCCTGAAAGATGTACATGCTCTTTTGGCCAGAAGTCTCAACTTTGCAGCAGAAGTGAGTTGGCAAAGCAAACCACTATATCCTGGTACCTAAGAACTGTTATCAGAATTATTGCTTTTACATGAAAGTTAAAAAAAAAAAGCAACATTATGAACAACATAGGAAATAGCAACTATTCTGCACACATATATGAAGCAAATACCACAATACAAATGCAGATTTAAATCATCAGATGCTATCACGAATTGACAATTCTTAAAATAATCCACAAAAATCTCACAAACTTGTGTACACACTCAACTTTCTTTGCCTTTAACAAAATGAGGAGCAGAAGACATTCAGTTCATGAACAAAAGCCTCAATACTTCAGTTAAAACCTAAGATTGTTGTAGACAGTTTGCAAAAATCCCAAACCAAAATAAAACCAACCCCACCACACTTTTGCCTTTACCCATATCTCATTAAGAAACCCCATAATCCCACAACTAAGTGAAAATACCAGTCACGTAGGTATCACTTTACACGGCTGAGGGAGGTGGGCGCATCTCCAGCACGTTTTTTACCTCACGTCCCCAGCCTTTAGCATCTGAAAGATTATCTCCATTCTCCATACCTCAAATTTTGCTAAAGTAAAATTGCATATTTACATGCAGCATACATGTTAATCAGGATATAAACATTTAAATAACAGAATGCAGACCCATTAATCAAAACTGATTACCAGCTTTCTTTCCATTTACTGAGGGTTCTTCTGTCAAATATCATCTTGGGTACTGTTGCCAAAACTGTGTTTTTAAAGCCTCTTAGAGAAAAAGCTGATTAGTTATAACATTGGCTCAAGAGATACGTTTTACATCAGTGTTTACTAGAAATGTGAGATTGAAATTAACTTGCAGGTAACCAGTACAGAATTGTGCACCTACATTAACCGGTTCTGTTAGCTTAAAAACAGGCTTTGTCTCCTCTGCCCCTTTTCCTCACATCAGTAGATTTTAAAGCATTTCAAATATCTCAATGCCCTTGCAGAAATACGTGGTTAACCAGAAACTTTCAGCTCTGGAAAACAGTGACCACTACATCCTTTTCAGGCCGTTATTTTCCACCGAAAGAACCATTAACATTCAGATTCCTGCCTGTTTCTAAAGTATGTTTAAATAGCTTTTTATAATTAATACACCCAACTACAGAAGGCCAATATCGGTAAGCTAGGAATGTCGCTGGCCATGCTGTGCAAATCGTGATTTCCCAGCCAAATTGAAAATCAGAAATTCACAAGCTGCATTTATAAGCTTTTAATACCAGACCACAGGTAACATACTAAGGTCCACAAGAAAATACCTCAATGGGTTCAAACTATCTTTTCCTCTTTATGCGACAGACAGACGCAGGCAAGGAGGCTGCAAGGCACATGGGGCACGCCAGCCTGCTCATCACACACTCTCTCTACTGAACTCCCCTTTGACAGTCCGAGACGGTAAGCAGGAGAGACCTACTGTGCAAATCTGGTCAGCATTTTACAAAAGCATGGAGGCTGAGCATTCAAAAGAAAAGCTGCTAGAATGTGAATCTCCTACAGAATGGAGATATCAAGAACTTCTACACACATGCACACACACCCCCAAAAAGTACAAAAAATTACTGTAAAAGTTGGGAAAATATTTCAATATTAACTCTATTTTTGCACTTCCAAACAGTTCTAAACATGTTTATACAGACCTATGAGAAATGCAACCACACGCACACTTGCTCTTTCATCTTGGAGACACCATAGAAATACTGCGTACAATAATGGGGTCAGTTTTCAGATATACTGAAAATCCATTACTTGGCATTGCTTCCCAAGCGTGTTACAGACAGATACCACGTTCTTTAAATCTCTGAACCTTGATTCTTAATACACCATGCTTCTCTATACCAAATTTCTTGTTCTGCTTTCTCAAAGCACTGTAAAGAAGTTATTCCTGAAGAACATACTTTGTTAACTGTATTTTTTAAGGCCTCATTGTGTAAACTCTGGGTCGCTTCAGTAGAAATGTCGTTATACCTACAACTTTGTTCAGGGAGCAAACATAAGCACGTACAATGTTGGCAATATCAACGGTTCGTGAGACTTAAGAGCAGGAGGAAAAACCAGGGAGGAGTAAGACAACACTATGAATTTGCCTGTTTCCTAGATGTCTACTAGACTGTTGGTTATATTTGCACTAGCAGTCAGAATGGTAGAGAAGCAATATCCATAGATAGTAAGACTGGAAGTCACCCTGGAAAAAGAGAATGAGAGCAGGGAAAAAAAAGCACAGAGGAAAAAAAAGAGAAACACCACTTGCAAAAAAAAAGTTGTGAAGAAAAAATGTTAAAATGATAGTCTTAAAGAAGAATGTGCTATTCATTTATTTTAGTAAAGGCATGATAGAAGCCAGCCATAAGAAACTGGAAAAACATTAATAATTAAAACGTCTTTTGTGCTGAGGCCATATCCTGCCTGGATGCCTGTGAAAACTTCCCACAAGCTCTGGGACGTGCCCTGATCTGCCTACGGTGCCCACTCACTCTGGGATACGGTATCCCTCCGGCAAAGGCCCCAAGCAGGAGATCCCAACTTGCTCCATCAGGGAATTTCAGAGTTTGCCCTGACAGTACTCTTGCATATGCAGATGACACACCAAGACAACTGAAAGCTTCAGAAAACCATAAACTGTTAAGACTGCAGGGCTTCTGAGCAAGCCTAATGACTAGCCTAATTAATAAGCCTAAGAGAGGGAAGATTGACCGTTTTAACAGGGAAGCAGATCTGCATTTAGCAGCTAAACAAAAAAAAACTGGCTTGCTTTCTACCACTGCGGGAATGGATTTCATGTACCTGAACAGGGATGGCAGCCAGGTTCTACAGCAATCCTGGTACCAAACCTTGCTGAAGAGGTGCTGAAAACAAACGGCATTTCACAAGTGTGACGAAAGTAAAATCACCCTGTACCAGAACAGAAATTCCCCTGGTATCTCCAGAAGTAACATCACTGTTTCAGGTTGTATTCTAGAATTCTAAGGAAAAAAAAAAGAAAAAGCACAGAAAGAAAGCACTATTTTGAAATGCGCTAACAGACACATACACCTGGACATGACATACATACGCAGTGTTCCAAAATAAATATAAGGTGTTATTGACACAGAAATATACTTTGTTTAGAAGAAGGAAAAAACACCAGGGGAAGACACAATTAAATGTTCCATAAATTGTTATAATGAAAAAAGGTACTATCCCGCTCCCTAACAAACGTATGCAATACTTGAGACAAAGTCAGCAAGTCTGCTGTGTACACTACATAAAGATTTGTTTGAAAATTAGTAAATCATCCCTATAATAAAGTTTAGCATTTTCACAGTTCCTAATCTGCCTCTTAGCCACAAAAGCATTGCCCTTGCACTGATGAAGGCAATTTCCTTTTAAGATTCAAGGCATTGAACTATTACAGCATTCACACTTAGCTCTACCTCTGAGAGCTGAGAATTACAGGAACATTTGGGCATATTAGGTATTTGGCTAATAAAAAATTGGAGTGTGAAGTATTTTTACATTACATCATTACATGTACTTGCATGTACATTAATACATACACCATTGTGTTTCCTTCATAGATCTGGGACAGAAATACTTCTTTCTGTAAGAAATCCTGAAGCAGGAAAAAAGGTAGAGATCTGTATATCTGCTGTGCAAGAGACATGCACTCCTCTTTGAAAAGCACAGCGGCTAGAGATTCCGTATAGGTAATGGAATAGCAAAAGCACCACAGAAATTATATTTTAAGTGCCACTTCTAAACATTTCTTTCTTTTTCCTGGCTCCGCATCGTGTCAGCATTGCAACCTTTAGGGTAAGGACAAGCGTGCAATCTCCCATCTGACTTAACAGAGCTCAGTGGTTAAAAAACAATGCCATGCAACACTAACTTACCCTACTTCCCACCCCCCGAAATTAGGCCAAAAATCAGAGGAAGTCATGCGGTATGGCATCGGATATTCCATGACTACCACCGCTGGCAGGCCCTAAGCCACATATTTCATAGGTAACTAGGAACACACACGCAGTTGTTTTGTAGCGACGCTACACCACAGGCTCCGGCTGAACCACTGCCTTTTCCTCCTCACAGCTCGTTCCAAACGTTCTGCGATTTCAGCCCGGGAGGTCTGCCCCAGGATTTGAGAAGGGGACTTGGTGGGAACTTATCCTTTAAGCATACAGGGAATTCAGGGGGAAAAAAGTTCAGGGGGTATTTAACATACGAACATGCATTCTCTACTCACTGCTTCTGCTGGGAATCAAAAATATTAAATTCAGTGTACTGCATTAACCACATTCAATTACGTAAGTATCAACAAATTCTTAAAGATTAATTTTTCAAGTACACAGACTTTTTCAACTTTGCCTTAACAAAAATCTTCCTTCCGCTTTTCACAACCTGTGGATCATTACAAATACATTTCTTCTTCAGTCTGCCACCAAAGGTCATACGGGAATCGCTAAGTCAGCATATTCTCCGTGCAGCCTCATTCTGAGAGAGGCTTTAAGGGCATTTAAAAAGCTTTTGTATATAAACAAACAGTACTGCCTCGCCTACTGAACTAGAGTTTCCCCACTTCCCCCACATATGCGTCACCGAAGGCTCCAAACATCTGCCCTAAGGGTTCCCCCGCGCCCTTCTTCTTAATGTAAATATTCTGAGTTATGATATGTTTAAACAAGTGGAGGGAAAGGCTGCACTTCGCTCAGCTCATCTAATTTGGAAATTTAAAGTCCAGTTTATTCATCTGTTTTAACACACCAAGGAAAATCTTACTTTTCCAGCTGAGTAAGAGCCTGAGTTTTTCTCTCCATAATCTCATAAACCATTACTGAACTAAAATGCTTACCACAGAAGTCCAACATACCAAAGAATGAACAAGTGTAGGAAACACATACTGGTATAACTAGCTTTTTGAAAATGTGTAGCTCTAGGAAGTCTCCTTCACATTTTCCAGCATAAATATTTACAGCAGTTTGCAATTTGAAATCAAGTTGTCTGTTCATAAGAAGAAACTCAAAATACATGCCATGAAAGGGAATAATTTCAGGATTAAAAACCAAACCAAGACAACATAACCCCCAGAACAGAACCTTTTTCTAAGCTTCCTGAGTACATCAAGATGGGCTACAGGTTGACTGTTTTGGTGAGGACGACTGACACTGGTTAGGAGAAAAATAGTTTTCACCTCTTCAGTAACTTGTTGCCAAGTGTTAGGTCAAACAGACACCACCCCCTAACACGCAGGCAACAGTGTGCTGTTACTGAGCTCCCTGAGCAAGGTCCTGCACACCCGCCCACCCTGTCAAGGACCGGGAATTTTTCCCACAGCCCAAAAATCCTCACCTGGAGCAGCAAGTATTTATCACACAAGCCCTTTCAGCATTGTAATGCAGACACGATCCAATTTTGCAGGACTCAGATATTTTTGAATGGTAGCAATGCTCTTGGGAAGTTCATTGGGCTAGATAGAAGACTCTGCAGTAACACATCCCACAACTGCAAAGTCCAGTGGACTGGTGCCTTCAAAGTTTGAACATACTGGCAGGTCTGTCAACAGAGAAACTTGCATGGTTTTAAAGCTGTAATAAGTCAATTAAGAAAAACGTGAGACCATAAGCCTTCACATTTTTCATAACAGCCATTTGAGATGTAGATGACCATAAACCTGCGAGGAGGCTCTCTCAGTCAAGCTTCTCCAGCCTATCCGGGATTTTGTTATTTCCATGTTAATTTCTAATGGTTACGCATTAGAAGTGGCTGTTGGGGTTTTTGTTTGTTTGGTTTTTTAAGGAAGTTCACACACACACAAACACATACAACCCTCTTCCCCCCATTAAAACAGTTACCTTACACAGACACCAACAGGAAACCAAAGTCTCTTGAGATGCAAGGATTTAAAAAACCAACCAACAAGTCACATTCTTCTAAATGCTCATAAGAAAGATGGACTCTTACAAAATGTAATTTTTCCTGGGCTCAAAAGACTGGACTCAGTTTCATCCTGCAGCCAACTGCCTGCTTTAATAGAAATGTTTGAAAGAACAACTGCTGAAATCTTACTTTTTGTTTCTCTTTTCACGGCTACAATTTTTTTCATGACCTTCCTAACACACTGGAGTTCATGCTTCAGCAAATACCAAATTCTGTAGCATTTCTTACTCAACACTCAGTTAGCAATAAAGAAGACACAGGATGTAAAGGTGAGGCAGAATTACAGCTTTGCACTGTTTCCACTTCACTGTACTCTGAAAGAAATCTGCCTGGCTTATATGTAGCTTTCAATCCCCAGTTCATTGCTTCCTTTTTCGTTTCTGTATGAACTCAATTTTTTTTAACCTTACCATTGACCAATTTCTTCCAGCTCAAGCCTGATTCTAACTGCAATTACAATGATTTTATATTCCACAAAAAAATACAATTCGTTGTTTTCTACTACCAAGAGAACTGAACTAAGCTCCTTTCTCCATTCTTTCATAACATTCTTGCAGGTATTCCTCTTCAATCCTGTTAGCTGGAATACCATTCTTTTATCCCTTTTCTTTATGTTATTTTAACTCCCTCTGAAAGCACCTATTTTTGCCACTGTCTGTATCCAGCAGACTCTTTGCATTATTCCCGTTTTCTTTTCCTAATATTTAGTGTGCATACGCAGAAATCTATAAATACATAGTCAAAGCTGACAGTGCCAGCTACAATCAAGTTTGGTTTTCTGGACCCCTTGTTGATTGCTTAAATCTTAGCCAAATTTTGTTCATTCTGAATGAAAAGTTCTACACCAAATTTTAGAGGGAGTTTTTGTTTTTAATTAAGGTGTCAACTGAGATCAGTTCAGTTTGCTGCTGACTTACCAGTACACTAAAATTCTTTAAATCATCCATTAAGAACCTCCACCGCTTCCCAGTTTTGAAATTTGTCAACAGAAGGGGGGTTCTGGAGGCAAAAGCAAAGAAACCAGAAATAAGGAACACACCTTTTGTTATCCTTATTAAAATCTATACCTGTCTTAGGACAACTAAAGCAGCTCAAAAAGACGGCTGCATACACACGGCAAAACTCCCTTGGGGTATCACAACTTCTTCCACTGTGGGAGCACCAAATACACGAGTGAGGAGGGCAACACAATGTAGGCAACAAGCACCTGAGATAGGGGAAGGCATGGACCACTTCACTTCCTCCTCCTCCTCCTCCTCCTCCAGCAATGGCTTAAACCTGCCTCGAAACCAGCTGGGAAACAATGACATTAAAGATTTCCTCTCTGGAGACTTTTCCTGCAGTGAGTATTCCCTCCTGGCTGCAGGGGCTTTCTCAGCAACAGCTCGAAACTCTGCAACATGGTGATGAACACTCACCGAGGGGAGCAATTTCTTTCTCCACTCTCCAGCGCCTGGTCCACGCGGAGTACATCAGCAAGCTGCACGGCTCGCGCCACAAAAGCCTGCGTTGCAGTTTGAGGTCCCAACACGTCAATGAATCATATGAGAAGGGTTGTGGTTCAATACGGTGGAATTTCTTGGTGGTTTTTAGTTTGGTATTTTAAAAGCTAGGAAGTAACCTTTAAGAATACCTTTTAAATGTTAAGATTGTGAAGTAAACCAGCAAGAAGTTGGAGAATGCCAAAAGTAAGGGTGTTTACACAAACTAAGCCAGTGCGCAAAATGGGCTGTGCTCACTGCTTGGCTCTGTTTACTACCAATTTCTTCATTGTCTTTTCTGTTATTTAGCCACTGAGTGCCTGCTTCACAACACTACCAACTTTATCTTCTGAGCCCTTAGAGGCTGATGTGATACCAGTATCTCCAATTTACAGACAGAAAGCAGAGGCATAGAGAGACTAAAAGATTTGCCAAAAGTGCTGGCTGTTCTTGGATCTTCAGCTTAAGTCACCTAGACCTCAATTTATTTTTTTTTTGTTAAGATACTTATCACTTTCACAGTGTTTTGCATCCAAACTATAGTAGCCATAGTGAACCAACTGCAGTTGCAAATACTCAGAATTTCTGCCTGGGCATCTCGACTCATGCAAAATGCAGCGCACACAAGTAGTGGCTGGCTGCAAAGGTTTGGTGTAACAGAATCGTTCAGTCTCACACAAGAAATTCAGTGGTAGAGGCAGGAATTAAAAGCAGTTGTCTCAAGGCAACACTGAACAGTGTTATCCACCCTACTGTTCTTTCCCCTCTTGCAATCCACTCTCAACAGGCCTTCGTCCATCACCTGTGGCCAGTGACACAAGCCCCAACCATCCAGTGCAGTGACTAGGACTAGACCCTGTTGAAAACACATGATCAAATTTAGGGACATGGAACAATGACACAGGAACAGGAGACGTGATGGGAAAGGGTGGCAAATTACAGCTTTAAATCCAGCCTTTATTACGCTGCAGAGTATTTTGGACAGTTTTTCACATGTAAATATAGACATTATTCACATAACAATGAAATTTAAGGGATGCAGCCAAGATGATCTCTAATGTGCAAGATGTTGGACCATACACACCATAAGAAACAGCCTAAAGATCTCACACTCTAAACAAGTAAAACAAAAACAAACAAAAGAGAGAAACATTATCATTCTACATCCCAGATGGGAAATATAAGGGAAATACAGAGGCAGTATTTCTATGGTCTACAAGAGATCCGGTCTATTCATTGCAATACAGGTGGAATCTGCCAGTACTCCGGCTGACGATACACCAACAGAGCTATGCATTCTCTCTATCTTCAGGAGGGAGGTTTTGGGTTCAGATTTGGTTTGTAGAAGAAATTATAAGAAACAATCTGATATACAGAAACAAGAACTGCTGCCAAATAAAGGGATATTTCTACAACAAAGTCACCGAGTCAAAACTCTGACTTCTTGCTCCACCTGTGTCTTACACATGCTCCAGAAATTTAACCAAGACACATATGCAGCATCTGTCCAGATGCCCACAGGTATGCCACAGAGTGCAGACCACTAGCACTTCTGATGTACCAATACCGCATCAATACCCCTCAGAAATACCCTGTGGTGGAGCATTATTTTTGTCTCAGAAGCAATACCAAAGCCCAAAAGTCAAATGTTGTGCTTGCACATTTCTTTCGAACCAAGCAAGCACAAGTTACAGAAGTGAGCCTTGAGAAATCTCAGTGGTTTTCTAAAGTCATTTGATGCAAATCATGAACTAAAGCACAGCACACCAATCGATTCTCAAGTTTTATAGACTACACGACTAAACACTAATAAGAAATATCAACCTGTCAGCTTTCAGTGTAGAGCAGCCTATTTCAGCACTGAAAGCACATTATGATTTTAAACCAACTCAAAGAGCCTTTGCTAAATCGCGCTTAAGACGTAATAGACGCCCAGCTTTTCTGGACATCGGAAGGCCCGGAACGTATCCAGCTCTCCAGCGAACTTAAGCACGCTTTTCAGATCACTGCAAAGCTATCAAACTATTGAGGAAAGCTATTCGTGTAATACTTGCATTTCCTTGTCAAATACAAAACAGTAAAATATTTGGAGACAGCTGTTGAACTTTATGGGCCTGTCCGCCATTTGTTTCAAATAGAAATATTTGACTGAGAAGTTAAAAACAAAACAGCAACAATTTGTCTTCTTAAAAATAACAGAAAGCTTATCTAGAAAGAGACAAAGTTCAAAATATTTCTGTTACAGCTTTGTATGGGTGAATCAGAGGACTGTGATAAACACTATACATAGAATAAGTTTTCATTTTAAACTCTGCAACTGGTACTTCTAAGTAAACAAAACCATGAGTTGTTTTTCATTCTATATCCTCACAAACATCTGACAACAAACCAAGCCCACTCAGCCCTGCTAAAAGCATGATTCTCTAACGTAACTGTACTTCTGGGAATACATTACAGCTTCTGTGAAATGTTTCGTTACACCTGAGTATCAGTTCGGCCATGTAAACATAGGGTGTAACCACATGGAAAGCAGTCTTTTCGTTAGTTTTAGTGAGCTAAGACTTCGTACAACAAAAAAAGTAAATTAAGAAAAGGCAACCTCTGAATGCCTGAATAAGACAGATATTTTCGTCTTCTGCAGCACACTTATTTCATGGAGAGGGAGTGATGATGCTTTTGATTAGCAACACGATATGCACCTTTAATATTTAAGAGACTAAGACAACGTCAGGAACACCTGCTTCTAAACTCAGTTCCAGTCACATACCTGGCAGGTGACCCACGCCAGGCTTTTCTTAGGCACACCTTTAGCCTTAGCCTTTGAAACCACTAAGCATTTTCCAGAACTTGCATCCAAACCATATCCTTTGGAGACCTGCAAAACCATAATTTTTTCTCAAATTTTAGCCACTCATCCCTACCGCTGGGGATGACCGCGACTGTTAAGTTAGCGAGAAGAGTAAGGCTGACACTGTGTACACCTCCTCTCACCAAAGCAGTCCACTGGTGAGTGTAGCATTTTTCACGTAAGGACCTATTTGCAGTGAGAAGCAGCGAAGGCTGATGTGACAAAACAACATAATGAAATGAGTGCAGCAGATGCCTTATTGGTACCCTTCAGATACAACATGCTCATTCAGCAGCAGTCAAGCATTAAAACCATGTCACTAACAGACAGTTGTGAAAACAAATGGCCAATTAATTTAATTTTTTTTTTTTTAATTTGCAGGATAATGCTTCCCATATCCCATCATCTTGATACAGGTTTGTGGTTTTTTTTCCCTTGCTGTAAAATCAGGTTAGTATAGCACTATATTGACTCATCTAAGACAGTGAAAGCTGAGAAGGGGGAGACGAGCTCAGCACACTGAAAAAAAGCACAAAATAATAAATTTGATCTTCACTGATCCTGATACTTCAAGGCCACTGCTAAGCTGCCAAAGGCTGTCAGCTCTCTCAGAAGTATACAAAACGAGTAAAATCAAGCCATGTCACAAAAAGAAGAGCCTTAAGGTTTCCTACCAAAAAATCTTGAATTTAGCTCTCTGTATTAAACAAGACTACTTCATTTTCCCAGACAATAAGGTTGCTTACAGTAAATACAGGCGATATTAAAACCTTCAAAACTTATTCCTATGCTGCAGCAAACATCAACTTAACTAGGAGTTGTGTCTCTAGTAGGTTTTTTTTTCTTTGTGCCTTTTCGGTGGGGAGGGAGAGAGGGATCACATTGGGGTTTTTTGTAGGGGAAAAGACTTTAGGTTCTATGGACTTGGTTGTTTATTCTCCATGCTGACTTGGGCTGCAAGTGCAACCCAAGTAACTCATCTGATGCAAAACAGGATCGAGAGTGTCAAGGGTTGTTCAACAGTGATCTCTCAAAAAAGTTAAACATTGTTGGGCTCTGGACAAGTTGTTAAAGCTGCTGACGATTTCATTACTATGGGGCAGCCAGAGGAGTTGGGACAAGGGAGGCAAAAGCCAGGTAAGGGCACGGAGTGTTCTTTGTACACAGTACAAAAGGTGACCATCAGGTTTAGACAACTTAAAAATACCTTTTCACCTAAAAATACAGGTTACTTAATCTTACATCTTTGTCTTGCAGAAGTTATAAAACCTAAGACTTTGCTGAGTTTTCACCTTCGACCACAGACATTTATTCTTTTTGCAGATTTAGTTATCATCAGTACTCATTACCATGGATTAAACCACAGAGTTAAAAACCACATTTTTTAAAGTTTTAATGGTTCAGAGTGTCAAGTTAAGGCGGGTCTAACTTCGCATACATAAAAATAAGCTGTCAGAAAACAGACCTGTGAAATTTTTCAGCCTCCTCAAGTTCCAGCAAAACCTGAGGGTTTAAGCAAATATTTTCTGCAATATTCTCAGAGACTGATAAAATGACTAAAGAAACTGAAATCCAGTTTTCCTCATTATCTAAACTAAAAATGGAAATAGGGCATAACTAATGAGAAGTAAACTGATTTTTCAAATCACTTCACCTCTAATAACCCATGATAGTAGCAATATATGCTCACAACATTTGAAGTCTGCGGCACCTGTGTAGTTTTAACAACTGTTTAACCGTTCCAACATCATTTCAAATTACGGGCTCACTGTATACTTGTATTTCCCTTCTCAACATTTAACCCATCTTAATTCATTCAAGAACTCCATTAATTGTGGAAAAATAGGAACTGATGAAAACTGCTATTACAGGGGGCGATAAAAGCTAGATGACTGGGGAAATTACGCAAGGCAAAAAAAAAAGGCAGCAATTAATTTCTTACACAATTAGGAGTTTAATTAGATTATTTATTTTAAACGCATTTACTTAAGTGAATAGAAAGCTTTACAACAGACTTAACTCCTCTTAAGTTCCAAGCAATACAAGAGTAGATATCAGAGTACTAAAATTAGATCACTTTGTGTTTGATCGGAAAACATAAGCTCAGCTATGTCAGCAACTTGGTAAGCAACCATATTAAAAATTGGGCTCCAATTTACTGCTCTATGCTCAGTAAGAAGGGGAAACGGCATCACCTAAATGTGAAATTCCTGATCTGTGATGGAGGTTTATCCATCACACCGAACAACACTGCGCAGCACTTCCTGCATAAAGGCACTGCAAAAACGTCTTCTCCAGCAGAGATTGTTAGTGATAGCAGTGAAGCAGTCTGCAAACACGAGGTCTCAGATACAGCTGTATACGCGAGCACTTTAGAGCCTCTCAGCTGTAAACTAACTGAAGCACATGCGGATGTTTGTTGGGTTTTGGCACAAAAAGTTAAAACCGGAATCAAATGGTGTTCCTGCCCCTAAAAATTTATGTTGATATTTGTGGTGTTGTAATCGCTTTCATTCTCTGAAGGGACGCTTCCATACTGCAACTGTGAAGTACACATTAAAAAGAACCTGATGACAGCCACATGTGAGGGTGCAGGTGGAAGCACGTTCTCCCAAAAGCTGCGCACGAGGGTGGGGATGGAAGCATGTTCTCCCTCAACATACACATTTGCTCGGCAACTGACCTGTATTTTTCCTCTCATTTAGTTCCTCCAGGGCCATTTCTACCAAGACAGTAACAAATAACCATAGGATCAGATTCCTCACACTCATCTGCCAGTCCTGGCCTTGGTTAAGCACACTGGGGTTTTGTTCAAGGAAATGCCTGGACACATAAGCTTGCCAGTTCGTGGAGCAGGTCGCTCGCCTGCTTGCTCCTTTCCATAGCCAATGAGTGCCCACACGGCTGTGTGAAGGCAGGAGAGTGAGAAGACCAAGGTCAAACCTAGCAATGTCCAAGGTAGCTTTGGTGACAGAGATGATAAATAGTGGGGAGGCATGCATGGGAGGAGAGCTTGATCCCCTCAAAAGCAAGCCAAATATATTACTATTAAGAAAAGCAACTACCGGCTGTCAGATCTCATGCTGCTTCTGTGTTACACGTATTACCCACCCCCCTGTGTATTTCAACTGCAAATTCTCTGGTAAGGAAATTATGTCTTCCTTTGCATCTTCAAAGTTCATGCTGGTTATTGCTGTAAGCTGGAGGATATCAAGAATGCTGTCAAGCACACAGACTGCAGGAACAAGAACAGATTCCGCGTATTTCTCTCAAAATTAGAGCTGCCTCACGGAGGACTCCTAGAACTTGCCTGCAAACTATTTTTGCACAAAAACAGGCTTCTTAAATACATATTCCTTTAACCACTTAATTGAAACAGCAACCGAGTTTCCCGAGAGCTTTTCTTTCATAGCTGAGAGCTACATACCTCTCAGATTTCTGGGGTGTATCTGCTTTGTCCGAGGCATTTTCCTCTAATCTCATACACCACTTTCTCCTCTCAGAAATGGAAAGTACAGCAAGCAGAGAGATGGCAGCTCCATAAACTTGTCAAAGCAGTCAGTTAATCCATATGCTAAAAAAAGAGAGAGGAAAGTTATGAGATGGACGCATTAATAAGGAAGACAAAGATACTCATCTGCTCCCTTTCAGCCTCAAAGGGGTATGGAAATTAGCAATGAACAAGAAATATTTCTGTACCTATCCTTCTACAGAGTGAAGCATTCCAATATCTTAAGAAAACTACATGAGGGTGAACTCCTTTTGGGATTACTCAGGAAGCATGAGAAAACTAAGACACTTTTCCACATTTGTCAGCTGTTTTCTAGCCAGAAGACGTCCTCCAACAACTCATGTCCCATACAAACAAATCCAGAAAACCAAACAAAATCTGACATCAGGCTTTAAGATACAGATCTTCATCTCGGGGTGGGGGGAGAGCAGAGTGGAGGGCAAACACAGACCACATCAGCAATAATCCACCCTATTTGTAACTCCACTCTCCACACCCGGAGCGTGCAAGTCCGGGAGAAATCCCCATGGGATATTTCTGCTGAAATATCCACGTACAGCAGAGAATCACACTGGCTCTTAACCCACCTGCAAACTGTTGCATGGCAAGTTTTGTGCCCTGGCGTGGTCCTACGTGGCTGCATCTACAGGAGGCTGCAGCCAGCAAAGCCCCAGTACAGATAAACCCGACGGACCAGGGGTTTTAATAGTCTAACACACAGACTTGTTGCTGAAATGGCACAAACCTACATTTGCAGCCCCAAACCTACCTCTTTTTCAAGACTCGCGAAACTTTCTTACTTTCCAAATATTCTTACGATTTCCTTCCAGTTTAAGGAGCATTTTGCTTAGTTTCTGAAATCCCACAGGATGTAAAATCTCCCACAGAACTACAGCAAACTACTTACACACAAGAACTTAAAAAAAGAAAATGATTGGTGTCATTCCACTCTTCCAGCTAAACAAAAGAAAACATTAACAACTTCCCACCTTTTTTTTTTTAAAATAGCAATGCTACCTCAGGTTAACAGATATTTTTTTTTAGTTAACACTAGGAAGACATTTGAAAAATTTATATAAACTTCAAAATGCCCTTAATACGGACAAGTTGATTAAGGATAGCTATTCAAAGGAGAAAGTATGTAGAATTTTTAACAATTGTTAAATAAATATTTATTTACAGTTTGGGTTTTTTTATTGTTTATTTGTTTTTTAGCTTTGGGGTTTTTTTTTTTTAAGACAACCATGTTATTGTAAAAATGTAATTCAAACCCATTTAAAATAGACTACTTGCAACCACCCCTTCAGTCTACAGACTGTTGAGGAATATCATCATTAATTTTTAATGTTTCTTTTGTCTGTTGCTGCATAAAAGCACCCAAACAGGAGAAGAAACTGACTGCAACTGACACAAAGGAAGGCTGGAAAATATTATTCTAACAGTTCTTCACTAGGGTATTAAAGGAAAAAAAAAAAGAAAGATTCCAAACAGAGCACACAGCCTGTCAAGCTGTTCACTCACACCACTTTATCTGCAAGGATAACAGAAAGATTTAGATATTGAGTAAAGCCTTAAGCTAACAGGTCCATTTTCCTGGTCTTGGAAGCAGTGGCTGGATCGCTTGAAGCAACAAGCATGCCCTGAACCCCCGTCCCCCTTCAGTGGGAACTCTGGGGGCTGCTGGGCTGAGGTTGTTAAAGGTTATAATAAACACCGTCACTTCTTTATGCAAGTTATTCGGAGCAGGAGTTTGAAATCCCCCGGGGCATCCGTAAATCATAAGCACCTCCCGATGCTCCCCTGCAGCACAAATGACATCTTATTTACGCTTTAAAAACCACCAATTTCCCCCGCTCACCAGCAGGACTCATTCTTTCGGGGAGAGAGGTGGCCGTGTGAAAGCCACGGCAGAAACACCGTGCAGGACCCACGCGAAAAGTCATGCCCTCTTAATTTAAACCAAAAAAAAAAAAAAAAAAAAAAAGAGGGGGGGAGAGGGAGAAACGGGCCGTTGCAAACGCAGAGGTCAAATCCTTCCCCCTAGCACCCCCCCGCCCCCCAAAAAATGCAGATGAGGGAGCGGGGGGGCGGGGAGGCAGCCAGCCCCGGGGCCCCGAGAGCCGTCGGTATGTGCGAGCGGGGTTGCAAAGGGAAGGGAGGGAGGAAAAAAAAACCATGAATGAATAAAGAGGGAGGAGCCTGGGAAAACCCCTCTGCAACGCCGCACCGAACAAAGCGCTGCACACATGCCGGGGGGGGTGGGGGGGGGGGAGGGCGGCGGGGGGGGGGCGGCCGCAGCCCGGCACCCAGCGGGGACGGCGGCGGGGGTAGGGGGTGGGAGGAGGGGCTCCGCGGCACCCCCTAAAACCCCGGCTACGAAGCGGGGAGGGGGTCGGGGGGAGCACACAGACAAACGCGCCTGGGGCTGGGGGTGCAGCCGGCACCCCCGTGGAGAAGCGCGGGCGGGCGAGCGCGGAGTCCCCGCCGGTCCCGGGGGGCTGCGGCGGCCCGGCGGTGGGGGGGGAGCGGGGCCTGCCGTCCTCCCCGTCCCCGCCCGTGCCCGCCGCCGCCGGCGGAGGACACATTGTGTTGTGGCTGCCGCAGCTCCGCGCACAGGGGGGCGCCGGCCGGGGGGGGGGGAGAGGAAACGGGGGGCTGGGGGGACGGTGGAAAGCGCCGTCCCGCACCCCCCCTCCCTTCCCACGGCGGCTCCCAAACCCCCCTCCCGAACCCCCCAACACCACCCCCCCACAGAGCCCGCTGCAAACCTGGCGGAGGGGCCGGCGCGGCGGCGGCGGCTGATGGCGGCGGCGGGGAACGCGGCGACCCCTGCGCGGCGGCGGCGGGAGGGGGGGGAGGAAGGGGGGTGCCGGGAGCCTCCTTCACTTGACAACCTCAAACACAAACATGACCCAGCGCCGCCGCCGCGCCCGGGCGTGCACACACACACACACACACACAGAGAGACAGACACACAGACGCACACACGGCCCGGCACCGACACCCACCCCTCCTCCATGCACCGTCCCCCCGGGCCGGCCAAGGCGCCGCCCCCCGGCACTGCCCCCCCCCCCCGCAGCCCCCCGCCGCCGTGCCGGCCGGCCCCCGGCCGCGCCCGCCCCCCGCGGCAGACCCCTCCTCCCGCCGTCCCCCCCATGTCCCAGACGGGAGCAGACCCCCCTCCCCCCGCCCCATCCCCCAGCCGTGGGGTGGTGAAGGGGGGGACACGGGGGGGGAGGGGGACAGCCTCCCCTGACAAGCGGGAGGGGCGGGGCGGGCCCAGCGCATCCGCCGGGCTCCCCTCGGGGAGAGACGCTCTCCCCGCCCCGCCCCGCCCCTCCCCCCGGCGCCCCGGTCACCGGCGGGGGGAGGGGCGCGAGGCGCGCGGGGGGGGGTGGGGGGGTGTTTTACCTTCTCTCACTTTCTATTGCAGGAAGCGGGGCCGGAGCAGTGACGTCACCGGGTCTCCCGGCCCCGCCCCCCTTCCCCGGCCCGGTCGGGGGGGTGGGTGGGGGGAGGGAGGCGGAGGTGAGGGGGAGGGGTCGGGGGAGGGGTCACCGAGGGGGTTTCCTCACCGCCCGGTGGGGGGAGGGACGGCGGCGGAGCGCGAGGCACAACAGACGCGCCGCGGGCCGGATTCCCCGCCGCCAGCACCGCCGCCCCGGGGGGGCGGGGGGGAGCCCCTCGCCGCCGCCGCCGCCGCCGCCGCCGCCTAACGGCCGGGGGAGGAGGAAGAGGAGGAGGACTGGGGTGTCCCCTCAGGGGGTGCCGCACCCGGCACGAAGCAGCGCCTCCCCCCGAGACCAAAAGTTACACCGACACCCCCCACCCCACCCCGGGGGCGCCGCGCCGGTGCGCGTCGCGCTCCCCCCTGCCACGGCCCGGCCGCGGGGGCAGCGGCACGGCCGCCCGCTCACACACACACACGCACACGCACACACAGACGCACACACCGACGCACAGAGCCGGGGCTGACGCGGAGATCCCGGAGGTTCCTCCCCACCGCACGCCCGGCCAGGCTTCCCCGCGCCCCCGCCGCCCGGCCCGGCCCGGCCCCGCCGCCGTGGAAACTCACCGCCGCGCCGTGCATCCTGCCGCGGCTAACTTTTCATCCCGGGCGGCAGCCGGCGGCAGCGAGCCCCCTCCGCCGCTGGAAGTGGGCGGGGGAGGAAATACGAGGAGGAGGCGCGTCGTGCTCTCCGCCGCGGCGCCCCTTTTTTGGCCCGGGCCGCGGGTTTTGCCGGGGGGGAGTTGGGGAGGGGGGTTGTGCAGCGGCCGCTGGGTTTCTGCATCAGCTGTGCCTGTGCAGCCCCTGCGTGTCCGCGCAGCTTTGCGTGCCTGCATAGCCTTGCGTGTGCGTGTGTGCCTGCTCGGAGCCGGGTCACCGTGCCCGGCGAAGGGCTGCCCACCCCCCCAACGCCCCCCCCCCCAAGTCCGCAGGGGGAAACGCCGCACATCCCCCCAGAAAGGGAGACCCCGGCCCGCCTTTTGGCGCTGAGGAGGGGCCTTTTGTGTTCTATTTTTATCCAGCCTGCCTGACAAAGGGGGTGTTGGCAACTTTTCATTACCGCTCGGGTTTTGCGTTTGGGGCCAGCACGTGATGGCTTTAGCAAATAAACCCAATTAAATACTTCTTGCATCACCTCACTGCTCTTCCTCCTGCCGTCGCTGTGCGCCCCTGGCACCCCTCGTGCTCAGCTGTAAGTGCTCTGGCCATGCTACATCCTTCTCTTGTAAGGCCAGGGCCTGCCTTAAGAGAACATGACCACCATCTCCAGAGTCTTTGTGTTTTTCATAGGGCCTTCTTTCAACCCGCATTTAATCGTGCAGGGATTTCGTTAAGGCAGACAAGTACTTTCATCCCCATTTCACAGCGGAGAAACCGAGGCAGGAAGATGCAGAGTAGCTCGTTGCGGAGCTGCGTACAGACACGAGACCACTTCTGTCTGAGCTTTTGGCTGCAGGCACCATCTCTGGGCTATTTTTCCTCTTGAGTTCACTTAAATTATACCTTGAAAATAGTTATGGCTTATGGTGGTGGCAGGTTCACTGCTGTGGGTAAGCTGTCCTTCTCAGAAGCAATATCAGCATTCACTACACAGGAGGCAGAAGCATGCAGGCAACCTACCTTCGCGGTGCCTGGCCAGTCTGCAACATGGTGGTGAGGGTGAGAGATGATATTCATCACAGAATTGGAGATTTATAGAAAAATCAGACCGTTGAAGAGTATTTTCACGGAGAAGCATTACTTCTCCAGCTAGACAAGACAGTGATGATTTTTTTTTGTTGTTAGAGACTGCTTGTCTTCCCCAGCTAGTTTTTAGACTCAGGGCTCCGGCTTGCTAAAGAACAGGATTGCTGTTAGCCTGAATACATCAATAGGAATATGATCTTGCAGGTGCCTTAAGCTTAAATTAGCATACCAAGCCTGACCAGTCGCAAGCCTGAGATCAAGTGACCTCTGCAACTGGCTCTGGACCTCCACTTGTTCTGTTCAACTGCCTCCGAGAGTCTGTCCTGCTGGCCTTTGCGATGTGCAGTGTCTGCCCCTTTCCTCTTCTACTCATTGTCTGAAAGCTCCAGGCTGTTGTCACCAGCGTCATTGGGGAGGAACATCAGATGCTGTGACCCTTCCTCACAAGAGGCCTGAGAAGAGAGGACCCACCACAGCTGCCGCTGGTGCCAAAGGAAGTCCTAGGTCACCCATCTCTTTGCAAGGACCTGAATAAGTTCCAAGCAGGTGCTCCGACATGCAAGTTGAAATGGAGGACAAGAGGAAACACCCTGGAGCCAGCAGGAAACCGTTCTTCTACTAGAAGTCAAACTGCATCCCACCCAGCGGCATGAAAACCCAGCGCTCTCACCGCATGGATGTGCACTGCAGCGTAATAGGCTCCCTTCCCCTGGGAACAAGCACAAGTGTTTTTACAAGAATGACTTAATGAGGTGTCAAAGAGGAGACAGGTCCCCAGGGAGGCACAGGGTGTGTCAGATGGTGCCAGCTGATCCACCCTTGACTATAAAACCAGTCCTCTCAAAGTCGGTTTGGGTCAGAGGACAAAACATGGAACTGAAAGTCTGGCCCAGCTGAGGTTATCCCCATGGCCGTCTGAAATAGCGGCCAAAGGGCCAGCTGGGAGCTGGTGACACCCCTCAGCCTGCACACCTGGAGTGAGCAAAAGTAGGGCCCAAAGAGCCGCCTCCAGCCCAGCTCAGTGTTGCTCCAGCCGGCTCCCCGCTGGGCAGGTAGAAAATAGAGTCCCAAGGGTTTTGAAAAGGCAGCATACAGGGCTGTTTATCCTGGGCAGGCCACTTCATCTTTTTCTGTCTGTTTTTCCATCAGTAAAAAGGAAGTGCATACCCACTCAGTAAAGTACTTTGGGAAAAGTACTGTGGATGACTGTTGGTAGGAGGCACATAGTAATCTTCTAAAACCTGCAAATAAGGGAAATTCTTTAAAAGTTTTTCGTCGAGATCTAAAATGCCACATCAATATGCACACTGAAAAAAATCCTTTGTGGCAGAATTTAGATATTTTTAAAATTTCTCCTAAAAGCAGCCCTATAGGATTCAGATTCCCTTTAAACGACTGTGTGTACATCTGAATGGGGAAGATTATTAAGGCTTTTTTCTTCCTAAAACGCTGCTGCATTTTCAGGAGGATACCTATTTTTAAACATCCTCTACATTTACGCTCGAAACCTCTACACTCAGAAACCAGTAGTCTGTAATGGCTCACCGGTATTTTATGTATAAATATATACACATACACACATCAGGCTCTCAAGAAACCATGATACATTAGGTACTTTTAAATAATTCATTGTTAAGCACCCCATGATAAATCTCTAGTTGAACAGTATGTGATTTTGCTAGAATTCTTGGTATATATTGAATGTGCAGCACTGTGGTAAATTTAACTACACTGAGCATCAAATGTGAAAATTTTATATTGTGCATTACATCCTGACACGCAACCGGGAATCTGTATTATTAAGGCTTCAGGGAATTTTTGAGGGAACTTCTGAAGTTCTGAAAAGAAAAAAACAAGTCTGAGCGCTGTTTCTCTATAGAAGTTGAGATTTTTCTCAGAGAAGGGAAATTCCGTAAGTAGCCTGTATTGAATTAACTTAAAGGCTCACTAAAAGAACTGCTGTCTATTAACTGGTGCTCTAAGGCTCCTCACCTGGCACTATTTAGATGAAAGTCAGAGGATTTTGGTTTACCTGGCACGAGCCGGTGCTCAGAGCGTTTCAGGGCTTGCCGCTCCTGCAGCAGGGCCGGAGAGATAGGGCAGCAACCGCTGCTGCGAGGGGAGGCCATTTTCCCCCCTTTTCTCCAGCAGTAGCTCTCACCCCAGATACCCGCAACTCTCCCTTGTCAGCAGCAGCCAGACGCTTTCCTGGAGGTAGGCAAAGACAACAGCAGGGACCTGGCCACGCGCCACTCCCCGCAGCCTGCTGCTCTGAGCAAGGAGCTGGTCCTGGTTGGGACATTTTGCATGGCAATGTCCTGTGACGTCCAAAAAGGGGGCTTGCTTTTATGTTGTCCCATAAGCTGAGTCGGTCCCTTCCAATTTGGACAAACTGGCATTAGGCAATGGCAAAACGTTGCATCAAAGAATTTTGACCCAACTTTACTTTTTCCTTATAGATATACACACACACACACGCTGCAGGTGTGTGCGGTAGTAACTGGCATCAACCCCTGAGGCTAAGGAAAGGTGCAAGTCTGCCCAGCTTCAGATTAATCAAGTGACATAGGGCACAATTCACTAACAGAGCTTCACCTTTTTTCCAGATATTATTAACCAGACATTTCAATGAACTAAAATCATTAAATTGGATTTAAAAGTAAATTAAATCGTTTAAATAAATCATTAAAAAATAAAAATGAAATTAAAAAGTAAACCTGAATGATCACTGATGCTGTATCTAGTTATTTACACCATGTCCATCTTAACGATATCAGAGCATCTCAGACAAGAATACCTGTGTTTAAGATGCTATGCTAAAAACTGTTTTGGTGACTATTTGTCTTTCCCGCTCCTTGGAAGAGCCTCAGCTGCTGTGGTGCTCCCCCAGGGGCAATCACAGGAGAGCTATCCCAACAACAGCCCCTCCAGGCAGGGAAAGCAACCTTCACCCTGCCTGAACCACCACCACAGCCTGACATCAGCCTTCTTTCCCTCCCAGCGCACAAGGCCTCATATGTTCAGCCACAGGACAAGAGATCGGCCACAGAGCAAAGCACCCGCTGAGGAGGTTGCTTCCTAGCAGAATCCCTTTGAGGTCTCTCTCAGTCCTGCAAGCTCTGGCAAGCCTAGTGCTGTGCCCACACCATGTGCGGCATCCTCTCTGCAGGGAAAGATGGTGAGGCTGAGAGCAAGAGACTCATCCTCAGCACTTTGCAGGCCGGCCACACTCCCTGCCCAGCCAAACCCTCCATCATGGCATGCCGAAGTCTAAGGAGGGGGGAAAAAAAAATTAAAACCAGACTGGTTAAACCAGTGTTGCCTTTTCTCCAAAAGGCAGCCCCAGTGGCAGGCTTGTGCTGTGCCCGTGCTGTTGCTGACCCCCTCCGAGCAGGGCAAGGAGCAGGCTGGACCACCGCCATGTGACAAATGCCTTGTACTCAGCACACCACACATCTAGCAGGGCTTTGTGGGGTGTAACAGTAAGCCCTTCTGGGACGGAGATAATTGCTACACAGAATTATGAGATCTGGGACGGAGGATTTGGGAGAAGGCAAAGGCTCATCTGCAGTGCAGGATATGATACCATTGGGGTTATATTAAAGGGCTGAGCCAGCTCAGACTACCTTCCTCCTCCCTGAGATGGAGCTCACCCAAGGCCCTGAGCACAGTCTT
The DNA here is from genome assembly GCF_949628215.1 of Phalacrocorax aristotelis. Classification (NCBI taxonomy): domain Eukaryota; kingdom Metazoa; phylum Chordata; class Aves; order Suliformes; family Phalacrocoracidae; genus Phalacrocorax; species Phalacrocorax aristotelis. Next base: position 71,468,373 of record NC_134277.1, read on the forward strand.
GTGTCCAAACATGAGGCAAGTTTGAGCCTGGGCCGGTTGCTCTGAAGTTAGCATAGCTGTAGCCCTGAAAAGCAAGCCCCAGAGCTTCTGCGTCTCCACTGAAAATCGCTTCTGCCTTTTCAGAAAGAACTGTTTCTCTGTAGGTCAGCAGCCTCTGTACTTCTACAGCCCTTCTACTCCCTTGCACCCATGCATTTTTACTTCTGAGCTAGGCAGGTTTCTTGCCATCTCTGAACTTTTTCATGAAGTTGCTCATATTTTCCACTGCATCTCCCCTTCACCTCAGCTCACCAGTTCACTCTGATCTTTCTTTCACAGTAGCTCTAGGTTCTGAACTGTTAATTTAAATACGGTGTGGTTTGCCAGCATTTTTTTTTTTTGCTAAGCCTTTTATTTTATCTGTTAAAGAAACAGAAGACGCATATGCACTTAGAGCAAGTTCACCTTCCTGGTGGTATGCTTTTTCTTTAGATTTGACCATAAACATTTTAACATATCTGAATGATTAAAGAGTATTTCATCCCATGCCTTCTTCCCCAAGTATTTTTGCCATTCAATGGCACTCTGCTATTATGTTTGCCACAGACATGTATGGGAGAGGTCTTTTAAATCACATACTGAGCACATTAAGTTAACTCAGAAGCTCAAAGGTTGCAGGGTTAATTATGTTTTGCTTATTTCCTTTTATTTTCTCTGGAAATGTTTTCCCTTGCCTCCTTCCCAGTACAAATGTGAATGTAAGAAATCCACAAAGAGGGAAAAAAAATCCATTCTGTTGAAAAATCTCAAGTTAAAAATTCTTTGATTACTAGGACGTTTACTTTGCCAGGCGTATTGCAGATCATTAGGCACAGATCAACAGCAAAGCTTCACATTCCTTTAGCCTTGTTCCCCTGACTATGAAGTGGCATTCAAATAATAGATGGAGTATTTGCAGTGGTGCATCACAAGCCAGACATATGGCACCTTTTGTAAGCTGTGCTTTTCCCATAATTTAAAGATGCTCAGTCTTCCTTAAATCCAAATGGCTACAACAAAGTGTATGGTTTTGCTTTGAATTATCTTGGCACATTTCTACTAATAATCCTGCTGTGTAATTTCCATGTTTGTGGGGTCTCCTGAAAAATAATTTGCTCTGGATGCGGCCAGTGATTTTCTTAAATCTTATCTTTTTAAACTCAGGCTGACAAGTGTCAGGATCCAATGCTGAAGAGCATAGAAAGTTTTCAAAACATGCTTTAACAAACAAATGCAACTTGAAAACATGCCACTTGCAGTCTTGCAGATATCCCAAAATTTCACAAGGCCAACACTGTAAAAGCCATGGATCCCACTTTCCAAAATCCTATCCCAGCAGCATGACTGCATCCTATGCCCATTTTCACACACTGATAAGCAATTACCCACATAGTGTACAATACAGAGGAAGACTAGGTTTAGGAGAGCAACACTGATATAAATAAGACACCTGGTTCAAGGCTGGCTTCTCACTGCAGTAAGGAGAAAAATGTTTTGGGTTTGGTTTTCATGGATTGGCCGGAGGCTATTAGGCAGCCTGGAAAGCCTACATCCAGCCCAGTTTCCCACCTGGCCAGGCTGTTGCTCCTGGTTGTCTTGGCAGCCTCTGCGCAGGCTTCTTCAGGTCCAGTTCCACATTGCACCCCTCCCAGAAGGTTGTGCTGTGGGCTCGTCTCATCCCAGTTGAAGTCCCTTTTCACCAAGGAGAGATAAGACATTTCACAACTGACTATATCTTCTAATTAAACACTGTAATGTCTTAAAAGGCAACATCAAAATGTGCTCTAGGGTGCAACAGCAGGCCTCAAACCTGTTTGTCTGTTGGCTTAAGAAGTGGTACAACAGAAAAAGCACATTATTTCCTTCAGAGGTGAATCATTCGCCAGCCCTGTCTTCACAGGGAGCGTTATGGCCTTTTCTACATCACAGAAATAAGACATCTATCTTATTTTGATCAAACTGTGGAACAGCTGTACTGATGAATTAAATGTGCATGCGTTTGTGGAGCAGAGAGTCTGACACTGATGCACAATTAAGCTTGCAAATAAGCTCATCGCAATACACGTAAAAGCAAAAGTTAAGACATCAGATCCTCCACTGGCTTAAATTGGCATAGTTTCTCTGAGATACGTAAATTATATTATTGCCATAGAAATCCTATAGGAGGAGTGGCTGGCCAGCCTGTGAAAGCCCAAACATGACATGCACTCACCTCTTAAAAATACTGGGTTTGGCGAGGGTGACAAAAGCCCAGGTCAGAAGAATTCCAGCATGGAGGCCAGGCCTGCTGAGGTAGGGACCCAGCCGCATGAGGCAGACTCTGGGCACACATAGCAGAGGAGCTTGCAAAGAACAGCGCAGCTCCCTAAAGGCTTCGGGCACCGGTGTGCAGAGAGGGGGAAGAGTATGTAGCCCAGCTGTGAGTCCCTCTCTAGAGAGGTATTTCCCTTGTGGAGTAATTTTTCCTCTGCCTATCTTCAGGAAAGAATTTGCATGTCTGTTAAGTCCTGCTAATGCCTGTGAGTGTTCTCTCAGAAAGCCAGAGCATATGCTTAAGGGCTTCTTGTATCAAGTTTTACAGGAATCACTTAAACATGTGAGTTATCCCCTTGGCTTAGTGGGACCATTCATGCCTAGAGTCCCTGATGATCTTACTGTAGCCTCAGCAGTAAACTTCAAATGGGAAAAGAAAGTGAATGTTACTAAATCAAAAAAGTTCAGAGAATTGAAACATAACTGAGCTCCTCCTCCCCCCATCTAAGGCCCCATTTTGTGTATCTGATCCTGTGGACAGCTTGTACAATGAGGTACCGAGATCAATGGTGCTAACAAACCACAGGTTGTGCTTTTTGTTGAGTCAGAGGCATTGTCTGCAAATGCTCAGAGCCAGTTCTGCAATGCTCCACCATGCATGATCTTATTACCAAGTGCGATTCTGGTGTAATGCTTTACAGATCCTTCTCTGGTAAAAAATGCAACTGTACATTACTTTTGTTGTCTCTTAAATAGAAATACACAAAGCTGTAAAACCCCTTCTAATTATGTTTAAAAACCAATTACATTAAAATGAAAGCTGATGCCAAGAACATTTTAATCACACAAACCAAGAGATGCAGAAACACTTCACTCCATTGCTATGGACTGTAGAATGAAGTAAGCATGATAATTTCAGTCTGGTTTGTGGAGGCCAAACTCATAGTACCCACCTTGGCCTCTTACCCCCCCACCCCTTTTTTTTTTTTTTTAAATAACCTTTCCACTTACACAGACTTTTTAATTACTCCTTCATTTCCTACTCCCATTCCCAGGGCCCTTCTTGCTGTTATGGGTTTTGTCTCTTCATCCAGTTCTTCTCCACACTACTTCTCCTCATGCAACCTGGATAGGGAAAAGGTGCTTTGAAGTTGTGAGAGACATTATGTGTTCTACCTTATTTTCCCCAATCTGGATGCATCTTTTGAGAAGTTGCAGGTTAGGAGAGGAAGGACTGAAGCTTCCTTCACTCGATTTTCTATCATCCTCCCCCTTAGCTGACTGTTTGGTGTATAACTCTTAGGCAACTCCCAACAGGAGCACAGGGGGGGCATGGAAGTGCAAATGAGTGTTCCTTGTTTTAAAATTTGGGACCCGCTGCCCAGTCCTGTTACTACTGAGACAAAAACATTCCTTGATATTGTTGAATCAACTGGCTGCAGTGACAAAAAGTGATCAAAAGCTGATTCTGGAAGTCTGCTACAGAAATACCATCAACTGCAGAGTCCCAATCCGACTTGACCTATAAAATGCAAGTGCATTGGTCTGACTGATAAGAAACAGCAAGTACAGCGTAAACTGCAAGCTCTGGAAACACTCATGTGAACCACATCAGTGCACATTTCTTACCTAGACAACCAATGCTTTGCAGGCTCAAGCCAGTGAGGTAAAACATTGAATAGAGGATTATCTTTATTTGTGGGCAAAATTCTCTAGCCAAATCTGAACCGCAGATCTTCACATCTGAAAATAGAAGCGTTATCTAGATTTTTCTCCTGTGTTGGAAATATTATCTCAATGCTGCCAGAGATTTCTGTTCCTTACCTCTGCCTTCTGTTGCTACTTTCCTGCCTCCAAGGTAGGAGGAGCCAGTTAGAGACAGCTCCTTCTTCATTAGGCAAAAAGGTGACTTCAGTTAGTGTGCTCCTGCACAGCAGACTGGAGTCACCATCTTCTGTAATTTTGGTAGAGATGGGCACAGTAGTTCACCTCTACACACTGACATACATACTAGAAGAGAGTATCAGAGAGCAGCAAGAGCAGGTTTTTTCTCCAAGGGATGGCAAGCCAGGAGCTGAGGCAATCCCATGGCCTGCCCCACAACCCCAAGTGAGCCAAGCAGGATGGGCCCAGAGGTGGTGGCCAGGTCCAACCAAAGGTCCAGACCGTAAGGCAAAAGCATGTTGATAGGGCAGGGCCAAGATCAAGCCAAGAAACCAGTTCACAGGTAAGGTCCAGTCTAGATAGGGCTAAGGTGACAAGACAGAGCCAGGTTCAGCCTGGGGAACCAGTCCTTGTGTTGAGCTCTAGAGAAAAGGACTCCATAGCCAGGCTGAGAGCATTCTTCTAAACAGCTCAGGCAAGAGCTGCTGGTCTCCAGCTGAACATAAAAGGGTTTCCGGGCTCTTTTAAGGTGAGGGAGGTCCCAGGTGAGGCTGGTGAGGGCTATTAAGGTCTGTTAGTGCTCTCACGGACCTGAGAGAGAGAATGAGCAAAAGAAAGTGCAAAACATATTTGTGTATATACAACACACACACACACACACACACATATATATGTACACATGTACGCACATGTACACACACACACACATATGTACACATGTACACACATGTACACACACACACATGTATGTATAGCATATATATATCACCATGTTAATATTCTGTTTCTTAAGCCTGGTCTCTTAATTTCCAAACATTTAGCTTATGATTTTAGATCCTCAAAGACTTGGAATAGTCCTTAACTCTAAAAATGTATCTGATGCCACACAGCAAGCAAATTATTAAAAAGTTAAAGAAAGCCACAGCTGCAATAAAGGGATTGCAAGTACTTTTAAACAAAAACTCCAACCTGCAAATAATATAGCCTGCATTCAGATTTACATCCAGGCTACTTTAAAATCTCTTCAAGGATTTTTTAGTTTGCCTGGCTACAAATCATTATAAATCTGGAAAATACTCTTCTGCATTTCCTACATCCTTCCTCCATCCTTTCTTTTTATTTTCATTACTACATTCTGTAGTATGCTACTACCTGTTATGTTCACTTTTTGGACTGTTTTTTCCCAAATTGATTCTTCCTTTGATCTTTCCAGTCCACAAACATAACATTTCTAAGCTGCTATTATTTGTGGTCTTCAGTGGTACTTGTGGTCCTTCCTAAGTTAAGAATCAACTGAAAAATTAATTCACATGCTGTTTGCCTTCTCTCTGCTCCCACTAGTGAGTGTCTGACACCAGGTTGGATGCTACACCAAATCCTGAAATTGAGAAAAATTTCATTCCCAGGACTTCCTCTTTGCATCAGTCAGGTTGTTACAAGCAGTGTACAGGCAGACATGCACGCACACACACAGAGGATCAGCCTTGCAACTGTTGGGTTTCCTGGGACAAGGTTATATTCTAATTATCCTGCAGTAAGACATTTCAGGGATGCTGAAAAAAAGTATATTAAGTATAAAACAATTCTTCTTATGAGTAACTTCCTTTACCTCAAGCCCCAGCTTGATTTGGTTTTCTCTGTATTTATGGTTTGGTTTTATGCTGCAATTATTCCTGGCCAAATCATCTGAAACAATTTGAAAAAAATTTAATTTTGCAAACGTTCCCATACAAATGCAAATCCTTTAATAGAGTTCAGATATTACATTTATTCTTCCCTTTTCATTGCAAATTTGTGTAATTAGATTTTAATTTAGTTTATGTTGGAATTTTTTAATATTTAAAATCTCATCTATGCCCTAGCATCACCTCCAAAGGTCCAGGTTGAAGTCAGCTGTATTTCAATGTTGTGGAAAAATGTCTTCTACTAACTATACTTCTTCAGCTGTGATTGAATGCATTAGCGTCCCACGTGGAGTTTACAGCTCCTGCTCTGCCAGCAGAAGCGGGGGTTGTGTGGACACTCCCTAAGCTGCTCCACTGCATGTGGGCTACTTCAGACTGCCTTCTTTAGCGGTTTGTTAACTGAGTTAATTCTGTAAAGAAGCAAATGGTGTTTGTAAACCTACTTCCACCTGCTGGCAGATTGGTGGGAACAGTGACCTCTGGCACTGGAACAATAACCAATACATTGGGGTGGCAATATCTTCAACCAGCAGAGATAGTTGCAAAGTAAACACATGCTTATGACCTAACTCAACTAAAACCTGTAAAGCAACAATGCTGCAAAAACGGTGTTATGCTTTGAAAAGAGAGACAGGGGTGACAAAGAAGAACAGTGCACAGTGCTGCATGTGAGTGTTGTGGGACACGGTGAGCAATTGAACAGGGCAGTTCCCTCTGGGTTGTTCTGGAAAATGCAGGTGTGGAGCAGGCGTACAGCAAACCCTCCCAGATTGCACAGATGACTCAACAGAACTTCAAAACCATCTATACGGAAGAGTTATTCAAGGGTGATTCATGACCACTGGCAGGAGGGGATTATCCAGGGAGAGGACAAGAGCAGTCTCATGCCCTGAAAGAGCTTCAAAGAAAATGAATTGGATTCAGACTGAACTCTGGCCACCATGACTGGCCATCATGCTCTGATCTGTAGAGACTGGCAGCTGCATAGCATGTCTTAATGGAGGAGGTCTGAAATATTTTAGAAACTACAGAGCAGCCCATAGCTCTTACCCAACAACTTCACATAAGAAGAAGGTTTGGGCGGTGACTGCAATTAAACACATCCAGGAGCGCTCTCACATGCTGGTGGGATGCAGTGAGTGCTTCTCTTCACACTGCATGAGCATGGTCATATCAGGAGAGAAGCCGCAAATCTGAGAAAATAAAGCTGAGGAGAGTGGAAAAAGAAAACCAAGTTTGATGTGAAGAGCACCATACACATACATTTGTGTCTATGCAGCTTCTTGCTCCCTTTTCCATCTCTATAGTTATGGAAGGGCTGCCAGGATCCAGCCTTCGATAAAAGGCATCTGTTTCTGAAGTGAAAACCAGCACCTAGTTGCTAACAGCACACAGTAACTCTACACATCAGTGCAGCGCAGCAAATGAAAAACTCCTTTTCTAACTATGTTATAATAGCAATTTTAGGTAGATGGAACATTAGGAGCGGATGCCAAGCTGGAAGCTGGCCACCCCGTTGGCTTTTCAGCACTAGCTTTGGTCTTTGGAAGCTTTTTGCAGGCTGACAATGCTTCAGAAGAGTCTATTTTTGTCTGGGATTACAAAAATCAATCGCACCGCTTGTACATAGCATGAACGGTTACCATGTGGATAGCCCCTTCAACCAACTGACATTTATTCCAGCATTGCACAGGAAGCTTTCTCCAGCTTTATGGTACTGTTTATCAGGAGACCATTTCCATTTCTAAACTCAGTTTTCTCTTTCAAAGGAGAGTAGATTATTTTTCTCCCAATAGGCAAAATTATTTCCCTCAGGGAAAGTTTAGGTGCTGGTAATGTGTCCCAGGCCCTCTTGATCTTGCAAGCCATTTCAAGACCTGCGCACATCACCCATGTCACGGTAGTGTTGCACCTCTTCTCGTCTTTTAAACTTCCATAAAATGGATCTTGAGCTGTGACTACCTTTCAATCCTCTTTCCATGCAGAAAAGCCATACCACTTGGTGGAAATTGTAGTTCTGCCAATGTTAAACCTCCTTTCAGTTGGTGAAGCCCTCTCAATCAAAACAGAAGCATTTTGTACACGAATAACACTCAAGGAACACCACAGCAGAAGGGCAGGTTTCCCAGCTCAGCCCACGTATCTGCACTGCAGCCTTTTGATATAACAGAGACAACCCAAAACGTCCTGAAAGCCATCTGGCTTCACTCCGGGGCAGTTGCCTAACTCACTATCATGAAGTTAGCAGACCACCTTATATGTCCTTATATCTTCTCTGAGGATGGCATAAGGATTAAGACTAGGACATCCCCACCACCAGTTCATGCTTGGTTGCTGCACTCAGCCTTTTTGCTTTTCCTTTCAAGCTGTTCTCGGGGATCTCCAGCAATTGGGACAAATCAAAGAAGCTTTCAGGCTCCAGTTTAAGTTAGGAAACTGGTTTTGTCCACTGCTGGCCTAAGATTCAACGTGTGAGCATGACCTTAAAAAAAAAACCCAAAAAAACCCACATTTCCCTTTTCCACTTCCACCCCCAAATTATGGCTTGTATCTGCTGCAGAGACTCAGGACACACTACTTGGCAACTCCATGGTGAATCAGACATGTTACACAATGATTTGATTAAAGGAAGCATTCCTCTTCAACTGAGACACAGTTATGTCATGGATCTGGACAGAAAGCTTTCCAAACTATCATTCATCCAACAGTCCAGAGCAGCTGTTAATATTTAAGGAGCACCAGAAGTTACTAAGTGTCTCTAAAATACCTATGGGATTTAAATGTTCCCTGTGAGGTCCACTTGATAGACTCATCATGATTTTGGCCATGCAATAGGACTGATTCATCTGCCCCTTGAGTATTTCTTAGTGCATAGCAAAGAAAAGGTAGCAAAAAGATACCGTTTTCATTGGTAAGTCATACATATGCATGATACACATGTATTTTATGTAACATGTATCTCTATGTGTACCTATACAAAAAAACATGCTCAGAAAACACTATTCAGACTGTGAAGTTCACCACTCAGTAGCTAGGAAACACTACAAGATAGGTTACCCATGCAGCTTTAGTTTAGTCCCGTAGAGTGGGTGCTGGAGACCAATGTCATGCTCCTTTGCTCTGGGCGAAGGGCACCCCATTTGCTCTGGGTGTTGCTGAGGACTCCAGAGGAGCAGGGTCAGATATGTTTTGATCACAGCTCATCCCAAGTAAGAGTCTACTGCCCTGGCCCTACCACCAGCTACTCATCACCCCTTCTCTGCCAGGGATGTAATCACACTTTACGATCTGCCAGCACAGCTCCATCTGTAGTCATTTCCTAACTCAAATTCTGTCAAATGATCTGGGTTTTTCTGGGGGTGGGTGGGAGGGGGTGGGGGTGTACGTGCTTTTAAAGGACAGGCAAAACAGTGCCCCCACTAAGCCAGATAATTTTTGCAAAACTGAGGGACAGCGAGATGTGCTATTCTGCCAGCAGATCTGAGGGGTCAGCAACCCATGAGACAGGATCTGCTGCAGCCAGAACATTGTGTCTGATTGCACCATTAATGAGCGCCTGTTCAATATTTCTTTTTCACCATATTGCTCAAGGCATGGTACCAAAGCCTTAGTAATGGTGCCATTCAAACCCTGTGGTGGAGACAGAATTACTAATATCTATAACACCCACCACTGTAGTATCACAAATACCCATTTGTTCATTAATTTTCAATGCCCAGTTCAGAAGCTTTAGCATTATACAGCACTTTATTTGATCAGGGAACAATATTGACTTCCGTTGCAAGCATAAGCATCAGCACCTGAAGTTTGGAATACAGAATGTAAGAAACACACTTTCTTAAATGAGCTGTCAAACTGTAAAAACCTGATTAATGTCATATAGGAATTAAAGCAGAACCAAGGACAGATTTTTATTTTTCCAGGGCAAGACACAGCTCTAACCATCTCCTTCCTCAGCCCTTTGTCTCAGACAATACACATTTGCCAATTTCTATACCGAACAAAGCAGGGGGCCTGTAAAGCTTGGATCCATCCCAGGGCAGATCAATCCTGCACCTTCAGCAAAGAAGAGTTCTGAGCAAAAAAGTGTATATGATCATTCAGTTAAAGGTGTAAGCCTCTTGGCTGTATTTTGCTGCATGGGCAACCTTGATTTCTAGTATTGCCCAATGACTAAGAACTTGATTTTTTTAAACATTAATAAAAAAAAAAAACCAAACACAAAATGGCATGACCATTATTTCCTAGGTTTATAAATGCATGTTGAAATCCTAGAAATGCATTTTTGTTTTCTCTCGGTACCCCAGCACACAGGAACCTGTGTAATGGTCTTGAAGATATCTTGAAGACATAAGCTAAAGGACAACTTCCACCAGAGTTTGACCATTGCCCTGAATATATGACAGGATCTCTCTGTGTGCATGTTTGTGTACGTTTGCGTGTGTACGTGAGACACACACACACACACACACACTTTGCCAGTGGGTTTCAGTGCTATTTGCTGACACCAGAAAGGATGAACCAAAGAAATACGTGCTACAAGAGGCCCACGCTCTTCTGCTTTTCCTTCCAAGCTTGACTGACTCTGTTCCACCCCACTACAATGTTCCTGTTTTGATTCTTCTCCATCAGTGCACTCCTCAGCCCCATCCATTTCTCCCTGCCAGTCAAATCCCTTCCTTCCTCCCTTCCTTGCTCCCTTCCTTGCTCCCTCTTTTGGGCGAAGAATCCCCATCCCAGGCTTCTTACCCAGCTACAGTTTCCCCTTTCTTATTCTCTCCCCCCCCGCCCAATCCTTCTTCACCAACACCCCCTTACTCTACAGCCTCCCTGTCCCAGATGAATTCTCTGCCTTGTCCCTCCTTGCCCAGACAGCCCCAGCTCTACCCCAAAGCTCTCCTCCTAAAAAGCCTCTCAGCCCACCGGGGTCCCTCTGTAGACCCTTCATTCAGTTCCAGTCTTCTGCCTTGTCTCATCCTAGCTCCTTTCCCCTGTCCTACTGCCAGACTGATTTTCCAGTCAGTCTCACATTGGTGAACCAGTTCTTACTCCTCTCTCCCAATTCCCATTCTCACCCTCCTTTTCCATTAGCCTCCATCTCATTATCAAGCTTGTCATCTTCGTCTTAGCTTCATCAGTCTCAGTCATCCCTTAAAACCTGGCTCCCAGTCTCCTCTTCCACAACTGCTTTACTGCTGGCATGTGGATGGGTTGCCAGTGATGGAGAGAAGGGGCTCTGAAGATTTTGGTAATAAGCTCTGCCAAAAAAAGCCTGCAGCAGGAGCTACAGAAGCAGTCCAGTTTTGTCCATGTCATCCCAGGCCTGAGTGGCAGCTGCTGCTGGCAGGTGCTGTCCAGACAGACATCTTAACCTGACCTTGGACACCTTAAATACCTTAGCATGCCAGCTACACAAATAAAATTCTTTTGCTTACAACTTGAGATACAGAGTTTGAGCTCTGGTCCTCAGGGAATGGCAGGCCAGGCCTTGGGGTCAGAGACCTGGTATTTATACCACTGTAAAACCAGCCAGGACTATCTTTGTCCTTCTAATACATTACTATAAAACCTGATAGAATTATCACTTATTTGTCTGTACTTATATTAGACTCAGAATAATCTGCTCCAGAGGATGTACAATCTAATTAGACACACACCCCCCAAAAAAACCCCGACCCCCCAAAACTCCAGACATTAATGGAAGTGCTATTGCCTTAGTGTAAGTTACTACTATTGGACATACTCAGTGAATGCTAATACTTTGCTCTGCAAGGTCATTTACACAATGCTTTGAAAACCCCCTGGGGTTCCCTCCTAAGCAAAAGCTGAGAACCTTGAAGTACAGAATAATGAGGTCCCACCTGAACCAAAGAGCTCCCACACACGTGTTTAGTTTGTGGTGGAAAAATGCCACTTAGATTCTCTGCATTCACCTTCCCTTTCACCATTACAGCTGAGCTAGGGGAAACAACTTAGGACTTCCTTTCCCAACCAGCGAGCTATGCCCACGTTGGAGGTGAGGCTCAGCAGAACGCAGGGGCCAAAGTGGACAAGTTCTGCTGGGGTCTGTGCTCTTGTTCCTGGAACTGGCAGTAGGAAAAAGCGGCAAAAGCATGGGGAGCTGGGATACGGGAAAGGAAGTAGCAAAGTCTCTGGCTGGTGGAAAGCTGAAATGGGAAGCTGTGGGCAAAGGTGGAAGTTATCCTCTGAGGACAAGGGCAAGCAGGAAAAGTGCTAAGAGGCTGGCTCCAAAAATGTTGGTTAGCACTGGCCTTGAGACACTGGCAGCTTGCAGCAATTAATGTATTCCATTACCTCATGGTTTTACGCTTCAGATGCAGATTAATAGCATTCATTCAAAGAAAGAATTACATCATCTGCATAAAATCCTTTCCAGTGTCATACAGTGTTCTCTGGCTTTCTGATTATTGCTGGTCTACTGGGTTAATGATAGTGTTTCAAATTTTGTTTTTCAATTTAAAAAAATAAGTCCTTCAATCCTCCTTTCAAGCCTGTTTTGCGAGAATTCTCTTAGTGGAGGAGGGTCTCTGCATCCAAATCTTTCTTTTTGTCATCTCCACCTGCTCCTCATGTCTCCTTTGCTGCATTACTTTTGTGCATTTATACCATTCTCCTCAAACCTGCTTTAGCAAAGTCTCCATTGTGGCTAACTGGGGTGATGATTAGCCATGGCAGTGAGGTAAGCTAACACGGTTGCTGCTGAGGTGGTGTAGCTTGGGCACGGAGCCTTGACCGATGCTTGTAGGTCTCTCTCTCTTTCACTAGAGGCCATGATTTCATATCTCCTACAGATTCATGTCTTAAGCAACTACGTGCCCTTCTCATTCCTGCGTCAAACCTTCTGCAGAGGCCTTGTGCGTCTTTAGCCTTCATCCTAGCAAGGATCATCCAGAGGCAGGTTGCATGCTTGTGGGACCTTTTTTTGAGGAAAAACTGTCACTAGACTCCTGCATATCATTCTGTGTAGGCAGCACAATCTAGCCCTCCGTTTTTTTGATGCCATTGCCTTACTAAACGTAAATAATCTCTAAAGATAATAGGGCAAAGGAAATAAGACCAAGAATATTCCTTTGGATAGAAAAAGTCTCTCATATACTCATGTACAACCTGATATATAAGTACCGCTTGAATTTTTGAGAAGTATGGTCTTTTCTCAGCTTTTTCACAAAGCTTCTGTTAAATACCAGTTGGATTCACATGCATGTGACAGGAGGACAATGTACCCAAGAGTATATATAAAAAGTGAATCAGCGAAACAAATACTAAAGATTTTATTACTTTATTTATCTTTTAATATTTCAATCCATTTCTAATCTGAAACATGCAATTAAGAACATGTTGTGCTATCTGAAACAATAGGCAGGTTTACATATAGCTGTCAATTATCACAGAAGGTGCTGGGAAACATTCTGTAAAACTCTGTCTACTCTATGCAAAAAGCAAATCACAGCTGCAGCTAAGCAAGCAACATAATAATAATTACCCTGAAATCATCTGCTTGAATTTTCAAATGAATTCACCATGAGCAGGCTTCGGCTCAAACTGCGTTCCTTTTCTGGCAGCTTTCTATCAGTTCAATAGCACAGGCTTTTGCAGAAAAGATACTTATAAGACCCTAGAGCTGGGAATATTTTCTGGGTGTCTGATTTTTGTTCCCTGCTGTGGCTGCTAGGCATACTGTATCTAAATAAATGATAAAGCTCTGCGTTAGAAAGAAGGGGTAGAAAACTCTTTCTATTATTTCCATTAGAAAGATACTGTCCATTTAGAAACACCTCATTTCCAACTTGAGCTTTCCTTAGCTAACGTTGTTCTTTAGCATCAATGATCTTTCCACTGTTTATCCAGTAGTTATACACCACTCCCATAACCTCTTGCAGTCTAGGTTTTGACAAGGTAAACAAGCTAAACTCTTCTGGTCTCCTCGCACAGAAAGTTTCTAGATGATCAAATGAAAAGAGAAAAAAAAAAAAAAAGCAGACCTGTATCCAGACCTACATATGGAGGTTTCCATCAAATGTCTGCCACCATTCAAAAAACACATAAATTCTTAGTACTGTTCTGTACTGTTGCAGGAAAACAGATTGTCCCAAAGCTGCAGAGGGAGGGAAAAGACTGTGCTTTCTAAGCTTTTGGCAAAACACCAACACAACCCAGTGCATGTAAGGCCTATTTTTCAGAAATATTAATCACCATCAACCCCCATTGACTTCAGGTGGAGCTGAAGATGCTCAGACAAGGCCCTTAAAAGCATGATTTGGCTCTTGAGGCAGGTGTAGAGTGTGTCTATGTTGACACGATATTCTAACGGGGCACCTCATGTCCTCAGGCACATTTAAAATCGAGAATGGTGGCAATATTTCACATCCTTAGAAACCTTTTTCCCTCTTCCAGTCACTTCAACTTCGCATGCTCGTTCTTGGAGTGAATCACAAGTACAGCACTTAATAGTTGTCTGCGGTCAGAAACTGTCTGAAGGAAGTATTTTCTGACCATTTGACAATGTTGACTCATCTACACCAAATCCTCTGAAGAGACTCTGATTTCAGAAAATGTCCAGTCGTTGATTGCTATGTGAACTCGTGCTCTCAGAGACCTTTCCCGCAGCCAGTGCTTAGGCAATGGATGGATGAAGTGTGGATGTATACACGTGAAAGTTTGTCTTAGGTAAGGGAGTAGATGGGTCACTGACATTTTCAGTAGGTTTAGACAGTGCAATAGATGTGCTAAAGAAAATAGTGCCGAGTGGCATCATCTGACTGTCTGATATTAATGCTGGAAGAAAGAAGGGGGTTAGAGCTCACAAAAGGGAGAGGAAAACTGCTGCGGTCCATGTTGTAGGGTCAGGTCCAGAGAGAAGAGGCTCTGTGTTCCCGAGAGCACGGCCCCAGAAAGCACTCAAGAATGTCCCAGTATGATGAGAAAACTGAGGCATGATATGGCACATAGACATGTTACTGTTTTGCCTAGATCTGTATCTCTCTTGCACTGCCTAAAATAAATAGTATCGAGGGGGCAGTAAGGCAGGGGATGGGGCTGTGGTCGGAAACCTCATGCAAAGGCTGCAGTATACGCTTCAGCTATCATGTGTCTCTGAAGAGGCAGTGTGCCAAGAATACCCACAGAACTGGTGCTCTGGGAAAGGGTTTGATTAAGCCATCAGGGAGTCTCTGAGACCTGACACCAGTCTCAGAATCTGCATCAGTGAGAGCAAAGCATTACATGGAGGTCAAGTTCAGCCCTGACGAAGATTTGAGCTGGCACCAAAGACAAATCAGCTACAATGTTTTTGCACATAGATTTGGCGCTCGACTCCAAAACTCCTGCAGAGCTGGATACCAAGGTCTCAGTTCTCAGAAGGGGATGCTCAGAGAGGGTCTGTACTTCGGGAACGTGTCTAGAAATCCAAAGCCGTGAAGCAAACATGCAACAGACTGGACCAACTCACACGCGGAGGAGGGAGAGCAGAGCTAGGGCTACTGCACCAAGCTCTCCAGAGCTCACCATGCAGACTGCTGGGGGGATGATGAACTGAGTCGCTAGCCTGCAGCCTTGCAGCTCCCTGGGAAAGTGGGAGACCCTGTGGTTTTCAGGCTCGCTGGTCTCAGTCACATGGAAAGCCCCAGGATGGGAGATGCAGGGTTTCCAGCACCCTCCCTTCTCCAGCAGCCTGCCAGAAACTCAGTGACCCCAACGGTTTTCCCTTTCATGGAAAATGTTGAAATTTAGGTTTCATTCCAATTTGGAATGAAACCAGATTTTGCTATATCAAAATCCTGCGCAAAATGAAATGACTTTTCATGGCACAGCTTTACTGACTGATGCAGGCTGCATGTAACCAAGAAGAGCCTCCTGAATGGGTGTTTCAATCAGAATTTCCTGGTCTGTTACTTCCAAGAACAAAATTAACAGCAAAACTGATGTCTGCAGTTTTGCAGGAAGGCAGCAAGAAAACGAATCAGGCATGGCATCAGTAAAACATCATACAACGTGGTGGGCGCTGCCACTGATCTGACGCTTTCTCTGGAGAGGTCACGTTCACAATCTGCACCCTCCTTTTTTGGTGTGCCTAGTCTAACTAAACTGCAGTAAGAGTCTTTCCCATTGCTCTTGAACACACACACACACACACACACACACACACACAAACACACACACTTATACCTGGTTCTCCCGGCTCTGATGTTTTCACACTGCAGGCAGTAAATCTACAGTAATTTTGGTTAGCATGTGCTGTGGCTGAGCTCAGAGCAGTCGATTGCTTCGTACTTTCTTTGAGGGAAGTTTGCAATGTGGCCCCTTATGCTAATCAGCAAGCAGGCAGGCAAGGTGACTGCAAGGCGGCTAGCAGGCTTGTTTCTTGTTTGCTCATTTATTTTAATCATCGTATTTCCACCAGTAAAAGTATCTGATTTAAAGTGGAGAGGAAATATAAACTGAGAATGGAGGAATTCTGTAGATGAAGGGATGTTGCATCAAATGTTTTTGCACACTAATTACTTCTGTTTATCACCACTAAACACATGCACATGGCTTCTGTTTTTACAGCAGTTGCCCAACTTACCTACTGTGTATGGATGATAAGATACTCGTCTGTGAGGAAGATTCAATTAATTCTACTTTGCAGTTAGTTTGGTAAATTCATTTGATAGTCTGGTCTGAATGACACAGTGTTATTAATATCAGCAGACACAGGAGAATGCTGCAGAGTAATATTTCTGAAACAGAAAACCTGCAGACATGATTGAGACAATACATTTTTTCCCTTGTTGTACAAGATGATTACTTTACACTCACTTCCCTTTAAGTACCAAAAGCTGGAGGCACAAGGAGAGATTAAAAATATTTATTTTTGCTTTTTAAGTTACTGGAAGAAGATTAAAAGACAATAAGCATAAACTTTAAATGATGTGTTTCAAAAAATACAGCTTACAAAACAAAGAAGTAGGCTTGTATGGTTTTTTTTTCCATGTATTCACCTCTGGAAGAAATCCTGAGTCTAACGACATGCTGTCAGTTTTGTTGTAGGCATTGCTAGCTTGCTTTTCCTTGTTTGTACACGTTATTAATCCATTTAACTACGGCAGCAGCAACAACAAAGTGGACAACATTCCCCCAAAAGAAGAGCAGAAATGGGTCCCCCGTGAAGAAATTCCCCATCTAAGGGAACTGGGGCACAATCTGTTCCTCTGAGCTACTCAAGCACAGGCAGCACAGATTTCCTGCAGGTTTTGATGAAATAACCTTCTACGATTTAGATGCTTTTAAGATTCTTCTTGAAACACCAAATGACAAAATGTTCCAGATTGTTTAAAATCAGTTAATCTGTAGGTGTTTATTAGTACAGCACCCCCCTTCTCCATCCCCTGAAAGTGCTCCTTTTCCAGATGCAATTTTATGGTGAGAGCCCCAGCTCTGCAGCCCATCCTGAAACTGAGCACTTGCATTAGGGATCAACCTCTCCACTGTGTCACCCCACTGACATCCGTACGGCCAAGGCAAATAAAAATATGCTTCCAGTGAGGTTTTCCGCAGTCAGAAAAGGGGAAATCTTTATTGAATAACGTAAGCAAGAAAATGCGTTCGCTACTTAAAAATCAGTATTCTCTGGGAACGTCACCTCGTCCTTATGATATCGAATTACTTGGGAACTTTCCTTCACACTGACATGTACATGTTGGAGGGAGAAAAGCTAATGGGAACTGCTTGTCTTCCTTTATCCCCCACAAATATCAGGTTTTAAGAGTCATATTTGTTACACTCATACTCCTCCCTTTGGGAAACATTATATATTGAATCCACTTAGTATCTTGCTACAAGGACAACTACTGTCTGGAGCAATGCATATCTTTTCAGTGGCATCTGGGATCTCAGATAACCCCTAAATAACCTATAAAAATTTAGGAAAGGATTTCTCTTTGGCCAAGGTTGTAAAGCACGCAAAACCCAAGTGCCTGGCTGTAGCATACTCCTCCTCTACCCTACCAGCATGCACAGCCATAAAAAAATAATAAAAAAAGCAGCAGTAATTAACACAGTGAGCTCATTTTAAAAACATCTGAAAAGTTTCTAGGAATAATTCCATTGACCTGCTCTTTCATACCAGACATCTTTTGTTCCCTTCCTCTTCAGGCTGCAAGTTGTGCGGGAGTACTGACATGTGAGTAGTAGTTTACACTGGAACAGTAACATTTCTCCAGGGACTTCTAGGTGTCTGCCCAGGCAGTGAAGGTCTGATTTATCCAAAGAGGTGTGCTTTCAGGACAGCCCAATATTTTTGCTTCATTTACGAGCAGAAACTGTAGCTAGCCATTCTTTTTTCTTTTCTTTTCTCTTTTATTCTCTTATATTTTCTCTTTTTTATTATTTTATTTTAATTTAACTTTACACTGGGTGCCAAGCAAAATAAACACCTCCATGGAGTCGTCAAGAATGAGGGAATGAACTCCAGAACTTTAAAAAATAGGTAAATAAACTGATAAGTCTCTCAAGTGTGTTGGTGAAAATGCTGGAGTAACCCAGGTGAAATTATTGAAGTAATTCCACACAAAGGATCAAGTGTGAGTTAGGTTCCATGGTGCTGGGAGGGATCAAAGAAGAGGAATGCACAGGCAGGAGTAAGGAGGGTGGTGTACAGACCGCATGCATAGCAGCAAAACAATAAAACACAGACAAAAGGAATCAGCCACCATCTCACACAGGGCTGCTGCAATACTGGAGAGCGGGACCTCATTATATTATTACTTGGATGAAATGCTCGGCATTGCCTTATGGGGTGTGCATGCCTGCAAAGTTCAAATATTTTTTGTGGGACTTATCTGGCCTGGAGGGAAATTCCTGGTGCCCCTATATTTAACTTGTATCACAGCAGGCCAATAAAATTCCCTATGGTTTTAACTCTCTCAGTAACGACTGCCCAAAATTAGCCAGCAGACTTTCTTTTTTTTTTTTAAACAACTGTGTAGAGCTATCCAGAGGAATTTTATGAGATTAAATAATATTTACCCTGTGCTAAAGTGGGATGCCTCTTGAGAGCAGCTTGGTCTGTGGCTGGGAAGAGGGTGTGAAGGGCAGCTGGACCCTCACGACTGACCTCCGCCTCCAGAGCAAGCAGCGTGGCCAGGGATGGGTGGCTGCCACGCTGACGGTGGTCTGGGAAATGCTCCCAGCTTCATTGCTTTCTGCAAAGTGGGGAAGCTGCTCGTGCCCGAGTCTTATCTCTATTGCAGCACCTCTGGAGGCCCTAACCCATCCAAGAGCAAGAGGCTTCGCAGCCATGCGCAAGCCAAGAGGCAGCTGTCCCTCAGGGCTGTCGCTGGGGCAAGAAGGTGCCCACTGGCACTTGCAGAGCAGCACCAGCCCCGGGAGCACAACCAGTGCATCCCCACCATAGCTTATGGGCCAGAGCAGGGTGGCAGGCTGCAGCTCTTCCTCATTACCTCTTCTGCTCCTTTCTTTGGAGGCAAGCGACGCACTCTCCGATTCCTTTGGCAATAGCTGAGCAACTGCAAGTAACAGTGCAGGAGACGATGTTTTGCATTCCCAACCTGTGCTGTGCTGTCCGGCACCCCAGCTACACTGATGTCACCGAATTACAAGACTGTTGGGGTGGGCAGGGACTTCTGGAGATTATCCAGTCCAACCTTCCTGCTCAAAGTAAGGGCAACTATGGCAAGTTTCTGAGAGCCATGTCCAGTTCGGTTTTGAATGTCTCCAACAAGGCAGACTCTACAGCCTCCCTAGGCACCTGTCCCAGAGGTCAGCCACCCTCAGAGTGAAAAAGCATTTACTTAGGCTTAAATAGAATTTCCTGTATTTAAATTTCTGCCCATTTGCCTCTTGTCCTGTCACTGGGCACCACTGAAAAAAGTGTGGCCTTTTATACCGTTCTTTCAGGTATTTATACCCATTGATAAGATCCCTCCTTGAGCCTTCTCTTCTCTAGATGAAACAGTCCCAGCTCTCTCAGGACAGACTGCAGGTGCGGGGCACAGCCAGAGAACTGTACTGACCAGTCAACTGTTTACAAGCAGCCAACCCCTTTTATACCTTTACCCATCTATTTTCCCACTCTCGTTCTCCCTAAAATCATATAAAACCTTCCCTTGTCCTGCCTTTGGTTCCTCCCTAAATATCCCCTACAAAGTCCTGTGTGGTCCCAAACTGCTTTTCCCCTGTATCTCATAAAATGTCTCACCCCTAGATAGCAACCCCCTGAGTCTGAAGGGTGACCCAGAGAGATGCTCCTGATGACTCATGGTGATGGGTTTCACACCTGGACAGCGGGACTGAGACTCCGCTGGGGCAGCCCTGGGAGGGGGCCAGGGAAGACGATGGTTCCTCTGGAGTCCTCAGTATGGGTTCCTACCTGCCGTTGTCCTCTGTGTTTTTCTGGACTTGTGCAGATGGCCCTCTGATAGGTTGATGGCTCTGGGTGTAGCCCAGCAGGATATTATTCAGGCTCCCCCACTACCACTGTCTCCCTGAGCTCCTTCATGGGTGTGCAGATAAGCTTTATCACATAGCCTAACACAGTGAGCCAGTCATTTCATTGTAGAAGGCTGTCAGGTTGGTCGAGCATAGTTTCTTTCTTGAGTCCATGCTGACTATTCCCAGTCACCTTCTTGTTCTTCCTATGTTTGGAAATTATTTCCAAGAGGATTTTTTCCATCAACTTCCCAGGGGTCTAAGTGAGGCTGACTGGCCTGAAGTCCCCCAGATCCTCCTTCTTGAAAACAGGAGGTGACATTTGTTTTCTTCCAGCCCTAAGGAACCTCTCCCAAACACCATGACCTTTCAAATATTATCAAGAGTGCCTTTGCAATTATATCAACCAGCTCCCTCAGCAATCCTCAGTGCATCCCATCAGGTCCCATGGACTTGAATATGTCCAGTTTACTTAAGTGCTTCCTAATCTAGTCCTCCTCCACTGAGGGTAACTTTTCCTTGCTATTGACTTTGCCTCTGGTCTCAAGGGCCTGGGGTTGCTGAAGTCCAGTCTTACAGTAAAAACCAAAGGGAAGAAGGCATTGAGAACTTTGACCTTTACCATATCCTTTGTCACCACGTCTTCTGCCCCATTCAGAACCAAGCCTGCATTTTCCCTAGTCTTCCTTTTCCTGCTAATGAACCTGGAGAAGCTCTTCATGTTGCCCTTCGTGTCCCTTACCATATTCATCTTCAGATGGGCTTTGACTTTTCCAACCCCATCCCTGCACACTCAGACAGCGTCTCTATATTCTTCCTGGATCATCTGCCCCTACTTCCACCACTTGCACACTTCCATTTTACATTTTCATTTTGTCAAGAGCTCCTTGTTCATCCGCACAGGCCTCCTGCCACATTTGCTTGATTTCCTGCTCATTGGCGTGGACCACTCTGCAGCTGGGAGGAGGTCATCCTTGAAAATCAACCCGCTCTGCTGCTGGAGCCCTCTTCTCTCCAGGGATATTTCCTGTGGGGTTCTTCCAAGCAGACCCCTGAAGATTCCAAAGCCTGCTCTCCTGAAGTCCAGGGATGTAATCTTGCTTTTAGCCTTGTTACCTCCCCTCAGGATCCTCAACTCCACCACATCAAATGCGGAAGAGCAGACAGACATCTCGTTCCCAGCTTGGGCTCTCATACAAGACACATATGAAAAGTCAATTCTTCATGTGCTCAAATGAGCAAAAAAAATTGAGTCTAAAAATAATAATAATAAAAATGATAGATCTTCCTTTGGAAATGTTGGCTGAAACATTTGTTTTTATATCTTTTTGTTCCCAAATGGCTTCTATGAGAATATTTCTTAGTGCTTTTACATAACATTTTATATTGTGTTAAATCACTGATCAGATTTCTTTGAAGGGAATCCTTGTGGGGCTTTTGCAATGCTAGGAAAAGAAGAAAAAAGTGAAAGCATATTCTTTTCTTTCTTTCCAATTGGAAAAAGCCAACCCAAATCAACAGGGAAATGGTTTAATTTCAGACTCCTAGAGCAATGGCAAGGAGGAAAAAAAAAATGTTTTAAAAGGTATAACTGATATTTCACTTTCATTTCTGAATGTTTTACATTGTTTTCCCTGTCTACTAAAATGGTGTCAACATTTTTTTTTTAAAAAATATGCACATCTAAAATATCCAGCTCAATCAGATCCGTAGCCTTTGTTTGCAGAGGTGAAAAGGCTTCTGTTCCTGGGAGGCGACGCAGTGCAATGGATCCAGATTGCCACCACTACCCTGCTTTTTGCCAGACAGAGTTGAACCAGGGAATTTTTTTTTCTTTTGATGAGTGCTAACAACAAGGCACAGGTAATTCTGCTCATTGCTCTGGCCTTTTAAACTATATAAATCTAATTGCAAGTTAGTTAAACTAGACTTCATGTAAAAGTCGTGCAAAAAAACCCTGATATTGGCTGAAGAATGTCTATCATAAATACTGCCACAAAAGCCTGTCAAAGTATGCAAACCAGCAAGCATGGTTAAAAAGTTTACAGAAGTTTCTGGAAAATTTGGCAAATTTTGGAATCTGTAGATACAAAAACGTTGGTTGAAGAAGCTTTTCATCTGTTATAGTAAAACTTGCAAGCTAAGTATCACCAGATTGATTTTCCTTTTTGTCCTGTAGCCTTTGGGGAAAAACATAGAAGCATCAGAGAACACTGTTGCCCTTTCCATAGGCATGGGAATGGTGGACATCACTTTAAATCACCAGTTCGTCTGTGGTGCTCATTTTGGTAACTCTTGGAAAACCCTCTCTACCTGCTCTGGCCTCCTGACTGCACGCTGTCCGTTTTTACTCCCTGCTTTCCCAGACTCCTGTGCAAACTCTTTTCATTCTGGGGCCAGAATGAAAATATTTTCAGAAATACTTAGAACCCAACATCTTTACTAAACTGAATGGCTGCGTTTTCAAAAAAACTCAACAGCTCCTCTACGGGGGAACTACTGAGTGACAAACTTTCTTCCCCGCGTTGCCCCAGTTTGGCATCTTCACTTAAATATCCCACAAGCTGAGCAGAAGACCCTAGCAAACACTCCTGACTGACTTTCTAGTTGGAACCACTAACAAATGATTGAGGTCTGTAATAAAAATAAATAAAAACCAAAACAGGTTGCAAATATATCTTTTTTATATCTAAAAGTAACTCCAAACTTCAGAGAAAAAACTGGTATTATTCACAGTGTAAGTCACTGGAGCTGCACAGTTCGGCACAGATAAATGAAATCTGTGCTGCATTGAACCGAGCTAGCAAAACATGAGTAAGTCCTCTTACAAATCCAGAGAGATTTTCTTGCATAAAGGCAAAGCTGCTGAAGTTTTAACAGGATTAAAAATTGCAAAAATATGCAATTACAACCAAGTATTGCATAAAATACAATTTAAAGTGATTCCACCTTTTTAAAATACTGGTGCCTATTAAAACACAGGCACATTCACGTGCCTTCCAAATGCATCCCAGTAGAGTGCAAACTGGAAAGGCATTGCATGTCATCACGCAGTAGTCAGAAGCAAAAACAATGTCATGTTCTAAGCATTCATTAAATGTAGAAATATGCACTGAGGATGTAAATGTTGACTAGAGTCTCAGGGAAGTGTGTAATTTATATTCAAAACTAAGATCCATAATAAATACCCAGCTTCAAATCTCCTTGGACAGTGTCTCTCAACAGATTTCTAAAAACGTACATTTATGGAGTAAACAGAATTTTTAATGGCTGCTAGCAGTATATCAGATTTGTTATGCTTATGGGAGTTGTGGTCATCAAATATTCATGCTGATGGTTCTTACGCAATGCTGACAGCTTTCTAACTTGTGAAATAAATAATGGGTGAGTGGGAATTGATGAGATAAGTAGACTGCTTTATCTGAGAAGGGTGACCAAGCTTTTGCGTGGCAGCAGGAAGACTGAGTTGCATTCTCAGAGCAAGAGAGAAAGTCCGAAAGTGTATTTCTTCAGATTACAAATCAGACACACCTCTTGATCTGGCCCTATGTTTTCTTATTCTTCTCAATCTAACTGCATCTTCCAGCCCAAGGGATTTACTTGCTGGTGTCAGGGTCAGGCAGTGCAAAAATGACTAATAACTTTCTGCTACCAGAGAAGCTGGGCTGAGATACTGGATCATTTCAGGCAGGGTGTGTGGAGGTTGATAACATATACATAACCCATCCTCATATTTCTTACTTAGGCAGTTTGCCCTTACTGCAGTTAGGGCAAATAAAGGATTTTACCTCTTTAAGGAATGTGGGGGACGGCCCATGAGAAGGCTTTTTTTTAAAAAAAAAGATGCTGGTACACCTTTAGCACATTGTCTAGCTACTACTACTAAACTGTATACTTCAGTTTGATAATTTAGTATAATTGCATCAACTGAACTCAGATCATAGGACATTTCCAGCACAGATGTTCTTCACTCTCTTAATAGGTCTTTGTTTGATATGAAAGCCATTATTGTGCAGTAGTTACACATCCTTTGTATTATCTGATCTCAGCATCTGGCCTTCAGCCCTCCAGTTCCTGGAATGTGTCTATACAAGTCAAGGTAAGAAAAATTACCTCCACAACCATCTGGAGAAATACTATGTGCCCAGCACATATAAGATCAACGCCAGTGACTTCGTTGCCAGTTATGGTTTTCTAGAATTAAACCACACAAAGTACCTTTAATTCTTTCAGTATGAGCTTCCTCATCTGTAAGACAGCACTGGAAATAGATTTAACTTGTTAGTTGTTTTAAGTGGTAAATTACAGGATCTCCACAAAAATAGTTCAGAAAGTCCATGTACAGTGCAATATGAGTTTAAGCAAAACTATATATACAATTCAAAAGTCCAGTTTTCAACCACAAGATAAAATGTTTCAGAACATAAGCTGATTCCAGTGCTGTTTCCAATAAAACCAAGAGGCAAACTCATACTGAAAGCAAGTAGAACTATATCTGCGCTCCCAAGAACGGCTTGCCTCAAACACAGATAATGATGCAAGGGACCCTGGGTAAGTCCAGCTCTTTATCACAGACCTTGATAGATAAGAAAGTTAGCAGAAGGATGAAAGCCCTAAACCTCAGTGCTAGTCTAGCTATGATAGATTTATCATAAAGCATGGGTAACCTGGAGCCTAATCTTGCAAATTTGACTTGGGCAGTGCCGTAGAACAGACTGAGCAATAAAAGTAAAGGGCATAATCTGAATCTTTACTTTTTGTCACATGGTGCTTTGCAGCATAAACTAATGTGAGAACATGCAACGTTAAAAGTTTCCATCAAAATTCCTTTGCTGGAAGTTGTATTGCCACGATATGAGTAATGTCACAGGACACACAAGAAATTATGTGGTGGACTACTAAGGGATGCCTTCTTGCTATAGAAATTTATTTCTGATGCTCCAGCAGTCAAAAGTTCCCTTGCATCTTGGAGAAGAAGAATCTATATTCTTGCCAAAACTTGGCTGTTTTCTTCTTCTCTCCCTGAAATCTATCTGCTGTATTTTTTTAGACAAGGGGTAGCTAATATTCAATGTCATGTCCCAGGTGAAGGTATATCCATCAGTCACATTGTTCTAAAATCACCTTCATTTTTAAAATAATTCACTTAATACAGCACACTTTATTACAAGTGCAAGAGACAGGAAAAATGAAAATTGCAGGTGTCTACTACTCTGTCTTCTATTCCAACTACGGGTTTGTTTAAAAAAACCTAAACCCCTCCCATCCATCCTTTGAAGTACTCTAGGTTCTCTTGAGCTTCTTTTCACCAAATGCCAAACACAAGGGAAATCACCAGCACAATATCACCATCTACGAATGCCAGCTTAACTCTGTTCTGATTTTCTCCAGCCTTTCTGCAAATACTTCTTCACTACAGTTCTGTATTCCTTTTTTGCCTTCTCTCCCTGGACCAGTTGAGGTTGGCAAGGGTAGATCAGCAAAGGTTTAAACACGGAGAAACAAAGAAAGAGGATGTGAAAAGCCTCGCTTCTAGACTCCAATAGTGAGAACTGTTTTGCAAAGGTCTTCTCGAAGAAGAAACCAATCCATTCTCTTCACTTATTCTCCACCATTTCACATATCTACATTTTACTCCCAGTTATGATTTTCCTGTTGAACACCTCTTACAACACCATCTCATTACTTGCTTCTCAAATTATCCTATTACCATATCTTCCAATTGTTCTGTGATCTTTTATGATTTAAATTACCAAGTTCACAAATAAGGCTTTGTGTTTTGCAGTCGTGTTACTCCCCAGAAGGGCCTTTTGAACATCAGGGACATTTGACACCTTCTAGTGTCCCAGTATAATGCCTGTTTGGACGATGGATGAATACTCTTGCTGCTAACTTGGCCCTTTTGTCATTTTTATGTTTCAGCAGGCTTAAGAGCTCCAGAGACTTTCCACTCTCCAGTTTGTCCATTCCTTTCAACAACTTTTCTTCTGTATGGTTTTGAATAGTACCTCTAGCCATCAACAGAAAAAAAGAAAAACAAATCACTCTTGAGTAGGTGCCTTCTCAAAGGCTCAGTAGCATCCATGTTTCTCAACTGATCCTTTTAACTCTCCGTAATCCAACTCTTTTCCAAATTCTGTCCTCCTGATACACTTCAAGGTGTTCTTGCTATTGTTTTTCAGTGTTATGCTTCTTCCCTCCAAATATCTGTGCCATTTGCCCTTTCCATTTTAGGTCTTCTGATTTCCTCTTTCTATACCTCTTGCTGTGGTTTAATTTCTTTTTATTGGCTTAATACAATAGAATTTTAATTTTCCAATAGTTTGGTTGAAATAATCTCCTGGCCATTGCCTCCTAGACACCCTGGAGCACGTGCTCCCATTTCCATTCAATGATATTCCTGCTCTCTAAGGTTCTGTCTGGGTAGGGGGTTTTAATTCCCCTGCCTGCCCCATAAGAAGTGTCTCTGTAGAATCGAAAACATTTTTAAGTTTCTTTGATTTTTATCTATTTTTGTAAAATCATCTTTTTAAAATACAATGTTACTGAGCTAAGCCAGGTTACATTTCCTTGTCCAAAGATGTAAAACACAGTTTATGGACACGCAGTTCTGCTGAAACCAGACTTACACTGTATCAGTGCAATACCAAATATTTGAATAGACTACGACTACTATTATTTTTCCTTTAAAACACCTGAGAACTCTCCACCAGCTCCTGTCTTCCACAAAGTAGACTAAGTCTGCTTGCTGAACTGTGGGCTATTTGCCCTCACCTTCTGTTTGCAAAAACTGCATGGATAACCGTTCAGCAGCTTCCAAATTAGCTTTTACAATTGGAATTGGTATTGGAAGGAAATTAGTTCCTGGTGGGACAACAGCTGGCCAACGCACATGCACCTTTCTCCAGTGTGGTTTCTACTTTCTCGTTTTGTGGTTTAGGGGTTTTATGTAGTAACTCATGGGTGAAAAAACTAGCAGTAAAACATGATGCACAGTTGAGTAATCTACCTTCCCCTGCATCTAATTCACCAGTCTGTAATTAGGGCTGTGAAAGCAAGCAAAAGCAGGGAGACAGCTTCCCACATCAGACTCCACCTTTTACACCTATGCTTAGCCAAATGTATGGAAAAATTCCTTTGTATAATCCTACCCAATATTTTTATTTCTTTTCCTGGAAAGACTGGGCAAGTTCACACAATATATTCAGCTGTTTTTTCAGGGTCTACTGTAAATTCTGCAAAACCATGTTAAGTCAGGAAAGTAAATCTGATATAAGGTAACACAAATCTGTTTGCAACTTTTGCAGGAGTGAGATTGATTTTCTTCTCACCTAAATCAGCATCAATCAACTTATGCAACTGAAATTAACAGAATTCATTACACAGCCATCCAAGTGGTGTTAGCAAGAGCGAGACTGGTACCAGTGTATATTTAAAAGACCAGGGTTCCTCTCGTCACTCACAATGGAACAAATCAGAACCTCACTTAAGCCAGCAGACCAAAAGTAGAGCAGAGAAGTTGACCCGTTATCACCATGGGGGTGAAAAACGAAAGGGAGTTTGCATGGCCTCTAAGGCCACCTCCTTCTCTTCCCCACAAAGACAGTGCCTTGCATGTAGGGTCCCTCATGAAGGGCCTTGCAGGGATGGTACAACAGATATGAATAGCAACGTAAAAGTCACAGCAGCCGTTGGTGCACATTTCCGTGAAGAGCCATATAAAGTTCTAGCAATCAATGTTAAGGTGGGTACTGACAATTTGCTGGCTCAGACCCTTAGGACAAGCAGCTGGCAACCTTTGAGACCTGCAGGAAGCAGGCACAGCTACACTAAACTAACTCAAATAGGCAGCGATGCGCTGTAATGCTTCCCAATAAACAATCCCATTTGGCTAAGAGGAAAATGAATACAAATAAATCAGCTGAAGCAGAATAATAGAAATTATTTCCAAGATGCTGAGGAGAATCTAAAAATGTTTTGTTGGGAGAGGAGAGAGAGAGAACATGTGGAAGGAAGGACTGCGTTACAGGCAGCATCTTTCTTCTGATGGTGAGTTACATCCACCCCATCCTTTCCTTTTCTTCCTCTCTGTCTAAATGCATTGAGACAATGAGGCTTCAACATGAAGAGACAAACCCTTAATTAATAGTCCAGGAAAAAATTAACTTATCCATAGCGCATTGACTCTCAGAATGATTCCTCAGCATGATCGTTCTCTCTTCATCAGTATTCTACCTCAATACTTCTGTCTTAATTTCTCACTTTTGTAACTTAACTAATTTTAAAATATTTTAAAATATTTTAATATTTTTATTTGCAATATTTTTAATATGTATTTTTAAATTTTTTTAATATGGCATGAAATAAATACTAGTTCAATATGTCTGAGTGGCAATTACACCACTTACTAGGTCAAGCATATATAAGCTATTGTGGCTGCTGAATGCCTTCTCTGTGTGAACACACTACAGGCATATCTCAGATGCACTGCTGGTTTTTCATCTTGCTTCCCTCCCCGGCATGGTTTACTGTTAATTTTTTTCTCCCTTCTGCTGTTTTATATCCTGGCTGAATATCATTTCTAGAAGATTTCTCTTGAAGGTATTTGTCAGAAAGCCAGTTCCATGCATACCAGTTTCTGGCCAAAGAATACAAGATGGAGAACAACCATTATATCACACATATAACCTGTATTTCCAAATGAATTTTAACAGATTAAGAAAAGAGAAGGCATAATTTCTAGGTTTCACTCATGGCAACTCTTTTTAGTGGTAATAGATCAAAATAGAGAGAATAAATGATTACAACCTATTGAGGTGAAATGTTTGTAGCCTCTGAAGTTACAAGCAATATTTCTGATTTCTATGGATTGATTCTCCAAAGTGCCAAGCATAAAGCTTTTGAAATCCCAAAGCAAGTTATGCAGATGCTTAAACACAAGCCTACGTCTGGTCCCATGGAGGTCAGTGACAGAAGTTGTCAGAGGAGACATGCTGGGGGTGCAACCTGGGTCCCCCAGTTCCTCCCCAGGGTTGGGTGGAGGGAGAGACACCACCAGACCCACCTGGCAGCGGCCAGTTTCCCACCCGCTCCACAAACGAGGAACAAACCCTCTTCCTAATAACGGCAGGGAAGGTGGTTGCTTCTCCCACCCTTCCCACTAAACCATCTCCCTGAAACAAGTGACAGCCTGCCATCCCAGGGAAACAAGTGAGACGTCTGCCTGTAGCAATATCATCTTGAATTGTGAATTAATCAAATCTCAGAAGTTGAGCTTAGGTGTTACAGGCTTCTCTGGGGAGCTCAAATTTACCTGAAAAAAATTCAAAGAGTTTTAAACAAAATTATAGCTACAATTTAGCAAAGGAAATGTGTATAGTTATATTTCTTATCGCTGGAGTGCTGTAAAATTGAAGTGAATTTTCAATCTGATTAATTCATTCAGAATGATTCCTGTTGGGTAATTATCTTCAATAAAGATCTGTCAATACAGTTTCAAGCTATTGTCATTTTATATCAAATATAAATTAGACAGTATAATGAATTCAGGTACACCTAAACTCAATGTCAGATGAAATTCTTGTAGGATAATCAAGGGAAATAATTGGTCTAAGAAGATAAAAACAAAAGAACTTAACACAATAACAGTAAAACTCCTTTCTGGATTAAGATAGCATGGATGATTTTGCAAAATCATCTGGGATGTATTTCCCAAGTAAATTCAATCTAATAAAACTTTCAGGATTGCTTGCTGGAAAGAAAGAGCCATTATACTGAGTGGTGTAAAATAGCATAGCTTTAAAATAGATAAAATCACGTCTATTTAAACCAAGTGAATATTTGGCATAGAAACCGTGATTTCAGCACTAGTTTGCCAACCTAGTTAGAAAAAGTCTTCGTGGCCAGAAACGCTGACATGGCATACTGCCTGAGGGGTTAATTTAACAAGATTAATCATTTCTGAGACATGGCGAGAATCGTTTAAATGCATTTTGGTTAGGGCATCACTAGCTGATGCGTGGCCTGATACATCTAAGCAAGAAAGAATTTCAGTTCAGCAGCTTTTCTGACTAGACCCGGTATTAGGAAAACAGGGCTAAGCTGGATCAGAGATTAGGTTACAGCTCTCATCCATCTAAATGGGCAACTGAGTATTTTTTCCAAGAACAAAAATTTTCTGTCCTACTCAATAGTTTATAGGGAATTGACACAAAGCAGCAACAAAAATAGCTCTGTAACTTTGCCCCGCTGGGCAGATACAGGGTTGTCTTGCACCACAACAAAGCAGATTTCCACAGGAGCTGCAAAGACCCAGCACCTCTGGAGACCAACCTCTCGCATGTGGCTGCTGGGGCTTGCCTCTAAGGGAGGTTTGTATATTTAGGTTTGACTGACCCACTTGAGTTCAGAGAGAGAATTCAAGCAGGGATGAGAGCCCTGGTCCTGTGTCCCGTCTTTCCCCATGACGTGTATCACCCTCCATACCATCCTCTGAGGCCGGCGTGCACACAGCATGACATGACACAGCGGTCGGGCTGTTATTGTAACAATTTTTTTAGTGCTAAAATCAAACATTTTTAAGGAGATAAATTCTGTGCTTTTAAGTCCATGCATTGTTATTCTGCTGTCTTTATTCTTTCTTCCTCTAACTCTTTCTGAATACTTCTCAAAGGCAAGATGCCCATCAATATTTTTAAAATTTGCTTTAATCTGTAGTAGCCAGATTGCTGCTGCACAGCAAAAACAACAACTTTTGTTTCTTAGTAGAAAACTAAGCTAAAACCCATTGCTTTTATAAATGTATAGTTAATAAACAGAGAAAACCCAAAGGCAAGTGGAGAAAAAGAGGCATGTTTAAAGGCTCTTTCTTTACAAGAGCGGCAGCAAATTGAAGCATGGATCACCCAAAGCAGAAAAAACAGCAGCCTCAAGCAGTGCCGTACCAGAAATCAGAAACCAGCGTTCAGCTCTCATAACACAGAATAAAAGTTACAGAGTCCTTTCCTGATGCTAAGTAGCAGCGAGTGGTGACAGCGGAGTCCTGAAAGACAAATGGCTGTCTTTTCCAAGTTACTAATAACTGTTCTGTTTTAAAATCCTCCATGAAGCGTGGTCTTCTCCAGTGACAGTATAACTTACACGCATAAACTATGAATGTGCGTATGACAGGAGGAGTGTCTGCCTGGTAAATAAAGCTCATCTATCCAGATGGATCTGTTACAAAGCATTTTTAACAGAAGCTTGAGTAGCCAAATCAATCCTAAATGGGAGATTGGTGCTGCAGGATGCTGAGAGCTCTCAAGCTCCAGGTATGTCCTTGGGGATGTCCAGGGCCTTGCTGGACTAGATCTCTCCTCAGACTGTATTTGGGGATTGTTGAGGTGGACGCCAACAAAACTCTTAAGAAACAGGCAAGCGTTTCGTGTGAGTCTGCATTGACGCAGGCAGTTAGGTTCACTCCTTAATGCTTTGCACTTGACATTAAGATTTAATTATGCTGCAACTTGCAATTATGTCTCTTCCTGGCTGCTTTAAATCCTTGTTTTCTAGTTGCTGTAAATCCCTGCGTTGCCTTATAGTTCTCCTTGTCTTCAGTTGATTTATTATTCGTGATAGACTTACTCGTGCAGCAAATCAGCTCAGACAGAAGGACTGCAGTGTTATTCTTATGCTTACCCTTTGCCTGACCAGGGACCAGCAGAAGTCACATATGTCCAGGTACCCAGTAAAGCTGGTTACCGAAAATTCAGAGCAAGGTATCACCTGTAGTGTGCTATTTACTCACGCTTGTGCCATGATAAAATGTGTCCCAACAGTGACAAAAGCAATTCCATTTTGAGATATTGTAACAACATCCACTGCAGGACAGTGGAGCAAATACCAGTTAAACCCTATTTTCTTACCTGCATTGCTACATGTATTTGATATTTTAGAGTAGACTGGTTAGCATTGCTTTTTTTCTGCTGCTTAAACTTTGCATCACACTGAGCGTTTCCTCATTACCCTTTCTCCTGTACCCAGACAAAGCAATCTTAGAAGATCCTTTCCTCTCAAGCAGTCATGTGACTATCTACATGTGTAAATATACAGATTCATTTATGCTTTTGCAGACTGCAATATAAGGCAGCACTTTTATAACCATAGGAGAGTGAAACAATGACATTCCATTAACTTCAAGTTGGGTGCAAAGGAGGTTACGTTCCACATCACCTTTAATCTGTTTTTAAACAGAAATCTGCAGTTGTATTGGCATTCAGTAGTTCAAAGGCAGGGAGAAAAGAAAAGCTCTTGAAATTAATTTCCTTGATGTAAATTTTGGAGCTGGTTGAACAGCATTAAAAAGAAACAACAACAAACACTAAATAAATTATGCAACAAAACTGAGAATATTTGCTGAGTAAGTATGATCTGGTTAGGACACTTATTTTTGGGGAAAGCAGAAGTGATCTAATAAAAGAAATTACTTCACTATAACAATTGCAATAAACAGAACTAGAGCAATGTGAGGTAAACTGGTCACAATTAGGGCCTTTTCC
Organism: Phalacrocorax aristotelis; assembly: GCF_949628215.1. Lineage (NCBI taxonomy): Eukaryota > Metazoa > Chordata > Aves > Suliformes > Phalacrocoracidae > Phalacrocorax > Phalacrocorax aristotelis. The sequence goes on from NC_134277.1 coordinate 71,501,197, forward strand.
TTTCTCAGAAATTTGGTTGAAATCTGTACTGTGACCTGGGAGAAATATGTACGTTTATAAAAGTCCACACCATAGAGGCTGGACTCACAAAGGAGCGTCTGCGCTCCTGATTCTCAACTACAGGGCTGGACTCTGAGCGAGGCTTGACTGTTTCTCCATCAGCAGATCCCACGTCAGCAGAACCTGTCTTCTCTCCTACTCCTTCCCATTCCTTAAACCTTGCACAGAGCAGCACTGCTCCTCCTTGTTTGCACAAGGGCTTAGAACATTCAGCCACCGTCTCGGACACCTACGCTGTCCTTGGGGACTTGAGTGAGCAGCGCCCAGAAGCCACAGCCACCAGCCTAGAGGTGACGGTGAAACCACTGGGGTCTTTCTGCCTGCCCCTCTGAAGCCTGGATACTTGGACAGTAACTGGAATATTGACTACAAGCTCATTTTTCTCCAGAAAAAGTGAATATGCTTGCACAGTTATATCTAGGCCAGCGAATAACTATCCCATGCAGCGTGGGATAATGGTCCCTGCCCCATGATCACTGCTCTGACAGCTTGGTAGGCAGAATACATTCCCCTTCTGTTTATAATACACCTCCATTTCTCCTACCAAGCTGGAAAGTGGGAAAGGCATGTAAGCATCTTAGATTTGGGTTGTCATCTGAGCACAGTTGGGTTATTTAAGGGTGTGCTGGTTTTGTCTGGGATAGAGTTAATTTTTCCTCACAGTAGCTAGTATGGGGCTGTGTTTTGGATTTGTACTGAAAACACTGGTGATAACACAGAGATATTTTAGTTGTTGTTAAGTAGTGTTTATACTAGTCAAGGACTTTTTCAGCTTCCCATGCTCTGCTGGGTGCACCACAAGCTGGGAGGGGACACAGCTGGGACCACTGATCCCAACTGACCAAAGGGATATCCCATACCATATGACATCATGCTCGGTATATAAAGCTGGGTGAAGAAGGAGGAAGGGTAGGATGTTCAGAGTGATGGCGTTTGTCTTCCCAAGTAATGGTTACACATGATGGAGCCCTGCTTTCCTGGAGATGGCTGAACACCTGCCTGCCCATGGGAAAGAGTGAATGATTTCCTTGTTTTGCATTGCTTGCACATGCTGCTGCTTTTTCCTTTAATAATTAAATGGTCTTTATCTCAACCCACAAGTTTTCTCACTTTACTAATTCTCCCCCCTGGGGTGGGGAGAGTGAACAAGCGGCTTTGTGGTGTTTAGTTGCCGGCTGGGGTTAAGCCACGACAAAGGGCTACACAGCCCTCCTGGGGCAGAGCTGGTGGCAATGGCAATCAGGCAGCCCTCAAGCCAGAAATCACAGTCCAGCATGGCAATGCTTATCTGCTCGTAGGGTGCCTCCCTGACCCAAGAATCACTTGTCTGGAAAGCAGAAAGTGAGTTTTATTGCCATTTGCAACAGTGTCTCTGGAAAGAAACCGCCGTGGAAGTGACAAGTTTGTCTTCTGAAGCTTGAACAAAACTAGCACGTTCAGAAAATGAACGTGTGAGACTATTACAGCACTGTCTGGCAATCCTTGTACCATGATCTCACCTGTCTTGCATCATGAGAGCAAACATCTATTCTCTTCAGCATCAGGGTCAGACACATGAGTTGACTGAAGAGGCTGGAAGACTGATCAGTAACTGGCAAAGACTCCCCATCCTCTTCAGGACCCTTCACAACGTTTAAGGCACAAAGGAGTGCCGAGGCCATCAGGTGCCTGTCAGCAGTCCCCCAGGGCCAGGGTCTGCCCCCAGAGTTACCAGTCACTATCTCACTTCCCTACAGCCTACGCTTGGAACCTGGCAGAAAAGCTGAGTGCTTTAAATTGCAGCTGTTTTTTTCCACCAAGCCTTGCTGGTGGGGTGTCCCATGGCTCAGGGGCACCAGCTCAGGCATACCTTGCTTGGAGCCTTCTGTGTGATGTCAGAGGAGCCCCAGGACTGAGCTCAGTAAGGGCACAATTAAGCACACTGATTTTTTATTTTTTTTTTTTTAAATCCAGAAAGCAGCTTCCTTCAGTGAACTCCGCTTTCCTGCCCTGCAACTTCATTTCACTTCTCACCTCTGTAGCAAACTCAGTTCTGTCAGGCTTTACAAGTTCTTGACTCATATTTGTCTGAAGAGTGGGCACAGCCATTGGATCACAGTCTTTGCAGAAGGAAATAAAGTATCCCGCAGCAGCGATGGTGACTTTTGGGCAAAGCCTGCTCACTGAGAAAACAGCTGAGCAGGTACACAGCTCACACCCATACGCAGACTGGCTAATGTGCTTTAAAATAAGACAAATGCAACGTGAAGCCTCTGTGCCACATTCACCAGACGGTCTCATGCCTGCCGGTATCTTCTGCTGGTTTCACCAGGGTAAGTCAGAGCTTTCCTTTCCTCCCACACACCATCATGGCTGTAGAAAAACAGCTGCCACCTTACAACGCGTCCCCAGAGCTCAGCACCAGGCCACGATGCAAGCTGGTGACAGCCCCTTGTGACAAAGTGCAGCTCTGAAGTGGCGCAGGATGTCTCGATATCCGTGGTGGTGTTTGTTTGCACAGATGTTCCCGCGCTGGCATGTTCATCCCCTGTTTGCTGCCGGAGAAGCGCAGCAGGTTGCAGTCGGCCTCTCCGACTTCTCACATTGATACACGTGTTAAGTTCATTATTGTATTTGCAGTGCTTTTTCAGGATAATCGAGATGTGAATGTTTGAGCTGTGTCAACAGTACACACTGTTAGACCTCCGAGGAAATTAAGGCTCCGAAATGATTGCAAATGGAAAGCCTTTTTTTTTGCCATTTAATTAGCAATCCAGCCAACCGTTTAATAGAGAGCAAAATAATCAGAGAAAGGTGAAGGCAAGGTATGTAAACTAGATTTCTGCTTGACTGGACATTCATTCTTAGGGTGCAGTTGGTTACACTCATATGCATTAGTAAAACGGTGCCTACCTGAAACACATGAGAAAACCTGGGGCCAAAATGTCATTGTTGGCTTTTTCAAAGATGTTTCTAATACTCCTAGTTGCTTCCAGTTGTCCTGCAAAGGCCAGCTTTGATCTCACCAAGAAGAAAGGATTTCTGTGTTAGTTTGAAAGGATGAAGAATATCTTTTCCGATGTATATTTCCTCTCTTGTTACTGAGGTTTGAGATCTTCATTAAAAGCCATTAAATCTTGAGGAATCATTAGATTGCTTCTTGCTAGATGAGGTCTGTGCTAGTAGGGCCTCTGAGCTCCACTTATTAGCAAAAAACATTGAAAGTCCAATCCTGAAAGATACTTTAACATCTGCATATCTTTGAATAATATTTCACATTATATTTTAGTCCATACATACTGCCCTACCACCATTCTTACTTTAAGAAACAGGCCTTTTAAGTCCACGCGTCCAGTCCATATCTAGAAATCTGCACTGTTCCTCTGCACCTAATTTTTGTTCCTTTTTTTTTTTTAAGCTAACCCAGCAGGAGGTAATCTTGCTGAATATTTTACCTAATGCCAAGGTCTGCATCTGCTCCTCTGCACTGAGTTTTGTGGGTTTTTTTTCCAATTTTGCTTGTCAAATGAGCTCACTATTGGAAGAGATACCTTGGGCATTAGCCGTATGCAGAGGGAGAGAGCTGGCATGTCCCTGGTGCTTTACCCTCTTCATTATCAGCCTTGTGCTGGTGTTGCCTGCTGCTGGGTCCTGGCCTCCCCCGGCATGCCTGGCTGCAGTGGGGAAATCCTGAATTTCACTTCCTTCTCCTCTGCTGCTTCTCCCATGGCAGTCCTGCACACTACTGCAGGGAGGGCTCCCAGCTGTGGGCAATGCTATCTGCACCTGCATCCTGCCAGCTGTGGAGATACCAAGCAGCTTCACCATGCCCTACGCCAGGTTCAGACCTTCCCATGCTCAAGCACTACTTGCCTTGTGTTGCAGATCGGACACCACCTGCTTTAACTTTAGCTGTTCCTACGGCCTCCAGTGGAGGTTTTTTTTCCCTTCAGCTTCCCTCTTTCCTAGCCCTCAGGATGGGGGGAGGCTCCTCTCTACTGTCAGAGATGACACGTAGGAGGGTGAGATTCGGAGACAGTTAGCAGAGAATTAGCACTCAGGCTTGTCTGGTGACATGCACATTTTAAAGCAACCAAGAAAAAAGGAGGGTAATGTACACTGCTTTATACTGTGGCATGCATTTGGGCAGAGATCTGTAACAGGCCCAATGTGCCAGGATCGTTCCCATTCATGAAAAGAGACAGCAAAGCTTCTCCCTTCTAAATTCATCATGAACTCCAGGAAGGGAAGGTTATAAATGCTGGAAATAAAAACATAAATCTGCCACAGAGAGCGCGCTATTCAAACAGAGCATTAGTCACAGCGCTACGCTCTCTAATAGCCCCACTGCTGCTATTTATAGCACCGCAAGTGTCCTTGGAGATACAGAAAGTCCAAACACCACCAGGACGAGTATTTTCCCACCGGTGAGAACAGAGAACCTGTTTGTGCAATGGTGGTGACTCAGCAGTGGCCGGGGCTCCTCCATCACGTGTGCAGGGTGACGGTGGTGGGAGAGAGACCTTGTGCGTGAAAAGCTGTGATTTTGCAAAGTCAAACTTGCAGAGTAGTTTTAGGCTAAGCACTAGAAAGTCATCCAGGCCATTCAGGGGATTTTCAATTAAAAAATTGATTGCGGGAGAGCCTGTGAATAGAAACATGTCCAGAAAACTGTTTCTGCTCTGTTTGATGCTCAGTCATCTGCTGCCTGTATTTGTGACGGGAACTTGTAGAGTTCTGCCCCTTACTTCAGGAGGAATTCTGGCTCCCTTCACCCTGAGGTCATGTATCCTTGAGTTTTCCCAAACAACATAATATCCTGTGACTTTGCCAAGAATTTTGTTTGGCCATTTTGAATTTACCATTTCACTTGCTCTAGTCAAGGGATTTCTATGCAAAATCTGATGCAAGTCTCAACTTTTTAGCAGCAACAATAACACCCTCAATGCTGGAGGTATTTAACAAGCAAATATCTTTCTCTGGTGGGGGGAATGCATAACAATGTTCAAAGTTTAGCCCTTCTAAGAAAATCTTCTAATTCTTTTCCTCTCAGAATCAAAGTTACACTCCTGAGCTCTGTTTTCTTTCTAACATGTCTAGAAGATATCTAATGCTTGAGAACGAGAAGCTGTATCTGGGTGAGCTCTGCAACTTCCGTCTCTTGGAAAGTTTCAGCTGTTGCAGAAAATAAGAGTTAATGGTGTTGTACAGTTATGACTACATTACTGCTTTTTTTTCCCCCTGCTGTAACCCAAAGTCAGGATTTTGTTTTGTATGTGGAGATTTTGTTTTAAACAGGGATAGCGTCTAAGGGAAAAATGAAATTCCTGCTCCAAACTTAATGTCAAACAAAAAATGCAATTTTAAAAATCTTTACTCCTTGAGAGTACCCTGATGGAGCAGAATCACCACATCTCAGAGTAGATATGTAGATACACCTGTCTGCTGGGAACAGTGATTTAGGAAACTGAATCACCAGCTGCAGAAACCACAGCCTCTGGCTCTTGCCCCTTGGGGCCAAATGCAGTAAAGAGAAAGGCAAATGTCACATTTCCCTGCCAGCAAAGCTGTCAGCCACCCAGAATGCTATTCGGCCCAGGAATAAGCAAACAGTTTTTTAAGCAACTCCTGCAATATCTCCTCCCAAGCCTATCAGACACTTGCCAGGCCTCTACAGGCAACTAACAGACTCCATGAGGGCTGATATTCTGCATTTTAGAATAGAGTTAAGAGGTCTCATAACCAGTGCCCATGGTTATAGGCTCTACAGAAACCCATACTAAGAGGTAATGCTTGTCTTGAGGAGCACCAGAGTCTAAACAGAGAGAAGAAAACAGAAGCCCAGTTCAGTGAGGAAACTTGCCCAAGACGACTCAGCCCAGCAGCCAAAGAGTGGCCAGATGAGACATGGATGGAGCAGGGGTGCAATAAAGCAAAGCTATGTTTTCTGTGGCTTTCATTGCCGTGGCCTCTTCCTCCTACGCATTATATGGGCATTTACCAGCCTTTCTGATCTTCACCCAAGCCTGGTCTAAAGCTTATTATCCTCAACACAGAGGATAATAAGAGATGGACAGCAGCCCTCACCCTGGCAGTGAGGGGCTCCTCAGCAGACACACCTGCTTCAAGTTCCTGCCCCAAATCAGGCAGGGGATTTTAACATGGGCCTTCCCCAGCAACGCCTGAACCACAGAGCTGCTGGCTATTCTGCCTTGAGGTTCAGCATTCCCAGCTGGAGCTGTTCCACTCTGTGCAAATAACTAAGCACGAACAGATCTGGTTTGGTCGCTCTCATTCAGCATAAGGCAGAATGGGACGAGAAAAGGGCTTTCATGAAGATAGTCCACATCATGTCACCCCATAAGGAGAAGTTGCAAATTTCCTCCACGCTGAAAGAAGGAACTGAAGTGGAAAGCCCAAAGCCTGGACAACCTGTCTCGGTCCAACCGCAGAGTGAAACGGAAACAAACGAGATTAAGGGAGGAAATGGCACAGCCAGTGTAATGCCACGTCAGTGGAGCTGGAAACGTTAGAAGCCAGGTCTGCCTGCCTGGGAAGAAGATGAGAGAAGGCTGAATGAGGCAACAAAGAAACAGAGAAAATATCTGCTTGCTCTGCTTGACCTCAGCTCAGCAGGGTTTCGGAAAAATTCCTTTTGTGCTCTGAATGTGCATATCTATCAGCATCCATTACCTCGCTTGGGGAAAAATCTTAGATGTTCAAGATCTGAGCAAATTTCTCAGGGCTGCAGAGTGAATCAAATGCTATAGGGATGGCACTAGCAAGGGGAAACTTAGACACATTTGAAAACAGCTCCCTCACACACCCCAGTCTAACGTAATTTGGCTCCTTACAGACCTGTGTTTTGCAGTTGATTTCAAGCTCCCAGGGAAGCTTTTCCTGTGGTTGGGACTTTAATAAAGTCTCTCTCTCATGTGGGTACTTGAGCAATTAACACCATAGGTGATTGTGTTTCAGACGCTGCCTTAACTGGGGCACACACCTTATCTTTTTATTTTATGGGGGCTCTAATTTTCACGACTCATGGAATTTAATGTCTCAGACCTTTTCCTTTCTGAAAAATGTGCTTGAAAGTGACCAAAGGATTCAAACGCTAAGCGGTCCAAGCAAGGCAGCCAACATGATTGCATAAGATTTCCTTCCTTAGGAGAGCCATGCTAGAAAAATAATAAAGTCAAGTAGCTGCTTTTCTGTTCTCTTAATTCTCTAATTCTAGCAAACTAGACCAGAAAATATTTTGGTCACAGAAGTCACTCAGGCTGCGTGGCAAGATTATAGAGATTCAAGGCCTCTGTCTCAATTTACGGGCACCCTGTGTTCTACAGAGGTGCCAAAAATCAATCCTTCAAATCCAACCTTCCCCAGCTTTCCTGCCTTTTTTTTTTTTTTTTTGAGAACAAGTAATGAAAATTCTGTTTATCATTTGCATAGCCCAGTTGAAAAACAGATACAAATTTGTGCAAAATGAAGCCACCTTCTCTTCAAAATACTCTTATAAAGAAAAAAATTTTAAAACGCAAGAAAAGTGTTCTTTGGCAGTGTTCATCAACCCACATGATGAGGAGGGATGAGCAAAACCACCTCACCTAAAGACTGACACTGTTGTGAAGGAGAGGAAGATGACAAGGCAATGGAGAGGACCATGTTCCACACCTACCATGTGACACCCAGAAGAGGTGGACCTGCTTCCTCTGAAAAAACTCAGACAAACATGAGCTACCACTGAAGTACCTGGGAGTCTGGGACTATATCAGCTTTCCAGGGGACCAGTGTTACAGGTCTGGACAACCTAGCTGGCACTTCCCACATCACCTACAGCCTTATCACCACCCAGAGACATCCCCCTGCATGACATGACATGCACATGCATCGCTGGCATTAGGGACATGGCTGCAGGTCAAGCACAGCCCAAGTTAGCAGCTAATGCCAGCCTTTGTCTCCAAGGGCTGCAAGCATAGAGGTTTGGGAGGAGGTGGAAGAAGAGGAGGAGGAGGAAGAACATGTCGGTGGCATATCTCACACCATGTGTATAACAACTGCAGCAGCTGAGAAGACTCCCATGCCAGAAGACTAGATTGGAGAAACATCTCATGGTTATCTGCAATGTACTGTGGGTCTATAAAACAGCATATGGGTGGGTTATCTGCCTTAGAGGGTGCCTTTTCCCCCAACCGAACCTGGGCCAATAGCCCATTGTTTCCACTAGTACCCAGCTTTGCCTTAAAAAGCAACATGTGGCTTGAAAAGTGCCTCTGTCATCCTGTATGCAAATAACAGATACAGTGCAAAATGCATCATGTTTAACTGAAAGACAATAATAGTTTCTAAAGATTTATTGTTGACTATGTACACGCTAACATGAAAACACATTTGTAAAAGCCTGAACACAGTACATGTTTTCTCAGTCTGTGTTCTTAGATTGATAAAATACATCTGCTCTGAAGAACTATTACAGCTTATCATGGAAACTTGGATCTAATTTACTGTCAGCAAAAAGCTTTCTTAAAGCCTTTCTTTTTCAGAGGCTGTACCATAAAACATGATAATTCACATTAAGAATACATTTAAACACTGCTGAAAAGACAGCTTGTCCTGAATAAAAGACAACATTCATCCAGGGTGATGGCTAGTATAAAACATAGTCAAGACTGGAAATAAAAACTTTAGTGACTGGGACTTCTTCAAGTCTTGCCTGATGAGCCTTATATAGGCAAAGTAGCCTACAGCCTGCTGAAAACCATGGCTCCTTAAATCACCTCCCTTTTGAGTCCTCAAAACCATCCACCAGATGTTTGAGAAACCCAGACCCATTGCTTTTTCCCGTCTAACAGTCTCCTCACCCTCCTTTGTAGTTTTGGAAGCATACCCACCAGAGAAAGGCAAAACTTATTGCTCCTCAGAGGTTTTAAAATTAAAATAAAATCAGAGGTGGGTACCAAACCCAAATATACACTAGCTAGCTGTGGTCATAAAATGAGGATAGGTGCACTGATGGAAAATCTGAGCCCTCTTCTGCCTCGAGGTCAAGCAGATAC